>NC_081415.1:579177330-579865294 GCF_030272615.1 Cryptomeria japonica | reverse complement strand
TTCCTGAGAATTCCCTACAAGACTCTCCAAGTCAATCACATTATCTTCATCTTCTATCACAATCACCCTTGTGAGTCTCTCCTTCAACCAATCTGGAATGGCAGATCTCGTCTCTCTAACTTGTATCTCTTTAGGCAATGGTTCTTCTTCTCGGAGAGGAGATGTCACTTCATCATCATTCTTGTCCTCATGTAGCTCATTGACTTGGGGAGATTGACTTGATGAACATTGAGGTGCTTGCCTTTCTTCGTGTTTATCATTCTGTACCATAGATTCCATAGATTCCTCAACTTCAAGCGCCCTATTTTCTCGTCTTACAACTTGACTTGTCCTTTTTTCATGTCGAGAAGATGTGCCGGATGAGCAATCTCGATTGGCCTCTTGCTTCTTCTTGGAGGGTTCCCTTTTCTCAGGTCTCTCTTTCCTCTTCGAGCCTCTAGGATGAGGATTGCCTTCACTTGCGCTTCGAAGATTGCCTTCGCTTGTGCTTCTAGGATGAGGATTGCCTTCGCTTACACTTGCTCCTCCTCCTCCTGGTCTTTCCTCCAAAGTAAAAGTCATAGGTATGTTTTGTTCTCTCAACTTTTGATGTTGTATATCCACCCATCTGCGAGTACATGACAAAATTGGAGCCATCAAAGCTTTTAAGTCCAAAACCTCAGGTTCGTTCCAATCTATCCTCACTGCTTTGTCTTCTCGGTCATAAGATGATTGGAGATGTCTGCCACTGTCCTGAGCTTGATCGGCCACCCTGTAAACTTTACATTTCTTGACGAAATCTAAAGGCAATCTGGAATGCATCTTTCTTTTCACCTCTAAATCATCTGAGAGATTCATCCAAAAGTCCTCTACCTGAAATTCATGTTTGTACTTTCTACCAACTGTCTCTTCTATATACCCATAAGGATCAAAATTCTCTCTCCAGGCAAAGAATGAAAATGAATATAAGGCCAATTCCCTTTCTGCATCATCTAAGGCTAGAGCATTAGGACATACCTCAACTGAATTTCCTAGTATGATAGGCACAGGAATTCCATTTCCATGCCTGTGTCTGAATGCCTTCGCATAAGCCGCCAACTGCCTAGTCACCTCAAGTAGCACTATCCTGTCCGTCGGATATCTCGGCAACATATAGGGAGGTGAAGGACACCCATGAACTCTAATATATGTAAATTTCTGGAATTGGATGAACCAAGCACCATACCTCTTTACAAGCTCTTGTGCATCTTGAGATAACTGATTGTGAATCTCGCCTTGCAATGTCCTGGTGATGTTCATCGTAAAGGTATCATTGACTAACTTTTAGTCACTTCTAGGTGGATGATGCAAATGGACATAAGAGTCACAAACTCTGACTTCCCCGGGTCCTCTTCCGATCACTCCTTTGTGAGGTAGTCCTGCATATTCGAAACTCCTGATGAAGGCATATATGATGTACGAGCTCATGTGGAATGACTTGGTAGCCTTCAGTCTTCTTAACTGCACGTCCAAGCAATGGCTAATAATTCTAGCCCAATGAATTGTTCCTTTTCCTTGAACTATCACTTGGATGAAGTAGAACATCCACTTCTCAAAATAGAAGGCTTGAGGAGCTCCTGTAACTCGATTGAGTAAAGTTATCAAATCTCTGTACTCCTCCTGGAAGTCGATCCTATGTGGTGTGTTGGGAATCTTGTTTAGGCGAGGACGACTTTTGAGTAACCAATTCTTATTGATGATGCTCAAGCAAGTGTCTGGATCATCTTCGTACATGGACCTGGCTCCTTCTAAGCTTTTGTAAATCATATCTCTATGCTCTGGAAGATGAAGAGCCTCACTTATAGCCTCCTCTGAAAGGTAAGCCAGAGTGTTCCCTTCCTTGGACACGATCGATCTTGATTGTGGGTCATAATGGCGAGCACACTCGATCATCAGCTCATTACACTGGACTGCTGGAGGGAAACCGGCTGCCTTGATGATACCACTTTCAATTATTCTCTTTGCGACAAGTGATGGCTTTCCAATGTAAGGGACCTCTCGAAACTTCTTCACACTGAAGTTTCCCAAGTTGGTATCTCCAATGTTGCTCCACTTTGACATGATCTTGGTCTCCAATTCTTCATTCCTTTGATCTTCCTTCATGAGAGTTGGACGACTGGTGGATGCTCCTGCCTTTGGGGTCGCCATCTTGACTCCTACACAACATTTCATAATGAGCAATACATTTTGCAACGTAGAAATATAGAGTAGAAAGGAAGATTGAAGCTTTTAATTTAGGAAACTTCATGATAAATCTTTGAGTTATCATTTCCTAATTTAACTACGTATTTTGAAGTTAAAAATTCAAAATTTCAACATTAAACTAAGAAGATCTTGCCATACCTCCACTTGAGAATTAATTCTAAGAAATGATGCAAAATTAGGAAAATTCGCTAGGCATAAGGTGGATCGAAGTCCTCAAAATGCACTTTCTTTATCGACTCCACCACCTCTTGCTTTCAACAATTTTCGCTCTACTTAAACCAGATTTCGCACTCCTTCTAGCTCTTCAAAATCGCACTTTGAATGAATGGATGAATGATTGATTAACATCGCTCAAAATACCCCTACTATATAGGTGCTCACAACTTCATTTTTCATAGGCCGACTTGGTGAAATAGGCCTCAAAATAAATAAAAATTAATAAAAGAAGAGGCCGACTTTGCAAAAATATTAAAATGAAACCTCAAGTGCCCTATTTTTTTTAATTTTAAACCAATAATAATTAATTTCGAATGCCTTAATAATAAAAGTCGATTTCCCAAGGCTTAAATTAATTATTAAATACCAACGCACCCTTATTAAATGCCAATTTAATTAAAATATTTCAAAGTTTTTTAGCGAATTTGGCATTTAATACGATTTGTTTGAAATAAGGCAAAAAATAATGAATGTTAATAACTTCGCTCTGGTCCCTTGGAGAGGGACAGGAGCGCTCTTGCATTTTAAGCCTTGCATTCCTTATTTTCACGTTCAAAACCTCACCTTTGGCGTCCAAAATGGCATTTTTGTTTGGAATTTTGAGTTTAATTAATTTGATCTTTAGGAGGAGCGTACCTCAAAACATTTTCGCCCTAGTCCCTTGGTGAGGGACAGGAGCGATCCCACCTTTTGTCCTTGGTCTTTGTCTTTTAAATCGCCAATTCAAGTTTGGGGGTAAGCAATGATCTTCATCCGTCCCTTCAGTGCATGTTCAACTCATTTTTTCAAGGCAAAATAGACTCTTCCAAGATTTTCGCCCTGGTCCTCCAGTGAAGGACAGGAGCGATTTTTACATTTGAGCCTAAGATTGTCGATTCTTGGGGGCAATTCTTTGTTCACCATCTTTCTAAAGACATTTCTCACTTTGCACAACCTTGCCTTGACGTGGTTTTGGAAGGAAATGATTGATTTTATGAAAATCGCCTTGGTCCTTGAGTGAAGGACAGGAGCGCCTTTTAGTCCATTGCACAATCTCTTGATCACATCAACTTCCAATTACCCTCAAGGCATAAAACATGATTCCCCACTCCATATTGAGTCCTGGAAACAAGAAATAGCTTTTCAAAATGTTAGGCAATTAGGCATTTTTGAAGATTTCGCTCAGGTCCCTTGGTGAGGGACAGGAGCGCCCTAGCCAATTTTCATCGAATTTTGTGGTCCTTGCAAATTCATTCTTCTTTGAAGCACTTTAAATATCATTCCAATCTCGTGCCTTGGTCTGGATTCGTCCAATTTGGGAAGGAGAGGTAGTCTTTTAGGTTTTTCGCCCTGGTCCCTTGGTGAGGGACAGGAGCGATTTTGCAATCATAAGTTCACTTGTGCTTTGCTGGCCTTCAAAATTATCTTCATTGTACCAATCACGCCCCCTTTTATTCATATCAAACATGAAACTTGCTTTGCCTTTGCAAAAAATTGGCCTTGTGAGAAAATCGCTCTGGTCCCTTGGAGAGGGACAGGAGCGCCTATTATCTTTTGGGTTGATTTTTTTCTTTGTAGCCCACTCAAGTTATATTCAACGAACAAAACACACTTCCCTTGGCCTCTTCAAATCGTAAAATCACTTAAATCTTGCAAGGATAATGCAAATTTGGAATTCAAGCTCTGGTCCTTCAGTGAGGGACAGGAGCGATTTTTGCCCTCTAGGCCAAATTGTTTCACTTTTTATATCGAAATTCCTTTGCTGGGGAAGATATCATCCTTTTACAAGCTAAGAACAAGAGCTCAAGTCCAAGAAAGGTCCAAAAAATGTATGTTTGAAGAAAATCGCTCTGGTCCCTTGGTGAGGGACAGGAGCGAATTTATATTTCTAGACCAAAAGGTCCAACTTCTCACTGCTTTTGACTAAGTCTGGATGTTCTATTATGCTCATTTCATCCTTCATTGTACCCTTGACGCTCCAATTTGACCAATCGAGGCCAAGAATGACCTAAGTAAACCATTTCGCCTTGGTCCTTCAGTGGAGGACAGGAGCGAATTCACCTTAAACCTTCAAATTTCATCATTTTCAAGTCTTCAAAAATCTTCAAAATCTTCAATTCACGTACAATTATCTCCCCTGTAGACCCTGCATAAAACAAATGAAAAAGTCAGAGACAAATATGCACTAAAAAACATTTTCGCCTTGGTCCCTGGGAGAGGGATAGGGGCGATTTCACCTTTTCAAGCTAAAATATACACAATTTAAATCTTCAAATCACTTCATCATGCAGGGTTAGGTCATCTTCAAGGCCAGGAACCTGTTATCTTGCTTCCAAAAAATTTGGTCAAAATTTACCTAGACAAAAAATGAATTCACAATTCCATCATCAAAATGCTAACACTTAAACAAAATTTAAATTTACCTCAAAAAACCCTGATTAGACCTAACCTGAGATCTATCTGACCTTCCTGACAGGCTTATCCCACTGCCTGAATCCCAATCCTCGGGAGGATACTTAATAACCTTCAAAATTCTACTGGACTTGCCTTAAAAACATAACATTCAAAAGAAACCCCCAGGGTTTAGCCTTAGCCCAGACAACTTACTCACTAAAAAACCTAAAAAGCAGAGAGAAGAACAGGCAAAACCAAGCGAAAAAGAGGGGGTCCCCATTCTAATGGGGCGATGTGTGAAATGGTCACAACAACGACTTACAACAAAATGGAGAATACATGGAGCTCGCAAAATCCAGAAGAAAAAAAAAACTAATTGCGTGCAGAAGGCGTCCCTGATGAAGAAGGCGCCGATGGTGGTGTAGCAGTGGACGCCAAGCGCCCACGGAGCTCATACACTTGCTCCGTCCTCCTCTTGAGATCCCGTTCCGTGACCATCTGCCGCTCCATAGCAGTCTTTACCATGTAGGCTGCCTCGAGCACCTCCTTATCCTTCTTGTCCACATTTTCCAGGGCACTGACCAACCGAGTCCCCAACAGCTCCCTCAAGGCCCTCTCCTCCTCCAACTGTATCAGCAAGGCAGACTTCTCTGCTACTAAGATGTCCACCGTTGCCTGGTTCTGTGCCATGGTAGCCTCTAGCTCGTGAAACCTGGTAGCCAGCTCCTCCCGAGCTGTGACTGCTGCCACCCTCAAAGCCTCAATTGTAGTTGCCATCTGTTGTGACCTCCGAAGCTCCAGATAACCTTCCCAAAAGGCTTGCTCTACCTCTCTCACGAACGACTGCATCCGGGTCTCGCCAACCCCCTCAGTGAGGCTCCAAGCCTCCAGCATCGCTAGGCTCTCCGTGTCCGGCCACCCGACACACTCAAAACCTCTCAAACTCAGCTCGGCATCCCATGCGGGCAAAGGTCAACAACCCTTCCATCCGCTCAACCATGGTCGCATCGGCCTGGAGCGTGGCAGATGACACAAGCCGCTGTGCTCCCAGAGTCAGCTCTGTAATAAACTGCTCCAACTTTGCACCCTGCTGACTTCCCATTGGCACCTCCTCTGCTCTGTACGGACTGGTTACTACCACCGCAGGGGGTGAAGCAACCCTCTGAACTACCCTGCTGCTCGGGGAACTCCCTTCCTCGAGATCAATGACATCCAAGGAATACGTGGTCCACCCTGGGGATAGAGTAGCCTTTCCTGGTGCCACGGGTGCCATCTGGTAACGGCTCAACCAGCTAGTGAGGTCATCATGAAGAGTGCCTGCTGTCGTCATTGCCTCCTGCATATATCCGGGTAACCCTAGCACATTCTGTCCTGTCACATCCGGCACCTCGTGCACCATGGAAGCCTCTGCACTCGCCAAGGTCTCCACCCGTGGTGGTGTCATGGCTATCGTCGCCTGAGGTTGCCCGAAACTAGGAACTGGTACCATGGTAACTACACTCACTGTCCCGAAGGACCGCGGCACCGCCAACTGACAAGTCTCTGGTAAGCGGGCTGGTGTAAAGTGGACCTGCACCTCTGATGCTATAGTAGACCCTACTGTACCTGCAAACTCCACTACCCCTTCTTCAGGCAACTGGTCGCCCCTTCTCCCTGTCAGTCGGAAACTCCCTCCGCTTACCTGGGAGGTGTCTGCAGATTCCTCCCTGCCACTGTCTGCATCCTCAGCCTCAGACTCTTTTGTGTCGGACTCCGTATCGGACATGGCGGCCTTCTTTCGTTTTGTGCCCAAACATGCCTCCGTGCCATGTGCCAAGACGTCTAAGTGTGACCAGTAGAATATGGGTGGCTGGTCTGGTGCAACACGGCCCTGTGGCTCCAATGGCTGTGAGCTTGGGGTGATTTGTGTGCGGACTGCGTCCAGGAATAATCCAATGGTGTGATGCGGCATGTAGAACTTCTTGTATTGCAGCGTCATGAACTCGTCCATCCTATCCACCAATAGTGACGCCCAATCGTATACCACTCCATTGTGTAGCCCGTTCATCAGTACTATCTGTGCAATGGCTATGTCCGACGTGCGGGTGGCACTTGTGAGGTGACTCTTCACCACCGACAACAGGCATCGCCATACTCCCTTGGCAAAAAATTGTTTCTTCACTCCCCGACTCTTGCCTGCACTCTTGAGGCTATCTTTTTCGGCTTGGGTAAGGTTATCGCGCAACATCAGCTGGAGTAGTGTAGCACGATTCTCGGGGGATATTTTCTGGGAGGTGTCTATTTTCTTTCCTTTTATCCCTGGTATGCCAAATACCCTAGTGAACTCGCCTGCCGTGAATGACACTGTTATCCTTTGATGTTGATAATCAAATACCGACTGGTGGCGATGTCTGTCATAGCTGCCAATCATGGCACGCAAAACCACCTCAAAGTCCTTTATCGAAAAAACTAGCATCTGGACCGCCCAGTGTACATGTGCCTGGCGAAGGCTTTTCTTTATTAAATCATCCTGAGGTGTCTTTGCCCACCAGTTCCGATAGTCGATTCCATTCAAACCCTCGAACATAATATTATTTGCCGTTATTTCATCTCTGTCTTTTGTCGCCAAGGGTTTGCGACGATGCTTCTTGCTTTTTTGATTGGTGCTCATACCGAGACTACTTGCAATGCGCACCCTTGATGGTAGAATCCATTTGCCTGTGTCTGCATTGGTTCCTTTTTGCCCTCCCTGCAACTTGTCTTCTAACGGCTGCAACCGCTTCCGCCAATCTGCCTTGTTCCTGTTTGTGTCCATTAGTACAGATTACTTCTTCAATTCTGCTTTTATAACCCCCTTTTTTTTTCCAAAAATGAAACCGTTTGCCGGTAACGGCACAGACTCGTGCGGCTTGGTGCGTGCAGGCTTGTGACGGCTGCGCGTGGAGGCTGTGCGGCGGCGCGTCTTAGTCTTTGTGTGCGTTTTTGTGTTTTGGCCTTTCCGCACGACGATGGTTACCACCGCTGATGGTGTCCACCATACGGTGGTCCCATCGTCGGTGTTACCACCACCGGTGGTTACTGTCGGTGTCACCACCGACGGTGGCCCACCGCACGGTGGTCACCGTCCCATCGTCGGTGTAACTGTCGGTGTCACCACCGACGGTGGCCCACCGCACGGTGGTCACCACCGCTAGTGGCCCACCGCACGGTGATCACCGTCGGTGGTCCACTGTACGGTGGTCACCGTCGGTGTCGCCACCACCGGTGGTCCCACCGTACGGTGTTTCCATCGTGGCCCTTTTGTTTTCTTCTTTTTCTTTTTTTTTTTTAATTTTTAATTTAATTTAATTTAATTTTATGTAACTTTTTTATTCAGCCGTATGGTCAACTGCTGTACGGATCCGTACGGCCATACGGTACTCTTTTTTTTCTTTTTTCGATTTCCTAATTTAGTTGTCTAGAGAGTCTTCGGCTCGGGTCCCTTGTCTCTGGGATCGCCCTTCATCCTTCTCGGTTTGCCTCGCCCGAGAGTCTCCCGTTTTGGTCCTGTGACTGGCGAGTCGCCTGCCCGGCCTCTCGGGTCCCCCTCTGGACTCCCGGGTGTCCTTCCGGCCTCTCGGGTCCCCTGCGCGCTTCTTGTGGTAGGGTTTCAATTTGAACCTATTGGTGGCAAGTTTATTTTCCATGGCCATCCGAAGACTTGGAACCACAAATTCTACAGGGACCACGGTCTCCTTCCCGTACATAAGAAGAAGAAGAATAATAAAGATTTTGAAGGCTGCGGCCTTCCACACAGGGTTCCAATCGTTGCCGACACTCTTCGGATTATCTACGTTGCCAGGGTTTGGGGCGACTCCCTTCCAATATTCTCTGTATTCCGGCAGGTACACCTCTATTGGTTGCTCTGGTTCCTCTACTTCGAGTCTGTAGCTCTGGAACATTTCGTAATCCTCCATCTGCCAGTGGAAGAGCCCGTTCAATGACCCTGTCTCATCCTCAGAGCATTCTCCTAGTTTGAGAATCCCTTCGTCGTTGGGCACCCTGTAGCCCCGTCCTTCGTCCCTCGGGTAGCCTTTTCCTTCACCCTCCGATTCCGAAGATGATGCCAGTTCCTCGTCAACAACCTGGGTCCTCAGATCAATGGTGTACTTCCGCTCCCCTTTCTCCATAGAAAGGGTGTTCTTTTTCCAGTCGTGGTTCACCTTTGCTGTAACCAGCCACCCTCTGCCTAAGATAGCGTCGTACCCCTTCTTCTTGAGTGGGATTACCACAAAATCTAGTATGAAAGGTTGCGTGCCGATGGTGACCGGCTGGGCCATCGGGGTGCCGAGTGGCTTGATGCCGTGCTGGTCTGCACCTACCAAGTTGAACGTGGGTGGCCATAGTTTTGGCTTCCCCAGCTTCTTCCACGTATCCTCTGGCAGTACATTCACCCTTGAACCTTCGTCCACGATGATGTCTTTGAGGATAGCCCCGAGAATTCCCATCTCTACTACAGCAGGATGCCGACCCAATTACGACTTAATTAACTATTCGTATTCCCGTATACAATAATGCGGCTAACATCTGGCCTTGTATTCTCCAGGTACATCAGGGACCCAATCATCTATCTGTATTGAGTAGAGTCAATGGGTTGTGACTCTGCTGCTGCTTCTTTAAGTTTATGTAAATTGGTTTCCATAGGAGAGGTCATGGGCCTACAGTTTAGCATTCCAAATCTCTTCAATATATCCAAGGTGTACTTTCCTTGGTTTAGTATAATGTTTTTAGAATTCTGCCATACTTCCAATCCTAGGAAGTAATGAAGGAGTCCTAAGTCCTTCATATCAAATTCTTTGGATAGATCTTTCTTGCATTGATCTATAAGATGATCATTTCCTGTGATTAATAAGTCATCAACATATAAAATCAACATTAGCATATCACCTTTATTTCTTTTGTAGTAGAGATTAGGATTTGCATCATTTTTAGAGAAGCCTAGTCCTGAGAGATAGGTGTCAATTCTTTCATACCAGGCCCTGGGAGCCTGTTTAAGCCCATAGAGAGCTTTCTTGAGTCTGCACACATGAGACTCTGCATCATAAATTTCAAACCCTTCAGGTTGCTCTAGGTAGACTTCTTCTGAGATCTCACCATTTAGAAATGCTGTCTTAACATCCATTTGGTGTGCCTTCCACCCCTTTGCTGCTGCAATAGATAATACAACTCTTACTGATGTATATCGGGCAACATAGCCACAAATCTAGCCTTGTGTTTTTCAATACTACCGTTTGCAGCATGTTTGATCTTAAAAAAACCATTTAGATGAAACAACAGATTTCTTAGTTGGCCTAGGAACAATCTCCCAAACATCATTTTTCATAATGGACTGATACTCTTTAAACATGGCATCCTTTCATACTTGATGTTCAAGAGCTTCTGATACATTGTTTGGTTCGGCTTTGGAGAGATCATTCATAAGGGCAACATAGCTAGTGAATTTGTTAGGCCTTTTGCTTTCCCTGAAGGTTCCTGAAGGAACAACAAACTTCTGAGCTTCTGCTACAGTTTTGGTGGCCCATAGTGGTCTTTTCTTGAGGTTTTGTCTAGGTGGATTTTGAGTTTCACTTATAGTTTCCTCAAGATTCTCCCTCTGAAGCTCAGGAGTAGGATTTCTATCTATGCTAGGGGTGGGGATATAGAATTCAACGTCTAGAGAGCTTTGGGCTCTTTTGAAAGCTAAGTCTTCTTCAAAGATCACATCCCTGCTTAGTTCCATATTCTTTTGACCAGGTATATAGATCTTGTAAGCCTTGGAGGTTTCACTATATCCTACAAAGATACCCCTTTTCCTAGAAGGCTCTAATTTTAATCTTTTCTCCTTAGGTACATGAATATAGATAGGGCATCCAAATATTCTAAGGTGGCTAATATCAGGTTTTGATTTAGTAAAGACTTCCTCAGGGGTCTTATCTTCAAGATGAGAGTGGGGACATCTGTTTTGAATATATACAATAGTGCTAGTTGCTTCTGCCCAAAGATTGATATTTAGATTTTGATCAAGAATCATAGCTTTGGCAGCTTCAACGATTGTCCTATTTTTCCTTTTAGCTGTCCCATTTTGTTGAGGGTTATAAGGTATTGTTAACTCCCTCTTAATCCCTGAATTTTTACAAAAGTCTTTAAATAATTCTGATGTGTATTCCCCCCCATTATCAGTTCTTAGGGTTTTAATTTTATTTCCTGAGTAGTTCTTTGTTAGTGATTTGAATTCTTTAAACCTATTAAGGATCTCTTCTGATTCTTTACATTTCAGAAAGTAGATCTAATTTTTCCTAGAGTAGTCATCAACAAATATTACATAATACAGAAATCCCCCCAATGAAGGTACGGACATAGGTCCACATACATCAGAATGAACTAACTTAAAAATTTTACTTGTTTTCTTAGTACTATTTCGAAAAGCACCCTTAGTATTTTTACCTAGGGCACATCCTGTTAATGCCCCTGAATGATATTGCTTTAACTTAGGTAGACCTGTGACAAGGTCTCCCATTGATGATAAAGCTCTAAAATTTAGGTGGCCTAGTCTTCTATGCCAGATTTCGGTGGTATCTGTAGTCTCATGAATTAGGGCTAAGTTGGGCTCTGTACATAGCTCATACAAATAGCCTTGTCTTTGACCAATTGTTTTAGCTTTCTTGATGGATGAGTTCTTTGGCCAAGCCAATACTTTGTTGTCCATGAAGGTTACTCTATATCCATTGTCCTTCAGTTCTGATATTGAGACTAGATTTCTCTTGATGCCTGAATCATATAGCACTCCTCTAAGTTGTAATGATACACCCGACTTTAGTTTGATGGTGTAGGTTCCAACTCCTTTGACAGGGTGTGTGGAATCATCTCCGATAGTTACTTCCTCATCATTCTCCTCTTTCATGGAGTCTAATACTTCTCTGAATCCTGTGATGTGTCTGGATGAGCCACTGTCGATCACCCAGGAGTTCACTTTGTTTGATGCTTGATTTGTGAGTGCTGAATAGAGTACATACTTCTCGGAGTCCTCTTCCCTTTTGGATTTTCCTGTTTTGGCAAATGTGACTTGTTTAGCTCTTTCTGGACATTTGGCAACATAGTGCCCAAATTTGTCACATCTGTAACACTGAATCTGAGAGAGGTCCTTCTTGAAGGAGTTCTTGTCGTGACGACCTTTTCTCTTTGTGAATTGCTTCTGCTTGCCTTTCTTGTTTGAGTTTGTATTTAGAATTTGAAGATCTTCATCTATATTCTTCTGTTTGATCCCTTTATTATTTTGCCTTGATTCCTCTTGGAGACAGTCAGCCTTTAGCCTATCGAATTTTGGGAAGTTATCCCTTGCACTGATGCCTTGGACAAATGTTTCCCATATGCTAGGCAACCCATCTAGAGCAATGAGGGTTAATTCTTTGCTTTGGATCTCATATCCAAGGGTTCCCAGTTCATCCCTTAGGGCAGATATTCGCATGAAGTAGGCATTGGCTGATTCTCCTTTCATCATGGCTATGTGATTTATTTCTCTTTTTAGAGCCAAGGTTCTACTGGCATTAGATATCTCAAAAGCATCTTCAAGTGCTTTGAACATATTGAAGGGTGTTTCATGTTTCCTTATAATGGGCATAATGTTGTTCCTTACCCCATCAACTATGATTTTGATAGCCTTATCATTTCCTTCTCTCCAAATTGCTTTGTCAGGTTCAGTCTCAGGTTCTTAGGTTTCAGTCTTTACAAATGATTCGGGTTTATTTTCTTTTAGAATCATTTGAATTTTGAATTTCCATGCGGAGAAGTCATCACCTCCTTCGAGTCTGTCTTCAAATCTAATAGTGCCATTGATAGGATTGTGATGTTGAATATATGCTTGATTTGAATTTTACGTAAAATTGAACAGCCTCAGGTTTGATTTAACTATAACTCTGATACCATGTAAATGATGTTCAATTTACATTCAATATGCAAGTTATTCTATTTGATATTATCTTGTTCTATGTATTACTGATTTAAAAATATAAATCTGACTATCTTCTTTTGTATGGCTGGTGAGAGGAGCATTTATGAATTTCGATGTCCTTTCTCACAAATGTTATTTGATATATATATAGCAGACTGGGTATGGTCAAGCAATGCCTTGACCGGCCATGTCTTTTAGACATGGCCGATTAAGACATTACTTGATCGTGCCCCTTCGCTATAATAATAATACATGGCATTTATTTACGAAACGGTGTATGCTTATATTAATAACCGATAACAATCGGAGTATGCCAATCGGTGAATGCTTGCCTTAACACCCAATAACAATCGATGTATTTTTATTCTACCACCCGATATCAATTGGTGCAAACATAAGTTAACATCGATACTAATCGATGTTTGGTCTACCCGATAATTGTTTGTTTTATGTTTAAATGAGTTAACCGAATTAACTCGGATTGCAATGGTTAACCTGATTTAATAATCGGTGAACACAAATAGTGTAACCGATATTAAATCAGGATTCTATGCTATAGAATGATAATTGATAGTTAAGCATTTGGATCGAACTAATGTGATTGATCATATACAAATAAAGAATGGTTTATCAAATGAGGGCTTGAAGTTATTCATCATAATTATCGATATGATAAATGATTGAACGAGAGACTTCATTTATCTTTGAGTCAATCATTTATCTTACCGAAGCTACTATGCATTAACAAGAGAGACTGCCCTGTCTGCTATAAGTGATACCTCAGAGATGTCGCTGTCATAGCAGTTAGATGACTTTCAAGATTGCCTTTAACCTGATCGGATGTCTCCTCCCATAGCAGCGCTAGACCTTTCTAATGATCTTTGGGCAATGATAAGTGTCTAAGGGTGAAATTGAGGGTCCAAGGAGGTGGCGGACCAGATTTGGTTTGGCCTCTCCGATCAAATCACACCAGCACTCTAGCTGCCAATATTTACCCCTAATGATATCGCCTTTCCCTCACATTCAATCTGCAATCATTAATAAGCAAATTCGATGTATAAATGGGAAGTTGGGAGTGAAAACGTGGGTCTGCAACTCTGTCAACAGCAAGTATAATTTCTTCAATTTGCCTCCAATTGTTCTGAAATGAATCACCTAATAGCCAAGAGGGATATCGCTGTCCTTCTATTTCAACCGAGCTGCCTTCACAAGCGATCTTCTTCAAATCTGAAAACCCTGGCAGTCTGAAGCATACATGGTCTGATGTAAATTTCTCCTTATGCTCAATATGAGAAGCTGAGTGCTCCTCACTCTCAAGAAGAAGCTAGGGTTCCGTCGAGCCCTTCTACAATCTGCTGAAGGTTTGCATCCTCAGAGGTTTCACCAATGCCACACATTAGTCATTTCTTCATAACCAAAACTCCCCTCTCCTGATCCTCTAACATCCTCTTCTATTTATCCTTTTTCATCAGCCTTCACGAGGTTCCTTCTAGAAGAGGGAAGGTACACTTTATTATTTAATATTATTTAAGTGACTTTTAATTATTTTTAAATTTTTATACCTTAAAAGTCACTTTTTAATTAAATTAATTAAATATAAAGTCACTTTTAATAATTAATTTATTTTAATGACTTTATAAGAAATTAATTTAATTAATTCCTCCTTATATCACCTATCAGCCTAGCGGCTAAAATTGGGGACATTACACTTATATTATATCAGTTCATACTCTGCTGGGCATAAGGGAAGTCGTTCTGATATTCTCATCATCCTAATCTAAGATTGCTCACTATAGAAGTCTTATACATTGTTCTCTTAATTGTACAATTCGTATCAAATACTTAGAACTACAATTAATCAATAATGTAAGAAATTCTCAAATGAATCTACAAGATTATTACAACACATCCAAGATATAGATTGGGCCGTGCAGCAGGTTGTTAAGGAAAGAAGTGAAAGTATGAAGCATACAAAGAATATAATATATACTACAAACAAGAGGGAAGGATAAGTAGATGCTGTGTGAGAAATAATGTTATATCATATCTAAATATAAGACAAAAAGTTCATACGGATATGGAGGAAGCGTACGTGTATCAAGAAAGACTATTGAGCACATGCACCAAGGACATTGATGAAAGGTAAGACTGCGGATCCAATAAAGAGCAGTTTTATGAAAGATTATATGAACAGACTTATGAGGAGATTGTAAAAGGTTCTATAGTAGGAGATAGTAATCAGTCTATGGGAGGATTATGATCAACATAAGTCCATTGTCAAATCGGAGAAAGCTATCAAGATAAGTTCTATTCTTCAAACTATTCTTAGAATTTTATGTTAAATAGTATAATGAAATGTCTTCGAAATTAGTAAAATTATATTTAATAATATATGACAACTCTCATGTTAAGTTAAAAATTATTGTCTTTTCGCTAAATTATGGTAATCCCCAAAAGGGGACATTACATTTTATCCCAATTGCATTACTCGTTTATTTGTGCAATTTATAGAAAATAAGAATGAATTATTTTATATCTAATGTTAATGAACTATGAAAGTTTGTTGGTAGATAAAAACTTATAAAATGAAACTTAGATCTAGATCTAGCAAGCTAAGGAACACTGTAAGAGGGGTAAACTGTAGAATCATAGATAGATCTTAGAGAATAGATCCAGTGGAGAATCTGGCTCTACTCTGCATCAGAATCAGGTTACAAGAGGGACCAACATTCTTGTCAGTCATTCTAATAGGACCAACACAGAATCTGTTGGTTTCCTTAGGAGAATGACATGGACTAAGAGGGCACAATTGAGCAATCTTAGGAGTAAGCATGACGCTTCCCAGGGTATCTCCCCTAGCATCCACAACTGATGATCCCCCAGATGTATAGAGAAACTTGGTAATTGACCCTTTAGTTTGGCTTCTGAATGATGAAGATAAGACAAACCTCTATGTTGGGAGTGAAAAATAATGGGTCTAAGGTGTTCTGGTGGCTGCAAGGGACATTTTTGATGGTCAAATTGTGGTCTGGAAAGCTCTTAAGGTGAAAGATTGAATGGAGACTTTGACATACATAGGTTTTGTTTTCTGATGATTGAATCTAGTCTAGAAATGTCTGGAGTGGGATGATTCGAGGGACATTTTTATATTCATAGCAAGATTGAATGGAGACTTTGACATACATAGGTTTTGTTTTCTGATGATTGAATCTAGTCTAGAAAGGTCTGGAGTGGGATGATTCGAGGGACATTTTTATATTCACAGCATTTCAGCTGTGAGGAAAAGGGTCAAGGGTGCACTTGTGCTGTTTATTGCTGAAAGGGTTGCCCGGGAGGGAACTTTTTGATGGTATAGCCATTCCAAGCACGTGCCTTGGGTATCTTTGCCAGTCAAATGATAGCTACAGGGAGGGCTTAATCAATTTTTCTGCTATTCCTTGTTTGCTACTGCAAACTCTGTTCATTCTGCCCTGCTTCTGCACCTCTACCATTCAGAAGTTTGCCCTCCACCTGCTGGAACTGCTATAATCTGCTGATGGAATGAAGGAAGAATGTGAAGAGGCAAAAAACTCACATTTTATATAGCATATTTGCTTATAACCTGATCGTGTCAGTTCTAATTCTGTCCTAAAGCAGTTAGATCAGCCCTGATAAAAGAAAAACTTGATTGTTGTTGTAAACACTTACAAGGGTGTAACAATTGGCTTTGTCTAGGGGCCATAGTAGACACACGATCCACAAGGGAGCTCAGAATCTTTGGTTTAAAGTATTTGTATCTATCCATTGGGAAAAATAGTCAAGCCTACCACATAACACCTAAATAGACAACTAATGTAATGTCTCATCCTCTAGGATCATTAGATACTTGGCAATATTCTCACTATTTTTTTTTGAAAGGTTAAAGCTTACACATCAACTTATTCCATCTTCTGTATTGTATGCTCATTATGGTTTAGATTGGGATGTTTTTTTTAAATATTGCTCTAGAAGTCTAGATATTTGTTTTGAGAAGTTTTAGTGCTTTTAAAAGAAATATGAAAAGGTTGCATGTTTCAAAACGAGTTTACAAATTTTTGTAAAAATATGAATTTGATCAATCAAGAGGTTTTCAAAATTCTCTCTGTCTTTAAGAAGTGAGCCTTTTTTAGTATGTGGTAAACAAGCATCCAAGTTGAAGCTTTTTGTAGATGGCAGTCAGCAACAGTTTCTTTTTAAAAATCCTATTGATGAATATAGCTTAGTTTGCAGATCTATTGAGCATAGGGATGAAAAAGGTGTGTAAAGAAAAGTTGGTTGCTAGATAATTGTTAGTTTTGATAGTTTAGAAGTTCAAAACTTGTAAGCATTGGCAATCTTGGTTTTTTATATTTATGTTTTCTTTAGTCTCACCGCACAAAGCCACATTAAAATGAAGTTATTAAGAGGATTGTGCGAAGTGGTTGCTAGTTTCAAGTTTGGCTTGTAAGAGTATTCTATTTGGACATTATAAGTGTAGGGTGCAAAACTCTTTATATCATCTTTTATACACGATAAAATCTACATGCATATTCATTTGGGAGGTATAAGATTATAATTTTGCCATTTATATAGGGCAATTAGTGTATGGGTGCATTGTCAATTGAAACCAACACTTATTCTTTGGCATTTGAACATGGCTACACAAAGTACTTGTACTTTTGGAGTCATCTTTACTACATTGGACTTAGATTTTTGGGACTCACATGTGCTATTAGAGAGTCTAACACAAGATCAAATGGATAAAGTGTAATAAGAGGAGGCTAGCGGACAGTAGAGGTTGGAGGAATTTCCACATCTCAAGGTGAATTCTGACACAGAGATGATACTTTGCATGAGAAGCACCAGTTTTTTCTTTGTGTTATTTTCTTTGGATGTTGATAGTGATGAAAGATCTATATATTATGAAGTTTAATTTCGAAGACAAAAAGGGATCAAGTGTAGATAAAAGTCAACATGGATTATTGCCTAGATAGTTGGGGATTCTGTGGATCTTGGGAGTTATACCTTATGCTGGTCATAAGACAATTCGACAGAGCCGTAGCTTGACGACTGCCAACTATTTTGGGAGATGTATAATTTGAGTGTTTTAGGAGGGTGGAATCTGGGAATTCGGGGATGCAGCTTGGAAGCTACACCTTGATGAGGGTCATGTGGCATCTTGATAGAGTTCTACTTGGTCCAAGAACTCTTTTCAAAGATAAGCTTCTAAAAGATATGTCTTTGATTTTTTTGTCAGCATGTTTATTTCTATTTTGGTTTTTATACTCAATTCTTAAGAGGGGTTTTTGGAAAATAAGGTTACCAGTTTGTGATAAAGTCACCTTAGTGACTTTGTAATGAAAATGTTTAATTAGTTTTGTCTTAGTTCTTGGTAGTTAGTTTCTTGTAGTGTAGTTTGGGGAAGTTTTGCAGGAATGCAATGCTTTATTAGCATTTGCATAATACTTTGTATTTGTAATGTATCTTGAATGATCATAAGTATACAATTTTTATTATTTGGTGTTATCTGATCTATATTCATGATTTAGTTTGTTTACAGCATTGTCTATGCTCTACAATTTTAACAGTGTATTGGTGAAATTATGAGCAAATTTGGAATGAAAGACGTTAAACCACTCAACACGCCCATGGAACAAAATATGAAGTTGAAATCAGATGATACTGCAGAGTTTGAGGATGCAACTAAATGTAGACAGGTCATTGGAAGTTTGATTTATGTAACCACAACTAGACCAGACATTTCTTTTGCTGTTTGCGTTGTCTGTAGATTCATGCAATAACTTAGAGAAAGTCATTGGGTAGTAGGAAAGAGATTTATTTGATATCTGAAGGGAACTCAGAATTTTGGGCTGAAATACTCCAAGGCAGTAGATAACAAACTAGTTGGATATTTAGATTCAGACAACGTAGGTGATCTTGAAGATGAGAAACCTACTTCAGGTTCCTTGATGAATTTGGTTTCAACAGTCATCACTTGGAAGTCAAAGAAGCAGTCGATGCCAACTTTTTTTCAACATGAGCAGAATATATGGAAGCTTTAGAGGCAACCAGGGGAATATTGTGGCTCATAAGGATTCTTGAAGATTTGTAGGAAAAACATGTTGGATCAACATCACTCATGATCAACGATACTTCTGTCAAAATGGCAAGAAATATAGTATTTCATGACCAAGTGAAGCACATCAACACCAAATTCCATTTGATTCAGCATTATGTGAAATATCGTGCCGTCAAATTGATATATTGTCCAATTGTAGAGCAACCAGCTGTTATCCTGATAAATTGGAAGAGATAATTTTGGAAAAATCAGATTAAGGGGGTATAATATTATTTATATAATCCTAGGTTAGAGCGAATAAGTATAAGAAAATATTATTATTAGTATTACAATTTTTTTTTCCTTGTAGAATTTGAACATTCATCTTGGAGATTTTAACTAAATGATTATACATTGTTGATGAATATGTACTTTGAATCTCACTTTGTTGAATATATTTTTGGGTTTGCTTCTAGATATTTTTTCATTTCATTTCCTTGCTTGACACATGAAGGGTGAAAACTCCAGCAAGAGTGAGCAAAACTCTCTTCGTTCTACTCTCTCAGTCGATAAGTAAATGTTACAACGTCTTATAGGTCTTTTGGAGCCACAACAATGTCAAAGAAGATGTGTGTGTTCTCTGCAAGTTTTTACCACTGTTTTCATGTTTCCATTAAGTTTGCTTCATTTATGAATATACAATGCCGTGTTCGGCTTCCATTGGAGGTGTTGGACAATGCTTTTTGAAGGTTCTAGTAGGGTTGACATCAAGATAATCCGTAAGTGGTGATCACTAGGAGACTATCTCTAGTTTTTTTACAGGTCATTGAGAATCTCAGCTGCTTGGTATTGTTAGTTATTTTCATTTGCTGTGCCTCACAATATCTTCTGATTTTTGTATTCCTCATTCACATTGCAGGAGTTGCAGAATGTTGATGAGGCTTTGAACAAATTAGAAGGATTACTTAAAGAAATGCATCTTTGTAGCTCCAATTCTGATAAGGAGCACCTAGAAGCTGCTTGCACAGATCTAGAAAGAATTCGGAAATTGAAGAAAGAGGCAGAGTTTCTTGAGGCATCTTTGAGAGCAAAGGCAGCATCAGTGCAGCAGGTGGATTTTTTATTTTTGCTTTTGTTTTTGAAATGCTGGTTTATCTATAGTGAAAATTAAAAGTATGTGTTGCTAGAAAAATATGATTCCTGAGATTATGGGCTCTGATCTGTATGGTATGTTTGTGCTTAACCATTGTTTCATCATGATTATGATTTATGAACCATGCTGCGTGGTTGGATATGTTGATTGTTTGATATCTTGATATTTGCAATTTATCTGGAATTTTTTTTCTTAAATATTATGGATTACAGAAGTTTATGAGTCTTTAATCTTGATACAATAATTGCATTTTAGTGTTAGTATGGAGCTTGTGTTCTGAGGGTCATGGTAACCAAAAACTTACATTATAATCCATGGTAATTCTACATAATAGAGTGCATATATTTTCATGCTTGTCATTCTCCGCTAAGGAAATAAAGAAATTAAAATTCCACAAGTTACCAAAATCAGTCAAATGGGACTCAAAAATATGCTTACACTTTTAATAATTAATATCTCATTATTTCTTTGTCCTGTCTTTGTTACTGCAATTTTTCTCCTTGGCCATCTTGGGCCCTTTGCCTCTACCCACATCTGTCATCTAACTGTTGCCTTTTCCTATGTAGTGATTTGAAGATATTCTATAGGTCCTCCACTAAATGAATGCAAACAAATTATTTTGATGTACTATGATTTCTCACTTTATCATTAGATTCATTACTTTGTCAGATAGCTATTTCTTTGATATGATTTTTGGTATTTATAATATACAGACAAAGTCATTGATTAATGAAGCTTTATTATGATTTATTTCAGTAATAATAGTCCTGTCTTACCACAAATACATGGGAAAGAAGCCATCTGTTCTTCCCATGTGAAACAATCCGATATAGTGTCATTTTTTTTTATGTCCGAACTGATTATTAGCTTAATACTTCGTTGCCATCATTGCATCTTATTACACTATAAACTTTGTTTGCCATAGCATCTAATTGTTAATTTTAGTGATAAGAATTAGTTAAACTCAGAATTTAACTAAAATGTAAACACACAAGGGACACAAAACACCAAAATTGTTAATGCATGATAGCTTCGGTAAGATAAATGATTGAATGAGAGATAAATGAAGTCTCTCATTCAATCATTTATCATATCGATAACTATGATAAGACCATCAAGCAATTAATTCCTCTTTGATAGCCATTCTACATTTGCACATAAATAACCTATTCAGTTCGATCAAACCCTTAACATTGATAATCATACCATATCTTGTGTTTATGTTCATCGATTATTAAATCTTACATTCCAATTTATATCGATTAACATAATTGATAATAAATAAATGATTAATCAAAACACCGATTAATATCGGGCTGCATATGCTTCAATATATCGGGTGGCATGATAAAGGCTAGCCGATAGTTATCGGGTGTTAAGCCTACACCGATAGTTATCAGTTGTTAAGGCTAACATGCCGATAACTATCGGCTGTTAGTATTGTGCAAACACCGATAGTCATTGGTTGTTAAAGTATTTACACACCGATTGGTGTTAACAATGAACATGCATTTGTTTGGTATTAACAAGGAGGCATGATCAAGTAATGTCTTGATCGGTCATGACCGATCAAGGCATTGCTTGATCGTACCCCATTTGTTATATACTTATATTGAGTGGCATTCGTGAAAAAGGACATAGAAAATAATAAATGCTCCTCTCACCTGTCATACAAAAGAAGATAGTCTGATTTATATTTTAATCAGTAATACATAGAACAAGATAATATAAAATAGAATATAACTTGCATATTGAATGTAAATTGAACATCATTTACATGGTATCAGAGCCAGGTTCAATCGAACCTGAGGCTGTTCAATTTTGTGGAAAATTGAAACAAGCATATATTCAACATCAAAACTCTTCTAATGGCTAGCGCCATCAGATTTGAAAATCCTATCAGATTTGTTGAAGCAATCAGACAACTCCTTGACTAGGTCGGAACTTCTCTGAGCGTGGTGATTTGGATATCCTGATTGCCTATTTTAAATGCAATCTGGACATTAAGGGAGATCGACTCTACTCTTAGGGAATCAACTGCAGTTTGCACATTAAGAGCCAAGTTCTTTGTGAAATCACCAGGGAAGGAAGTTCATTTTTTACGGCACTGGAAATAGCAGAATAGACGGGGAAATGCATGCGATCTTATGAGGAAGAATAAGATAAGTGCCAACTATTTTATCCGATAAAGGGAAAAGAGATATTATGCAGCGAAGAGAAGCAATGGGTCAACTAATGTATAAACAGTGACTTAAGAGAGTGAGTCTCGGTGTATGAACAGCCAACGATCATCTAAGCATATCAATCATATATGAATACCAAACGAAGATACAAGTGTTTATGCCTTGCTTGGAAACGGTCAAGATATTTGATCAATGCATATGAAGGATCGATAAAAGCAAAGAAACTAATGGAATTATAACAATTAGTCTAGTATGGTGTAATCTGGACGTATAAACCATACTTAGACAGAACGAATAAGGAAATTTGTAATCGATATATTCATTACCAGCTAGTCCGGTTGAGGGAAGCGATCAAACTAATATCAACTATTGGCCACGAGATGATTGCAGTTAGCATCGATGAGGAGTATGTTTTTTTGATCGAATATTGTTGGTTTTACATATATCCATATTTGGATCAGCTCCAGAAGTTCATCTACTTTTGGCACGTTCAGGGTTGCCCAGATTAGATATAACAATCAGGATTCAACACCATTATTTGCATATTTTAAAGAATGATCAGACACAGTAATGAATTGTTATCATATGTGACCTGCGGAAGACTAACAACATTAGAAGGACTTCTCATAAAAAGAAGATAGCAATTGCGAATATAATAAGGGCCCATGCACATGTATTGAGTTTAGCGATAAGAGAAGTGTTGTAATTAATAACAGTAATAATTAATACAGAGCAATTATATAATGAAAGGCAGTGAACCATTCATTAAGAACAATCATGCATTAATAAAGGGGATCAAAACCGCAGGTCCAATAAATAGGAATGTACAAAGATTTTTCGCATATTCATGAAGGATTGTATGAACGGATTAGGTGAAGAGATGGTGAAGAATACTATGACAAACTTATGAGGAGACTGCAAGAAATTCTTTAGCAGATTGTAAAGAGATAGTAATCAGTTTTATGGGTTATTTATGATCAGCATAAATCCATTGTCAAATCAAGAAATCTATCAAGATAAGTTCTATCTATTGAATTGGTCATTAAGGTTTATCTTTAATGTTGTTTGGCGCTAGCACCACAACATTGGAAACAATACTCATATATTTGCTAGTCAAAGAGCGACATGAGAAGCGACGATCTTACTGTAGACAAAACCAATTCGATGCTCTCTTTCCATAGCATGTACAGATTTGCAGAGAAGGGTCTTCATTTGAATGCATGGCTGGGAAGATTGTTGAGGAAGATCGATGCCACATTGATGCTGCTGAGTGTCCTGTGCATATGGGCTCAACATCTCACAGATCCTGGTTATGTCAGATGAACACAACAACTAAAAGTATGTGCATCAAAGAGCAACCATCAAATGAGATCTAAATCTTCAAGTGCAAAGAATCAGGAATGAACAATTGTTGGATTGTGAGGAAGACTAATAAACAAAGAGATAAGTAATCCAGGTTTGATTAATGGTCATGAATTTCATATGTAGTTATTAATTCATACAATTACATTATGCGTGTTATTTGTGAATCAACATTGTCAGTAGGTGTCCGCACACGACAAGCTGCATTTGAATATCTTGTTTCAATTTCTTCAACGTACTATGAGAAAATTGCCCCTTACATGCAGGATATCTTTAGAATCACAACAAAAGTAGTTAAAAGTGACGAAGAGCTTGTTGCTCTTTAGGCTATAGAGTTTTGAAGTACTATTTGTGATGAAGAATTCAGGAAGAATATGGAGGGGACTTTAGTGGAGATTCTGAGATTTCACATTTCCATTTTATAAACAAGTATTTGCCTATAGAAGTGCAACAGTCCATGAGGAAGCAATGTTGACCATAGGGGCTCTTGTTTATGCTAATGGTGGTGAATTTGCTAAGTACATGCTAGAGTTCTATAAGTCATGTTTTGCAGGTGATCTTTCGAGATAGAAAGGACAGACCAAGAAGCATAAGAGATTTCATTCAAGGGAGAAAGAACTCGATGTTTGCAGTCATAGGACTGAGTTAATGGCGGTAAGTATTTATCGAAGAAGAAGAACCCATACAGTTTGTCCTTGCGATTTGGTTCTTCGAAGAGGAGGTCAGATGGTTGATATCAGATTCAGAGGGAGTCTAACATTTCATCAGAAGCAACCTTAGACAAGGAGGTCAGAAGGTTGATATAAGGTTCAGAGGGAGCCACACCATCATGAAGATATGCTTAATCCATTCTTCTCTGTGAGAGAGAAGTTTGAGGAGCAAGCCCTTGTTAAATACACTCTTCTCTGTGAGGGAGAAGTTTGAGGAGAAGGCCCTTGTTCCACCCTCTGGGAGTAGTCATGGTGAACGTCATGATGAGATGAAAACATCACGTTGAGCAACTCCGTGATGGGCACTTGTGCTCATATGCATTCTCATACATGGGAGTAGCCATGATGGATGTCATCATGTTGAGTACCGTGAAGAATCGTGTTCCACCCTCTAGGAGTAGCCATGGTGGATGTCATTTCATGACTATATTATTAACAAGGATTCCTCCCTAGCTAAGAGGGAGTGTTGATGTTGTAGTGGCCACCCTTGTGAAGAGACATATGGTGTCATTGAGGACCGACCCCTGTGAAAGGGTGCCTCCCTCATATATATAGAAGATGCAAACTAATTCTCTGATCCATTCAATTTATGTGAACAGCAGTTTATATATTAGTTAGAGCAGACTGATCCTGTGAAGAAGGCCAATCAGATTTGTTCTTGTGAAATTTGCTTCAAGGAGTGAAGCAACATATATTGGGCCTGTATCTTGCATTATTGCTAGACATATTTGATATATAAAGAAGACATTTTATGCTGGGTGTTTCTCCCTCGAGTAGGAGGGTTTTCCCTTGGAGATCAAACTGCAGATATTCTGACCAAACCTCTTTCCAGAGTGAAGGTTGATCACTTCAGTAAAGGTTTAGGTATGATAGAAAGGTAATTTGCTTTGTAATCTGTATTTGCATATCAATAAGATGTTTAATGTGTAAACTTCTTTGTCATGAAAGTACATTTTGGATTTTACCCCCTGGGTTCATATCTAAGAGGTGACGATCTCTCAAGAGAATGAACACTTGTATGTAGACATTATAAGGTGACGATCTTATAATGTCCAAACCAGTTATCATGTTGGATCTCTGGTGTGTCATGGATGTGCCATGATTGTGTTGTGGTAAAACATTTGTATAAGGTGTTTGTGCACATACCACAACTTGGATAAGATGAGAATTTAAATCTTTCTCATATGATTATCCTTAATTATTGCGTGTTTAGGCAATACTGATATCACATGCTTAGGTGATATCCTGTCTTCACAAGATTGATGTGATGGACATTTGTATCACGTGTTTAGGTGATACTTCATATCATGTGATTAGGTGATATGATCTTCTAGAGTGACAGATTGAGTGAAGAATGCTAACTATCATTTGAATTGTGATGCTTGAATATATTGTTTGCATATATCTTACCTAGCTAAGAGGGAGTGTTAATGCATGATAGCTTCGGTAAGATAAATGATTGAATGAGAGATAAATGAAGTCTCTCATTCAGTCATTTATCATATCGATAACTATGATAAGACCTTCAAACAATTAATTCCTCTTTGATAGCCATTCTACATTTACACATAAATAACCTAATCAGTTCGATCAAACCCTTAACATTGATAATCATACCATATCTTGTGTTTATGTTCATCGATTATTAAATCTTACATTCCGATTTATATTGATTAACATAATTGATAATAAATAAATGATTAATCAAAACACCGATTAATATCAGGTTGCATATGCTTCAATATATCAGGTGGCATGATAAAGGTTAACTGATAGTTATCGGGTGTTAAGCCTACACCGATAGTTATCGGTTGTTAAGGCTAACATGTTGATAACTATCGGCTGTTAGTATTGTGCAAACACCGATAGTCATTGGTTGTTAAAGTATTTACACACCGATTGGTATTAACAATGAACATGCATTTGTTTGGTATTAACAAAGAGGCACGATCAAGTAATGTCTTGATTGGTCATGATCGATCAAGGCATTGCTTGATCGTATCCCATTTGTTATATACTTATATTGAGTGGCATTCGTGAAAAAGGACATAGAAAATAATAAATGCTCCTCTCACCTGTCATACAAAAGAAGATAGTCAGATTTATATTTTAATCAGTAATACATAGAACAAGATAATATAAAATAGAATATAACTTGCATATTGAATGTAAATTGAACATCATTTACAAAAATACCTTGGGAAAACCTCCCTCTTGGAGGAAAAACCCAGCATCAAAGATTTAGTACAAAATCCTTTAATCATGAGCAAATTACAAGTACAATGAAGATCAGATCACTTATCTGATTAAGTCACCAACCTAGGGCAGAGATTTGCCCAATCTAAATCACTGATGTGCAGGCCCTAATTCACTGATCCCACAAGTAGGGTTTCGGCACCACAGAAGAGGATGATCGCTGCTCTAAATTGTTGACTTATACAATATCGCCCAGCATAGTCGCCCATAATTTGCACAAGTCTGCTCCACAATGGTGATCAGATTTGGGTCTGGAATGGAGCTCAGAATGATCAGTAGTTCGCTCAGATATAAGGTAGATTCACAACTCAGATTCCACACTAATTCGCCCAGCCACAAGAACAGATTCGCATTAATTAGGATGACAAATTCGCTAGTAGAAGACCACGGATAGCAGAGCAAATATTTGCTGATGATGAAATTGTATTTGGTTGACAAGATTGAGTCTTGTTATATACAAGACTTAATCAATCCTTTGCTCAAGTCGGCTGGCCTAATTTGGCCGACTCAAATTCATATTTCCTTTTTCTATATTGGCGCCCAACCTTGGGATAATAAATTGATTACACGTTACATCGTTTTCCAATTGGGCCCAGCCCAATACTTTACAAGTAATTTGCTCATGATAATATTATGATTATTACAATATATATTTAAATTTTTAATTGCCACTTAGGCAACATTAAAAATTTAATCCACATAGTCCGATTCTAGCTATCAAATTTTAACACTAATGACATGAGTTTTATGTCTTTAACCTCTAAAGCTTTTGTAGACTTTACATATAAATATAAACATATTGCTTTCTTGATCACGTTTGCATTTTGATACGATGATATTATGATAGATCCCATTGTGACGCTATTCTGGACCAACCTGAGAAAATTTGTGCACAAACTAGGTACTATATAGGCACTAAATGGCCAAGCTGCTTCATTGTCATTGGATATTCGTTTTTCTATGTTGACTGCTTGTTTAAGAATATTCTAACAGGAAAACATGGATTATCTGAAATGGTTGCCTCCTTTTCTTCGTTTGATATTGCATCGCAGGTTTAACTTGTGTTTCTCCATGTTGATTTATCTATCTGAGGTTTTCCTTCTCATACTTATTTGTCCTGTTGAAGATTCTGAAGTTCTTATGCATACTCATGGATTTGATTTTAAAGGCCACCTTTTTACTTTATGGGATCTGTTCTCCATTTATTCCTTCGCTTTGTTTTGAGTCTTATTCATTTTTTTTGAAAATAGAAATTTCAAATGATTTATATATTTCCATAAGTGTGTCCTTTGTATACAAGCTTATTTTATTTGCATGTTGTCAGTGACATTATTTTACAAAAAAAATGGAAGGCGGATTCTAATGCTGAAAGCCTCTAAGTTTATATAATATATTATTGTATGTTAATAATGATGATATGAAAAAAAAAGGCCAAAATCTCCATTCTAAAGGTCTAATAATATTATTTTCTGTTTTATGAATGATGTTGCCATATAAAACATGGATGTTGTGTTGCTAAAACCAGGAAATAAACATTTCACGTGTCCTTTGTGTTGAACATTTTGTTGTTGAATACCTAGCAATTACATCCTCTGACAATGAAATGGTAGATACACGTTTGGACTACTTTTTTGGTAAGCAATATTGCTGTATTACTCTGCATTATTCAAATATAGTTTTTATTATTTAAACAGAAAGCGCTCCATTCACCATGCAGATGCCTGGATATTTCATAGAAGGATCATTTACTAAAGTGTTGTAACTACTGTTTGTAATGTTCCCATTGTTTTAAAAACTAATAAATTGATTCATTGAAACTTTAGTTCACTTATTTCTTTGAACACGAACATGCACTTACTTTTTTTGGCTGTTATTAAATTCAATAAATGTTTCTCCATAGTTAGATTTGTATATTTTTTTTATTAGAGTAGGAGTGATAAAGTCTTATTATGCAGATGTATGAAAATGATGTGTCAGCATGTCATATAATAGAAAGGAATAATTTTATTTAGTTCAAATTTGCATTGGTGTGCCCATGGCAGATACTGATGCTATTGCTACCGTAAACATTGATAATATGATGAAAGATGATACTAAGTATGTGTGATACACAAGAGATTTGAATTTAATTTGTGTAAGCATGATAATTGTCTGGATTGGTAGGTCTCTACTAAACCACGACTCATTTATTGTATTATAATCTGGAATTGAAATCCTTTAGGTTCTAACTTTTGAGAAGCCAATCTTCCTTATCGAATAGTGGATTTTTCACACAATTCTTGGAGAAGATATCCCTGATTACTAAGAGATTATTGTTTGGGTACGAGAGTAAAAACTAGCAATGAAGTCTTTCATTTCAGATAACCTAGGGCCTTCTTACCCTGGTACTTCTCTATAGTAACTGAGTGTATGTTTTGAAGCCCATTGATCTACTTTTGGTAATCTATGGGCTTGAATACAATTTCTTTCCTTTAGATTGTGCTTTGCAAACAGAGAACTGTTCATATTTATGGGAGTGTTCATTCTAACCTTTCAGTGGTAGAGGTTGCTGAATTAAGGATGATGAGGTCCCTAGTAAAAACTGAGAATGTCTGTATGACTATAGGTTAAAGGTGTAAGGATTTGTTTATAGATGAGACTTTGTTTAAGGATTTGTAGATGACTGTTCCAGTCTTCTAAATCTCAACAGGACAGTCCTAAAAGCAAATCTGAGAAGTCAGGGAAGACAAATCAGGATGATAGAGAGAATAAGAGACCTCAATCACAAAGGTTTGCTATTATTTTTTTTAGGATTAAAAATATTGATATTTTATTTTCTGGAAACCAAGCTTATGCTTGCAGAATCTAATATTATGAGGATTAGATAGATATTTTCTTCCCTTTTATCATAAGTTTGCCATTATAGAATAGTATATGCTATTTGGTATGGTATACTAGGACCACTTCATAGTCACTGTATACTGTATACTGTGTCATTGGTTTTTACTTGTCTCTCTTTAAATAAATTAAACATTGCTTTTGCAGGGTTCCTTGGTGTTGGTGTAAATAATTCTTCATCATGGATATTATTATACTTTACTTAAGTTTACTTAGGTACATGCATTTAATAGTAGTTTGGGTATGAGACACTTGGGTGTTTGTGCCACATTGGGATAGTGTGTGTAGGAGAATTTTTACCTTTTATGGTGTTGATCTTATCTTGTTGTTACATTCTACCTCATGTGGAATATTATATTGTTTCTCCTACCTACCCACACCTATTTCCTACCTAACCTTGTTTCTTATTCAGCCACATGTCATGTTTGTGTGCTCACATATCCATAAGCCTTGCCTATATAAGCAGGCTTATCTACATTGTTTGTACGGACAATCATTGAACAACGATTGATGATCTAGTTGATCACATTTTGCATCTTGATAGAATACAGTTTATTCCTATCATCTTTTTTGTTCTCTCTTATTTGTGCTTTCCATTGCCTCTAGATCTTGGCAAATTCTCACACTTGGGGGTTGAAAAATTTCTTGTTATCTCATTCAAATGCCAAAAGAAGTTTGGATGGAAATCCAATGGTAAGCCTAGACTCTGTTGTATTTTACAGTGTTGCTTTGCTTAAGCATTGCCAGTGGTTTGTAAGAAAATTGTGAAGTGAATTAGGAATGTTTATTTGTTGTCTGCAAATTTTAAGCCGAGATTGACAAATGGTGACAAAAAATCTAGAGATTTCGTTTTGGGTTGTTTTGATTGGCAAATAAGAAGATAGCTTATATGTGAGATAAAAGGAGCACAAAAAAAGAAAACTGTGTTGCTAGAGCAGCAGTTTTGTATTGAATTTGTCATCCCGAAAAAATGTAACTGAGAGTAACAGCAAGGTAAAATCTAAAAACTTCTGAGACCTAGCAAACATGTCTAGGAAATTTATTACAGTGTTAATATTAGAACTCAGGCAATGGATCTCTACAGAGGATAATTGATATCGTTACATCAGCTTCAGGATACTCAGCTTCTATGATTTGATTGGAGTAGCAACATTGACAGGCTCAAGCATGAGCTTCATTCTCTAGTCACTATATTTGAAGAGGTTGATGAAACAGAAACAGGGGTCTTTGGCTTTTTAGAAGTTGGATGTATGATATCAGCTTCAGTTTCTGTGGCTGCTGACAGGTGTTTTCCTTATTTTAGATGATTCAGCCTGTTCTCTGTTCAGATTTTGCTGAAGAAGGTCTACAAGTTGTGTTTACATATAATCAAAGTTTGAAGAGCAGTAGCATGATTATCATTAAAATTCTGGCTAAAAATTACATGCTTTTCATTAAATTTTGGCAAAAAACAATCATGTTAAGATTCACGATTTACACAAACAGGTTACATTTGTCTTCAATATGCATTAAGGTTGCCATGCAACAGATTGAAAGGTAGATTTTCAGTTTGAGGGGAAGCCAATTTTGTTGAGAGTAGTAGTCCTTTGTGGTCTTACTTGATTGAAGGAGTTGGCAAATGATAGCCAAATTGGGTCAAGGATAGCCAAATTGGGTTGAGGCAGGCTGTTTAAGATCTTCTGAGATCTGACTCTGCTGGACAATCACAGGGGGTTGCTATGCATACAGAGTACTTGTAGCAGGCACAAAGAAGATATTTTTAGGGGCATGGCATTTTTTTCTTTGTTGAAAGTAGCCTTCAGTAATTGTAGGTGCAGGCAACGTGTTTCTTGCAGTTGGGAATCAGGGTTGAGCTTTATGCCATTTGGTTTAGAGATGCAATTCAATTGAATAAGAATGGTTAGGCATGATATTCTGTTGATGAGAGATGTTAAGGATGAGCTTACCCCTCATTCTAGCATTAGAAAACAAAGGAGTAGCAGAGACCTGATAAGAATGAAGAGTTTGGAACTTGCCTGGTGCTAACTCATGGGGATTAGAGATACCATAGATAGAAGCATGTTCAGGCAGATCTTTACTACCACCTTTGATGGCAGCAGGAAACCTAATGCATGGGTTTCTGAACCTCGAGTATTGTATAGAACCTCATTGCCAACTGTAGCTGGGAGGTCTTCTGCAAGTGCTCTATAACTGGAAACTGTAAAACTTGTCTGAGATTGAAAGTGAGATAAAGCATCAAACTTTTTGACCACTGCTCTGGTACATTGGCTTTGCGACTTAAAACTTTATGTTTTTGTGAAAGAGGTGCATTTGTTTGAAGGTTAAAGGATTCCTTTTCTTCTTCTTTCCTGAAGCCTTCAATTGGAGCTTTTTCTGGAGGTTGCAAATTCCATCTCTGTATGTTTTACAACAGATCTCTTTAACAAAATAATGAGAGGTGAAATGACAGCTTTGAATTGTTGAGCTTTGCAATTCACCATGTGATGTGACAATTTGGACAATTCTTGCAAGGCTTTGCTGGATAAACCTTTACTCAGATAAAATGACATACATAAAATGATTTCAGCTGGATAATAATCACTAATTTGTATTAGAAAGTCTGGAAAGTTTTCATGCTTTGGAAAATTATGAAGAGCTCACCAGAGAAAGAATAACAATGAGAGTAAGACAAAGGAAGAGAATTTGTGTCACACCTCAAATCCAGCAAGGCATGAAGACAAGTCATTGAAAATCTGAAATGTGGTGGAAAAATTGGACATTGGAGCTGGAAGGCTCTTATTTTTTGTGGCCTCTATATTGGAGGTGGCTGGTGCTGGGGGCTTAAGCCTTGAGATTGTTGGTTGTAGTTGTAGTGAAATCAACTAGGAAATACCAAATCCACTACTCAGGGAGAAGATGAAAAGGTCAAAAGAATGCTGGTAGTGAAAGGAGAGTAGAGATGCCATAAAATGTTAGACTGCCATATCATCATGAGAAAGAGAGAATACTGATGAGAGAAACAATGAAGACTTTTTAAGAATTTATTAAGAAGTTCTTTTTATATATACATCTTAATATTGCAAAACTGATCAAACACAGGGGTATTGATATGAGATTAGTATGGAGGTGTTTATTATGGAAAACTCTAACTTCATAGACTAGGGGACATTTGGGAAATTATGCATGATGCGAGGAAACAAAACAAAAAGACCAAAGCATAAGTTATGGGATTGTGATTGAAAACCTTAGATTCTGCAATCCAAAATAATAATAAGACAACTTCCAGAAAAATTGCTCACAGTATTTTTTAAAGAATGATTTGGGCCTTTGACAGCATTGTATTGAAATAAAAAATGTCTGAACTCATGTTATTGGATACACTTAAGTTATCTAGCTTGTCAGAAACTCCATTAGCCACCCTTTGAACATTATTAAGTTTGACATAGGGTAAATATAAAAGTGTTTGCAAATTTCCTATATAATGTTATCAAGGGTCTAGCATCAGATTGATTTTGGAGAACACATATTTTTTCATCATAGAGAGTGATCTGACAGTCACCCTCCACTTCTACCCTTGTGTAAGATATGAAAATGCTTAGCTACAGTGTCAGCTTGAAGTTGAGGTTGAGCTTATGATTTGGAATAGTTATTGCTATTAAATCCTTTATGTTTTATATACATAGACTTGTATTCCCTCATGTTCTCTAATACATAGCCGATTGAGGCATTTCTAGGATTATTTGAACGAGGGGCATTAATAGTCAGCTTATGATACAAAGCTAGAGGAGGATGCCACTAGATTTCAGGCTTAATGATCCAAGCACAAGCAACACCTTTTGAGTTGGGATTGCCCCTTGTCGAGGTGGATTTGTGTCTCTGGCAACTTGCATCATTTTGCAATTTTTGTTGTGAATTGCACAAGTGAATACTCCTTACTTTACGGACTGCAATCTTTGTGCTTGCTGCAAGCAACACTTCATAAAGCATAACACCATGTCAGGCTCTACATGGACAAGAGAAAGCCATATCATTAATTGGATCCATGTTATGCAACAACACTTAATATTCTTGATCCAGCCATGGCCAAAGAAGTTGAAATGGCTGGAACTGATTGGTCTTTATAACCATCCATTCTTGTAGACTTATTGTAATTTAATTTCCCATCATTTTCTTGATTTAAATGAATCAAGGTATAAGATTGGAAGATGCATGTTGGCTACACATAGAAGTGCATTTGTATGCATTCTCAATGCAATCTAGCATTGTAATCGTATGTACTATATCCTATTTCTATTCATTCTTTCTATTGACTGTGCAGTGGTGAATCTACATTTGTTCAATCATTTTTGTTGAATCTTCAACATAATTTCCTAATTACTTAAATAGGCTTATTTTTTAGTTTGTGGATCATCCTTTGTGCAACTCTTTGTAATGTCCCCCCTTTGAAATAGAATTTAATAATAAATAATAATAATAAAATTAAAATATTAAAAATTAAACTATAATATAAAGAATATAATTAATTAAAATTTAATTAAGTTAATGAATGGTTAAAAGACATGGAAGGAAAAGTTGTGACTCCCTCAACAATAAGATATAAAAGGGAGAAGAGAACCTCATTTGGGAGGGGGATAACTTGGAAATCAGAAGTGCAGATCTGATTTAAATAAGAAGTGCAGGTCTGATTGTGAAAGGTTGTGTCCCTTTCAAAGGGCAGAAATAATGAAGAGTTGCACACTTTCAAAGGGTGTTAATGGTGAAAGGGTGTGTCCCTTGCCAAAGGGCATGCATGACGAAGAGGTATGACCTCTCCCTCACATTGAGAGATATAAAGAAAAAGGAATCAAAGCATCCAGTTACATCACCATGGATCAGATCAGATCAGAACTGTTATTAAGTTACAGGCAGTAACATCCTTGTTCTTGGTGGTATGCATTGGATGTTTTTAATAAGTATGCTTAATATATGAAGCCCAATAATCTTCTTATGCGGAATTGATAGTAATATCAATATGGACTGCAATATGTATGACAGTCATACGCAATTTCACATATATATTCATAATACATAAGAAATATTTATACTTATAGTCTAAATCATGCTATTACTGTCCGTATTTAAGAAGATGGGAATGAAATGTTCCAAAGAGGGGCAGTCTAAATCCAAGCAATAGGTTAAATCCCAAGATAGGGTGCGGATCAGCGACCCATAAATCTTGAGGGTATAGACCCAAGATAGGTAAGGGCTTGGATCTGTAAACTTGGAGGGAACCTATTGTAGTTGGTCTCTAAGCGCTTTGGTAACATACGTAAACCCTTCTCTCTTAAAACTGAAGTAGTAGCAAGGTCTGATATCTATATTAAGAACTACGAATGATGAAATTAATCATCTAATGAGGAAAATAGATAAGCACTTGATAATAACTAATCAAAGAATATCAATCAATTTTAATATATTGAAATAGATCAGGTAGGGGACATTACACTCTTGTTCTTAGCATGAAGCATTGGTTTTAGAACACTGCCCATTCACATGGCATCCATGGTTGTTTACTACTGGCTTTCAAGGAATTATTATTGAAGGTTTTTCACAAGAAGTTCTACTTGTGCATGGCAGCTTGTTTTCAAGGAGGTATACACACATCCCAAAAAGCAATACACAAAGCCAAGATGTTTTCTGATATAAGAAAATTGTTTCATTAGAAACACTAAAGCTTCTTTTGGTAACTTTTAGAGAATACAGCAAAAAACTTTACTCACAGTTCCATGACCTAGTGCTTCAACTACCAAAATCTGCAACAAATACTAATTCATTTTTTTCATCATCAAAGTCTGTCAATGATGCAAATCAATCTTGACATCTGTTTTTTCAAGGTAAGATCAATGTTGAGGTATTGGATGAATGGATTTGATAATTGGAGGCTTGCAACACCTTAAAGAAGTTCACAGATGCAAAAAAGAATACCTTAACTATTCTCAAGATATCTTCTGTACTTTGATGGTGGAAGTCTTAATTGGAAGAAAGAGAGCGAATTTGAACATATTGACACATGATACAAATTCAATGATGAAAGATCCCTGATAGATCTTTGCTGTTAACCTGCTGTAATTTTTTTATTTTTAATTTTGTTTTCCTGTTTATTTAAGTTTTTCTTACAGAACTAGACAGAAGTGCAGAAAGGGTTGTTTGTTTTTGTGTTTTTGATTGTTTAATAGCATAGGAAGGAATAGATAACAGCAAATATGAAGCAATACTGAAATAAATGAGGTATACAGCAAAAGTCAGAATTATTGCAAATCGTACCAGGCAGATTTGTCTGAATTACAAAGCCAAACAATGAATCCAATGTATTTCCCAAGCTCTCATACAAATTCAAAGTCAAACTGGAAGATGAAGAATGTTCTCCAACCCCACATACACTGGAAGTGAATACAAGCAATACCCTATACACCACGTGGTGTATTTGCTGCAAATGGCATTCCTCCAGCTGCAATGAACCACGTCTCCACTGGAAAGATGGTAGGCCACGCTGAAACCCTACTGAGAATTGATACCTCTGTCCTTAATCACCACACACAATGCCTTATAAGTCCGGTGCCAAAGATTGCTGAGGGCTACGTCCCAGCCAATCCTAATCCTGGGGTTTGCGTCTCAGTCTAGAAATCGCTCTCCAGAGCAAATTCATACAAGTTGTCAAATATGCAAAAGATGATGATAGAATGAAGCTCCTATCCCCTTATAACCCCTCTCAATTGCAAATCGAACCCTAATTGTCTCCAAGTGGCATGGTCTAGTGGAAATGTTATAATTTCTTATTTTAAAGTGGTCATGTTACTAGAAAATGACCTTTTTCCTCATAGACAGAAATCCGCTCACTGAATTGCCCTGAGACCAAAGAGAAAGATTTAAAGAATTTCAAGATCTTTCCAACGAGCTATCACACAATAGGGTGCGCATCCAGATGAGGCCAAAAATCCCCTTATTACTCCAAAATGGCTAACAACTTAGCCTTATTTAATTATTAAACGCTAACTTAGGAAATATTAAAAATATAACCCAAATAGCCATAAAATGCCCAACTGACATTACAAACCCTAAAATCATCCTGTCACCTGTCTGTGACTGAAGTCGGAAATCAAGGATTCACTGGTAGTCTCATCCCTAAAATCTAGGGATGCTCCTAAAATTTAGGAAACAAGCCCAATCTCTCTGAAACTGAACCCAAAGAGGCATCTCATGGAGACCCAACCTTGGGCATGATCAAACCTCCTAAAAAGTAGGAACTGCCTCCTAAAAACAAGGAATGTCTCCCAACTGATCAATAACTGCTAGAATACCAAGTCTCCAACACTGAATAACCATACCGGGTCTCTGTCCAACCCTGTCAGCCTACAAGACCCCATAATAAGCTGACTCACATGTCTCTGCTAGACTGAGCTAGAGTGGGGACATGACAAATGAGCTGGTAAGTGCTCAATACTCATGAACACTACTGTGACGTGTATGAGAAATTTCATTTGTTGAGACAAAAGGACTAGCCAGTGTTAGATTGCATCAACAAGCTTCATGAACTCTATGCAGGTTTGAATTTTTGTGAATAGATCTGTACAAAGTCCTGAAGCATACTAGTAGCCTTTGTCACTACATACAACCTCTTATGGAGTTCCTATCATGTGAAACATTGAAAGATTGAGGAACAAGGCAAGAAATAGCAAAAAAACCCAAAGCCTTCTTTGGTCCCTCACAAAAACATAAATCTTCAGGAAATAGTATAGTTTGCAATGCACTGCAGCCTGGCAACAGATAATCTTTGCTTAAGCCTTATAGAACATTGCAACCAAAATCTTCCACTCCAAGCAAGAAAAGTAAAAGAGAAGAAGTGCAGTCATCACAACGTTGATACCCACAACGACTGTGATTGCCATGCACAATGAACTCTGCTTGCTTAAACTTAGCAGCTTGCAGTTGAGGAAGAGCAAAGCACTGATCTTGATATTCTAACTTGCTCTAATATCTATGCCCAACCAGCACCCATTGATGCTTAAAAATGAGAGCATCTTTTCCACAATAAGTGTTGTGAAGGGGTCAACGGCCCCATGCCATCATTGACATTGGAAGCCAAAGGAACTGTTATCACAAAAGCTTGCACCCTTGTTGAGCTATCAACTCAGCAACCTTCTGAAACATGGAAACAACCCCGAAGTGTGGGACCTTGCGCAAGGGGGTTGAATCTTCGGAGAAGGCCGACTTCCTTCTCAATCCAGGTGCAGGTGTTGAACCAACACAACACCTCAAAACTTACTCCTAAGCTTATCCTAACAACTTGCAGAGGAAAAGGGAAGAGAGAAATGTTTAAAATAAAAGGAGGTGATGCACCAAGAAGAGATTGTTTCTCTCCTTACCCGAAATGACACAAAGAATCAACTGAAATACCTAGGAGATGCTCAAACTTCAGTTGTATGAGTGACCCCAATGCATGTATGGAGGTTATAATTCACTGAATGTCAAGAGGGGATAAGGTTTTCCACAAGTCACACTCATAAATAAATCAACACAACATATATGAGAGAAGATCCACAAAACATACACCTATGATGAAGGTAAGGAAACATACATAGCATACATAAGTTGAAGGAAGGCAAGAATGGTGATTTCAATTCATTATAGGGCAAATGGCCAAACTTACAGTTGCAAAAATGCAAGATAAATACAAGAGAAGTGAAAGAGCATAGAATAGCTCAAGCAAGCAGGGAGAGAACCCTTTATAATGAGGCTTAACAATTTTTATATAGAAAATTGGTTGCAAGAGTGATCATGACCCTTGTGTGTGCAAAGAAATGTCAGTCTGGGAGTGCAGGGAAGTGCATGCACTTGACTTTTGTACATGCAAGCAACCTAGCCATACGCTGAAAATGCAACCCTGAGATGGGTGGATTGATTGACCTTCCAAAGTCAGAGCATGCAAACATGACATAAGTTACCACAACAAGCATGGCCCTGTACCTCTCTTGATGGAAATCCTACCAAAATCATTAAATGCACCCCTGTAGCTCCACAAAAGAAGGTGCACAAGTCACAAAAGTCGTCGGATCAGTTAAAGCTTGAGTGTTGATCATGCCATCCAGAAGTGTTACAAGCCGGAAAGAAGTCCGAGGACTCCAGAAACTCGGGTTCCTGAAGTGGGGAAGACAAGGAAGGAACTTCAGAACCTCGGGTTTCCGGGGTTCTAGGATAGGGAAGAAGAGAGTAAGCAAAAGGAAAAGGGGAGACCTAGGAAAGGAACTTCAGAACCTCGGGATTTCAGAGAACTAAAAAAAAAGGCCAAGGAAGGAACTTCGGAACCTTAGGGTTCGGGAGTTCTAGAGAAGAGGGAAAGGCAACAATGAAGGGACTTCAGAACCTCGGGTTTCTGGAGTTTCGGAGAGAGAGAAGGATGCAAGGAAAATGAGAGATTAGTAAAGGGGGTTTTGGAGTTCTGGGAAGGGAAAGGGCCAAGGGGAGGAACTTCGGAACCTTGGGGTTCGGGAGTTCTGGAGAAGAGGGAAAGGCAGCAATGAAGGGACTTCGAAACCTCGGGTTTCCGGAGTTCCGGAGAGAGAGGAGGAGGCAAGGAAAAGGAGAGATTAGCAAAGGGGGTTCCAGAGTTCCGAGAAGGGAAAGGGCCAAGGGGAGGAACTTCGAAACCTTGGGATTCTAGAGTTCCGAAGAAGGCAAGGGATAAAAGGAGGAAAGGAAAAGGAAAGATTAGCAAAGGAATTTCAAGATCAATCTCTCTTGTCATTCTTTTTTTTACAAGTTTTATATGTATTAGAAATTGTACTTAGAGCTAAAGTCAAGTGGTGGCCACTACAGGTGAACCATACTGGAATTTCTATATGTTTCTTCTTGAGTTGATCTCCCATGGATGAATTTTTTGGAGATGAGGTCTAATTGGGACTTTGATGCTTATTCCATAGTTTGCAAGAAATCTCATGTTGAAGAAGAAGTCTCCTCTGATACAACTATAAAAACCTAAGTCAGAAGGTTCATGTTTATGTTTGAGTTAGGCGAGGAAAATGTTTAGATTAAGCTGATAAAAATTAGAAAAGAAAACATGATTAAGTATGAAGAATGTAAATCTGTATTATCATATAATTTTTAAAATGAGATTAAAATATTATATAATAATTAAATGTTCAAACATTTTTATACATATTTAATTTTATATTGGAATTAAAATAAAAAATCAAGAGTTAAAATAAATAAAATCTTCTGAAAATTTTAAAAACTGGAAATTTAAAGCTGAAACAATTTTAATTATTTTTAGTGATGGTAGGTTAGATTTGGAGAAAATAAATAATATATTAGAACATTTAAAGTTACATTTTAATATTCTATTGATAAAATTTTAAAATAAAAATGCAAATTAGATCAATATTATTTTACTTCAAAATATATTTAAAAGTCATCTTGTATTAATGATTTTTAATTCATATAATCTTAAAATAAGAAGTGAGAAATGAGATTACAAACTATGTTTAATAATTAGAAATGTAATGGAAAAACTTATAATGTTAAATTTCAATATAACTTAAGTTGTTAAATTTAACTTTTACTAACTTCAAATGTATTTATGAGTTTTTGTTTATATAGTTGGAATCTGTCAGCAAAGGTGATAGCTGCAGTACATATATCTATCTACCCAAATCATTGGCCTAAGTGATGGAAATGAATCAACAGAGTCGTCAACAACGGCAGTGATGCAAGAGAGAAGACTCCCTCTTGCTACAAATTTACAAAAGTCACAAATAACAGTACATATTGCAACAAGAATAAATACAATTATATTTACCTTTCAAACACTTCCAAATCTAAAAACATGTTTTACAAATAGGCTCTCTTAGCCTACCTCAACTCTGTATTTTCCTTTGCCCCTGCTCTCTAACGTGTTGCAGTCCACCCACACTTTCTCAACTGGTACCTCACGCCTTATATATAACTCCTTCCTTTATCACATTGCCATCTATTCATGTTTTTGATTGATCCTCTATCACTTCGAGCTCTATCTCTTCGATTGCTGACTTTTCTCCCCGTCTAAATCTTGTTTCTTCTTTGTCATTCGATGGAATGTGCATAATTGGTTTTTTCGCCAACACTTGTCATTTATTTAGTTTCTATTGATTCGTGGGTGAATATCTTTTGGCCTTTCATTTCTTCACCTTACATATTCCACATGATCTTTCACCTTTTGCATTATGCAACGATTTATCTTTTCTTGCCTTTTCCACAAAATATCTTATCGAAAATGGAATGAATCAACCTTCTCTTGACATAAAATCTAGATTGAAAAAACAGTTAATTCGAATCAAAATTTTGGTTCTATTTTCCAAAACAAAAGTGCTCGATTCATTAGGAAGAAATTGCCCTACTTTATGACAAAATCCCTTTGTTATGCTTTGATGAACGTCCAACTCTGTTCAAAGCTTCCATTTTGACACAGGTAGGGAGAGTGTAGGCGAAGGTTGTGTAATGTGGCTTTACACTTGCCAATTACATTTGCTTGAAAGTTTTCAATGCCTTATTAACAAATCCATTTTGCACGTATCCTGCAATCATGGCAATCTGTGAGATAATTTCTCGATGAGGCATTCTGTCAAACAGTTCATGTACTACATCTATGCTTCCACAAAATGGCCGTGCAAATTTTGAATTGAAATATATATCCTTGGATCCTCTGGCAGGTTTTCTTAGCTCTTTGATCATGATTTTGTTTTCTTAGCTCTTTTAGAGTTCGACGAAGTCAAGACCAAGACGAGATTCAACTTTGTGTGGAGTAACATTGAGCATCCATGTATACTAGAGAACTTGCAACTACTACATCTAATAAGAATTCAATTGCATTCTGATGTATATGGATACCCTCTTCCAAAGCCCTTGTTTTAGCATAGACTGGCAATACGTTGGAAAAGTTGTGACATTTGGCGTTGCACATTGTTGATGTGTTTGTGACACTATGCAACACAAAATTAAATACTAAGTATTCTATCCTCTCTTGAACAAAGACCTCTTGGATGCTAAACAATATGATCAAATGAGACGAGTCCAAGGTTCCAATAGTCAGGTCTTGATTTTATATATGGATAGACTCAGTGATTGTGATGTGGTTTGTTGGAATCACAAGGGGGACTTATGATGATACTTGAATGTTTGAATGTTGTTGGAATGTGAAAATTTACTTGATTTGAAAAAATTAGCAAAAGGATAAAGGGTTGAGAAAGCTAATCTAATCCGAAGAATGTAAGAGACTATGAATGACTTAGTGAAATTCAACCATGTTTTGTTTTGCCATGCAAGGGAACAACTAGGCAATGCTGGTGTGATCTTCCAAGGAGAGTGAAAATGATGTTCAAATTACTACCAAATACATAAACACCATCAATGTAATGCATATCAATGAGCGAGTAGCAATTGAAGTTAAGCTCATGTAGAGAGTTTAGTTGACCATGCAAGGTACTTTACAGTCAACAAACTACTAGAGTATGAACATACAAATCTCATCACTAATCATTCACAATAGCTTCTATTCATCTAATCAACATGAAAATAAATGAGAAGTAGAGACCATGCAAATTTTGAATCCACACATGAAGTTCACCATATCTTCAATGAAAATAACATGCTTCTTGCAACAAAGTCTTGGCAACAATCTCCTTTCCTCCTACTCTACTCTAGCTATCTACTAATAATCTACCTACTATTGAACTATTCCCTATTAACCTTTACAAATGAGAAAACTAAGCCTTATATAGATAGCTCTTTACAATGAGTGGCTCAGATTGATTCACAATCAATGGCCAAGATTACAAGATAAAACCCTAATTAGGGTTTGTTACAATAAACTCGTTTTTGGCCAATGAGAAAATTACATTTGATTTGACATATGTTCCTTAATGAATGTGAACTGATAGCAAATGAGGTTAAGTGTTTTGAATTTTGTGCCTCCATTGAATGAGTCAAGTACATTGCATCTGGACATGTTGATGTGGAATTCTTTGATTAGTCCATGATGACAAGGATGCCACCTCGATTTGCACTGCAAACTTGATACCTTATCACACGTGCGTGTAGTTGAGCAATATCCCTTGATACTCAACATCTCTAAGCTTGTTGTGATGATGATGGCATCACCATGATCAAGTCGACCCTCTAGCTTTTATTGTTTAACTTGCCTTGCTTAAGCAAATCCTTTTATCTTCTGAGATGTTGAGAGCCTCATCCTATTGCAATTGTTTAGCTGAAGCTGTGAAGTTTATCATCTTGCTTGTATGACTTTTTAATATTATTCACTTAATGCTAACTGCTTTGATACCCTTTGATGAAGTCCTAACCGCTTGATGCTAACCGTGTTGATAGCCTTTGATGAAGTCCTTTTACACTTGTTTCGCATCCTTGTGTATCCCTTGATATCCACGTGCAATCAGACCTGCAAAAGAGATAAACCAGAATCAAAACACTACAAATCAAATAAGCAAATTTAAAATTGATCACAAACTCAAGTGTGACATGTATGTTGCATTTATGTCTAGGTTCAAATTCAACTTCACACACTTCATTACATGCTCTCCAACACGTTTCATTATGCTTGAGTTGACCTCGTTGCCTGGTCACACTTTCACCCCTCATTTGCACAACTTCTTGCTTGAGCACACTTTAACCCCTCATTTGCACAACTTTTTGCTTGAGCGCATTTTTAACCTTCATTCGTACAACTTTTTGCTTGAGCGCATTTTTCACCTTCATTTGCACAACTTCTTACTTGAGCGCATTTTTCACCTTCATTCACACAACTTCTTGCTTGAGCGCATTTTTCACCTTCATTCCCACAAATTCGTTGCTCAAGGCAAGGTCCTTGGCTTGAGCAAAGTCTTGACAGCCAAATTTTTTCTTCACACCCAGATTCTTCAATCTTGACCCCTTACTAGCATTGCCTTAGATTATCTTGTGATTCTTGCCTCTCTAGCATGGGCACACTTTTAGGGTCTATTTGCACAAATTGCTCTTGGTGAGCAAGCTAGTGTCAGGACCATGACTTAAGCAAAATTTTTACCTAGTCAAATTTTTCTTCTTCAAACTTCCATGAGTCCGTTGCCTTCTTTCTTTGCTATTTGGATGTATTTCATCATTGGAATGCAATTTTGTAAGCTTGAGGTCACACTTCCTAGGGTGCAACATCTAGCCTAGTTTGCACAAAATGTCAAATGACATGCTTGCCTAGACAATCTTGCCTGTTAATTGTTCAATTCTGGTTGGGTTACTTGATCTTATCTAGACACGCTGACCTTGACAAACCCTCATAACTTAACCTCTTTCCTTGCAACTTGAGAACTTCTTGCCTCTTGACAACATTTGCAACTTTGCCACTTCGACATCTCCTAGCGACCTGACCTCAATTCCTCATCCTGGACTGATACGATCAACCTCCACTCATAAGTAAAGGTTAACAACTAAGAAACTATTGCCAAGCAAAACACTAAAGCAAAGCAAAAAGTGGGGGTTCCCCATTTGCAATGGGGTGATGTGTGAAAACGTCACAAGACACATGCTTGATAAAGTTGTGAAATACAACCTCACAGAATCCAGTGAACACCTGTATGCAAATAACCTGTCACAACAATGGAAGATTCACAAAACACAAAGATTGCTTTGAAAACCTAGAGCAAAAGAATGCAATAATAATAATCAGATTGTTAAGGATTACAAAGGGATTAATTCTTATAAAAGGAGATCAAAACCTAAAAACATAAGCCCTAAAAGTAATTAATAATTAATAATGAACTAATTATTAATATTCCTAAGTTTAGCTTCCTAAATTTAGCTTAAGTGAAATAGAGAAAAGGTGACTTAATTATTAAATTAATATGATTTAATTAATTAAGTAAACTAATACCTTTTACTCTAACACCCCCCCTTAAGATGAAGTTAGGGAGAAGCTAAAAAAACTAAGGACAAGATGCTAGAAAGCTAAAATGGGTCTCGGCAACAAGGCCTGTTGAGGTACCCAAGTACAATGAAATCTCTGTAAAGTGGAGAAAAAGAGAAAACCTTGTGGGAACAAAACTCCTCCAAGAAGAGATGAAAGCTCAAGTGAAGGATTAAGAAGCCTCCAAACAATAATGTTCCAGAAGATAGGAACAAAAGACGAGCATGAAGAATCACTGAAGCATGAAGAAGCTGCAAACACTGTCATTGAATGATTGCTATGATGCTGAAATAAGAACCTCCTTTGAAACAAAAGATGATCAAGATCAAGAAGTCATGAATTTGCATGAGTGCCCTCAATGACACTACTCGAATCCAAATTAGATGGCAAACATAGGCAAAAAATTTGGAACTTGAAGATATAGATGGCACAAGTACAAATAGTTTGAAGAACCGATCAAATGAAAAAATGGAAGGTTGCCTCCGAAAATAGGAATGCAAGATTGTGCATATGGTAAGTGTTCCATCTCATTGAAATGCATGGGTAACCAGCCGCTACATCCGCCTAGTACATAGGAACAAATACTGAATACATAGCTCACTCCAACGCCAAACCAAGGAAGCATTAGCACCAACAGTAGAAACCCTCCCATAATGCTGACAAGGGAGAGGTATGACAGGTACATTGAATCTGAAAGCCATGATGTAGTGCATGAAGAAGAACCAAGAACATCTGACCGTGCAGACATGAAAGTACAAGCAAATACAAAGGGTGTGCAAATCAAGGCACACACGCATGAGAAAGGTATGTAGGCAAAACAAAGGCAAACATCAAACCCCCATGGCACTTTATATCATAGTGCGAGTGCAATAAGGCACAAAACTGATGTGCAAGATCCCATAATGCATGTGCAATACAGAGGCACTTTATCTCAGTGCGATTACAAAATCATAAGTGCTTACAATGAAAGCTCAGAATGTCAAAAAAAGACATAGGACTGGAAATTAAAAGAAAAACAACCAAAAACGAGTCATCCCGCGCAAACGAGAAGTTTCCACAATCTCATATGTCCAAGTAATTCACCAGTGTGAAAACACAAAATATTGAATAAAATGTACCTAGAGTAAAATCTGGAAAAAGTGCATGGATGACTGTGAAGAGCTTTGAAACATCGTCCCAATGCCGCTGGAATCTCGAAAAACGGAGAAACTGGCGAAAAGTTATGAGCTCGGGATTGAAAACAACTCCTCTGACTTCAAACGGCTGTAGAATGCAACAGCAGCAAAAATAGGTGATGAAACCCACAAATCTGGAAAGTAAATGAAACCGACTTTCCAACGATATCTCGTATACCAAAAAATGATATCGTATGCCCAAAACAAAAAAATCCCTCTTTTAGGGCACAAAGAGGGTCAAAAGAGGGCCATGTAGCAGTCCATACTGCTGACGTTAGCAAAATATGCCAAAAATTTTTCCCTCCACTGGCAAAAAAATACCTGCTTGAAAAAAAAAAATCCGTTGTCGGATAAGGGCCGCTGGTGGCCAGAAAATCTGCAAGCTACCGGAAAGGGCAGCGGTGATTGGTAAAGGCGCCGTCAATCGGAAAGGGGTGGCCAACCGAAAAGGAAATGACGGTGGCCGGAAGGGCAGAAACCGGCCAGGGCGGCAATGACGACAGAGGCAGTGCCCGACTGGAAAAGGCTGCCAGAAATAGGAAAAAGGGCGGATGACGGGGGGGCCCGACAAACGAACTGCCGACCCTGCTGTTGCAGGCCGTACGGACTGCAGGAGGGGGTACGCCCCTCCTTTCACATGATTTTTTTGATTTAAAAAAACTTTTCAACTTATTTCTTTTTTTTTTTTTTGATTTTTATAAAAAAATTACCAAAACTAAAAAATACTCGATTGGCGATACGACCATATAGGCAAACTTTTTTTGCTTTAGAGGTCAACAATGCCCAAAGTAGTCGAATTATATATCAAAATTCGTGGAATCGGCCTCTTGAAGGCAATCGTGAGGTCCTTTTGGGCCCAAATTGCTCCGAAAATCAGGTGCCTTCTGCATTAGGAAAAAAAGCTGAATCTTCAAACCCTCACAGATCTGGCTCCGTGAATAAAAATTGACAAACAAAATGTCAATCTTGATTATTTGACACGTACCAGATTCAATGGTGAGGTCCAAATCAACCCAAATTGCACAGAAGACCTGCTATAGGTAGAATCTCCCATTCTGAAGAACAGGAAGGCCTCAAGTCTGAAGCTCTGATACCATGTTAAAGTTGAGAAATACAACCTCACAGAACCCAGTGAACACCTGTATGCAAATAACTTGTCACAACAATGGAAGATTCATACAAAACACAAAGATTGCTTTGAAAACCCAGATCAAGAATTTGCAATAATAATAATCAGATTGTTAAGGATTACAAAAGGATTAATCCTTATAAAAGGAGATCAAAACCTAAAAACATAAACCCTAAAAGCAATTAATAATTAATAATGAATTAATTATTAATATTCCTAAGTTTAGCTTCCTAAATTTAGCTTAAGTGAAATAGAGAAAAGGTGACTTAATCATTCAATCAATATGACTTAATTAATTAAGTAAACTAATACCTTTTACTCTAACAATAGCAACTGTATTTTCTTAAAGGAGTTAAATAATGCAGACACTATAGCCTTATATGATATATTTGATTCTTTCATTGTCTTGTTCAAAACATGGAGAGAGCGAAACTCTTCAAGACTGATAAAGAGAAGCCACAGAAATTAGAAACCAAACTGAATTTGAAGAATACAAATCAGCAAACTGGAAACAAATTTTTATTGGTGGTGCTGATTGCTTGTCAGCGCAGGTGTTCCTGCACCAGGTGGTTAACAGCTGCCCTCTTGCATTTTACTTGCAGCAGTTATTTTTTTCTTCTTGGCTTGGGCTACATAGTCTCCCATATCTTTATCTTGTAGCAGTTATAACTTTTCCCAAATTTGTGGGCCTCACACCTTTTACTCCAAGGAGTTTTGGAGTGAAGCGCTTTTCTTAGAGAATGGCAATGGATAATGAAGTGGTATTTTCTAACAAATTTTTCAAGGTTTTTTGAATAGAATAATGTAGACAATTTTTTGGGATTGTAATGATATTCATTGGATTTCGAACTTTTTGGTTGACATGTGGCAAACACAATGACTTAGAGAAAAAAATATCTAAAACAAATTAGCTGCCAAAAATGTGGAGAAAGCTACTTACTAGAAAAGAATAAAATGAAGGATTATCTATGATGTTTTTCTAAATAGCACATTCTGTTGATCTGTAATTTCCAATCTCATGCAACACTTCTAATTGGAGAAAGGATTGTAATGTCCACTTTTGGGAATTACTCTAGATTTTCCCCTAAACCTTAGATATTTATTTTATCTAGTGTTGGGATTCGTACTTATAAAACCCTAACCTCAGGTGGGACATGACAGTCTGCCCTTCCCAAAATTACTTGTCCTCAAACAATGCCAATTTTATCCAAATCCTTTCAATGTGGGGGTCCCTAAACTATCCTGTGGAGATTTGTCATTCTTAAATCCTCCATGGGATATAATTAGCTTTTGCTGTGCAACTCTGATATTAACTCAGCTTGCAAATTTGAACAAAGATATGTTTTGTCTTAACTCCCAGGTGGGGTGTCCCAATAATTCTCAAAACGTGAACAAAAGTTTATATTAAGATGAGGATTAGAAGCATGACACACATCTATGACCTTAAATGCAATTTTCTTTCCTGAATAAGTTCACATTTTTTGGTTCGCTCTAGTTATTCTCATATTGTAGATCACCCAAACATAGAAATCTTATGATGATAGGAATATGTTTACAGTAATCGTAGACACTCATGGAGTAGACATATTGGAAACACATCAGGTATGAACCAAACACAAAGCATACACATGGATATATGCAAACACGGAGCATACACACAAATACATGTATTTTTAGATCCCTTCTCATTGACTAGAATGCATCCATTGATTTATTTTTACCATGCAGGCTGGTAAGATCAAGGCTCTGATATTGATTGTAATGTCCCCGTTTGGTAATTACTCTAGATTTTGCTCTAAACCTTCAGATGTTTATTTTATCTAGTGCTGGGATTCGTAGTTATAAATCCCTAACCTTAGGCAGGGCATGACAAAGATAGGGTGTCTTTTGTTACTTTCAATAAAAATTTCAATGAGAATCATCAAATGGGAGTCGCCAATGATCATTGTTGACCTTTTGCTTATATTTCATGGTTACTTGGAGATGAGAGACAGCTATTGGGACAAAGAACCCATCAAAAAACAAACATGGTATGAGGGAACTCAGAGATAAAAATGTATTTATATTATATACTAAATAAAATAATTTCAATTTTTTTGTGTTAGTTTACAATATAAAGCCTCTAATTTATTAGCACATTCAGTACTCCTCTTTACTTTTTCAATCAATTGATAAAGATTTTGAGCACATACACATCTTAATCTTTTTTATTGTTTTCTCTTTGTACTTGTTTCTCATTAAAATTTGAATGGAAAAATTCCTGCCTCTGAAAAATATGTAAATTTTCATTAATAAATTAGAATAACTCAACTATTAGCGTTTTTCTATAGTGATTTTAAATATTTCCCCCTGGTTAGTGGTAAAGGAAAAACAATGTAATTTCTGACGTATTTGAAAAACTTTTGTAGCAGGATGAAACACAGCTAAATCCAGATTTTAAAGTACTAAAAAATTTCTATAGGAGTTTCCTGATTTTCAAGGGACACTTCTGGGGACTGTAAAGAGGTGCTATGAAATGTCACTTGATGTCTCTGATGCTGGAGGCATAGCAAAATGTTTCTGTAATTTGTGAGTATGTTTCCAATATAGGAGATTTCCCAGGGCTATGCTATGAGTTTCTAGGTAACTATGCTATATCTAGTGGAAAATGAGGGGGTAATGGGAAGACAGCCAATCATGTGGGGTCAGTCACATGAAGCACTAAGAACTGACACTTGATTATGGGGTCATGCAAAGGCAATTGGTAAGGTGACCTGGGTTTGGTTTACATGTAACCTGGTATTTATGGTAAACTAAGTAGACTAGCATGAGTATGTAATGGCCTTAAATATTTCACCAGAACTTCCCTTTCTATTTATGATTTCGAAAGTTGTAAGTTGTAACTTATGCCCTAGCCTTAATGACAAGATTGTTTTTGCCATAATGTCTCATACACAGAGGTCTTTGGTTATGTTGTGGCTATGCTCTTGCTTTGAGAAGTGTCATAAACAGAGGTCTTTCGTTCTCTTGTGATCAGAAAAATTAATCTGTTCCATCAGGAGCCAAGTTTTTTGATGAGTCTCATGTGCATCTTTGTTGTTAAGGACTAAAACTCTATCATCTAGTGTAATTTCTTTACTTGTATTTATTATTTTTGTTAATATTTTGTGTATAGCTGAAGGCCTTTTGCCAAGGTAGATGCATTTTAAAATATGAGGTTTTATTTGACACAGAATTGTAACAATTTTTTTTCTGCAATTTAGTTGAACTTTGATATGGATTTGCTTCTTATGATCATCAAAATTGATGTTGTATGTGAAATATGCATTTGCACAGGAAGATAAAGCTTCTGATCAGACTATTCCACAACTTTTTAAGGAGACAGAGACATTTCCAAATGAGATTCAAAGATTTAAGCAATTGCGGAATGAACTTGCAGAGCTTGAGAAGCGGGTTCAACAAAGTGCAAATGGCTATTTAGATGAGAAGGTACAAGCTAGTTTATATTTGAGCACTGCTCTTGTGTATTATGTTGTTCAACGATACAGAACCAAGCAAAGACTTTTTGACAGTGTTTTTCCAAGCTTCTTCTTGATACAATATTTAGTTTAACTTGACAAGATTAGAAAATTCAAAACCAAGCAAAGACTTTTTGGCAGTGTTGTTCCAAGCTTCTTCTTGATACAATATTTAGTTTAACTTGACAAGATTAGAAAATTTTATATTTGAGATTAGTTTCTTACTGCAAGTTCAGCCAGGTCCTTCAAATGCTAATCTAATCTTTTTCACACTCCCTTTCAAATACAATTGCTTATTTTTGTAACTAAAAAGATGGTTAATAACTTAATTCCTAGTCTATGCTAAGCTGACCATAAGTTCATAAATATGCCAAGAGGCGTAAGTCTACAATCACAGCCATATATACCCCTCAGTCAATCCATGTACACAAAAAATCCTGCTGAAATCTTGGTAGACAAATTAAACTCATTAAAATGGCCTTCATTGGTGAAGAAAATCATACAGTTTGAAAAACCCGAAAAAAAAAACAAAAAACGGTTTCGTCTCTTAATATGCGCTTTCCTTTAATGATGTGACCATTCCTCTTGGATGAAAATTTAATTTAAAATAAGCCTTTTCATGTGAGTTAACCTATTACTGATAGTTTTACCTATTACTGATAGTTTTTAGAAACTGGATGTTTAGTTGTGATAAATATACCATTCATGTCAACATATTGGTATTTGTAAATTTTAATTGATTTTTAATAATTAATTAATATATTTTTAATGTCTAATGGAGTTTATATGTAATATTAGTTTTGTTTTTAAAGGGTTTTAAATTGTGTGTATATTTTTTTATATTTGATTTTTAATAATTAATTAATATTTTTAACGTGTTTAATAAGATTTATATGTAATATTAGCTTTTGCTTTTTAAAGGATTTTAAATTCATTTTATATTCTTTACAATTACTATTATTATCTTTTTGGCATGTTTAAGACATTATATTTAATATTAGTTTAGTTTTATAATTGATTACCATTTTTTGATATGTTTAGTAAACATTTTATTTAATATTATTTTGGTTTTTAAAAAAGTTTTATAATCAAATTAAGATTTTGTTTAAAAAATATCTTATTGTATATATAAAATACACTAATACATACCTCATTATATTATAATACTAATTATATATTATATATAAAATATATCATTACTATATATTTCTATTATATAATAATAATATATATAATTGAATAAACATATACTATTTTTAATAATATATATAATAGGATAAACATATACTATTTTAAATATTAATATAATTTAATAAACTCAAAATCATAATAATATATAATATAGTTTTATATACTAGAGTATAATTTTATATTTTTATAATTGATTTTAATAATTAATTAATATATTTTTACCATCTTTAATAAGGTTTAAATGTAATATTAGCTTTAAATTTAATTGTTGTTGTTGTTGTTGTTGTTGTTGTTGTTGTTGTTGTTGTTTTTGTTGTTGTTATTGTTGTTGTTGTTGTTGTTGTTGTTATTGTTATTGTTATTATTGTTATTGTTATTATTCTTATTGTTATTATTGTTATTATTATTGTTATTATTGTTATTATTATTATTGTTATTGTTATTGTCATTGTTGTTCTCGTTCTTGTTCTTGTTCTTTGTTCTTGTTCTTGTTCTTGTTCTTGTTCTTGTTATTGTTATTATGTTATTATGTTATTCTTCTTCTTCTTCTTATTATTCTTATTGTTATCATTCTTATTGTTGTTATTATTCTTATTGTTATTCTTATTGTTATTAGTATTATTTAAATAAAGGAGGGGTAAAAATTTATTAAAGACTAGAAGAATTACAAAGCAAGGGCATAACATAGCCCTATCAAGTTCAACTAAGTGAAACAAATGTTGAGACAAATCAGGGGGTAACTGACCCCAATCCACAACGTTCCAATCATGAATATGATCAGAGGCCCACTTGGCCAGACAATCGGCAACCCCATTCCATTCTCAAGGAATATGGGTAAAAGAAACAGACTCCAGAGAAGCACAAAGGTTGAGAATTTGATCAACAATCAAAGCCAAATGCCAACTAACCCCATCTAAATGCCACCTATTCAACAAGTTGACCACCACCTGAGAGTCAGACTCACATATAATCCTACACCACCCCAATTTAGTGGCAAATTTCAGAGCTAATAAAATAGCCTGAGCCTCCAGTAAATTATTAGTATGAAGACCCATATAAATAGAAAAGATAAACTGAACATCTCCGAAACAATCGTGACCCACACCACCAATACTAGCTTGACCAGGGTTTCCATGGGAAGAGCCATCTGTATTAATTTTAAGAACTCCCTTCAGAGGAGGAGACCATCTTCCCTCTCTATTCACCTTCAGAGTAGGGTGTCTACATCTCTTGCGCATGAACTGGTGTTGCAGAGGAGGTAGATGAAGACAATCAAAACACCAAACATCACAAGGAGCCACCGCTTCAGTCATATCACATTTAGCCGCAACAGTTTCTCCCAGAGAATGCAAGATCTTCCACCACAAGTGAGGGGCCACCAATCGCACATATTGAAAAATCCGACAATTTCTCTCCAACCAAAGGTTCCAGATAATGAAGGATGGTCCAATAGCCCAAGAAACTTGAAGGAAGGAAGTAGAAACAGGGGCCATGCCCCACCGATCCACAAACCCCGTCTATGAGGAAACATGCCTACAGGGCAAATTCCACACCCTCCACCAAAATTGCCAAATCTCCCTAGCATAAGAACACTGGAAGAAAAGATGAGAGACACTCTCCAAATCATCACAACAGAGCACACACATTGAGGGCCCATTAAAACCACGTTTGCACAAATTATCCCAAGTGAGACACCGGTTTTGAGCTACCAACCATAAGAAAAAAATTACACTTGGGCCAAGACAACTTATGCCAAACTTGCTTCCACCACAAGACCTCAATATCCCCAAATAACTGCCTATCCAGTTGTTTATAACCAGCAGACACAAAGTACTTCCCAGGCACATCAGGACCATTCCAAGCCAAAACATCAGAGCCCCTCAAAGAATTACAAACATGGGGAGCCAAAAGACGAACAAGCTCACGCCTGTCATCCTTAGACCCTCTAGGTGGCCACTCAGAAGGATGCTTCTAACGGTAGGTAACAACCAAACCACAATGCTCTGCAATCTTGTAATGCTCAACAGTATCCCAGCCAGCCGTAGTAAAAACATCGCAAAGAGGCTGAAGGTGGGGGCACAAAGAGAGGATAGGTGGGTGACCATCCCAAGAATCTAGCAAAAAAAGCGCCTGTGATCCAGAAAAGCGCACGCTTAATCAACTGGGCCCCCACTTTCAGAGTATGCCAAATCATAGAACCGCTTCCCTCTAGAGGATAGCAAGGAACCTCAAAAGAAGCAACGCCTCTAAGATACTTGTTGTTGAGAATATAGGCCCATAACTGGTGTTAATGAGTACACCATCACCAATAAAGCTTAGCAGCAAGAACTTAACAAATTCCCACCCTCCTTCAATCTACATACAGATTCCCACTTAACAAGGCTCCACTTAGTAACCAACAAATTGCCACTCCAAAGAAATTGATGAGAGAGCATCAAATTCCCTAAGAAAATACATTGGGGATGCTTGAACAAAGCACCTGTAAATGGGGGGGGGCCTGTATAACAGACTTGAGTAGAGTAACGCGTTGTAGACAACCACTTATGAGTCCAATGAGTTACCTTCTTCCTTAACTTATCTAGCAACATCTGCTAGGAGGACGTGGGCTGGCGACCAACAGGAAGAGGAATACCCAAATAGACAAAGGGAATAGATCCAATGTGAAACCGTAAAATAGTTGCAATCTGCCGCTGGATAGCTTAAGGAGGATTGAAGAAGAAAATAGAGGACTTCTGCTCATTCACTTTCTGGCCTGAAGCAACAAGATAGATATCCAAAACTTGCCTAAAAGGTTCAGCTTCCTGAATACGAGCCAACCCCATGAGAGAGGTGTCATCCACAAACTGGAGATGAGAAAGTGTTGGGAGGCCCAACCCCCACTGCTAGCCATGAATCAAACCTTGAGAAACCTTGAATTTAAGAAACCTGCCCAGCCCCTCTGCCACAATAATAAACAGATAAGGAGAGAGAGGATCCCCTTGACAAAGACCCTTGGTAGCACCAAAAAGCCCTGAAGATTCACCATTCACAATAAATGAAAATGAGGAAGAAGTCACTCAGCTCATAGTCCACCTAACCCAATTTGTAGAAAAACTGAAAGCCAGCAAAATCTTCTGAAGAAAACTCCATTTGACCCTGTCATATGCTTTGGCCATATCCAGCTTGATGAACATAGACCTATCCTTAGAAGCCGCCATGGAATGTATGACCTCAGAAGCAACCACTACCCCATCCAAAATTTGATGACATACCACAAATCCATCTTGCTCCTCAGAGATGATAACTGGCAAACAAGATTTAACCTCTTAGCAATCAATTTTGTAAGAATCTTGTATGCCACATTATAGAGTGCAATAGGTCTAAAGAATTCAAGCCTATCAGCAATGTCCTTCTTAGGAATAAGGATAAAAAAGTAGCATTCAGGGCATGAAACATTTGTTTATTTTGAAAAGACTCCCACACAACCTCTAACAAATCTTGCTTCACAATATCCAAAAACTCTTGGAAAAATTCAACCGGGAAACCATCAGGACCAGGAGCTTTCCCCTTATTCATGCCAAACTCAACCACCTCCACGTTAGAGAAAGTAACCAGACAAGTAAGCAACACATTCAAATCATTAGAGATCAAAGAAGGAATACAAGCAAGAACCATATCTTCAGTAGCCTTTGCGAGATGAGAATCCCTTGTAAATAGAGCAAAATAGAACTCCTGAGCCTCTCTGGACACATTCTGTTGTGAAGAAATCATAACACCCTCAGAATTAACTAAAGAAGAAATATAACACTTATTCCTCCGAGCCTGCAAAGAGTGATGAAAAAAAGTAGTATTTCTATCGCCCTCTCGAAGCCAATCAATTCTAGCCTTTTGTTTCCAAAATATCTCCTCACGAAGCTCCCACTCCACCAGTTTAAGAGCTTGGGACTCAGCTTGCCCAAGAGCCTCTGCAAATTCTAAATCCCTTATCTGGTGAGTAATAACAGCAAGAGGCTCCTGTGCTTCCCTTTTCTTGGCCCTTAAATTGCCAAAACATGACCTATTCCAGCACTTAAGATGATACTTAACATACTGAAGCCTCTTGACTAAGGAATACATAGCTGTACCATATGCAAGGGCTCCATCTTGCCACCACTGAGCAACAAGATCATACAAAGAAGACTCGCGAAGCCACATAAGCTGAAATTTGAAATGCGGATTCTTAGGAATAGGAAAAGAAGGAGCTGAAAACTTAATTGGCCAATAATCAGAGCCGCACCAATCAAGAATCTCAGAGCAAGTGACTAAATCTCCCCCAACCCAAAAAGCAGAGACAAGAAATCTGTCCAACCGCTTAGATATCGCTTATGATCCACTCCTTCTATTGGTCCAAAAAAAAATACCATTAGAGGGTTTAACATCAACAAGAGCAAGAGTATCCACATTTGCCCAAAAAAGATTTGAAGTAGGACCCAACGTAGGTAGCCCCCCTCGTTTCTCCTCCAAGCACAAAACAGAATTGAAATCTCCTGCTAAGATCCATGGCAAATAAGGAGCACAAGACCTAACATACCGGATATGGGCCCAAAGCTGGATTTTACCACGAATATCAATCGGAGCATAAACATTACTGATCAAAATAGTTTCACCAGATTCTAAAACTGAAGCCACCACCAAGATAGAGAACTGGCTAGAAATCCACTAGCGAGGAACAATCTTACGTGGATTTCAGAAAAGAGCCAAACCTCTAGAACTTCCCTTGGAGCTAATACATTGACACTGACCGGAAAACCAAATACGAGGAGCATATCGAAGCATGAGGTCTACCTAAAGCTTACTCTCCTGAACACAAAATATATCAGATGAATGCACCAAAATCAAATCCTGAATAGCCTTCTAACGGGAGGCGCTATTCAACCCCTGTGCATTCCAAGAAAGAATAATCATGAGGAAGGTTGAGGAAAGTGGGCATCAATGGTATCAACAGACCCAGATTCCACCACCAAATCCCCAGTAGATTTAATCTTGTCAACATCCTTCTTACGACTAACTTTAGAGGAATGTACAAAATGCCCCTTCTTGAGAGGGCGTTGTATCACCCCTAGATCAGGAAGTGATCTCTGGCCGTGAGTTGAAGTCAACACCTCCTTAGCAAGGTCCACTAAAACAATGTCATCCTCCAAATCAGTAGATGCAACAGGTAGCCCAGAACCTCCCTTGTCCAAGACCCTAGAATTATCTTTCACTACAATTGCCTGCTCCAGCTCTGTATCCATACCATTAGCTCCAGAAGAAATCTCAACCGGAATCCCCTCTTCTAAGGCCTGATTATGCAAGACCTCAAACCGATTGAATTCTTGATCACTCTGTCTATCCTTGAAGGCCTGCTTTTGACCCCTCCCCTTAACCTTCGACCTAACAGGAATAAAGCCATCCTTATTGTGACCCCCCTCAGCCATAGACGGTTTGCCTTTAGCACCCTTGTCCACTGAAGGTTCAGATGAAAGAGAAGAAGAAACCCCAGCCTTTCTAGACGTCCGAGGACATTGACGCTGAAGGTGCCCATACTTGTAATGTCCCCACTTTGAAATAGAATTTAATAATAAATGATAATAATAAAATTAAATATAAAATAAATAATTAAAAATTAATTAAGTTAATGAAAAGTCAAAAGACATGAAAGGAAAAGTTGTGACTCCCTCAACATTGAGATAGAAAAGGGAGAAGAAAACCTCATTTGAGAGGAGGGGATAATTTGGAAATGAGAAGTGCAGATCTGATTATGAAAGGCCGAGTCCCTTTCAAAGGGTAGAAATAATGAAGAGTTGCACTCTTTCAAAGGGTGCTAGTGGTGAAAGGGTATGTCTCTTGCCAAAGGGCATGTACATGATGAAGAGGTGTGACCTCTCCTTCAAATTGAGAGATATAAAGGGAGGATTTAGAAAATAAGAATACACCACGCCTAAGGTAACTGCATCCATCTCAGGTATGAATCCTCTCTATGCACCTGCATTTACGATTCATCTAAATTGCGATATTTCATATTACGTATATGATAAACATTGTATTATTTCTAATAATATTTATATGAAGCCCACGATGTTGGGAATGCCAACATAAATAAAATCTGCAGTAATTACGTTAATTCTGGAAAATAATAATCGGTTCACTCAAGAAAATATATATCACTATATGATCAAGTCACTAATAACATTTGCATACTAAAAATATTAAATTCTGGAAAAACTTCAGTAGTCTAATCAATAGCACACTCTAGATAATCATGGGTAATTATATAATGGAACCTAATGCACATTCAAATACAAATAATAAATTATATGACTGAATCAGCTAGCCGCAAATATATTAATTCTGAGAATAATTAACCGGCTCACTGTAATTCACTGCTATATAGGATTAATCTATTAATAGTATTAACTTCTGCAAATAAATGAACAACAACTCTGTGAATTGTTAATACAGACAATAAACTGGAAATATTCAACAAACTAAATATTTGAATAATCTAGTATTCTATAGTAATTGATATAACTAAATCAAATTATACGCTGGGACTTAATTGGTGAAATAATCAGAATGACAACAAGACTTGAATGTTGATATAAAATGATTATTAATGAAAATGTGAATTAAAATCATCCCTGAGAAGTAGGGAGAACTGCTGGAGGGCACCCTACCTGATAAATGGGTAGGGAGAACTGCTATAGGGCACCCTAAAAGATCATTAAGTGGGGAGAACTGCTATAGGGCACCCTACGAGATCATTAAGTGGGGAGAACTGCTGGAGGGCACCCTACCTGATAAATGGGTAGGGAGAACTGCTATAGGGCACCCTACAAGATCACTGGGAAGGGAGAACTGCTATGGGGGTACCCTACATGGTAGTACTGATTATGGGAAACTGTTGATAAGACACCCTACATTAGTATATTTTCCCATTATTCCTAATCTATAATTTAGTCTTTGACACTGCTACCTTAATTTTAGTTTATAGTTAATTCTGAATTTACTTATATGTTAATTACTTAAATAATTCATAGCATCTTCTAACCTGGTTTTGCAGGTTTGGACAAGCAGAAATTAAGGTACGTACTTTCAACCCTACTAGGACCCATAACTAGGGTATTTCCAGTTATTTTCCCTAAGGGACATTACAATACTCATGACAAAGATGACATCGAAAAGGGAGGGACTCGTAATCCAACTGTTGAACCCACAAAGCATTGCCAATACAAATTTCCAAAGAATCCGGCAAAGGATTGCTTAAATCAATCTCAACACAAATATGTGCAAAAGAAAATACCTTTTTATCTAGAATATGCTGAGCAATGGCAGCCGACTTCACTAACAAGGTTGCTATTTGTTGTAGAATTTCCTCCTGCTGAAATTCCAAAGGCAGCCATGGCAAACAAACCCACACTAGAACCCGTGAAGACAAATCCTTTGCCGCATTAAATCCTCCATGCCAGGGCTTCATAAATAAGCCAACATTATTATAAAAATATGGCCCTCCCTCAAAGACTCGATTTCTATCTGAAACACAAGAGAAATCAACCAAGAAATAGCCATTCTTGGCAACCAAAAATCTCAAAATCACCTTCAATCTGCTAGGATCGATTAATCCAGGACTCCAAAGCTGAAAGAGGAACGCAAATGCCCAAGAACTTACAAATCAAGACATGCTGGCTCCAATACAAAAAATCCTCCTAAACCGATTCAGGAGAAATAACCAGGACAGGCCGATCCTGACTCCTTGGCAAACAGCCGTTTACCTTCTTGAGTTTAGAGCTCTCACCCACAAAAGAGGAACCTGAACTCCATGCATGCAAGTCTGCAGCCAATCTTGGAGATTGCTGTGCACTAGTAGGCACCAGGCTTTTTGAAGCCCAGCCATACCACCACACCCCAAACACAAGCCTCACACTAACAAAGAAAGGAACCAAGGAAAAGAAAACCCCCAACGAAACCCCACGAACAAAAAACGCCGCCCACGAAACCCCCAACCTCACTGCAGCAAGCAAAAATGGGAAGGGAGGGACCCCGTCCCCCACACCATCGACGCCAATCCACGCACAAAAGAAACAAAACAAAAGCCAGGGCCTGCAAGCCCTAGCTCCCTCGGTCAGCGTCGCTTCTCATCGCAGTCCCAGGTCTTGTTAACATGGTTTAGATTAGTGAAGGATAATATTAGTATTATTGTTATTATTGTTATTGCTATTGTTATTGTTATTATTGTTATTATTGTTATTGTTATTATTGTTATTATTATTATTATTATTGTTATTGTTATTGTTATTGTTATTGTTATTGTTATTGTTATTATTATTAATATTCTTATTCTTATTCTTATCAAAAGTGTTTTGGTAAATTCTAATCAAGTCTGCAAGTGTTTTGAGCGAATTTGACTAAGTTTGGAGCTTGTTTTGTCTATTTTAGAGTTTTTGCCCTTCAGACTTAGATTTGAGGTCGTTTTCTTAGGGTTTAGGAAAATCTGAACGTTGCAATGAAGTCAGAGCCCGTCAAGGAAGCTACTAGTGAAATTTGAGCGAATTTTGTGCACTTACTATTTTTAGTAAGTTTCATGTCTCGGATTGGCTTAATTTTTGTGTTTAAACACACTTACTATTTGTAGCAGCGTCTATTTTTAGTAAGTATTGCCCTGTCCCGGTTTGCCATAATTTGATGTTTGGGAGTACTTACTATTTTTAGTAAGTTTATTTTTGGTAGGTCCATCTTGGACAGTTGAGAGGACACTGATGGCAGAGCATTCTTAAAACTCCAAGTCCAAATCTGGAAAGTTGAAAAAGTAGGTAGATGATTAGTAAAATGGCTAAGTTTGGAATCCTTTCCTGAAGTGGAAAATGCATGAAAAATTATTCTAAGGTGTGGAAAGTTTTTCCCTCTTGAGAAATCCACCTCTGTCCAAAAATGACATCCAAGTCTAGATGACGAACTCAAAGCATTAGGCAAGGAGGAATTTTATCGTTCGTCAAAATTTCCTTAATCCTGGTCAAAATGTGTTCCAAATGGAGAATGGGTGTTTGCCCTCTCGGGTAAACGGTTAAATGCAGAAAGTAAATGCACAAAACATAATGGAAATATAGTAAATAACCAGCCTCTGTATTAATTCCACAGTCCATGTACAATAAGTGCTTATAATATTACATCTGACACGACTATCATGATCCTTTCGAAGAAAAGGTACACAATATATAATACCCGAAGGGGTACGACACAACCGTTGCGACTCCAACTACCTACCCGTCAGCTAACTAATTGACCGCCGTAACTCATTATTACCGACGACAACATAAATATAATATAACAACATAACATAATGATTATTCCCGTCAACATCATCCCCCCCAAGAAAAGAAGTCGACTCCGACGACTTAATACAAAATAGAGATGAACGGTAGGAACTACTGAAGCTAGTCGGGCCCGGATCTTATACACTTGCTGCGTCCTCGCCTGAAAACCCTTTTCTCCTACCATCCGATGCTCAAGTGCGGATTTCACCAATATTGCTTCCTTTGCCATCACAGTCCTCCTGTGCCTAACCCAAACTTGTCTGCAAAACATGTTTTTCAGTCTCAGCTTCCACCAACTGCTACTGAAATGATACTGTCTCCCTAGCCAATTTGTCCTCGATAGCCAACCGTGCTACTCTCCTGGGTAGGCTGAACTAAGTCTCACGCGACTATTGCCTCCAACCTGGTGGTCAGCTCCTCTCGAGCCCTCTGTGCATCCACCACGGCAACCTCACGTTTAGCCGAGACATCCTCCGAGTTCCTGAAAGTGTACCAGTCATGCCTGGAGGTGGCCACAATCCATTGGCACAAATGCTAGGAGACACCTCAAATCCTCCATCACACTCCCCAAAGGCTAAAAACTGAATTGAATAACTCCCTGGTGTCATACAACTGCGCAAACCTGCAATGCCTTCCCTCAAACTCTGTTTGTTCGCAACCTCCAAATCTGTCTCCCTCTACGGCTTATGGCTTCCTTGCCAATGCTTAGCTGTGGGCTTCTTTCGCACAATACGGACAACCACAACACTTCCCGTGGTCTTCTGTAGCTCAAAATAAACTGGGGGTCTGGGGGCAACGCCCCCAGCGGGGTTGAGGGGCAGCGCCCCCGCGGGGTCGAGGGGCAGCGCCCCTCGTGGGGTCCATGGCGTGCATCATTTCTGTGAGATTTTATGATGTCAAAACCCTTCTTCTACACTCCAATATTTTCAGTGTCCAGGCTCCAAATGTCATCGAATCATTTTTCAATCCGTCGTCATTTTTTTTTTTTTTTTAAAATTTATTTAGGCACTGTAATGTCCCCAATGGCACCCCGGCCATACAACCTCCCTGTACGGTCAACAACAGCACTGGCACCTCCGATCGTGCGGTCAACACCCTCCACCGTACGACTGTGTTTGTTTGTGCGGGGCCTGCGTTTATGTCTTCGTGCTCCGCGACAGCAGTGGTTTCCACCGCATGGTGGTGGACGTGCTACCGTACGATGGTTCCACCGCACGGTGGTCCCATCGCCGGTGTTGCCACCGCACGGTGGTTCCATCGTAGGTGTTGCCACCGTACGGTGGTTACACCGCCGGTGGCCCCATCATCGGTGTTGCCACCGCACGGTGGTGCTACCGTACGGTGGTTACACCGCCGGTGGCCCCACCGTCGGTGTTGCCACCGCATGGTGGTTCCACCGTCGGTGTTGCCACCGTACGGTGGTTCCACCGTCGGTGTTGCCACCGCACGGTGGTGCTACCGTACGGTGGTTTCACCGTGGCTTTCGTTTTTTTTTTTCTTTTCTCTAGAGAGTCTTCTGCTGGGGTCCCCGGTCTCTGAGATCGCCCTTCATCCTTCTCAATTTTCCTTGCCCAAGGGTCTCCTGTTGTGGTCCTGTGCCTCTTGAGTCGCCTGCCTCGCCTCTCAGGTCCCCTTCCATCTGCTCAGGTCCCCCTTTGGGCTCTCGGGTGTCCGTCCGGCCTCTCAGGTCCCCTGCGTGCTTCGCGTGGTAGGGTTTCAATTTGTACCCGTTGGTGGCCAATCTATTTTCAATGGCCATCAGAAGACCTCGAACCACAAATTCTACAGGGACCACGACCTCCTTCCCGTACATAAGAAGAAGAAGGATAATAAAGATTTTGAAGGCTACGGCCTTCCACACAAGGTTCCAATCGTTGCCGACACTCTTTGGATTATTTACGTCGCTAGGGTTTGGGGCGTCTCCCTTCCAATATTCTCTGTATTCCGGCAGGTACACCTCTGTTGGTTGCTCTGGTTCCTCTACTTCGAGCCTATAGCTTTGGAACATTTTGTAATCCTCCATTTGCCAGTGGAAGAGCCCGTTAAGTGAGCATACCTCATCTTCAGAACATCCCTCCAATTCGAGTACCCTTTCACTGTTCGGCTCCATTGCGTTCTTGCCCTTGCTTTCATCGGGACCCCCTTCGTGTTTATTAGAGTCCTCTGAGTCCGAGTCTGAAGAGGCGAGCTCTTCGCCGACATCTTGGGTGTGTAGGTCAATGGTATATTTTTGCCCTCCCTTCTCCATGGAAAGTGTATTTTTCTTCCAGTTGTGGTTTACCCTTGCGTTGATCAACCACGCTCTCCCCAGGATGGCGTCATAGCCTTTCTTCTTCGAGGGAATAACCACGAAATCTAACAAGAATGGTTGCGTACCAATCGTCACTTGCTGGGCCATCAACAGGCCGAGTGGCTTAATGCCGTGTTGGTCCGCTCCCACCAGGTTGAATGTGGGTGGCCACAGGGTGGGCTTCCCCAGCCGCTTCCATGTTTCTTCTGGTAGTACATTCACCCCAGATCCACCGTCCACAATGGTGTCCTTCAGAATGGTCGCACGGATACCCATTTCTACCACAGCTGGGTGTCTACCATTGCTCACGGCTAGTAACATCGGGGCAGTCGAAGGGTTGACGGAAACCTCCACCTGTGGTGTACTCTTCGTAGCGGTGGCGGGAACCCCTACCTATGGTGCACTCGACGATGCGGTGGCGGGAACCCCTACCTGTGGTGCACTCGACGATGCAGTGCTTTGCACATTGGTGAGGATTGCAGTCCTCAATTGTGGCATAGAGTCTAGAAGGTCTTTTACCTTTATCGGCACCTCCATCTGCAATATTTGCCCAATGATGTTATTTTCCGCTTCCGTACGGAATGATGTACTCGCCACCTCGTTGTCCCGTTGTTCGATCGTCATCTCACGTTCAATATTGGCCTTTGCCTCCCGTAATCTCTCCTTCTCCGTACGGGGGTCGGGATAAGTGGCTTTTTTCGTCTGGGCGCGGGTGATCGCCAGTACTTCTTTCTCACGAGTCTTCTCAGCCTTCTCAATGTTGAGGAGATTAACCCCTGCCTGCGGGCAATTTGCGTCCTCATGGTCGCCTGGCCCACACCAACGGTAGAGGTGCTGAGGGGTGGCTTCCTTCGTGCAATCACGGGCGAAGTGCCCCCACTGATTACAGGCCCTACATTGGATAATTGGCCGGCCCTTGGCGTCATACTGGATACGGCTTTCGTTATTGTTATTGTTGCTATTCCTTTCGCCGCCGCGTCTGTTGTCCCGGTATCCTCCAGATGATGCCGTTGTGTTAGTATGTTGGCCGGTACCCGCTGGTGCGGATGTTGTGGCCTACTCCGTGAACAGCACCTGGTTCATTTGCGTACCTCGGGTTTTCATGTTGTATGGGCACTCCTTGGTGGAGTGTCCCATCACTTGGCAAATCTCGTAGAATGCCTTCTTTTGGCAAGTACCCTTTGTGTGCCCTTGCTCTTTGCACTCAATGCACCATATGTCCCCTTCGTTCCGACCAGTGCTTCTCATTATTTTGAATTCCTTTCTCATTCGCTCCATGTCTTTCTGGAGCGCTTGCACCCGTTTGCCAGCCTCTTCGTCGTTGCTGCTTTCCTTTGAAGAGTCATCGTCCTCGGATGAGGATTTATTACTTTTCTTCTTCTTTGATGTTTTGTGTTCGCTCTCCAGGTCCATCGCCCTATTATAAGCGTCGTCATATGACGTCGGAGGTACAATTTTCATCTTCCGCCGTAGGGAGGATTTCAACCCTTCAACAAACCATCGTTTCTTCAATCCATCTGCGGGTTGGCTTTCCATTTTACCCAAGAGTTCTTTCAGCCTCCGACTGTATGCCCATACTGTCTCCTTAGTACCTTGTTTGGTACTGTATATCTCCGTTACGATTTCATTGTCATCACGGAGCAACCGAAACTCTCCCGTGAATTCCTTCTATAGAGTAGCCCATGTGGCCACTTTTTGCTTATCTACATCGGAGTACCAATCTATGGCGACTCCACATAACGTGGCTGGGAACTGCTGTACCCAGTCATCCTGGTCTGTTACTCTGTTGGCGGACCAAATGGTTTCACATGTACGGCAGTGCCGTAAGGGGTCTTCCTTGCCCTCCCCTGTGAACTTTGGCAATTTTTGTTTACTCGCCATCCCACCGCTGGGTCTCGCTCCTCTAATTCCTTGTGTGCTTGTACCTGGCGATCCTCCGCCTCCTGCAACTGAACCTCCACTCGTGGGTCCTCCGGAAAAAGTTGCTGACACTGAACCAAACAAATTGCCTTCCGTACGGTACCCTTGTGCTCCCTCGGCACCTCCTGTCGTACTGTCACCTTCCGTTGTCTCCCTCCGGTTGTCCTCCGAAATGGACAAATTCTGTAGCAAGTCTCTAGTAGCGTCGATCAGGTTTAGATTTCGCCTTGTTTGTTCCACCAACTCTTCGCGGCTTCTTACCCTACGGTGGTATTCTGGCGAATTGTAGAGTTCTCCTTCGGCACCCTCCGTGACTCCTTCTGGCAGCCCTACAACAGTGTAGATAGTGTAGTTCTCTCCGTCTATCTCTGCCTCCGCAACCTCCGTGACACCTCCTGGGTTCCCTTTGGGCAACCCCTCGGCCGGTCGTCCCTTGGCAAGCTGCCTTAGCCTACGCCTTCGTTCTGTCTGCTGTCTAAGATTCAATGCAGTTTGTGCCACTTCCCATTCGTCACTCTGTATCTTTTTATTTTTGTCCTTATTTAGTCTATTGGGCATAAGTCAAAGGTTCAATTTCCTCCTGGCTTGGCGCCATCTCGTTCTGTTTCCCGTCGGCTGTTCTCTTCGTAGCGTTGCAGGATTTGGTGTCGTCGCTCTTCCTGGGCAATCTCCTCCAGGCGGGCTTGTTGTGCCAGCGATGCCTGTGCAAGCAGCCGGGGGAGGTGGTTCATTAACCGGTTTACTGCCGGGCTAACCTCCAGCGCTGTCCACACGGCACTTGGTGGGATTTCTGCCTCCGCCGCTTCTCGTCGAACGTATGTCTGAATGGCTACCTGGAGCAAAATTGAAAATTCTCACGTTGTCCTGTCTTCTCCTGTGTAAAGTTCTGTCCGTGCGTCGTCGGCCTCCGGGTTTACTTCACCAATGGGTAGGCCCATTGTGTCTATGCGCCATCCGTGTCTTCCGTTCACGAGTTCGTCTAGGCAACGGCGCCAAATGTTTGCCCTCTCGGGTAAACGGTTAAATACAGAAAGTAAATGCACAGAACATAATGGAAATATAGTAAATAACCAGCCTCTGTATTAATTCCACAGTCCATGTACAATAAGTGCTTATAATATTACATCTGACACGACTATCATGATCCTTTCGAAGAAAAGGTACACAATATATAATACCCGAAGGGGTACGACACAACCGTTGCGACTCCAACTACCTACCCGTCGGCTAACTAATTGACCGCCGTAACTCATTATTACCGACGACAACATAAATATAATATAACAACATAACATAATGATTATTCCTGTCAACAATGGGCGCCAAATGCATGCTAAAGAAGAATTTCCAAAACTCCTTAAAATCCTTCACATTGTTAAATTTAAGACTAGATAGATAATAGTATACAAATAATTAATCAATGAACACGCATAACACACCAGTATCCTGGGAAAACCTCCCTCTTGAAGGTTAAAAAAGTCAGCAACAAGTATCTCAGATTATATTAATTCAAACTCAGTAGCAGATTTACAACTTTGCCTTATTCATGAGGCATAATCCAAATTAGGGCATACACTAGAGTAGACTTATCTGTAGCTGCTACAATAATCTGATTGTGAAGAATTCGCTTGACCTTGAATGACTCGCAGCCGTAGATGAAGTTCGCTGACACGGTGAACAAGTTTGCCAACCCTAAATGAAGGTTCACCAACCTTAGAAGATATTCGTGAATCCTAGATAATAGTTCACTGATCCTGGATGATTATCAGAATGAATTCGCTGCACTGAATATCTGATTGCTAGACGTAATTCATTGAATAATAGACAGAGGTAGATCGGTGATGATACAATTGATGATCTTGCTGAATGAATGAACTTGTATATATATGCAATTTGCCGCCCAGATTGCCTTAGGTCAGCCTTGTGCATTTGAATTTACAATAACAATTTGGCGCTCAATAAGTCATAAATAGGGTCTGCCTAATATGGTTTACAAATGAAAATTACAAGTTACATGCTGCCGCTCACTTAGGGCCAAACCTAAGTATGATTTTACATATCAAATTGTTGTCATCATTATGGCTTAGGCCGATAGGCCGCTTAGCCATCAAACGTGTTGGGCGGGAGGAACCAACCTAGCTACACATCAACACTCCCTCTTAGCTAGGGAGGAGTCCTCAATATCTGAGTCACATCGTAACAACCACCATGGCTACTCCCAGAGGGTGGGTCCATCATGGCTGCTCCCATGGATGGAAAACAAATAAACACAAGTGTCCATCACAGAATTCTGATGTCGTCATCTCAACATGATGTTCACCATAGCTACTCGTAGAGGGTGAATAAACACAAGTGCTACATCATGGAATTTCTTCCATGACATCCACCTTGCCGACTCGCAGAGGGTGGATCCACCATACCTACTCGCAGAGGGTGGAACAAGGGCTTTCACCTCAAACTTCTCTCGCAGAGAAGAATGCATTAACAAGGGCCTGCACCTCAAACTTCTCTCGTAGAGAAGAATGCATTTTAATACCTTTCAAGAAATCACTGATGTTGAGACTCCCTCTCAGCAAGGGCTTCATTCTCCACAACTCCAAGCTTGTCTCGAAAATGCGTAAACTTCACTTTGGCAAGGGGCTTGGTGAGAATGTCAGCCGTCTTCTCTTCAGTGCAAATGTATCTTAGCTGAACAACATTCCTTTGTACCATATGTCTGATGTAGTGGTATGAAATCTCAACATGTTTTGATTTGTCATGGAACACTGGATTAACCGAAAGCTTCACACAACTTTGATTATCAGAATGAATAGTAGTATGCTCCAACGATTGTCCGAACAATTCTGCAAGGAGCTTCCGAAGCCACACTGCTTCGCGAGTTGCCACACATGCTGCAATGTATTTTGCCTTTGCGGTGCTCAACGCTATTGAAGACTGCTTCTGCACCAGGAAATCATAACAGAACCAAACTGTAGCAACAACTAGAGGTGCTCTTCCGATTAGTAACACTTCTTGCCCACTCAGAATCAGAGTAGCTTTCTAAACTCAGGTTCACACCGGAAGGGTATTTCAAGCGATATCCAACTATGCCACACAAGTAGCTCAGGATATGCTTGGCTGCAACTAGATGTATCTGTCTTGGTTCACACATGAACTAACTAAGTGCACTCACAGCATGGCAAATATCCGGTCTAGTGTTAACAAGATACATCAAGGATCCAATCAACTGCCCATACATAGTAGGATCCACAAGATGTGAACTAGTTGCAGCTTCCCTCAATTTCTTCAAGTTAGTTTCCATCGAAGTAGGCATAGATTTGCAGTCTAACATTTCAAACCTCTTCTAGATATCAATGGTGTATTTCCCTTGACTTAGGATAATCTCATTAGGCTTTTGCCATACTTCAAACCCTAGAAAGAAGTGCATAAGTCCTAAGTTTTTCATCTCAAATTCTGAAGTCAACTCCTTCTTGCACCTGTGTATGAGATGACCTTCCCCTGTAACAAATAGGTCATCAACACATAGTACCAAGATCAATATGTCACCATTGAATACCTTGAAATAAAGGTTCGGATCAGCATCATTCTTGCAGAATCCCAAACCTGTTAAGTATCTGTCAATTCTTTCATACCATGCACGAGGTGCCTGCTTAAGGCCATATAAGGCTTTCTTCAATTTGCATACATGAGACTTTTTCTCATGAACCACGAAACCATCAGGTTGCTCAATGTAGACCTCTTTGTCAATCATAGCATTGAGAAAAGTTGTCTTCGCATCCATCTAATGTAGCTTCCATCCTTTAGCTGTTGCAATGTCAATGATGGTCCTGATGGAAGTATATCGAGCAACTGGAGAAAATGTTTCTTCATAATCTATCCCTTTGTTTTGAGAGAAGCCACGAGCCACAAATCTAGCCTTGTATTTCTCAATGCTTCCATCAGCTGCATGCTTAATCTTGAGTAGCCACTTGGAAGATACAACTGACTTTCCCTTAGGTCTTGGCACAATGTCCTAAACATCATTCTAAAGGATGGATTGATATTCTTCATTCATAGCATCTTTCTATACTTGCTGATTTGAGGCTTCCTCAACACTAGAGGGTTTAGTCTCAATAAGATTACACATCAATGCAACATAGATAGAGAATTTCTGAGGTCTTTTGCTTTCCCTAAATATACTTCTAGGAGTTGCGAACTGTTCTGCCTCCTGCATAGTGTTCCTTGCTCAAAGAGGTCTCTTTTGATTCACAACAATATCTCTAAGCCCATCAGTACGATCCAAAGGTTCAATTGGATCATCTTCTGCTAAAGGTTTAGTAGACTCCCTCTGAATCTCGGGGGGATGATCAGTGTCCATGTCTTGAGGATTCTCGTGAACTTCATCATCTATCTCCATGCATGAACCTTTGGATTTGCTGAATGCAATAGCTTCCTCAAATGTAACATCTCTACTAACCTCAATATACTTCTGTCTTGGAATGTAGATCCTATAGGCTTTGGAGGTTTCGCTGTAGCCCACAAATATTCCTCTTTTGCCAGAAGGTTCTAACTTGGTTCTCTTATCTTTGGGCACATGTACATATACTGGACACCCAAAGATCCTCAGGTGGCTGATATCAGGCTTGATCCTTGAAAAAGCTTCTTCTGGGGTCATGTTGTGCAAAATCCGATGAGGGCATCTATTATGAATGTACACAGCTGTTCTAGAGGCTTCAGCCCATAGGAAGGTCTGCAGATCTTGATCATGAATCATAGCTTTTGTAGCTTCAACAATAGATCTATTCTTTCTTTCTGCAACCCCATTTTGCTGTGGGTTGTAGGGAACACAAAACTCCCTCTTAATCCCTGCCTCAACACAAAAATCATGAAAGCTACCCGAGGTGTATTCACCTCCATTGTTAGACCTTAAAACTTTAATTCTATTCCCAGATAAGTTTTCAGCTAAAGCCTTTAATTCTTTGAATCTACCTAGGACTTCATCAGATTCCTTAGACTTTAAGAAATAAATCCAAGTCTTCTTAGAGTAGTTATCTATGAAGATTACATAATACAAGAAACCACTTGGAGAAGCAAACATGGGTCCACATAAATTAGAATTTACAAGAGCTAATTTTTCCTTGGACCTACTTTCACTTTTATGAAATGGACTCTTAGTGTTTTTACCCATAGCACAACCCTTACATGTATCATCATGAACGTGACTAAGCTTAGGCATTCCTATAACCATCTTCTCCAAGGTTGGAAGAGCCCAGAAGTGTAGGTGACCAAGTCTTCTATGCCACAGTTTGCTTGAGCTGGAAATGTTATGTAGAAGAGCTTGAACTGGTTGAATGGAAAGTTTATACAGGCTGTCATACCAATTCCCAATCACACGAGCATATTTAATGCTGGATTTCTTTGGCCATGCAAGAACTCTTCCCTTAGAGAATGCCACTTGATAACCTTTATCCTCCAAAGCTGAAACGGAGATAACGTTTCTCCTAATCCCTGGTACAAACAAAATATCGCTGAGATGAAGAGAGATTCCAGAATCAAGGTTGAGGGAAGTGGCACCAAATCCCTTCATAGAATAGCGCGCATCATCTGCAATAATCACTTGGAGATTAGTCTCCCTCTCCACTAAATCTGAAAGATGCCCCTGATAGCCGGTGATGTGTCTAGAGGCACCACTGTCAATAAGCCAGGTATCACTATCCGTGGGAACATTGCTTGACAATGCTGAAATGAAGAGGAAGTCATTGGAATTGTCTTCTGCTTCTTTCTGATTTGAGACTTCATTGAGGTTTGCTCCTTGTTTCTTTGGCCTTGACAAACAATCTCTTGCAAAGTGACCAAACTTGTCACATCTGAAGCACTGAATTTGGGATAGATCTTTCTTCTTCTTCCTTGAATCAGGAGCAGATTCAGATCTTTGATCTTTACGCTTCTTGAAGCTGCCTTTCTTCTTGACGAACTGGGTAGCAAGAACATGAGAGTCTTCACCATGAGAGCTTTTGATGATTCCTTTTGCAGCCAATCTTGATTCCTCTTGAATGCAATCAGCATGGAGGCGGTCAAACTTGGGAAATTTGGATCTCCCACTTATGCCTTGGATAAATGGCTCCCAAGAGCAAGGAAGTCCATTTAATGCAAGCATGACAAGATCCTTGTCCACAACTTCATCTCCAATGGCGTTGAGTTGATCTCTTAAATCTGAAATCTTCATGAAGTAGGTGATGACTAATTCTCCCTTTGCCATCTTGACTTGATGAAGTTGCTGCCTCAATGCAAGTGCTCTACTTGTGTTGTTGATCTCATACATCCCTTCCAATGCCTTGAATATATTTCTGGCTGAAGACATCTTGGAGATGATAGGAACAAGATGATCTTTCATGGAGTCAATTAGAATCTTCTTGGCTTTGACAACATTCTTCTTGAACTGAAGTAATTCATCTTTATCTTTAGATACTGGTTGTTCCTTTCCTTGCACAAACTCCAGAAGGTCATTTTCTTCGAGGGTGACAAGGATTCCTAATTTCCAAGAAGTGAAATTCGAGGCTCCTTCAAGTTTGTCTTCAACCTTCAGACCGTACACCATCTTGAATGCTGGAAATGGCGTAAAGAAGGTGAAGTAGAGGTGCTGCTATCACAAAGTCTGATCACAATCGATTCAACCTGGCTCTAATACCATGTTAAATTTAAGATCAGACAGATAACAGTATACAAAAAATTAATCAATGAACACGCATAACACACTAGTACCTTGGGAAAACCTCCCTCTTGGAGGTAAAAAGCCCAGCAACAAGTATCTCAGATTATATTAATTCAAACTCAGTAGCAGATTTACAACTTTGCCTTATTCATGAGGCATAATCCAAATTAGGGCATACAGTAGAGCAGACTTATCTATAGCTGCTACAATAATCTGATTGTGAAGACTTATCTATAGCTGCTACAATAGTTCACTTGACCTTGAATGACTTGCAGCCCTAGATGAAGTTCGATGACACTGTGAACAAGTTTGCCAGCCCTAAATGAAGGTCCGCCAACCTTAGAAGATATTTGCCAATCCTAGATAATAGTTCGCTGATCCTGGATGATTATCAGAATAAATTCGCTGCACTGAATATCTGATTCCTAGAAGTAATTCGCTGAATAATAGACAGAGGTAGATTGCTGATGATACAATTGATGATCTTGCTGAATGAATGAACTTTTATATATATGCAATTTGCCGCCCAGATTGCCCTAGGTCGGCCTTGTGCAATTTGAATTTACAATAACAATTTAAGCTCATAAATAGGGTCTGCCCAATATGGTTTACAAATTACAATTACAAGTTACATGTTGCTGCTCACTTAGTGCTAGACCTAAGTATGATTTACATATCAAATTGTTGTCATCATTATGGCTAAGGCCGATAGGCCACTTAGCCATCAAACGTGCTAGGTTGGCTCTAGAAGGATCCGACCTAGCTACACATCAACACACATCAACCAAAATGTGCTCTAGAAGAGGTTTGGGCGCTAAAATGAGGTCAGGGAGGAATTTGTGTTTCTTACCAAATTCTTCCTCTACAGGCAAATTGTGCTCAAGATATGAAGTGGGTGCCAAAATGGGTGAGAGGAGGAATTTCTCCTCTATCAGAAAAATTCCTGTTCCCTAGTAGAAATGCACTCTAAGTTGGAGATGGGCGCCAAATGCATGAACAGGAGGAATTTTTCTCCAAGACAAAAATTCCTTGTCCATAAGGCAAATGCATCGAAGACATGAAGTAGGCGCCAAAACAAGGTTGAGGAGGAATTTTCCTCCACATCCAAAGTTCCTTCACCAGGTGGAAATTGCGCCCAAAGTCAGAAGGGAGGGCTAGAACATGGTTAAGGAGGAATTCTTTGCTCCAACCAAAATTCCTCTTGCAGGGTCAAAATGCGCCTAGGTATGTTCAAGACCTTGAAAACGTGAAATTTGGCTAAGACATGAAGAAATTCCATTCTTGGGGGCAAAGTAAAATCAAGGTCAAGGTTGGGTGCCAAAATGAGGTTAAAGAGGAATTTTCCTTCAGATCAAAAAATTCCTTCAGCATGGAGAAAATATGCTCTAGGAAAGGAATGGGCGCTAAAATGACATCAAGAAAGAAAAGTTTAATTTTGCAGAATTCCTCCACTTCCTAGCAAATGCACTCCAGGCCAAGTAGAAAATGCAAAAACATGGTCTAGGAGGAAAATGTGAATTCCAAAGAAATGCTTCACCACATTCAAAATGTGCCCAAGGACAAAACATAATGTGGAATTCAAGGCTAAGAAGGAAAATGTCAGAATTTCAATCCTTCCTCAGGGAAGAAATGTGCCCAAGGTGAAGAATTTCAAAGCATGAGAAAAATTGGCTATGTGAGAATTTTCTCTCTAGTATTTAGAGGATAAAATTCCCCAGGCATGGAAAAAGTGGTCTAGGAGGAAAAAGCAAAAACATGGTCTAGGAGGAAAATGTGAATTCCAAAGAAATGCTTCACCACATTCAAAATGTGCCCAAGGACAAAACATAACGTGAAATTCAAGGCTAAGAAGGAAAATGTCAGAATTTCAAAAAATTCCTTCCTCGGGGAAGAAATGTGCCCAAGGTGAAGAATTTCAAAGCACGAGAAAAATTGGCTATGTGAGAATTTTCTCTCTCCAGTATTTAGAGGATAAAATTCCCTAGGCATGGAAAAAGTGGTCAATTGATGGAAAAATCTCCCTACTGGACAAATTGTGCACGAGAACACAATTTTTCCTTCAGGACATATCTCTAGAAAGATTTTCTCTTGGAATTCCGGACGTATAGGATTTCTTCAGAATTGGAGAAAAAAGTTCAAATTCTTCCAAAGCGGCATTAGGCTGGAGAAGTTTTTTTTTTCCAAGTTTGAAGAGGACATTTCACTATTGGAATTCAAACTGGGGACTGTGCCAAGTGTCTCCGTAGGAGAGCTGGAAGCCTACACCGCTAGATTCATTGCATTCACCATAAATGAATAGGATAATGGTCGTCCAATTTTGGACAAGAATCTATTAATTTCATGAAGGCATGTTTATTATAGGCGGATTACTGACCAAGTAGTGGTTGATTAAGTGCATGGTGGTTGGCATATTCAAGGAGGTAGTGGCTCATTAATGCATAATGTGCAATTTTGAGTGTAGTGACACATTTATTGCATTATGGATGCCATTTTTTGGGAGCAAAGAGTAAATAATTGGTAGTGGCGTGATTCTTAATTTATGATTATTCCCACTACTTAGCGTCATGGATGGGAATCTGGTCAGACCCTAATCAGGGTTTTGCATGTTCAATCTTAGTGATTGGTTTGTAATCTAGGCTGTCCATTTTCCTGTTGGAGGCCTATAAAAGGGGGTTACCCCTTTATTTGTAAAGTATGGAGATTGTATGAAATTGTTGTGATAGGTTATTGAGATAATAACAACAATACATTATTTACCGATGGTGTTCACTTGTGCTATTTTGTGGCTTGCATGGTTTCACCTTCCTTAATTAGTTTAGATTTGTTTCAACCATTTAGATGAGTGAAGTTGATTGTAGTGTTTTTTAGTGAGATCGCTTGCTCATACCTTTTGTTGATAGATGATTTCTATCCATGGTGCACAATTGGATTGAGCTCGTATATGTGTGTGCTTAATCTAAATTGTTGGATGAACATTGTTCTCTGATGGTGTTCATCGATGGTTCAAAATCCTACAAACACAACCTCTGAAGATTGCACCCTCTTTACGTAGTTGTCTACTAGTGGCAAAGTAAAGTGTGGTTGATCTGGCCTGGATCATTGTTATCTATTGAGTTCTTAGATTTAGCTTAGTATTCCTAAACCCTTTCCCCTGTAATTTTAGTTTATTCTAGTATACTTAGCTTGAAGCAAAAGCATCACAAAATTGCTATATTCGATGATGAAGTTCTAGCCACAACAAAGAAGTGAAATAATAATCCAAACATAAGTCCCCTTGGATTACCAACAGACATCAAAGCCAAATGAGTCTATATCCATCAGAAAGTCGCTGGTATGCAGTTGGAACCTTGGAGTAAATGTATGATCTTCCAGCAATGTTAGCATACATATGATTTTGATCAAGAGAGGATAAAGTGACCATTGGAAAACTTTATTCTGTGTTCATGTGGTCACAAAACACCCATCAACAGGTGGTTTTTTCAACCAAATAAATTTTATCCATATCTAGTGGTGGTTTTTTCAACTAAATAAATTTAATCCATATCTAGTGGTGGATTTTATGCAAAAGTGAATATAAATATCAAGGTTATGAGTTCATTTCAATTCTTGAGTGCGTTCTTCTTGAGATATCATATGCGAAGTTGGGGAACATTAGCTTTCAAGATTCTTGGGAATCAATGGCAGATGGGAAAAGTTCTCCATTGGCACAAAATCTGTTTTATAGTGGATTGGCATATGCTGTAGGCTATCCAATGGCTATTTAGTGCCCTAAGCTTGTTTTAGAATGCATGAAGACGTATGATGCAAAAACCAGAGGGGTGAAAACTGTTGATGATAGGTTGGTGGTAAAGCTTTATTTAGTTCTCTTGGGATAATATATAGATTTCTAGTTAGAGATCAGCTCACAGATATCAAAAAAGAGTATGCAAAACAATAATTTGCTGAGAATAAGTGTAATGTCCCCAAGTAAGTTTAACCATATAAGACATCATAATTCCAACATTCCCAAAGCAAATAGAAAAAGAAATAGAAATTAACATCACGATGGGGTTCAACTTAAAAACCTTACTACGAATGTAAGTTTGGAAAGGATTATGATCTTGAATAGGATGCTTTGATACCTCAGTGTGATGACTCCCTCAGGGTTTTGGATCCAAGCCCAGGCCTAATTTTGGGACGACACCCTCAAGGTTTTCATGGGTCGCTGATCTCTACTCATCTTGGGATAGACGCCCGATGGTTTTACACAGGCCTTTCCCTATTCATTCATACAACCTTCCGACTACACTCATATTAAGGATTAACAATTTGCTTCTGTCTTGTTTAATTGTTCTAACTTGTTCATTTGCTAGTTATGGATAAGAGTTTGTATGATAAAGAATAAATAGTTCTGGATTCATACATATGTTACAGATAAGAAATTAATTATTGAATTATTGCGATTTTATTAAAACACTGATATATTTGACATCCCCTTTACGGTTTTTTCTAGTAATCATGAATTAAATTACTGATGTTGTATTTTGCTGTATTATGGATGACTTGCATTAAATATAGATTTCTGTGTAAATTATGTGTACCTTGGCAGGATCGCAGCGCGATTCCTGTAAACTGATCCCAGACACGTATTCCCATCCTAAGGAAATCGTATGCAGTGGATGTCAACCAATGGCTAGTGATTAGATCAGCGTATATTCAGACTGAAGTCCAGACGTGATTTTTCCTCGGCAATTTCCTCCCCTTTATATCTCTCAATTTGAGGGAGACATTATGTATGCCCTTTGGCAAGAGACATACCCTTTCACCATTAGCACCCTTTGAAGTAGTGCAACTCTTCATTATTTCTACCCTTTGAAAGCGACACAACCTTTCATAATTAGATCTGCACTCATTATTTAAATCAGATCTGCACTTCTCATTTCCAAATTATCCCCCCTTCTCAAATGAGGTTCTCTTCTCCCTTTTATATCTCATTGTTGAGGGGCTCACAACTTTTCCTTTCATGTCTTTTGACTTTTCATTAACTTAATTAATTTTTAATTAATCATATTTAATTATATTATTTATATTTTAATTTAATTATTATCATTTATTATTAAATTCTATTTTGAAGTGGGGACATTACAATAAGGCTCAATGTGTTAGTACCATAGCTAAAAACTGGTTGTTGGCACCTAGAAAAGGAAAATCGATTCATCGGAATCACTTCTTAGGTCTGTGTTCGCGGAAGACATTTCTAATATGGTGGTACTCCCAAACAAGTTAATTGGGAATAAGTTTTTATATAATTTTGAAAATTAAAGGTACTTGTTTATTACCATTTTATGTGCAGACATTTAGCTCATCAATTGGGAAGAAATCATTAGTGATATTATGCATGATTAGTTTAACTCAATATGAGGCAAAACAATATTTCTACATGTCATCAAACCTTTTCTATTCCATCGCAAGCATGAAAGCTTGGCCAAAGCTCAATAATTGTAGCGTTTATGATAATACGACTCAAAATTATTATCTTTCACCATTTGGACAGTAAGAGAACTTCAAGGAAATATTGGGCTCATGGTATCTCCAGAGGAAACAATTCTTATCCAACAATATGGAAGCTACTTTATCTAGTTTGCAAGATAAACATATATTTGGATTGGAGGCTTCTATGGGTACCCTTTTATGTTACTGAGATATGTAAATTACAAGCCTGTTATGATTGGGGTATGTGGACAAGTTAGTCTGGTTGACAAGAAATGTAGGGATAAATGGAAGAGAGGCATTCCGTTTCCTTTTGCCATTGGTTACTATAGCTTCAAATATTATTTAGATGCTTAAAATATTGAGAGATCAACTGTTAAACTCAATTTGTATTGCTATACCATGAGGTTTCACTTTGATGGCAAAGGGTACATTAGAGATGATTTGAATCTTGGTTCAGTTTATTGTCATTTTCGCGAGATTGAGGACTTTTGGGAGGATCGCTAGAATGATTTAGAGGTTTGGAGGGGAGATTGGATGTGGCTTACTGTTGGGCAGCTTATAGAGTTTAGATTAGGATGGGATGTAATTGGCATTTAAGATGATGGATTAGATTTGATAGACCCCTTCTATTTTCAAAAGATCCAAGTACTATTGTTACCGCCTATTAATTGGGCATATCAAGGGTTGAAAATTGTACACGAGAGGACAACTTCAAAAGAATAGAAGAATGGGTGGAAAGGAAAGTGTTTGAAGCTACAACGACCTGACCTACAAATAAAGGTAGCTCTTCGAGGAAGAGAAGTCATAGTCATGAGGGTTCGTCTTCCGCTATTCCCCAAGTTTCCACCTTAGTTACTAACTAATTCACATCAAAATACTCAAGGAGGTGGTGATGATGAATACCTAAACAAAAGAGGAAATCTTACAAGAGCATGTGAGAATGACCCAAAGATAAGAAAAAAGTGGTTAAAGCTGAAAGAAAAGACATTAATCCGATTCAAGAAGTTGCAAAAGAAAGGGAATACACAACTTCTCAACAGTCTTCTAATATCGAGGAGCCAATTCTCTTTGTCTCGCTCTCTGCTATTATCATATCACCTTCTAGTGATGATTTCACTCCTGAAATGCCAGGTGGGAATACCACTCACAATGAAGCTCCCTTGGCATTTGTTCCTAATGTTCTTGTGTTATTGGAATCATCATTCATGGGCATTCCAGGCTCTTCACAAGTACTCTCTTCATCGTGGATCTAATAGAGCTTGCAAAAGAAGAAGAGAGTAATCTAGTTGATAGCTCTTGAGTTTGATACAGTTGCCATTTTATTTTAAAAGAGTGTGAGGCCAAAGAAGACCAAAGTTACATCAGTATTGGCAGTTGATTCTTCATTGGGTAATTTATGTGTTGAAGTTGCTCAACTCACTTCAAAGAAGAACATAGAAGAAGCCAATTAGAGTGATTTTGACATCATTAAGGTGTATCTCAACCCTTCAACACATGATGGAGATATCCATAACTTTCAGGTATCCCTAGTCAAACCAATACAAAGAATAGAGAAAAAAACATTTGAAGGATTACTGTCATGCCCCCATTAGGATTACATTCTTCAGTGTCATGACCTTGGCTATAACACATTGATTGTCACTATTCTAATTAAATAAATTCAGAAAACTATCTTATTCCATAAGACTTCACAATATTTTGAGTAACAACTTGCTAAACCATGTTTATGGCTACAACTGATAAATTACATACATAATATAAAAACATACATGACAATGCATACCAGACATAGCAGTAAAATATATCTTTATTCACACATGCAATTATTACAGAGAACAAGACCAGAGATGGTCGGCCAAGGATTACAATTCACCTGACTATACCCTACTATCTTCCTTGGTAGTACACAACATATTTAAAGGACCCGACGGTTGCCAAGAGGTACACAACAATCAACCGACCGACATATTAACTACTCAAGAGTGACAACCCACTTAATACAAACAATTAATACATTGGTAGATAACAAATATTATCAAACATAACAATAGGCATTTTATGCTAACTACATCATCCCCCCCAAAAGAAAAAGTCATCATCTAGACGATTAGTAAACATCAAGTATTATCTAGAAAAACTTATGATAGACAATGCCTTGAACTGGACGACCCAAACTTGTAGTGTACTTGCCAAATCAAACCGGGGTTTGGGGGTGGCACCCCCAACAGGGTCAAGGGGTAGCGCCCCTTGTGGGGTTGTGGGGTAGTGCCCCTCGCGGGTTCTGGAGGCAACACCCCCATCACCAACACCAAATTAAAACCTTCAAAACCACACGAAACTCTATGGCGCACATGATTTTCGTGAGTTTTTAAGATGCCAAAAACATTGTTGATGAAGCTAGAAAATTGAGATTTCGTAGTGTTTAACCAACCGTATAGTTCTCTCTGCTTGTACAACTTGCCAAGTTGTCTCCTATATTGAGCTCGTATGGCCTGATGCAAACTACCTTCACGTACAACTTTTGCTTGCCCATACAACCTTCTTAATCCCTTGTGTACAGTAACACTCAATCCTCCATACAACTTGGTGTCTACGACTTTTGCACCCATGTACGACTTTTGCAAGTACTGTTTGGTTTTCATTTACGAAATTGTTTGTACGAGATTCTTGATGCCCACGTATGGCCTTGTGTTTTCACCTTTCACACATACGGGGTTCTTCATTGCATATGGATTTCTACTTATAGTCCATTCTTCTCCATCGTACGAACCTCTTGTTGTGTTTTCCTTGTACAGATTTGCCAACACGCCGTATGGATCTATTTTTTTTCCTAGACACCATATGCGCCTCTTCAATCATTGTACGAATCCCTTGTACAAATTTGGTTCTTCCTGCCACCGGACGGGCTTCTTCAGATGCCTTGAAAACTTTTCGTACAGTTCAACTCGTACGGACTTCTCTTCCTTTACGAGGTATGGATGAAGACTGTTTACGATTCCATACAGATGAAGAACTTCCCAATTGCATGTGTTTTTGTACGGTTGTTGTGCTCGTACGACTTTGCTCCTTTCGCAACCCCTTTCTGTGTTTTGTACGATGTACATAAATAGCTTTATGGACAATCTTTGTGCTCTTTGTATTGTGTACGGACTTCTTGGCAGTGTTCTTGCCTTTGCTCGTACAGTTTCTTTTGTAACCTATACTTCTCTTTTCTTGTTGCCCTTTAAATTGTTTTCCCTCCTTGCTTCATTGGAATGATTGAGTGAGTTCATTGGGCTGATTTAATTTTTTTCTCTCAACTCCTTATTTTTTGACAGCACACTTGCGTAATACTTGACTCCATACGGGTATGATTTCCTTTCGTGCAAGCTCCCTTGTTCATACTGCCTCTGTTCCTCCTTGTGGGCTTTTCCCTTCCACTTTACATCTTTGTATTACTAGATGTATCATCCATAACTTTAAATGCTTCCATGGGTTGCTCTTCACCGAGAGTTGTAGCTTGAAGGAAATTATATGTTAGCAAAAATACCTCATAGTCATGGAATAGTTCATTCAGGGAACTTGTCTCATCTTCAGAGCAATCTTCTAGTTCGAGCACCCCTTCATCGTTAGGTTCCATGCCTTTCCTCCCTTCGTCCATACCTAACTCTCCACTCTCGGACTCCGAGTTGGAGGATGACAGTTTTTTACTCATAGCTTGATTCCTTAGGTCGATGACATTCTTGCTCCCATCACTCTCGATCAAGAATGTGTTTTGCTTCCAATTATGATTCGCCTTGGCAGTAATCAACCACCCCCTCTCGAGGAGTCCAAGAAAAATTGTTGTGTCCCAATCATTACTTTTTGTGCCATCAATGTTCCCAACAGTTTGATGCAGTGTTGGTCAACACCTACCAAGTGGAAGGTCGGCGGTCAGAGTGTTTACTTCCCCAGACATTTCCAAGTGTCCTCTGGTAGCACATTAACTCCCGAGCCCCCATCGATGATGGTGTTTGCCAAGTTTTGGCCCACAATGTCCATCTTGACAACAACCGGCTTCCTCCCAATGCTCACCGTTAGCAACTTTGGATCACTGGCCTCATTCTATTCAAGTGATGGTTATCCCGTCAGTTCCTCCTCTTGTGGCTTACATTGTTTCTAGATGATTATGTTGTCACTGATTGTGTTTTGTAATTGCCATTCTTAGTTTCAGCATAGTTTGAAGAAGGTCTGCCACCTTGATGGGTATAGTTGTTTGTAGCTCCTGCCGAACTATGTTCTTCTCTAACTCCCACAATGATGTACCTATAGTTCCATTGGAGGTTACTCGTTCCTTTGCCATCACTTGTTCTACTTCGGCTTTGGCTTCTCGGAATCATTCCTTCTCTGTACAAGCGTTCGTGTACATTGCCTTCTTCATCTGTGCTCTCGTGATTGCAAAAATTGCGTCCTCTTGTTCCTCCACATCCAGCATATTAATACCCTTCTACTTCCGGCAATTGGTGTCTTCATGGTCACTTGGTCCACACCATTTGCACAATAATTGTATGCTGTCTTTCTCGTTCTGGTAGTCTCTCACAAAATGTCCCCATTCACTACATTGTCGGCATTGTATTATAAGATGTCCTTTGGAGTCATACTGTATTTGATTTTGCCCTCGAAAACTGTGTGACGATGCATTATGTGGTTCTAATGTAGTGGACTCTCCCTGTGTGAAAAGTATTTGTGTACTTCTCGTCTTCAAATTGTATGGGCACTCCTTGATTGAATGACCCGACACTTGGCAAATCTCACAAAACATATTTCTAGGACAATTACCTTTCGTGTGCCCCTCGCTTTTGTATTTAGTACACCATAGTTCTTTACTTTCTTTATTGGTTCCTTTCTCGGCCTTCAATTCTTTCATCATTCTCAACATATCCCATTGAAGGGCTTGTACAGTTTTGGATTCTTCGCCACTACCACCTTCGGTGCTCTCATCATCGTCGCTCTTCCTCTTCACTTGGGAGGAGGTTTTGTTTTCATTCTCAATGTCCATCGCCTAATTGTAAGCATCGGTGTACAAGGACGGAGGCACTACTTTCATCTTCTTGCACAGTGAAGGGATCAATCTCTCAGTGAACCACCTCTTCTTCAACCCATCGGCTGGCTAGTTCTCCATCTTGTTCAACATTTCTTTGAGCCTACGGTCGTAAGCGTGTACACTCTCATTTTTACCCTGCTTGGTATTATAGATTTCTACTACAATCTTGTTGTCATCCCTCAAGAGTTTGAACTCCTCTTTGATTGCCTTCTTCAGTTCACTCCACCTGTCCTTGTCCTTAGCATCTAGGTTTGTGTATAAGTCAATGACGATTCTCTGAAGGGTGGTGGGAAATGCCTTCAGCCAATAATTGTGGTCATCTTGGCTACTCGCCTCCCATATTGTTATACATGTCTTACAATGTCGTATGGGATCCATCGATCGATCACTTGTAAATTTAGGGAGTTTCTGCTTCTCCTGGGTGTTCATCATTGTTTTCACTTGGAAGGTATTAGAGGAGTCTTCGGCTCAAGCCCCCTTATTCTCTGCTCCTTGACGAGGGACAAGTTCCCGAAAATTGGTTTCTCGCTTGCTTACTCTTGTGTGTGCTGGCCTTGGGGGATTGTTTCAACCACTATATTTCGGTGCTTTCCCTGCACTCTCAACCACGCACGCATCCTTTACACATCCACCTCTAGCATCCCCAACACTTTGGGTACTTCCAAGTGTGCCAGACCTGGGTGGATTGTTCTGACCGCCATGTTTTGGTGCTTTCCTTGCACTCGGCCACTTGCGCAACTTGTACACATCCACCTCCAACGTCCCAATACTCCGAGTGCTTCCAGGCTCTGACTCATCCTTGTGCTTCCTATAGTAGAGGGTCAGCGAATCACTTGATCGCTTGGCCTTGACCACCCTGTGGCCTCTTCTCACCTTTATTGGGGTCTACAACATGAATCACTAAAGGCTGACCCTATTTCTTTTAAGGCAACGATGCCAAAATGTTTATCGCTACAACTGATAAATTGGATATAGGGCATAATAACATATATGACAATGCATACCAGACATAGCAGTAAAATATATCTTTATTCACACATGTAATTATTACAGAGAAGAAGTCCAAAGATGGTCGGCCAAGGATTACAATTCACTTGAATATACCCTACTACCTTCTTTGGCGGTACACAACATATTTAAAGGACCCGACAATTGTCGAGAGGTACACAACCGTCAACCAACTGACACATTAACTACTCGAGAGTGACAACCCACTTAATACAAACAATTAATACATTGGCAAATAACAAATATTATCAAACATAACAATAGGCATTTTATGCTGACTACAAACCACTCGATATATTAATCAGCATATTGAAGGAAGGAATGAGGAAAGAAGTAAAAAAAGACTTCGAATCAGTTTCCTTGCATTAGTCAATCAAATACCTCTCTTGTAATCGACGATCTGTTATGGAGAATAACTAAAGCAAATTAACAAAGCGGTGATCCTTAGTAGAGGCACAAGATAGTATGAACGATATAGCCTTGGCAATATGGTGTTCTTGGAAGCATCCCAATTGAAGAGGTATATAAGGTAAGTCAATATTAGCATTGAAGGACATCAGAAAGAGAATCGGTGATCAAGTGAAACAATTTGAGAAAGGCAGATCGGGATCAAGCATTTCAAGCACATACTTTGATCAAATCCAAGGTTCAATCCATGTAACAAAAATAGTAATTCTATGTATAGTTACTCACATATGAACGATATGTATGCAACCTAATGATATTATATTATTATATAATGTGATAACGTGGATTCCTCATATATTTGTTTAAATGTTGCAAACAACCACGATAGGGATAGTGAGGGAATACAAGGAGGGGTTACTGTTATGAGGTCCTCTTCTAAGCACACCACCTCATGGTGGGTGACTGATAGTCCCATGAGGCCAAGGGGGTGCAAGTTGTGCCCTGCCCTTGGGCTTACAAGGGAAGGACACTCTAGGTACCCTGTTGTAGTTTCCCCTCAAAACTCTACCACGGTTGACTATTGGGTTAAGGAGTCCCAATCACATGGAGGATAATAAGGGTGACAAGAAGATGGAGAACTGCTATAGGATTCCTCACTAGGTACACCCCCTCATATGGATGGTGAAAGGCCACATGAGGCCAAGAAGGATGGTATATTTGTTTTTGGGCCTAAGGTAGAGGATCAATTTGGGCACCCTATCATGCCTCCTTATATATATCAGATATATCATATGATTAACATAATGTTCCTAACCTTTAATAATCTTCCTAACCCTAGTAGAAAAGATCTATGCTTTTGAATAAGACAATGTTTCTAGTTGTTAAGATCTATTTTATAATTGATGCTTTCAATGATTATCTAACATGATTCAAGGGTCTTAACCAGGATCTATCTCGTTCAAGCATTTAAATTGGTAAATGATATCTCTAACTCTATTTCATTTCTTGCTTTACTTGGAATTGTGATTTTAGGGCAGAAACTAGGGCATTTACAAAAGGGGACATCACAATCAGCTTAAACAACAAGTACAAGTATTAACATCTTGTCTTAGATCTATTGTGGACACTTCTATTTTACCCTTAGAGTCAACTCCTACCTCAGTGTCCCTGATTCTGAAGGAATTATCGAAAAGGGGAGTTATAGAAAGTATACATAAATATCAATCCTATGGAAAAATGATTGGGAGTTGGATAGATTAGATGAAATCTGAAAGTAGAAGCTTTAGATTTTATGGTTAAAGCCAAAGATGTACATGAAAAGGTAGATGTTCAGAGACAGGAAATTGCAAAGGAGTTGAAAAACATCAAAGAACAAGAATCAGCTTGGCAAGGAATTCTGAAAGATTTTCAGGAAACGATCAAGATAGATGCTGATATCTTAGTTTCCAAAAAGATTTTCCCAAATGCAGAAGGAAACCAATCTGACATGTGGTTTCAGAGTATACAGTGGGAACTTATAAATGTCAGTGAGATTTTTGTGGAATGAGAAAAGTTGTTGGCAACTTGCGAGCAAATAAGAAAGAAGATTTTAGATGATCTCTCGGCAATCATCACAGATGTATCAGTGAGGGATGAGGTTCAAAATATGAATATCCAAGCTATACAGAGCAGCTTCGAGAATAGGATTAATGCAAAATTGTTCAACAAACAAGCTCTCGGTGCAGATGCAATGAGAAGGCTGAGTACCATTTTTGCTACTTTGGATGCATGCAGTGATCACCTAGCCAGCTATAATCAAGGTTCAGATGATATTTAAAAAATTCACACCACTTGGAAGCTAAGAATGACTAATGTAATCATCCCTAAAAATAAATCCATGGCTCAAGCTCTCAAGTCATTTAGAACGTTCAAGGCAAAATCCTCATTCCAACAAAGACAAGCTGTAGCGCAAAAGATTTCCACAGAAGGCATCTGAAGCAATGATGCAGAAGGTAGGGTTCAACTCAGTACAATGTAGGCATATTTCACAACAAAGGGCTCATATCTCCACTATCACTCTTCTCAAACTCCAAATTACCCCTCACAAGGTCGCCATGCTTCAATAGATCACAAGCACCAACTTTGGTTCCCCATTTAACAAGACTTTCACACCTTCTAGAGCCTTACAACCAAGAGTGACTCAACCATTTCTCTGTTTGCAGCATGTATTTGACTGACAAACTCAGACTGAGAACATTGTCCTAATTGTGGCGAACCATTACCATTGGTTAAGGGCCACACCAATACCATTGAGACACCAAGGGTTGGCTAACTGGTGTAAGGGCTACTCTTCAAGACATGTTCTTGGCCTTTTCACACATCCACATTTGGGTTTACAAACAAACTTGTTGGAGAAGGCAGTATCACTGGTAAAACTATGACTGTGACAGTCAATACCCTTAGGACAGTCACTAATACATGGTCTATGACTGTTTGTTATGAATGACTTGCAAATGCTTCTAAATGGTGTATAGTGTCCTTACGCCCCTTTCTTTGTCATCAACCACTTCAAAAGACCAATCACTTGGTCTTCCCACCAAATTCTTCACCCTCACTGCCTTTAAGTGTCTGATACATAGAAATATCAGACTGTCTTCATGCCCAAACAGTTGCCATATCCAATTTGGAGCCCTGCACACAACATAATATGATACATAGCATGAACACAGGTCTTCCAATACATTTGGGTGAATTTTTATGCATGGGAGACCAAATTATTCATTATTTACTCCTCTCGGTAAATCCTAGGTAGGCACTTGAACTCACCTTGCCATTCACCTTCAACCACTCCATCTCTTGCCTTTACCTCTGTCTTCAAGTTTACTGCCTTATCAAACTTATGAACTACTATATTATCAGGCCCATATACTACTGCACTAGCAGATCTCAACTGCCCACTAACCTCCTTATAATTAAAGGACAATACACTGCTCCTACTAAAATCTGTTTCTAACCAATCTTGCACTTCATTTCTTACCTTCTCTTTACCTGGTTTTGACAGCACTTCACCTTCTTTTCTCTTCCATATTGGAGGACTCACCATACTCACTGTCCTAGCATCTTCAAAACTTGAAATGGCTGCACACTCTTCATGGTTATCCTCCTCAATCTTGACAAACTCCTCCTTACCTAACATGATGACCTTTGCTGCCTTACTTTTTGCCTCATCATTCTGCTAAAATGTTGTTAGTATAAAAGAATGTCCATCCTTATCAATGGTGTAAGTGTTAGCCCTTCCATCATATAATGCACGCCTATCAAATTGCCATGGCCTTCCAAGGAGTATATGGCAACAATCCATTGGTAAAACATCACAAAGTACCTTGTTCTTATACCCACCAATCTGAAACTCAACTAATGCTTGTTCATTGACCAAGATTGACTGATTATCATTCACCCAAGATTCTCTATACGGTGTTTAATGAGGGATTCTTTTTAGTTTCAGTTTATCTACCATCTCTTTCGACACCATATTGTTAGTGGAACCAAAATCTATCACTACCTTACATACCTTACCTTCACATTTACAGGTGCTCCTGAATAGTGCTCTTTTTTGTGTCATCTCCTTCTCCTTGGATGTCTTCAAGAGTGTTCATCTCAGCATCAATGTTTCCCCAACTTCTGGAGCAGCAACATAACTAGGGGAATTTGTACTTTCACATTCAGCTTCTTGCACAATTTGAGCTCTCTTTTATGTAATGTTCCCCAATTCAGAACATAAAGATATACACTTAAGATAAGATATTAAAACTTATTATTATGAAAACAATTAATTAGAAAACCATCACTACATCTTGATTAATAGCAATACCGCTGCCAATTATGACAACTTTTGTGAACAATGACAACTCTACATAAAACTTGCTGTGGACCCTAAATAAGACCTTTGACTCCAAATGCTTACAAATAGATTCAAAGAGGACAAATAGGCCTTCATACATGATTAAATGCCATTGGAAGCACATTGACAACTTTTGCCCCCCTTATGACAATATTGACAATTTCCTAATAACTTTGCACCATGAACCCTAAAGGGTTCCCTATTACATTGGTTGACTACAAATCATCACCAAAATGGTCCATAAGACCTTATTTGAAGTTCATGACATAAAACAAAACATTTTATTTTAGAAAAGTTGCCTCATAAAGGCATGAAGGGTATGGGGTGCCCCTGCACCAAGCAATCCAGAAAAATGATTTTGAACTTTCTTAGTGAATTGAACTTGTTTACTCCCTATGGTGAATTGTTCAAGTTCACGGAATAAACAGTAAATGCACACAGAACATCTAACCAGCAATCCCAATTATATTCAGAACATTAATTAAAGTAACAGTCACAACGTTATGGCACAAAGATATTTCCTTTTATTGCATTCCAAAGCTAGTACATTAACATTATTGCCAGGGTTCTCTTACATGGCAATATATACTATCTGGCGGTTGGCCGAGGTACCAACCGTCGTAACTGACATGGGAACCCCACACCCGACTTCACACATAACAAAAATAACATAGCTATAACTTGTTGACGTGTATTTTGTACACTGCCTAACACAGAATAAAATACCCAAGGGTACCTTATCCTCTCTTGAATAAAGCCTCTGATTGCTGAAGATGTCGCGAGAAAGGATCAATCACGATGACTCCAAGGTTCTTTGATGTAGGGTCTCTACGTGTGGATAAGCACCAGTGGTCGTTGCGAATGCTGTTTCATCAAGGGGCCTTACGTATCCGAATTTGCAGGAACAAAATTTTCTAACACTAATGAATTCCAAAAAAGATCAAAAGGTAAGGTTTGCAAGAGACAGATTCTAATCTAATCCTAAGAATGACTCAATGTAGGCTTAGGCTTGGCAGGATTCGACCAACTCCAGTATTGCCAAAGAATTACAACTTTATTGAAACTGATGCGATCTTCTAAGGTGAATAATGATTTTCAAATCATCAAGAATCATAGGCACTACCATGAAGGTACATATCAATGACTCAATAATGAGTGAAGGTTTATGCAATTCAAATATTTCCAGTTGACCACACAAGGCGTCCATACAATCAGTAAGCAGCTAGTGGTTTGGAATGTGAATCTCACCAAAGATCAAGCCCAACACTTAGTCCTTCAAACTTAAATACTATTTCGACTGAGAATGATTCAAGAAAGCAAACAACCATGAAGATAGCCACAAGAATTGCAATAAAACACCATAACTTCAATATTTTATTGATCTCAAAGCCAAAATAGACAACAATTGCTTGGAATTCTTTCTTTAATGCTCAATCTTGCTACAAAATAGCTTTCTTCTCTCTAATATCTCTTCTAATCTCTCATTTCTCTAATCTTAATATATGACAAAATGAAAATGAGTGAGGGTATATATAGCATCCTCAATTACAATGAACGACTCAGATCAAAAGAAGATCAATGGCCAAGATTATGACACCTAAACCCTAATTAGGGTTTATTACAAATAGTCCCCTTTTTATTGAACAATATTAAATGCATAGCCAAATATTTAATTTGGCACAAAAATCTAGGAGACATAGACCAATGACAATTAAGGTGCCACATCATCTATAACAACCTTTCTTCTAGAATCTTATTTCCTTTCCAATGCTCTTTCTTAGCATATGCAATGAATCTAGACACGATTCCTTCAATCTCAGCAATTGGAATCTTGAGAAGATTCCTCATTCGTTCCTCCAAGTGGATGACCTGATCGAAAGCCTTGAGGAGAGCCGCATCCCATCCAGGTTCGAGTTCTTTGATTTTCTCAATCAGAAGCATGGTAGCAAACATTTGATCCCGTTGCTCATCAGTGATAACATTCTCATCCTTGCAAAAGATGACCTTGACCCTTTCTTCTAATTCTTGAAGATCCACATCTGTCTCAACTTCGATCCTCCTGCCAAGAATAGTGCACAATACTTCGAACACCTTGTCCTGGATCGGATGGATAATCTCTTCAACTTGATTGCATTTGTTACTGATGTCCTCGAAAAGAACTTCATCTGGAGTAAAGTTGAGCATTGGAGTAAATTATGAGATCCTCGATCCATTATCTTTTCTTGCGCTAGGATCTTCCTTGATGTTTGTCTGATTACTTGTAGAACAGGAATGATAACATCTCTAGTATGAGCAAAGGCGGCTACTGTTATCATTAGGTTGTGGATGATCTCAAGAACCTGGATAGCTTGGTGGATGGTCTGCATCATCCTTGTTGCAAATTCAATAGCAACTGTATGGGATTTGTCAATCCAAGAGCTCATAAGCTGGACCAAGCTCTTGACTCTCTCTGCCTCACGAACTGATTCAAGGGGAAGTGCTTGTACAGGAGATACTGCTGGATCCTGACGTCCTAGAGGCTGATTGAGATGGCTAAAGTAGCCTCTCCATGCACCGACCTCTCGCTCAAGCTTTCTATTCTTTTCCATTTCTTCTCTAAGCTTGTCCTCTAATGCCTCAAATGAATCGGTTGCCTCATCCAATGCCTGCTCAGCGGTGAGTGGACCAAGCTCAAATGTTTCTACATCATACTCTTCTGCAAGGATTTTACCTTCATACTTGTCCACTGCTGGTGTAGCTATCTGCAATTTCCTGGATCCTGTCTCATCTCTGACCATCTTGGACATCTTAACGGCCTTCTTCTTTTCTGTCACTTCCTGAGAATTTCCAACAAGGCTCTCTAAGTCAATCACATTATCTTCGTCTTCGATCACAATCACCCTTGTTAGTCTCTCCTTCAACCAATCTGGAATGGCAGATCTTGTCTCTATAACTTGTATTTCTTTAGGCAATGTTTCTTCTTCTCTGAGAGGAGATGTCACTTCATCACCATCCTTGTCTTCATGTAGCTCATTGACTTGGAGAGACCGACTTGATGAACGTTGAGGTGCCTGTCCTTCTTCATGTTTATCATTCTGTACCATTGATTCCATAGATTCCTCCATTTCAAGTGTCCTCTTCTCTTGTTGAGAAGATGTGTCGGATGAACGATCTCGATTGGCCTCTTGCTTCTTCTTGGAGGATTCCCTTTTCTCAGGTCTCTCTTTCCTCTTCGAGCCTCTAGGATGAGGATTGCCTTCACTTGCGCTTCGAAGGTTGCCTTCGCTCGTGCTTCTGGGATGAGGATTACCTTCACTTACACTTGCTCCTCCTTCCCCTGGTCTTTCCTCCAAAGTAAAAGTCATAGATATGTTCTGCTCTCTCAACTTTTGATGTTGCACATCAACCCATCTGCGAGTACAAGACAAAACTGGAGCCATCAAAGCATCTAGATCCAAAATCTCAGGCTTGTTCCAATCTATCCTCACTGCTTTGGTTTCTCGGTCATAAGATGATTGGAGATGTCTTCCACTGTCCTGAGCTTGATCGGCCACTCTATAAATTTTGCATTTCTTGATGAAGTCTAAAGGCAATCTGGAATGCATTTTTCTTTTTACTTCAAAATCATCTGAGAGATTCATCCAAAAGTCCTCTACCTGACATTCATGCTTGTACTTTCTACCAACTGTCTCCTCTATATACCCATAAGGATCAAAACTCTCTCTCAAGGCAAAGAATGAAAATGAATATAAGGCCAACTCCCTCTCTGCGTCATCCGTGGCTAGAGCATTAGGACATACCTCAACTGAATTTCCTAGTATGATAGGCACAGGAACTCCATTTCCATGCCTGTGTCTGAATGCCTTTGCATAAGCTGCCAACTGTCTAGTCACCTCAAGTAGCACTATCCTGTCTGTCAGATACCTCAGCAACATGTAGGGCGGTGAAGGACATCCATGAACTCTAATATATGTAAACTTCTGAAATTGGATGAACCAAGCACCATATCTCTTTACAAGCTCTTGTGCATCTTGAGATAGCCGATTGTGAATCCCGCCTTGTAATGTCCTGGTGATGTTCATTGTGAAGGTATCATTGACTAGCTTGTAGTTACTTCCAGGTGGATGATGCAAATGGACGTAAGAATCACAAACTCTGACTTCCCCGGGTCCTCTTCTGATCACTCCTCTGTGAGGTAGTCCTGCATATTCAAAACTCCTGATCAAGGCATACATGATGTACGAGCTCATGTGAAATGACTTGGTAGCCTTCAGTCTTCTTAACTGTACGTCCAAGCAATGGCTAATCATTCTAGCCCAATGAATTGTTCCTTTTCCTTGAACTATCACTTGGATGAAGTAGAACATCCACTTCTCAAAATAGAAGGCTTGAGGAGCCCCTGTAACACGGTTGAGCAAAGTTATCAAATCTCTATACTCTTAGAAGTCGATCCTATGTGGTGTGTTGGGGATCTTGCTCAGGCGAGGACGATTCTTGAGTAACCAATTCTTGTTGATGATGCTTAAGCAAGTGTCTGGATCATCTTCGTACATGGACTTGGCTCCTTGCTTTTGTAAATCATATCTCTATGCTCTGGAAGATGGAGAGCCTCACTTATAGCCTCCTCTGAAAGGTAAGCCAAAGTGATTCCTTCCTTGGACACAATCGATCTTGACTGTGGGTCATAATGGCGAGCACACTCGATCATCAGCTCATGGCACTGGACTGTTGGAGGGAAACCGGTCGCCTTGATAATGCCACTTTCAATTATTCTCTTTGCGACAGGTGATGGCTTGCCAATGTAAGGGACCTCTCAAAACTTCTTCACACTGAAGTTTCCCAAGTTGGTATCTCCAATGTTGCTCCACTTCGACACGATCTTGGTCTCCAATTCTTCATTCTTTTGATCTTCCTTCATGAGGGCTGGACGACTGGTGGATGCTCCTGCCTTTGGGGTCGCCATCTTGACACCTACACAACATTTCATAATGAGTAACACGTTTTGCAATGTAGAAATATAGACTAGATTAAAGGATTTAAGTTTTAAATTTAGGAAACCTCATGATAAATCTTTGAATTATCATTTCCTAAATATAGCTATGCAATTTGGAATTTAAAATTCAAAATTTGGACAAAGGAGATTTCGCCATACCTCTTCTTGAGAACTAACTTTAAGAAATAATGCAAAATTTAAGCAAGTTCGCTAGGCAAGATGGTAAATTGAAGTCTTCAAATGTGCTTCCTTTATCAACTTCACCACCTCTAGCCTTCAACGCCTTGGGGAAAATTCGCTCCACCTTTAGCCTTCAACTTAATTCGCTCCTTCTTAAACCAGATTTCGCACCTTGTTATTCTTCTCCAAATCGCACTTGAGTGAATTGGATGAATGATGGATTAACATTGCTCAAAATACCTTTCCTATATAGGCGCTCACCATTGCAATTTCCCCTAGGCCGACTTGGAAAAAAGGGCAAAAACAAACAAAATTAAATAAAAGGAGAGGCCGACTTGATAAAAAACATTAAATAATACCCCAAGCGCTCTAATTTTATTTAATTAAATTAATAATAATTAATTTTAAAGGCCTTTATAATTAAAATTTTGATTTTTTAAAGGCTTAAATTAATTATTAAATGCTTTGCGCACTTATTAAATGTCAATAAATATTTCAAGGTTTTATCGAAATTAGCATTTAATGTGTCATAGATGACATTGGGGCCTAAGCATGGCAAGATAATGGACATCAACAAGATCGCTCTGGTCCCTGGGAGAGGGACAGGAGCGCCTTTTCATTTGGCCTTGCATTTCTTGCTTTTTCACGTCCAACACCTCATCTTTGACGTTCAAGATGGCATTTTTACTTGGAATTTTGAGTTTGATCTATTCAATTTTTGGAATGAATGCCCCTTAGAACCATTTTCGCCCTGGTCCCTTGGTGAGGGATAGGAGCGATTTCACCTTTTGCCCTTGGTTTTTGTCTTCCAAATCGCTAATTCAAATTTGGAGGTAAGCAATAATCTTCGTTGTTCGTTCTATGCATGTTTAACTCGCCTTCTTAAGACAAAATGAGCCCCTCCAAGGATTATCGCCCTGGTCCTCCAGTGAAGGACAGGAGCGATTTTTGGTTTTGAGCCTAAAATTGTCGATCTTTGGGGGCAATTCCTTGTTCATCATCTTCGAAAGGCATTTTTCACTTTGCACAACCCTTGCCTAGACATGGTTTCGGAAGGAAACGATTGATTTTATAGAAATCGCCCTGGTCCTCCAATGAAGGACAGGAGCGATTTTTAGTTTATTACACAATCCTGTAGCCACATCGACATCTAATTTCCTTCAAGGCGTAAAACATCATTTTTTATTCCACCTTGAGCCTTGGAGACAAAATTAGCATTCCAAAATGTTAGGCATTTAGGCAAATTTAAAGATTTCGCTCTGGTCCCTTGGAGAGGGACAGGAGCGATTTCACCTTTTTTCATCAACTTGGTGGCCTTTGTTACTTCATTCCTTCGTGAAACCTTTTAAATATCATTTTGACCTTGCGTCTTGACTTGGATTCGTCCGAATTTGGAGAGGAAGGTTAGCTAATGTGTTTTTCGCCCTGGTCCCTTGGAGAGGGACATGAGCGATTTTGCATTTATAAGCTCACTTGTGTTTTGCTAGCTTCGAAAATTATCTTCAACGGATTGATTGTGTCTTCCTTCACCCACCTCGAACGCTAAACTTGCTTTCCTTTTGCCAAAAACTTGTCTAGAGGGAAAATCGCTGTGGTCCCTTGGAGAGGGACAGGAGCGCCCTGGCCATTATGAGCTCATTTATGCCTTGCTAATTTTTCAAAACTATCTTCAATGGGTTGATTACTCCCTCCTTTATTCATCTCACACATGAAACTTGCTCATCCATCGCCAAGTATTTGTCTTGTTGGAAAATCACTTTGGTTCCTTGTTGAGGGACAGGAGCTTCATTTGAAAATCGCCCTGGTCCCTTGGAGAGGGACAGAAGCGATTTTGTCATTTAGGTTAATTTTCTCCTTCGTGGCCTATTCAAGTTATATTCAACGAATGAAACACAATTCTCTTGATCTCTCCAAGTCGCAAAATCACTTAAATCCTGTGAGGATAATGCAAATTTGGGATTGAAGCTCCGGTCCTTCAGTGAGGGATAGGAGCGATTTTTGCTCTTAAGACCAAATCTCTTCACTTTTCACTTCAAATTTCCTTTGTTGGGAAGACATCATCCTTCTAAATGCCCTGAATAAGAGCCCAAGTCCAAAAAAGGTCCAAAAAGATGTGTTTTGAAGAAAATCGCTCTGGTCCCTGGGAGAGGGATAGGAGCGATTTTGTCCTTTTAGACAAAAAGTTCAACTGTTCACCGCTTTTGACTAAGTCTGGATATTCAACTATGCTCATTTCATCCTTCCTTGTGCCTTCGACGCTCCAACTTGATCAACCAAGGTCAAGAATGGCCCTGATAAGCCATTTCGCCTTGGTCCTTCAGTGAAGGACAAGAGCGATTTTGTCTTAGTCACTCAAAATCATCATCTTCAAACCTCAAAATCCTTAAAAATCTTCAGTTCATGTCCAATTGACTCCCCTTGCAACCCTGCACAAGACAATTTAAACAAGTTAGAGACAAAAATGCATTAGATAACATTTTCGCCCTGGTCCTTGGGAGAGGGACAGGAGTGAATTCTCTTTAAACCTTCAAAATTTCATCATTCAATCACTTTATCATGCAGGATTAGGTCGTTTTCAAGGTCAGGGTCAGTCATCCTGCTTCCAAAAATTTGATCAAAACTTACCCAGACAAAATATACAATTTACCCTCAAAATACTAGTACTTAGGCAAAATTTTGAATTTACCCCACACAGAATCCTGACTTGACCTAAGACAACCCTGACTCCAGTAATCCATCTTCAGGAGGAGGCGTAATACTTTCAAAATGCAATTGGACTTGTCTTAAAAACACATTCAAAAGAAACCCCAGAGGTTTAGACCTAGTCTAGACAGACCTCACTCAAAATCCTAAAAAAAGCAGAGAGAAGAGCGGGCAAAACCAAGCGAAAAAGAGGGTGTCCCCATTCTAATGGGGTGATGTGTGAAATGGTCACAACATCTGGCGACACCACTGAGAAATGTTGGAAAACATTTGGGAATCAATCTTTCTTGAAGAAAACTCAGAAAACCTCCTTCAACAAAACCAAGAGTCAAGAGACACTTACAAGAAGAGACCATCATATTGAGACAAAGTACCAAGTCCACAGTTACCCATGTGTGTGCAAATGAGTTAATTCCCCTCGACAAGACAATCATGATCTTCAGGTTGCCCTGTGATAAGCTACGTAGTTTATCTGTACTCCAAAAGCATCCTGGATAGAGCCTCGCTGCCAGTTAGACGTCCATAGTCCCAACGAGGTTATCGCCGCAAGCTCACAAGCATTGCTTCATTGCTAGTCAGGCGTCTATAGCCCCGATGGAGTTACTCGCATATTCCCTTTAGCCAATTTGATATTTTCTTTTCGGCTCATTTCCTTTTCTTTTGATTTTTTCTTATTTTCACTTTCTCATTTTCCTTTTGATATTTCTTTTCGATTCCGTCAATTCTTTTGGCTTGTAAGCAGTGAAGCTTACTAGGGTTTGAGGATTGCGGTGGCGCTGAAGTCAGATTTTAGATTTTTCACCGATCACAGCTTTGCCTGGAAACCACAATTACTCGGAGATTATAAGTGTGAAAAGATATAATAACTGGAGGACAATAATATCTGAGTCCAATAAGCTAATCTTGCTTCGTTGCAAATACGACCTGACTCAAAGTTTTATTAAAAGAAACCCCTTCGTATTTCCAAAAGACCTCATAATTGTCCAAATGCAACCAACAACCTAGTGAGAAGTCAGAGTGTTACATGACAAAAAATCACCCAATTTTGAATGGATACCCCTCAACAAAACAACTAACCTAAGACAAGACGCCTAAACTAAGAACGAAAACAAAGCGAAAGGCAAACCAAAACGAAAAAAAGACAAAGAGACGAAAAGAAACGAAAGCAAACTAAACTAGCTATGTACAAGGGAAGGCCTTGGGCATCCTAAGACTGGAAATAATGTTTGAGATACCTCCCGTTGACAGGCAATGGGATGTCTTCTCCAGTTAAAGTCTTCAGTCTAGATGCATTTTCTCCCAAAATCTCTGAAATTTGATAAGGGCCTCTCCAAAGCTTATCAAACTTGTCATGCTCTCCCCTTTTCTCGTGTGCTTTATCCCAGTATAGGACAAGGTCTGAGATCCGGAACGCCTTGACTCTAGCTTGCCGATCAAACCATCTTTTCACAACTCCTTGATGTTTTGCAAAATGTTCCAATGCTTGATTTCTCTTCTCTTCCAGATTCATTAACTGTGTTAATCTGGCTTGAATAGCATCAGTGTCTTCCATGTATTCTTGAATAAATCTCAGGGTCGGGATCCTAAGTTGCATGGGGAAAACTGGGTCTTGACCATAAACCAAAAAATAAGGTGAAATTCCTAATGCGTTCTTGGTCTTGATTCGATCCGCCCATAGAGCGAATCTCAATTGGGTATGCCATTCTCTCGGACTTCTTTCCAGCAGCTTCTTGATAACACTGAGTAGGTTCTTGTTAGTTGACTCAGCTAACCCATTACCCTGAGGATAATAATTCGATGAAAATTTGAGGGTTATTCCATATTCAAAAGCCCAATTCGAAAACCTTAATGATGTGAAGGCTGAGCCATTGTCGCAAACTAGTGCATAAGGACATCCAAACCTTGTGATAATGTTTTCCTCTAAGAATTTAACTACGGCTTCGGTAGTGCATACTTTGAGTGCTTGTGCCTCCGACCATCTGGTACAATAATCAGTAGCTGTGATGATATACTTGTGTTGTGCTGAGGAGGCGGGGTTGATGACACCAATAAAATCCATCCCCCATTTGGCAAATGGTCTTGCTTCAATCACTGGGTTCAGTGGCATAGTAGGATTTCTTTCTCTGAAGGCTGCGACTTGGCATGTGTGGCAAGTCCTGATATGATTAAATGTGTCCTTGAAAAGTGTAGGCCAGTAATATCCTGTTCTCAGGATCTGATGAGCTATAGCAAGGTTGGCTCCATGTGCGGTCCCAAACTTGGAATGAAAATGCTCAATTATTTGTTTGGCCTCTTCTTTGCCAACACATCTCAAATATATTCCCTCGTGATTTCTGCGATATAGAACTGATCCTTGAAGCATATAATGCTGACACTTTATTCTTAATGCTCTTTTCTGCGTGGGTGTCATGCGAGCAGGACACTTGTTGTTAAGTAGGTATGTCACAATATCTTTGTACCATTCATCGGGAGTGACATCCTCTAATTCATAAACTTGTTGGACTAATCCTGGTCCGTCAATTGCCAATGTCTGCGCCAAAGCTTGTCCTCGAACAAGTTTCATAGGCTGGATTTCGATATCAAATTCTTGGATAATGGCGACCCACTTACCTCTCCTTTCTCCTAGTTCATTTTGCATGAGGAGGGTCTTGACTGCTGCATCCGACACTATTGCATAAATTTTGGCCCTTAAGAGGTAATGTCTGAACTTTTTAACGGCCTTGATTAGTGCATATGCTTGTTTCTCAATGTTGGGATACCTGAGTTCGGCATCTTTCAGCGGGGTGCTCATAAATGCAATTGGATTCTCGTCCCTTTCTTCACTTCTCTGGGTAAGAACGGCATCACAAGTGTAGTCAGAAGCGAAGGAATACAAGTAGAAGGGTTTAAGGTAATCAGGACTGATCAATACTGGCGCTTCTACTATTGCCCTTTTTATCTCCTCAAATGCCCATTTGGCCTGTGGCGTCAATCTTTGTGTCCTTCTTAAGCATATCATTCAAAGGTCTGACTATCTCAGCAAATCCGGTGATGAATTTTCTAACAAAGTTGATCTTGCCGAAGAATGATTTGAGTTCCTTCTTGCTAGCGGGTAAATTGATAGTTGATATAGCTTTTACTCTTTCAAGATCAATGGAGATTCCTTTTTCTGAAATGACATTTCCTAAAAGCTTTCCTTCTGTTACCCCAAATATGCATTTCTTCGGATTGAGAGATACACCATATCTTTTGCACCTTTGGAAGACTCTTCTTAAGTCATCCACATGATCTTCTCTTTCTCTGGAGAAAACTGTGATGTCGTCCATATATATAATAATGCATTTTCCGATTAAGTCTCTAAAAGCGATATCCATAGCTCTTTGGAATGTGGCCCCGACGTTGATAAGTCCAAAAGGCATTCTCTTGTATGCAAATGTTCCCCATTTGGTAGTGAAAGCAGTCTTTAGTCGATCTTCTGGCTCGACCAAAACTTGATTATATCCTGAATATCCATCTAGAAAAGACATCATCTGCGACCCGTTGACAATCTGCAATACTTCATCCAGCGATGGTAGCGGATAATTGTCCTTTTCTGAAGCTCGGTTAAGATTTCTGAAATCAACACACAATCTAATCTCTCCACTCTTTTTCCTGACAGGAACTAGATTGGCGACCCACGTCGAATGTCTTACTGGGAAGATGATTTTGGCTGAGAGTAGCTTCTTAACTTCTTGATATATCAAAGGTTCCAATAAAGGATTAACCGGTCTCTGTCTTTGCCTAAATGGTTTGCTTCCTGGCTTCAAAGGGATTATGTGAGTGATAATTGCAGTGTCATAAGTCTTGAGATCTTCATAACTCCATGCGATGACATCTGGGAAATCTCTCATATTTTTCAGGCTTCCATTTTTTTCGGCTGTGGTGCAGGACTTTCCAATAAACACATTCTTAGCTTGTATGTCGTCACGTACGTTGATTGTGTCACACATGTTCCCTTCCATGCTGTGGTTCTTCATCTCTTTCAATTTGTCAGGATCAAAAATTCTTTCCAACTCTACCATCCCCTTTGGAATAGTATTCATCTTTAAATTCAATACTCCTTCAGCATCAAATTCCGCTTCTCCCACTTCCTTCATCAATGATTTGAGCTAGGAAGACATCTGTGTTGGTTAAGAAATCCAGTATGTGTTTGTCATCTTCAAAAACTTGAAAATTGGTGATGTTATCCGGAACTGAAGGTACTGACGTTAATTCAACTGTAAACTTCTTCAATCCTTCCATTGCTAATGGTATCAAAGAGCTGGCGGCCTGTGCCAGGGAATTAGCCACTTGATTCTGATGTCTGTATATAGATTTGATGTTGAAGGCCTCAAAACTCTCAATGAGGTCCCATACTCGATTTCGGTATTTGGTCAGCCTTTTGTCATGGCAGACATACTGCCTCTTGATTTGTCTTGTAGCTATTTCTGAGTCTCCAAATACTTGCAATATTTTGGTCTTCTTTTTGACAGCTAGCAATAACCCATGAATCAAGGATTCATATTCAGCTACATTATTGGTGCAAGGAAATTGCAATCTATGAGCGGCAAGGTAAGTTTCTCCTGTCGGGCTAATTAATTCGTAGCCTGCTCCAGATCCTTGTTTGGACTTAGAACCATCGAACCTTAATGTCCATATTGCGTTTCCTTGATCTTCAGTCTCTAGGTCTTCCTGGCCTTCGGTTGATGTGTTGGATAGAGTTTCATCTTCTAAGGAGCTTTCCATTTCTGAATCTTGAATTTCTTCTATAATCAATGTCTGCGGGGCTCTTTTGTATACTTGTTCTAATGCAGTCTGACACAAAGCACAGGAAAGTTTTGAATGGATGGCGTTATGTATCCTACACCAGTTAGGAAGGAGCAAATCTCGGACAGATGCCAAGTTACCCAGTTGCATACTTTGCTGGATGTTTCTATGTACGAACTTTCTAAAATTTTCAAACATTCCATCATCTTCTTGGTCGGATCCTTGGTCACTTTCCACGACAATTTCTGTAGATTCCATCACCTCTTGTTGATCATATTGTTGATTTTGTATCATCAGGATTTCCTCCACTTTAGGCTTGTATGTTCCTAAATCTGATTCTAACAACAGGACCTCATTGTCTTCCCCACACTCGGTTATCATAAGTCTTAATCTTGGAGTACTGTCGATTTTAATTTGATTAGGGACTCCTCTCCATGGTAGCCACATGTGTGCGAAGTCAGTCGACACATACCCATTCAATTTTCGTGACCAATCTCTACTCAGAAGCATCCCATACGAGTCAGGAATATCCACGACAGATATGTCTATGAAATTTTGAACCCTTGGGTCTGCAACTAATTGCATATGGATATTGTTCAACTCGCCCATGACTGGAACTTCCGTCTTGTCTAGCTGAGTGACCTTTCTTTTGGTAGGAGCAAGAGTTATTCCTAGTCTCTGACAGACAGCCAGGGGCATCACATTACTTGATGCTCCTGAATCATAAAGACAATTGTGTAATAATTTTCCAAAAATTCTAACTGATAGCAGGAACGGGGCTGGTTCGTCTTTTCCTTGGGAAAGGACTGAGGAATCTCCACTGTGTACTTCATTTACCTTTGGATTGTTATCCTTTGCGAGGCTTTCCCCCTTTGAATGATCGGTCTTGTTTGGAGATTTCCCTTTCTTGACCACATCTTTCTTAACTGCAACTTCTTTTCCTAGAAGAATTTGACTAGTGGCGAGGCTTTCTTTGATGGCGGGTTGAGCTTTCTTAGTCTCGCCTCTTTTGAGTAATACCTTGCCTTCCAACATATCTTCTTTTTTGGCTGGGAAGGTTATGGTTTGGACCATGCATTCATCTTGTTCGGATTGCTCTTTGTTATCAACTTTCTCTTGGGTCATATTAACGGTAGCCTGAGCATTCGTCCTTGCTGTGTTTGGCTCACTTAAGCTATTAATCACTGCATTCTTGATTTCTGAGACTTTAAGTAGCTCATAGAGTGGTAGGCTAATTTTAACCTTCTTGAGTTCTTCCAGCACTAATGTGGCCAATCTCCTCATTTCATCGTCCTTGGGAGGTGCGACATTCTTTGGCCTATATTCTCGCGTATGCTGAGGATATTCTGGATTATTGCTGGCTTGTGGATCCGGAGGAGTAGAGAAATTGTTCGGAGGAATCGATGTAGTTAGAGGTTCCTGATTTCTCTGATTTCTATGATATACCCTTTGATTCATACCTCCTGAAGACTGGTGGAATACCTCCTTTATCCCTTCAACTAGGACACTATTGTTTAATGGTGGAAAATAATATTCGGAGTCTTCAACAGGTTCATTTGCTGATGCAGGTGGGAACTGAGAACCGGGAGGTACCATTGGTCCATTAGCAGATTCTGGTGGAAACCTCCCATTTTGAGCTTGATTATCTTCTCCTTGTGAATACTTGCAACTTTCAACAATCATGGCTTGATCGTACCGCGTGGTTGGGACCATTTCGTATCCTGTCGTGGGCGGATTTTCAGGTGGATCATTACTACGCATCTCCTGCTGGAATATGTCGGCTGTGATCTTGAATTAAGGACACTGTAACTCAGAATGCTGGTTTGTCTTGTGGAGTCTACACCAACTGGACAAGGCCGCCTCTGCTAAAAACACTTTACTAGTAGAATGATTTTCTTGATTCTGGGAATTTGGTGGGTTATCTAGTGGCATCACCACGTTTCCATTATTGGGGGCAGTGTTCCATGGTCTCCTTTGGAAGCCTTGGTTGTTATTTCCTTGATAATTATTTCTGAAACCTTGATTGTTGTTTCCTTGGAAATTTTGATTGTTCGTATGTTGGCCGTGGTTGACCCTCTGCATACTTTGGAGTTGATTATTCTGGTTCCTTAGATGAGTTACTTCGGTTGACAGCTTCTTGACTTGTTCAATCAGCTCTTTCATTTCATCCTTTTCTTCCTGTGTTCTTGATGAGTTTGTTGCGTTTTGCAGGTACACAGGTTGTGCTGGCGGAGCTTGTGAAATTGGAACTCCAGGATGAAGGACCAACTGGTTTGCCGACTGTACGCTTGGATATGTTGCTTGTGGAATCGGATTCATAACTGGAGTCTGGTTGGCCAACGCCATACCAACTGTTTGCATTTGATTTGGTGCTGCGACAGGTCCCATGTGTAGTAGCGGCCCAGTAATATTCTGTCCCATGTGCTTACTAACTTCAATAGCCTTTGCATACGCTGCGTTTAGATCATTTGGGATAGGATGTGTTCTTACGAACATAGCAGTGAGATGGTCTAAAGCTCCATAGTAGATTTCCCTTGGGTCAGCAATGAGGTAGGGATGTCGCAACATTGTGTATGCGCGATGAAACTTGTTGTTAAAGGAAGTGATGGGCTCATGTTCTCTTCTTCGGACTTAAACAAATTGCCTATATAATTCGGCCGGTGTGGTTGGTATACCGAACTTGGCAATAAATGCATCTTTCATTGCGTCCCAAGTTCTGATTGACCCTGTAGGCAAGTGAATGAACCAGAAGTATGCCTCTTCTCCTAATGAGTAAGGAAAAAGTTTACATGCTACATCTCCATATTCGATTCGTCTGTTATGAAGAAGGTCTTCGAACATCTTGATATGATCCTCTGCTGTGCGATTGAAATCACTGACATTGAATTTTGAACAAAAGTGCTCTGGATTCTTTGGCATATCGTGATAGACTGCAAATTCCAATGGTGATGGGTTGTTGATTAGCCAAGTTGCGCCGTTAAGTACATGAGGAGGAGGAGGAGGAGGCGGAGCATTGTGAGCCATCGTACTTCTTGAAGTTTGAAAGCTTGACAAGAGGCTTGATGAACTAGCTTGGCTTGTTGTTTGAGAAATTGCCTGGATACTTGCTTGAATTGCTGCTTGTACCTGTTCTTGAAGAGACGGAGCTTGTGATGATTTAGGAGATTCCTCTAATCTTAGTTCAAATTCCTTGGGAGTATCTTCTCTTTTGACTTGCTTCGACTTTGAAGTAAACTGAAGCTCGCCCAAATTCTTGACGGCTGGTGTTGACCTCAATATTCTTTGATGTTTCTCGGGCGAGAAAGAACCAATGCGATCCAGCGTGAAGTTATGTCTTGCGGAGATTATTGTATGTTCCTTTGATTGCGGAGCTCTCTAGCGGCGACTCTTCGGTGTTCTTCGGCCCTATCTTCTTCTTGTTCCAAGATGATTCTTACTCTGTTATACTCAGCTTCACTTCTCCTTATGTTCCACGCTAGGCGATTCAATCCTGAAATAATATCTTCTTGAGCGTTGCCTATCTCCAAATTAGGTTGTACTACTTGATTTTTGTAATAGGTTAGGAAATAGGTTCTTTCCACCTGAAAGTTGAGAAGTTTCTAACTATAATAAAGCCTATTATTGTTTTTCTTAAAAAATGTGAAAGTAGTTATGGGTGATTACAAGTTGGTTATGAGGTATTTATTTGGGAAGATCCTATAAATGTAAGGCTCTTGGCATTGTAAAGGACTTTTTGTTCTCTCAACTTTGGCATGAGGGATTTTTGAGTAGTGAAATTCCATGAAGTACATACAAAACTATTTTGGAGGTGTATTCATGATGTTTTATGCTCGTTATTAACCTTTAGTATGTTATGTGTTGATAATTATTAGTATCTTTTGTTATCCCAAAATCTAATTTGTGAAAGCAATGGTCAGATTTCAATAAGTTTCTTTAAAGCATGTTCTTTCTTTGGTATCTTGAACTGAATATGTTAAAGTTGAGATTGGCTCATCATTGTGTTTCTTATGCATAGTCTTTGTTCCTTGTGATAGCATAAGTTGAATACTAAGCATTCTGCGAAACTCTGATAATGTTGGTATATCTGTTGTTAGGAGTTTCTTTTTCATTTTAAGTTGTTTTAAGTTTTGTTAGTCCTTAAGCACTGTTTGGTTAAAAGTACACTTGAAAATCCCAAAATCACATCGTATGAGTTAGCTGCCCCTCTAAAATGCAGCAGAAGATTGCATTCTACAAGCAATCTATCCAACTGTTCTAACATTTTTGCCACACTTCATTGGGTGAGTCGTACCATTTTCCAAGTGACAAATTCGTTTACCAAAACCATCCAAGCTTGCACCAAACTTCATGCAGTCTTCATCATTGGCTTTGTTAGGTTTTCAGACACCTACAAACCAAGTTGCAAAGGTCCACTTTCTACATGTGGTACCAACAATTTCCATATGATCCTGAAGCTATATTCAAACAATACATCTGACGTCATAGTTTAACTATTAGAAGATACGATCCACTTAAAGCATAATTGTTTCAATCTCCATATTGTTCATTAGCCTTATGGTTTTGTAACATTATGTATACATTAGTGATATCAGATTTCACAGCATAAACATAGCACAGATGTTGCTACTGAAGATAGAGAACTATAAATCTACTCTCTCTCTCTCTCTCTCTCTCTCTATCTTTTCTGTGTGGCATTCTCTGGTTTTTTCTGAATATCTTTTTTGTATCATGTGGATATTGCTTTTTCATATAATACATCTAGATTCTAGTAGTGTAGAGTGTTTTCACTTGGATACTTCCTGGTATATACATCATTTGATGCTAAGTGGGTAGTAGTAGTGATGAATAACTAATTGTCTTCACTTACCAGCCACCTTTCCCCCTCTCTTTCTTTTTATAGGGTTATATTTGTTTATATTTTATTTTGGAGTACCAAATTTATTATAGTCTTTTCATTTGTTCCCTCCTTCCGTTTTTTTATTTTGCAGTTGGATTTGCCTCTAGTCTTGAATCTCACCAATCCAAAATTTGAAAAGAAGAAATGGAAAAAAAATGAATCAATTGTCATTATTAAATTTGTTGAATCAACTAGTTACAGTATTGAAACATGGGTTATTAGGGACACTGATATCCATATTTGTGTATATTTATTTGGCTAAGAACCACTGCATTTGTATCTGTAACTTCAATATGGGTCTGTATAACAGTTGAAAAGATTTGCTTCTGTTTATTCTGTGGAGGCTTTTTAAGTTTCTCTCCCTTCTCGTTGACCAAAGCTCTCATAATTGAAGTTTTGGATCACCAGCATCAGGAAAATCAAGATACTATCTATTCAGCAAGAGGTGCGCGTGGTAAATTAGCTAAAGGAAAAAAGGAAAGCAATTTGTTGGGCAAGTCCATTGACAAGTTAAAGGAAACTGGCACGGTACTACCACTTTCCTCATCATGAATAGTCTAATATTAAAGTTGTATATCCTGAAATATTTGTTATTGAAAAGCAATTTCTTGCACATTCTATGAATTAGTTATTATGATTCTTTCATTATCTGGGTTCTTCCATTTAACTGCCTATGTTACAATCCTTGGATATAATGTTATTGAAAGAAGAAAAGGTGTTGTATCTGGATTATGTGGTGGTCAGTCTTCATGCAAGCTAGCCTTGGACAATGTGCTTTGGAGGAAGTCCACTTTAGCCACTATGATTCTAGTACATCTATGATAAAAATGTTTGACAACTTAGCAGCTACTTGACTGTTAACATATTTGCTACAAAATGTAAGATTTTTAATGAAAACAGATAATAACATAAGCAGATAATAAAGAGGCATAAATGGAAATAAATATGTATATTGAGATTTACTGCTCATGTCATAGTTGTTGGAACTTGGATCTTGTAGTATCCCTTGACTAATCTGACCTCAAGTTGTTGATTATAGGCTCAAGGAATATTGTCAAACACTTTGTATGCATAGTTGTAGCTTGCTGATGTGAATTTCAGTTTTCTGTGTATGCTCTTAAAACCAAGTAGAAATGATGCAAATGCTTTGAAATGAATGTCAAAAGATCTAACAATAAGCTGAGAATGAAATGCACTTGTTTTTACTCTTTTCAAATGCAAATACATGAGTTCCTTGTAAATGTTCTTCAATTCTCAATTCAAAATGCAAGTTATATTCTAAGTTATCTTTACTTTTATCTATGTATTATCTATTTAATATGATAAATCTGATTATCTTTTATATTGTAGGTGAGAGGAGCATTTATTGATTTCGATGTCCTTCTCAAAAATGCCGATTGATATGTATATGCAAGTAGGTAGGATCAAGACATTACTTGATCGCACCCTTTGACTCATCATTACAATTACCAATCGGTATTTACTTAATTAACAGCCTGATACCAATCGGTGTATACTTAACTTGCTACCCGATACCAATCGGTTTATACTTAACTTGCTACCCGATACCAATCAGTGTATACTTAACTTGCTACCCAATACCAATCGGTGTACACTTAATTAATCATCTGATACCAATTGGTGTATGCTTAATTTGCCACCTGATAACAATCGGTGTATACTAGTTAATCCCAATAACCATTATTGTTCACTGTTTAATAAATCAGCCGATATAAATCGGAATACATTTGGTTAGCCCGATAATAATCGGTAATCACAGTTATAATGTAAACCGAATTTAATCGGTATTCTATGCTATGATATGATTGTCAATAGTTTAAGCATTGATCGAACTAAGTAGATTGAACATATACAAATGAAGAATGATCATCAAATGAAGGAACAATAGCTTGAAGTTTTTCCATCATAGTTTATCGATAGGATAAATGATTGAATGAGAGACTTCATTTATCTCTCATTCAATCATTTATCTTACTGAAGCTATAATGCATTAACACTCCCTCTTAGCTAGTTAAGATAAATGAAAACAATATATCAAGCATCACAATTCAAATGATGGTTAGTATTCTTTACACAATGTGACTCATTAGAAAATCATATCACCTAACCACATGATATGAAGTATCACCTAAGCATGTGATACAAATGTTCATCACATCAATCTTGTGATGACAGGATATCACCTAAGCATGTGATATCAGTATTGCCTAAACATGCAATACTTAAGGATAAACATATAAGAATGATTAAATTCTCATCTTATCCAAGTTGTGGTATGTGCACTAATATCTTATACAAATGTTTTACCACAACACAATCATGCCACATCCATGATATCCTAGAGATCCAACATGATAACTGGTTTGGACATCATAAGATCGTCCCCTTATAATGTCTACATACAAGTGTTTAGTATCTTGAGAGATCGTCACCTCTTAGATATGAACCCAGGGGATAAAATCCAAAATGTCCTATCATGACAAAGAGGTTTACACGTTAAACATCTTATTGATATGTAAATACAGATTACAAAGCAAATTACTTTTCTATCATACCTAAACCTTTTCTGAAGTGATCTACCTTAACTCTGGAAAGAGGTTTGGTCAGAATATCTGCAATTTGATCTCCTGTACAAACATATTCTAATTGGATCACATTCCTGTCTACCATATCTCGCACATAGTGGTATGGGATCTCAATATGCTTGGATCTGTCATGGAACACTGGATTTACTGAAAGTTTTATGCAACTCTGATTGTCACAGTGTATGATAGTAGGTTTCATAGGCTCTCCAAACAATCCCACATGCAACTTCCTAAGCCATATTGCCTCTCGGGCAGCCATGGAAGCTGCAATGTATTCGGCTTCGGTGGAACTCTAAGCCATAGAAGGCCGCTTTCTGCTGATCCAGGATATCATGGCTGAGCCTAAACTGAAGCAACACCTTGAAGTGCTTTTCCTGTCAGTCACACTTCCAGCCCAATCTGAGTCTGTAAATCCGTGTAGGTCTAGATCAACTTTCTCTTATTTGAGACCAAGGTTTAGAGTACCTTGTAAGTATCTCATAATGTGTTTTATTGCAATCAGGTGGATCTCCTTAGGCTCACACATAAACTAACCCAAGGCATTAACTGCATAACATATATCTGGTCTTGTATTTACAAGACACATCAGAGACCCAATCATTTGCCTATATAGAGTAGGATCTGATGGTTGTGATTCTGTTGCTGCTTCCTTAAGTTTATGAAGGTTTGTTTACATTGGAGAGGTCATGGGTCTGCAGTTTAGCATTCCAAATCTCTTCAAAATGTCCAAGGTATATTTACCCTAGTTTAGTATAATGCCATAAGTATTCTGCCATACTTCCAACCCTAAGAAGTAATGAAGGAGTCACAAGTCCTTCATATCAAATTCTTTATCAAGGTCTTTCTTGCATTTGATCTATAAGATGATCATTTCCTGTGATTAATAAGTCATCAACATATAAAATCAACATTAGCATATCACCTTTATTTCTTTTGTAGTAGAGATTAGGATTTGCATCATTTTTAGAGAAGCCTAGTCCTGAGAGATAGGTGTCAATTCTTTCATACCAGGCCCTGGGAGCTTGTTTAAGCCCATAGAGAGCTTTCTTGAGTCTACACACATGTGACTCTGCATCATGAATCTCGAACCCTTCAGGTTGCTCTAGGTATACCTCTTTTGAGATCTCTCCATTAAGGAATGCTGTCTTAACATCCATTTGATGAACTTTCCATCCCTTTGATGTTGCAATGGCTAAGACTACTCTTACTGAAGTGTATCTGGCTACAAGTGCAAATGTTTCCTCATAATCAATTCCTTCCTTTTGAGAAAACCCTCTGGCTACAAATCTAGCTTTATGTTTCTCAATGCTGCTATCTGCAGCGTGCTTGATTTTGAAAAGCTATTTTGAGGTGACAACAGATTTGCCAGTTGGCCTAGGAACAATTTCCCAAACATCATTTTTCAGAATGGATTGGTATTCTTCAGTCATAGCATTCTTCCATACTTGATGTTTAAGTGCATTTGATACATTAGTAGGTTCTGCTCTTGAGAGATTATTTAGGAGAGCAACGTAGTTGGTCAGTTTGTTAGGTCTTTTGCTCCCTCTAAAAGTCCCTGAAGGGGCAGCATACTTCTGAGCTTCTTCTACAATTTTGGTGGCCCATAGTGGTGTTTTCTTGAAATTTTCTCTAGGTGGGTTTTGAGTTTCATTTTCATTTTCCTCAGGACTCCCTCTGAAGTTCAGGAGCAGGGTCTTCATCTATGCTAGGGGTAGGGATATCGACTTAAGGTTCTAGTGAGCTTTGGGCTCTTTTGAAGGCTAAGTCTTCTTCAAAGATCACATCCCTACTTAGTTCAATATTCTTTTGACCAGGTATATAGATCCTGTAGGCCTTGGAGGTTTCACTATATCCTACAAGGATTCCCCTTTTTCCAGAAGGCTCTAATTTTAATCTTTTCTCTTTAGGTAGATGAATATAGACAGGGCATCCAAATATCCTAAGGTGGCTGATATCTAGTTTTGATTTAGTAAAGACTTCTTCAAGGGTTTTATCTTCAAGATGGGAGTGAGGACATGTGTTTTGAATATATACAACATTGCTAGTTGCTTCTGCCCAAAGATTGACATTTAGATTCTGATCAAGAATCATAGCTTTGGTAGCTTCTAAGATTGTCCTATTTTTCCTCTCAGCTGCCCCATTTTGTTGAGTTAACTCCCTCTTAATCCCTGAATTTTTATAAAAGTCTTCAAATAATTCTGATGTGTATTCCCCCCCATTATCAGTTCTTAGGGTTTTAATTTTATTTCCTGAGTAGTTCTCTGTTAGTGATTTGAAGTCTTTAAACCTATTGAGGATCTCTTCTGATTCTTTACACTTCAGAAAGTAGATCCAAGTTTTCCTAGAGTAGTCATCAACGAATATTACATAATACAAAAATGCCCCTAAAGAAGGTATGGACATGGGTCCACATACATTAGAATGAACTAACTCTAAAATTTTACTGGTTTTCCTAGTACTATTTCAAAAAGCACCCTTAGTATTTTTACCTAGGGCACATTCTTTGTATGCCCCTGAATGATATTGCTTTAACTTAGTTAGGCCTGTGACAAGGTTTCCCATTGATGATAAAGCTCTAAAATTCAGGTGGCCTAGTCTTCTATGCCAGACTTCATTAGCATCTGTAGTTTCTTTGACCAATAGTTTTAGCTTTCTTGATGGATGAATTCTTTGGCCAAGCCAACACTCTGTTGTCCATGAAGGTCACTCTGTATCCATTATCCTCTAGTGCTGATATGGAGTTTAGGTTTCTCTTGATGCTTGGGACATATAGTACTCCTTTAAGTTGTAATGATACACCTGACTTTAGTTTGATGGTGCAGGTTCCAACTCCTTTGACTGGATGTGTGGAGTCATCTCTGATAGTCACTTCCTCATCATTCTCCTCTATCATGGAGTCTAGCACTTCTCTGAAACCTGTAATGTGTCTGGAGGAGCCACTGTCGATCACCCAGGAGTTAACTTTGTTTGATGCTTGGTTTGTAAGTGCTGAATAGAGTACATACTTCTCGGGGTCTTCTTCCCTTTTAGATTTTCCTGTTTTGGCAAATGTGGCTTGTTGTTTGGCTCTTTCTAGACATTTGGCAACAGAGTGCCCAAATTTGTCACATCTATAACATTGAATCTGTGAAAGGTCCTTCTTGAAGGTGTTCTTGCCATGATGACCTTTTCTCTTCCTTAATTGTTTCTGCTTGCTTTTCTTGTTTGAGTTTGTATTTAGAACTTGGAGATCTTCATCAATATTTTTTTGCTTGATCCCTTTCTTATTTAACCTTGATTCTTCTTGGAAACAGTCTTCCTTTAGCCTATCGAATTTTGAAAATTCATCCCTTGCACTTATGCCTTGGACGAATGTTTCCCATATACTAGGCAACCCATCTAAAGCAATGAGTGTTAATTCTTTGTTTTGGATCTCATATCCAAGAGTTGCTAGTTCATCCCTCAGGGCTGATATTCGCATGAAGTAGGCATTGATTGATTCTCCTTTGATCATGGCTATGTGATTTATTTCTCTTTTCAAAGCCAAGGTTCTACTAGCATTGGATATCTCAAATGCATCTTCAAGTGCTTTGAACATGTTGTAGGCTGTTTCATGTTTCCTTATGATTGGCATAATATTATTTCTCACCCCATCAACTATGATTTTGATGGCCTTTACATTTCCCTCTCTCCAAGTTGTTTTGTCAGGTTCAGTCTCAGGTTCTACAGTTTCAGTTTTTACAAATGATTCGACTTTATTTTCTTTTAGAATCATTTGAATTCTGATCTTCCATGCTGAGAATTCATCACCTCCTCCGAGTCTATCTTCAAATCTGATAGCGCTAGCCATTAGAAGAATTGTGTTGTTGAATATATGCTTGTTTTGAATTTTCCACAAAATTGAACAACCTCAGGTTCGATTTAACTATAGCTCTGATACCATGTAAATGTTCTTCAATTCTCAATTCAAAATGCAAGTTATATTCTAAGTTATCTTTACTTTTATCTATGTATTATCTATTTAATATGATAAACCTGATTATCTTTTATATTGCAGGTGAGAGGAGCATTTATTGATTTCGATGTCCTTCTCACAAATGCCGATTGATATGTACATGCAAGCAGGGAGGATCAAGCAATGCCTTGACCGGTCATGTCTTTTAGACATGACCAATCAAGACATTACTTGATCACACCCTTTGACTATTGTTACAATTACCAATCGGTATTTACTTAACTTGCTACCCGATACCAATCGGTGTATACTTAACTTGCTACCCGATACCAATCGGTGTACACTTAACTAATCATCCGATACCAATCGGTGTATGCTTAATTTGCCACCCGATAATAATCGGTGTATACTAGTTAATCCCGATAACCATTATTGTTCATTGTTTAATATATCAACCGATATAAATCGGAATACATTGGTTAGCCCGATAATAATCGGTGATCACAGTTATAATGTAAACTGAATTTAATCGGTATTCTATGCTATGATATGATTATCGATAGTTTAAGCATTGATCGAACTAAGTAGATTGAACATATACAAATGAAGAATGACCATCAAATGAAGGAACAATAGCTTGAAATTTTTCCATCATAGTTTATCGATAGGATAAATGATTGAATGAGAGACTTCATTTATCTCTCATTCAATCATTTATCTTACCGAAGCTATAATGCATTTACATTCCTAAGGTGAAATGCATACCTATAGCCAAGTAGCATTTTCACAAACACTTGGCATGTAAGGCTATGTGTATCTACAGCCAAATACCTAAAGACAAATAATGATGTGCAACTCCTTCCTTGTATTAATACAAAGCATAGGCTGAGTATAAGCTGATTTGATCAGCCAAGACTCTTGGCCTCACAATGACATGTAAATCTGATGAAAGCACACCTACATCAGCAAGCTAATATGACCAATATGACAATGCAAACTACATCTAAAAATCATGAAGAACCTGGTGTAAATAAGCGCTCATATATGATGAAGAAGTGGCAACTCTTTACTTGACAAATGGTGCCTTCTTCTAGCCAAATCGAACTTCCCTCCAATCAAGTGTGAAACCCTTGTGTAAATTTTACCATAATGCCAAAGTACTGTAGCATTTACTGTTCACGCCACTGTAGCAGCCAACAATAACTTCTGATTTTCTCTAAATATCCATGAAATAATTTGAGATAATCAACTCAGATTTGCATAAACACCATTGATGCTCAGATGTGACCTCCGTGTGAAGCCACCAACACAATCGAAGAGAGGCTACGTTCTCCAAGATTGAAATTACAGCGAAATCCTAGGTTTCTTCTTCAAAGCCAAAGCTTCTCCAATAAAGACAAATGTTGAATGATTCAAGAATGAATGAAATGAAATCCAAATGGCCTTTTTTAATGTTTAATTTGCTTTTGTCTTCATCTCCTTTAATTTACTTTAATTTCATTTCTTTTACCTCCTTTTTGCTGCACAATATTAAAATATAAAGTATACTTTATTATTCACTTATAACTCCCTTTTTAAATAAAGTCCACTTAATTTATTAATGATATGCACTTAATAATTAATTATTATTAAAGTATAACTTTAATAATAATTATAACATTAGAACTTATAATAGAATAAGCAATGTTTAGAAAGTATGGCTTTGCGTGCGAAAAACAGAATCAAGTCATTTCCTCTCTGCGAGCATCCCTTTCCACTACGAGGTGCTTACCAAGGCTATGGAAATCGTTTTGCGGTTCTGGCAAGTCATGCTAGGGCAAACGAACTGAGCAGGGTAAAATCCCAAACTATCAAGTAAGAAGCTTTCTTTGCAAAAACAAAGTATTCTCTGGTTGATTCGGCTAGGGTTCCCCTTCCTTTGCTCCAAGGTAGGGATCGAAATTGGCAGTCGGTAAGACGTAGAAATAATAAGGCAGAAGGGCAATCAAATCGTCTTATGCGAAATCCCAACCTTGGTTGGAAGGAAGGTTCTGTAAAACCTAACCGGACAAATAGGCCCTCGGCTTTCGTTCTCTTTACTAAAAAGTTCGTTGGCAAACTACCTAAAGCTAGTCCCAGCGGGATAATCATGGATATTGATTCCCAAACATTGGATATGTACCAGATGCATTGCAACGACAAAATGTTTTTTGTACGATGGAAAGGTCGAGGGATCCTGACTGAACAAATTGCTAACTGGGTGGTGTCTTCTCTCAATAACCAGGTAAAAATTGACATCCTTCCTGATCAGTTCTTAGCTATTGAATGCGGTAATCAAAATTTAAGAAATTCATTGCTAAACAAGGGCTTATTAGAGTTCATGGGCTTAGGGTTTGATTGCTGGGGATGGCAAACCCTCTTTCATCCTTCTCAATTAAATTCATGCATGGTTAATTGAGCTATATCACTCGAAAAAATTCCGGTTGAATTACGAAATAATGATTTTTTAAGAATTTTAGGGAACAAAATAGGTAAATTTGTAGAAGTTAAAAAATCAGCCTTAAGCTTCTTTAACCATCTTCTGATTGTTAACATAGATATTAACATTAAAACTATCGAACCAGTAACACTAAATTGCAATAATCTATGTTTATCCCTTGAATTACCCTTCTACAATGGTCCTTTCGAAATTAAAAGGCCAAGGAAGATTCCCTTTAAAAACGCTTTCCCTAAATCAATCTCCGAGTCGAGAATCGCTCCAATTAGGTTTGTGGATGGAGGAGGTTTCTCCATTAAGGGTTTTAATAATACTAGCTCTAATCACCCCACCATGGTTCTGTGTCATCAGAGATCCCCAGTCAAGACCTTATGTTCTCCTCCCCAACCACTGTCCTCTGTTATTCCCCCTATAGGTGACCTTTCTCTCAGGGATCGAAACTTGGAAGAGGGGGAAATTTGTGAGTGGCTCCCCCAGAAAGAACAGCTCGGTATGACAAATATGTTACCATCGTGCTCTCTTACCCCACTAGAGAGAGAGAGCTCCTCAAAAACTTTCCCTCTGCGGAATCTCATCATCCCATTGCTATCAAAAGAAAAGGATAATCCTCCCCAAGATCTAGAATGGGCTTCTTGGCAGTATCAACCACTCTCCCCAGTCTCAAATCTGAAGATCCCTTTGGGGGAAGAGGCTTGCCCTTCTTCGCCATGGGTTGACCTGGTTACAACTGTAGTATTTGAGAGTGACCGCGTGTCTAAGGAAGTGGACATCATAGCCAATTTTATAGGGGAAGAAGTAGTAAACGACCTTATGGATCAATTGGTTGATGAAATCTGTGATGATGAGGAATTGGAAAGACAAAGGGATCTCCTTGTTAATAATCTAGTAAATATTACTAGAGTTAACTTAGAAACAGATGAACTCTTTATAGCATCAGAGAACTTGGAAAATCAGCAACCTAACACCCTAGGCATTCTCTGCTCTGTTAAAAGCAAAGACTCTCCGGATTGTGCTAAATTCAGTAAAAGAAGGGGCAGGAGATCCCTTGCTGAATTAAGATTGAAGGATGGAGAAGCTAGAGGTCAATCCAAAATATCTACTCTTTTTAATGTAGGGGAGGGGAAGGTCCTCCCCACAGAGCCATGAAAATCATAACGCGGAATGTTAGGGGATTGAATGCCCCTAACAAACAACGCATCTTAAAGCATTGTATCTCTGATTCCAAACCTGACTTAATGTTAATTCAAGAAACAAAAATGAACGCATCTGAGATTTCCCTCTTCGAGCAAAAACTAGGGGCTAGACAACTAAAACATTCCCCGGCCACAGGGGCCTCGGGAGGCTTAGCTATCATTTGGGATTCTAGAACCCTTTCGTTCACACCATTAGAGATTCAGCAGAATTGGATAGGAGGAGATGTAGTAAGCTACAAAAATAACCTTAGATAACTAATTAACGTATATGGCCCTATCCAGAATAAGGATAAGGTGAAGGTGTGGAAGGAATTTGAGTCCTTTCTTAAAAGTGTCCCAAACAACCTAAGTATCATTGGTGGAGATTTCAATGCCATCACTAAGGCATCAGATAAGAGAGGAGGAAGTAGCAAGCTTCCTCCTTGAGCTGTAGATTTCAATCTCTGGATCAACAAGAATTCCCTGCTGGAAATACAGACGGCAGTGAATGCCTTTACCTGGAACAATAGAAGATCTGGTTTCTGTAATATCGCAGAGAAACTTGATAGGTTCTTTATCTATGGAGGGCTCTCAGAGCTAAATTACTCCCTAAAGGCAGAGCCTCTCCCTTTATCAGGATCAGACCATTTCCCACTCCAATTAAACTTATCATCCGACAATGCCCCTAAAAAATGCCCCTTCAAATTTGAGAATATGTGGTTTAGAGATGACAACTTCCTAAACTTACTTGAGAAATGGTGGAGTAGCTCCATTTTCTCAGGTTCGAAGATGTTTATTGTTGCTAGTAAGTTAAAGCTTATAAAAAGGAAGCTCTTAGAGTGGAATAGGACCAATTTTGGTAACATCTTGGACAAAAAAACTCTAATAAAGAATGATCTCAATAAGGTTAACACTGAGGTACTTGAGAAGGGGATGGATGAGCATCTTTTCCTTAAGTAAAAGGACCTACTCTCAGAGTATGAAAAGATACTATCTTACGAAGAGATCTTCTGGAAACAAAAATCCAGGGAGACATGGTTGAATGATGGGGACCGGAACACCAAGTTCTTCCACAATAGCACCAAGCAAAGGAGAGGGGTCAACTGAATTTCTAAGATCATGAACAGCCAAGGATCCATCCTGTCTGAACCAGATAAGGTTGCGTCTAGGGCAGTTAAGTTCTTTGAGAATATCTTAAACAATCTTGAAGGCTCCAACCTTAAGGGCCAACTCGATATCATTAAGAATCTCTTGAAACTCATTACCAATGACCACAACCAAACGCTTTTAAAGAAATTCTTAGTGGAGGAGGTTAAATCTGCCCTCTTCAAGATGAATCCAGATAAGGCTCAGGGCCCGGATGGCTTCCCCACTAGCTTTTTAAAAAAATGTTGGGGTTTTATGGGAATAGAAATCACGGATGCCTTAGAGGGGGTAAGGAATTCAGGTAAGATTCTCAAAGAAGTCAACAATACCTTCCTTGCCCTCATTCCAAAAAAAGAAAACCTAGAGAGCTTTAATGATTTCAGACCAATTGCTCTCTGGAACACTCTGTATAAACTCTTAACTAAAACCTTAGCAGCTAGACTCCATAATCTCCTCCCCTTAATTATTAGCGAGGAACAAACAGGCTTTGTAATGGACAAATCAATCTATGATGGGGTGATTATTGCCCAGGAGGCCATTCATTCGGTTCAGCTTAACAAATCATCGAGCATGCTAATCAAATTGGACATAAGTAAAGCTTATGACAAAGTTGATTGGCGCTTCCTCTGCAAATGCTTGGAGGCCTTTGGCTTTTCCAAAACCTGGATCAACCTTATCTTCGAATGCATATCCAGCCCTAGATTCTTGGTTCTGGTTAACGGCTCCCCGGAAGGTTTCTTTAGTAGTTCGAGGGGGCTCAGGTAGGGTGATCCTATGTCCCCATTCCTTTTCATTATTATGGCTGAAGCCCTAGGCAGATCTATTTCGGTGGCCAAAGAGAAGGGGAAGATCCAAGGAATTCCCATCACCAGTGGCTTCCCCCCCTTCACCCACCAGCAAATCGTTGACGACACAATGCTTTTCGAGCAAGGTGGCACGGGGGAGGCTCGGGCTTTTAAAGACATTCTTAATTCCTACATGATGGCCTCGGGTCAAGAGGTTAATCTAGCTAAATCTGCAGTTTTTTTGTTCAACATAGACCCCCTTTTAGGAAAAGAAATCTGCAATGTCTTGGAAATTAGTCAAGGATCCCTTCCTTGCAAATATCTAGGCATTCCCCTTGACAAAGGCAGGAGACCCTATAATTTATGGGACAACTTAGTGGACAAGATCAAGTCTAGAATTAGTACTTGGAAAGGGAAATGGCTCTCTTCGGCTGGCAGGGCTACCTTGGTTAGATCGGTCTTATCAGCTATGCCATTTTCCAGCTTTCCCTCCAACGGTTGTCTTCTTCCAAACTTGCTGAGATCAATAAGCATCTCAGAACTTTCTTTTGGCAAGGTACTGCTAGCAACCACAAAATCTCACTCATTTCTTGGGATAAGATATGTACACCCAAAGAGGATGGTGGTATAGGCATCAAAAACCTACGAGATCAAGGTAGAGCTTTGGGGGCCAACCTGGTCTGGAGATTATTCAGATTTCCTCACCTCAAATGGGCAAGATTACTTAACCTCAAATACCTTAATGGAGATGATCCAACCCAAATCTTCAGGGAGCCTAACCCTCCCAAAGGTTCCTGCCTTTTGAATTTTATGCTTGCTTGTAGGAAGATTATCTTTGACAGGCTAACTTGGAACCTGGGGTCTGAGGACAAAACCCTCTTCTAGTCAGATTCTTGGGGAGGGTATAAAGCCATTGAAAACATCCATGACTTTGGGGTTACCCGGGCCCTTCTTGAATCACATAGAGGCCCCCTGCTAAATAGTTATCTCTCCCCTTCGAAGGAAGGGGCTGGTTGGCAATGGATTGAAAGGGATGATGAAGCCATCTCGGAGAGGGACAAGCATAAACTTTTGTCAATTCTTAATTCTAGGAACTTTGTCTTAAGTCATGATGAGGACAAGCTCGTATGGGAGGGCTCCTTAAAAGGAGAATACAATTCCAAGGATGGGTACTCTCACATATCCAAAGCAGTTTTAAGACCTAAGGTAGAGCTTCCATTGAATCTTTGTTGGGATAGAAATTGTCTGCCTAAGGCAGGTATTTTCTCCTGGCTAGCAATCCAAAACAAACTTCTCACTGCGGACAAATTTAAGCGTATTGGCTATGAGGGCCCTAGTAGATGTCCTCTATGCGAAGCAGAGGAGGAGGACACCAATCATATACTCCTTAACTATCCCTTTGCTCATCAATGTTGGATCTGGTTCACCAATAAACTTGAATGGTTTGCAGCCTTTCCCAACACCATCTTAGGGATGCTCATGGCTTGGCCTCTCCTTAGGCGTGGATGTCTCTTTGAAGGTTTATGGAGAGCTTTCCCATCATCCATAATGTGGGAACTCTGGAAAGAAAGAAATAGGCGCCTCTTTAAGAATGAAAAACTAGATGCCCTAAGAATCATCAATAAGATAGAGTCAGCTGTCACTGAGCTTGTGAACAATAGACTCACCTCAGGTTCACTAAAAAATGCTTCTATATCTTATTGGGATGAAACGATAAAAAAAGGGTGGAAGGGCTTGTCCTTTCCTCCCTTTGTAGGAGTAGGCCCTTCGGCCAGCCTCCAATCTAGGGCGACATGCAAATGGCAGCCCCCTGGCGAAGGGTGGCTGAAGCTAAACTTTGATGGGGCTGCCTTGGCCAACCCAGGGCAAGTTGGGATAGGATGCGTTGTTCATAACTAGGAAGGCAAGGAAATAGCATCCCTTGCCTCTCTGGCTGGCATCAACATAAACAACTGGGCAGAATTGATGGCCCTGGTGGAAGGCTTGCTCTTATGCAAGAAACTTGAAGTTAAATGCTTAGATATTGAGGGAGATTCGGCTATAATTGTCAATGCTCTAAGGAAAGGGAACATGCCCAATTGGAAACTTAACACCTTGCTATCAAAGGCTATAGAACTATGCAGAGGTCTTGATAGGTTTACAGTTAATCATATCTATAGGGAAGGTAATAAAAGGGTGGATGAGCTAGCCAACTTGGGGGCTGATGGCATCAAGCTCCTGTCTATGCCAACCTAAGACAAGATCTGTCTTCATGGTCCCCTCACATCTTGCATGTTTGGATCTTAGTTACCTTGGTTTAGCTCCATACTCAAACCTTCCCCTGAACCCTGCAATTTAGATAATCATTAATCTTATATATATATCTAAGCATATCTAGATAGTTTACATGCCCATATTTAGATCCTTAAGGAGATTCGGGGCGACCTCAAACTTTCTCTAATATATATATATGGATGTATGCATATATATAGTATATATATACATGTATGGATATATATGTGTGTGTGTGTATACACAGACACAAACACATACACACATTCATACATAAATACACATATAGATATTACAATTATATGTATGTATGTATGGATGTATGCATGCATGAATGTATGTATTTACATACATTCACACATATATTCCTCAGATAAATATATATATATCCTTGAGATAGATATATTTATATATATATATATATATTTACATATATATATAAATATATATTCTTGTATAGTTTCATATATATATACATATTTATTAAGATATAGACTTATATATATAAACATATATTTTTTCAAGCATATTCATATCTAGGTAGGTTCGGATCCCAACAAGTCTATCTTTAGATTTAGAGTCATCTCTAACTTCTCAAATCCTCTAAACCACTTATCCAAATACTCTTAGAGCCATTATACTTTGTGATTTAATTGGCATCACTTTCCTTTCTTACTGGGCTATACCTAAATGTAGCTTTTATTGTCACGCTGCCATGTGTAGATAAGCTTGAGGATTAGCAGAAGACTAATCCATACATTAAATTAGTATAGGTTTATAAACATGATTTCATATTTCATCTAAGTATATGCGGCATGGATATAAAGCTATTATTATTAATGTAAAGATGGCCTTCCTCTAAGACTTAAGTCTTTCTAGGTATCTTTCTCTATAATTTCCATTGTCCGAACCCCTATAGTTGGAGAGCTTCAGTTGCCGTGTGAAACTTTATTGTTGGACATCACACGTCAGCTTCCTTTCTCGATCAAGGCCTTTTGACGGCTATTTGCGAAGTTGAGTTTATGTCCTCGCAGTGATGGGACAGCTGAAGTACCCTTCGCTTGATGGCTGTAGGGGTTAATATTAATGATCTTGCGCCTTGAAATTTGCACTCCATGTTTGGTATTTACTCTTTAGTAGTTGCTCATCATGCAGCTTTAAGAGTGCGAATCCTATTTTGGAATGCTAAGTTTCTTTTTGCTAAGCTACAATGGATACGACGCTCAGGCTTTTGGGGTTGAAACGTCAGATGGCCTTCGTCGGTGTAATTAAGGACGAAAGGCTGAGGGGTATTCTAGTCCAACAGAACCCTTTGATTTCTGGAGCGGTAATGAGATTTCTAGAGAGGGATTTCATTATGAATGAGGACCGAACCAAAGCAAACTCGGATATTGCAGCAATGTTTCTAGCCGTTGCAATGCATTTTGAGAGGGATAGGGACACGGTGGCGAAATTATGTAAGGTTGTCTTCATTAAAGACCTTCTTGGTGAATTGGAACGGGTTATGGTTAACATAGATGAAGAACTCACAGCTCCCAAACCACGGGACTATGATGTCCTTATCAGGAAAAATAACCCGGTCCCTCGCTCCCCTATTTTGGTAATTGAAGACCTGGTGGCTTTCTAAGCTCTGCGCTCTATCAGAAGTAGGAATTTCCTATTTCTCTCTTGGATTCTCCAAGTTAAGAAACCCCCACGGGAGAAGTGGTTGCAGAACTATCTGGAGGCGGAAAATATCACGATCGTCCCTGATCATATGCCTCTCCCTCGTTCCCCTGTTGCCCTCTCAGTAGATGCACCAGAGGGCTCCGGGCCTCGCCCCTCCCACAAGTTGAGCAAGAAAGGATGAAGGCCCTAGAATGGCATTCTTCAAGGTCAAGGTCACGTTATCAGAAATAATCTTTTTGTTTTAAGCAGTTATAGAATACTTAGAGGCAATACGCTTAACAACCTTTTTATTCTTTTTGAAAAGGAATGCTGCATAGTTGATCTTTCAAAACTTTTCCATTAGACTTGAGATGGTTATTGCCTCTTGCTGGTTTTTGTGATTTACGAAGACATGAAACTATATATCCATAAGAAATATATAAATAGGTGATTATATAAAGGCATAACATGGATCTTTCAATCTCTGTTTTTTCTGTAGAAATCTACTTTCTTGAGTCTTTCTTATGCTTCTAGGTTAAAATGGGGGAAGTGTTAATTATGCTTTGAGGCTGCGATTATAAGGGTTTTTTTGCTTTGATTCATTTATTGGTAGCCTCAGTTTCCAGTAGTCATCCTATGGCCTTCATTAGCACAATCTCGTTCTACAGATATATACTCAGAAATTTCATAAATACATATATATATTCATATATATATATATATATATATATATAGACATATATATGTATACACACACACACACACACATATATATATATATACATACATATTTTCATATATCTATATATATATATATATACACATATATATACACACACACACACACACATATATATATATATACACTTGTATACGTATATATATATACTATCGGTTATCTTTCAAGATTATTCATAAGCGTTAACATATATAACTATATTTAAATAAAGTGAGGAAAATTTTCTGTTCTTGCCTTTTCTAAATATGCAGTCTTTGATGCTTACTTCACTCCTCTCCCACATCGCAATCTTATATTCTTATCTTCAGTGTTATTAGGGTATCACTCCTGATAACAGATCAGGGTCACTTTTGCAGGAGATATTCTCTCCACTAAATGTTTGATTATACTGGTGTTTTAAAAGCTGTTTACTAAATCTAGTAAAACAAGATTTTACCTATAGTTAACAATGATTGGGGTAAAATAGTAGTGTGTATCGAATCTTTAAGACAAATGTTTATGTAGTCATATTGTAGCATTTTGTTCTGTATACCCAGTAAATCGTATATTTACTTCAGACATTAGCAAAGCACTTGAACGTATGCATTTACTGGTATTTACTCACAGTGATGATATATATTTTGGAATGCGTATCAATGAGAGTAATTCTAGTGCCATTAGCCTGTCATATCTTAAGACTATGGTTTAAAGGAAGCTAACATGCAAAACTCAGGGTCTGGACATAAATTTATATCCTGCAGGGTATAATCATACTCCGTCATCCTCTCTGCTATAAATGATGGGGAAAGGGAGGAGGGATTGACTGAATCCCATTTACCTACTTTTGTTATTGTAGCCTGGATCTCATCCTTCTCAAGGAGCACATCCAGGAGCATTAACAAGAGTCGGTAAGTTGGTGATCCCTTATCTGATTGAGTCTTGGGTATATCACTAAGATAAACAATTCTGGAAACCCAACTCAGTTTTAAGTTTTACATCTCTTATTTATATTCTGTGAGGATAGGTTTCACAAGATAGTTTACTTAAGGATCTCTCTAGATGGACAGTTAAAATTTCATTTATGATAAAGGATTGATCGGTACTAACATATCTGCCTAGTGTTTAAATTACTAATCATGCAGGCCAAACAGGTATACCTCGAGCAATTAAGGGATAGTATTTACAATCAAAGAACATCTTCAGAGGCATGCAGATGGAAGTTAAGGGACAAATGACTTCTGAAATTTGTAAATTAGGGCTTGTAAGGGAGGGGTAAAATAGAAACACCCCCTCTTGATCACCCTGGCCCAGGGTGGTGTTGTATTAAAATTTGGAATTTTTGTATATTAAGTCAGGACTAGCTGGACTATGGTCTCAGGCAAGCCCGGAGGTTTTCTCGCCTCCACTCTTTCCTACCGGCGCCCGCACGAGTGGAGTAATGTAAACTTCAAAATAATTAATAAAATTCTTGGCCTCGGCCTCTTACCAATCAAAAAAAAAAATTATAACATTAGAACTTCATCATTAATGATTATTTCTCAATTCCTTCTGAACTTGGGAATTAACCAATATATCAACCGTGCATCCAATTGCCTTACTAAAAATAGTAAGGGTCCCTCTCCAACAATCACTGACTTACTATAAATAGTAAGTCCCTCAAAATGGAACCAAAAACCTCTAAATAGCCTAGCCTTAGAATATACCAAAAATCTAGAGAGGAAAGCACTACCATCTGCCACCTGAAGAGCTCCATAATGCCCAAATTAGACCCTCTAATCGACGATACTAGCCTACGAGGGTCAAATGATAGGCTAATCCTTCGAACTCTAATGCTCACGAAAATGGGGACATTACAGATCTGAAGGAAGACCATTGCATGCGGACACTTATTTTGTACATGTTAGAATTTGTCATAAACACAACAAATCTACCTCGGGCTCTAAGATACCAGAATTGTGGCTGGGTTTGAGAAGGGTCTGAGTCTGGTCTGGCATGGGTGTGTCGCACGTTCGAACTCTTTTTGGCAGTCGCCAAAATATTTTGTGACCTTCGGTTTTTGCTTTTGATCGCTGGAAATTTTTGTGCTCTCTTTTGTTTATGATCTTTGTGTAGGATATTTCCGTTTCCGCTTGCGATGACATTTTTTTGTCTTTGTTTAAGTATATGGGTTTGCGATGACGTTTTTCTTTCTTTGTTTAGGTATACAGGTATATTTAGAAATTTAGACTCTAGTAAAATAGGTATTTTATTTATTTATTAATTTAACTTTTTTTTAAATATATATTTATATAATAATATTACTTTTAATATTATATTTAATATAATAATAATATTATCTATCTATCTATCTATCTATCTACACACACACACATATATATGATGGACGTACCTGTACCCGTGTCCAAGGAATTTTTTTTGCCATGCCCGTGCATGTACTTGTATCCATACCTGAATTGGTAACTTAGCTTGGTAACTTAGCTCGGACTTAATACCCAATAGGCAATCACAAATCTAGATTGGAGAATAAGGAAATCCTATATTAAATATGTAGGAGCGAATTACAAAGAGTAGCATATAAATATTTAGGCCCCTTGGATGCATGTTTCAAGGAAGTAACATGTTCAAAAGATCATGAGTTTATCTTCCAATCAGCAGATCAGTTGAATCAGTCTAAGCAAGACAAAGGTGACATCAGCTAAAAAGAGGTGGAACTTGACTGCCATCAATCAAGGATTGATGAAGCAATGGTGGCACTTAGTACCTGAGGTCAAGGTGTACATGCCATTATTATCTACCTAGGTGGGGTAATTAAATATTCTTAGGATTCTAATTGGACTTTATAACTACTTGCAATATTATACTCAGAATAAACAGTATCCGAGGTGAAGTATAATATTTACATCAAAACTCCCTTAGTGTAAGTTAGGAGGAAATAGAAAAGGGTACCAGCAATGAGGCTATATTTATGAAGATTCATGCTCATTGAACAACATTCATTCCATTAGGAAAAAGTAGACATATAGGTGCATTTAAAAGGTCTTACCAATCCATGAAGGAAAAATATGGTAGAAAAAGAAAAATCTATATGTATTTGGAAATTGTACATTGGTCGCTAGTTAGTGTTGAGTAGTGCTCAGATTAGGAGTCCCAAGTCTAACTGAAGAAGATGATTGTTCAAGACTAGGTGGAAATGGATGTAGAATAGGTGCCGAAGTTGATGCAGCTGCTGAAGCTTTGTCATGAAAGAGGAAAAATCAATTCTCAGTGGTGTCCTCTTGACTTGAAAGATGGGTTTCAACAAAAAGACACTAAAGATTTGTCATGTAGTTGTCCCAATGATTTATATCTAGATAACAAGGATGTTATTACTGAATGGAATCAGTGGAAGCTCTTGGTGAAGCAAACATTGAACTTAGTAGAAAAGATGCATGAGTATGAAGAACTCTCAAATTTGTAGTTGTTGGAGGACATGATTTAGGAACATCCACATGTACAAGACTGCCAAGATCATAGGATCATTCAGCATCTTGTATGCTTGTCAACATTACAACCAATCAATGCTAGGGTATGATTGTTGTTAGACCATTTGATCCATTTAGCCTTTTGATTTATTTACGTGGTTCAATAACAAGTCCATAGAGATAGGGCAAGAGGTTCTTCCCTCAACAATGCTTTAGGATTCCCACACATTATAACTTATAGTTCCAACTTCCATCTATGCTAGGTGCTCTCCAAGCACATAATATAAGGATGGAATGAACATTTAAAACCCATAATGAACAAGATAAATCCCCTCAAATTAGTCAAATGATAGACTAATTATGCCCCCATCAAAGAATGATCGGGGCAGTTTATAGATAGTGCTTTTATAATAAGCCATCAAATGATTTTACATGATAATCCCGTATAATTATTTAGTGGGCACTATAAAGATGCAAAATAAATGACCCTCCCAATGGAAGTTTATCTCGATTTGTGATTATAATTTAATGATTTGCATAACACTCTCCTAGATAATGACATGGCTTTTATTATTAGTGTGGTTATAATGCATGCTAGCAAAAGTTGCATCATTATAGATTGGTGAGAGCTTACTATTGACTACTAGAAGTAAAATAATGGAGACCTGGTGTAGAAGATAAGATCGTTCCCATATAGAGTGCATGAAGAACCATTAAGAGCAACCAAATAATATTCCAAATTTGAACCTGCACTAAATGACAAAAGTCATACTTAGCATGCCCCTTTTCAAAATTCATATTGTTCATGTCAAGAAAAAGATTGACTTCAATATCAAAAAAATAGATACATACCAAAAAGTGGGGAAACATATCAAAATAGATTTTGTGGCACTCTTACCATCTTGACCACAAGAATTGTTTGAATGATGCAAACTCGATTTCGTAGGTCTGCTAAAAGTCAACAAGATGTATAGATATAATCACATTGTAGTAGCATGAGAATTGAATCTAGGATCTTTTATTCTCTTTCCAATCTATATTACTCAAGGGAAAATGATTAGGTGGAATCTACAAACAAGATACTCGTCTTCATTATTTTAGAGATCGAATGGGTTTGAGGGTACAAATTGGGAAGAATGCTTATCGGCAACACTATGGGCCCTATAGAATGGCATTTGAAGGAACTACAAAGCACACACCCTTCTAATAAATGTATGGTCAAATAATTTTATTGGGGGATCCTATTGATACTGTAGAGTACTCTCCTTTGATCCCCATGCTTGATTCGAAGGAGCCTACTTAAACACTTATTGACATTCTTCAGCCAAAGACAAGTCCTACATAGTAGCATGATCATATGGACAATGTATCTCTAGTACCATCTAAGACATATAGCCCATCATCTAGTGAGGATGACGTGGTTTCTATTCAGATCTTGATGGCTGAATTCTCACTATATAATAGAATGTTCAAGATTGGCACATATAATGCACAAAGTAGTAGAATTTGCATGGAAGTTGGAAAGTGCCCATTCTTCTAGTTTTACAAGAGGTTCAACGTAGTTTGTTGAAGGGGAGTGCTATAATGAATTCATTAAGCTTTTTCTCATGGGTGACCCCATAGTTGGTAGACTGTGACTCGACAAAAACTTGGTAGACCCAAAATTTATGCTCAACAAAAACTCAATAACTTAAAAAATTGTTTAAATTTGTATAGAAACACATTTTATTTGTAAAACTCACTGATAAAATGTAGTATTCAATGAGTCCACAAATAAGTGCAAAAGTGTTTTTTATTAAATTTGAATACAAATTGAATACAAAATTGCATGATCATGTGGAATCCTGATATAATAGATAGCTAACAACTACTATGAATTTATGATGATTACCTTTGTAAATCATCATAGTAATTTATAAATTACATGTTACAAAATACAACATTTTACATCTTCCTCTTCACTAATCCATTGGAAACTCGGGGAGAAATTGAGGTTCTAATCCTTGAAGTTTGTTGCGGCTCCTTGCTAGGCATAGAAGGTTGTCCTTGTAGCCCTAGCTTGAACTCTATCTTGCTAGTAGATGGAAATGACTCCTCTACCTCATTGATGTCATCCAATCCTATCCCTCCTACTGCACCCACATCCTCCATTGCCTACCTCTCAAAATCAAGAATCTCATTTTAGTAAACAATGGTGGTTGCTCATCCTGCCCTATCCAACTGTTATAAGGATCAATGTCATCCAAATCAATGACCTCCTTTGATTTGTCCTCTACCTTCTTGCGTGAAATTGAAGGTTGTAATGCACAAAGACAAGGTCATTGAGGTGTTTTTGAGTTGATTTGTTCCGATTTTTTGTGTGAATGGCCTCAAACTAACTCCAATTGCGCTTGTAGTTGGCTCCACTACAAGGTTGGCACAAAATGTGGATTCCTAACCTTTAAAGATTTGGGATATTTGCACTCCAATCTATCCACCAAGAATCTAAAAAATACAATATTAAAGAGTTAGTAAGAAAACCATATTTTATGAAATTATGAACAGTTGTAAATTTTGAAATTTATAACTTGTAAAATGCATGAGATGTAAAGGCTCCAATTTTTGTTACTCGGTGATTGAGTGGTTCAGTTATGAAGAAAAGAGTTTACCTTTAGTAGTCATGCAGTTGTGTAATTCTTGAATAATGAGGTTTCTCACCTCAACTTGGGGTGTCATCTTTTCAATGCATGTCATGAGGACCTCCATAACCTCTCCATTAGGATTTGAGAAGCTTTCCAAATGGAAAAGGCTGAGGAAGTACCCTGTTGCATGGATGGGTTGATGTAGTTGATTGTTCCACCTCTAGTCAATGATCTCCCAAATGGGATCAAATTTAAGGCTGTTCCCCTTGTAACAGTTTCAGATGGACTCTTCGGCCCTATCTATGGCCTCATAAACCCTATTGGGTTTTGATTCCCATCTATCAAACAAAGATCTCTAACCAAGGGCTTTGACACTTGCAATTTACAAATACAATAAGATTAAGATTACAAATTTATAATGAAAGACTGAATTAAAAAATAAAATACTCTATTTGAATTTAGAATTGAAGTTTTGAGGTTACCTTTAGGATCTTTGTGGCTCTTTGTGCAAAAAGATTATCAAATATCCTTTAGGCTTCTTTGAATATGATAAGTCTAGCTATGGTTGACTCTCAAGCATTTGTTTCAAGAAAGTTAACAACCCAATAATGCTTTGTAATGTTGGAAAAAGAGTTGCAAACCTTGTGACATTTGCTTGCACCAACTGTTTCCCTTTGGTGTGATCTCTCATCTTAAGAAAACAAGGGTGATTTTAAATAAATTTTGCTATGCTTCTTTCATCATCCACTATCGGTCTCACCTAATCAAGTTGCATATGTCCTCAAAAAGAAGGTCAAGGCAATGTGCTATGCAAGGGGTCCAAAAGAGTGACTCTTGTCCCTCTTTGAGGAATCTTCCAACTACCACATATGTTGTTGCATTGTTAGTAATGATTTGAACTACATTCTGTATCCCCACATCCATGACAACTTCCTTTAACATTAAACTCAAAGTTTCTTCATATTTTACTTTGTTAGAGGCATCTATTGATTTCAAAAAATTACCTCACCATTTGAAGCTACCAAAAAGTCGATAATGGAATGGTTCTCTTTCTCCTATCTAAAAGAATAGTGCAGCTATACTTGAACCATTGCTTCTTCTGTTCTTCACTACTGACTTTGCCTCTTCAATCACATTCGTTAGCAACTTTCTACTTGAGTCTTTTTGAGAAGGTGCCTTGTAGCTATTTCTTGCTACTGTCAATGCATTTACCAAATTTTCTCAATAAGGATTGCTTGCCACATTGAAGGGAAGATTGTTGAAGTACTAAAAATTGGCACATGCATTATCTGCTTCTTGATGCACCTCCCTATTACAACAGTTACCAAATGTTCTCAATAAGGATTGCTTGCCACATTGAAGGGAAGATTGTTGAAGTACTAAAAATTGGCACATGCATTATCTGTGTCTAGGTACAAAAACTATGTGGTGTTCGTGTAGGCACTAGCACTCTACTTGAAGTAGATGAAGTGGATGCTGTTGTGCTTCATATTTGCAGACCAAGAAGGGAGCCCACTATGCCTTCACATGCTGTATCTTCATTTGTTTCTGCGTGCATTTGAGAACCATAACCACTAGCTATGGATGTAGCAATGGTTGCCCTTATGCTCTCCCTTTGTAATTTTTTCTCTTTTGTCAATGCAACGTGGGCATTCATCACTCTTTTTAGCTCTTTTGTGGTGTTGTTATAGGGCTTGGCATCACAATGAGTAATGCCTGAAAGGTGGTATTTGAGGCAATTTATGCCTCCATGATGTAGGTTTTGGTATTTTATGCAAACAACTGTCCCAAGTGTCTCTAGACCAGCAGGACGAGTGCCTGCAATCGGTGTTGATTGAGTTAAACCTGAGCCTGAGCTTGATCTAAAAGCCTCTTTATTTGACATTGTACCTAACCTATAAGTACAAAGTGAATACACAACATTTTAATTTCTAAATGCAAAGAAATTAGCCTAAGTTCAACATAAATTACTAAAAATCAGCTAAATTTAGCCTTAGATTAGTTTCAAACTTTAAATTAACATATATTATTTTAAATTAGTATAAATTAAATCTATCCTAATTATTCCCCAATAAAGGTTAAAATAAAAAAAATAACTTGTGTATACAAAAAATAGTGTATTCATTAAAAAAATCAATAAAAACTGATAAAAAAACTGGTGATGAATCCAATTTTTTGGAAGTAAAATTCAAAATACTAATTAGTTTTAGGAAGCTATGAATTATTTTTAACCTACATGCTAGATTTTAGCAGCCAAAATGAATAAAATGCTTGCAAAAACAATTTTTTTTACTATCTTGCCCTTAAAATTCTTCAAATGCCCTTGAAATTTGCCAAAAAAATCCTTCCAATCTCCTCAGAAGGATGCAAGTGTAATGCTCCACCAAGAAACCCTAGAGGAATAGACTAACATTCCAAAAAGAGTGAAATAAATTATTTCATTCTTTTTGGAATGTTAGTCTATTCCTCTAGGGTTTCTTGGCGAGGCTTTACAGCAAGAGTGTCTTTAAATGGCAGAAAATCACATTTTTGTAGCATTTACGATGCATTTTTGGTGCTGTTTTTACCTGTACCACGTAAACTCAGCATTTGATGAATTTTTTGCTTGGACTCGCTGAGTTTGTGGTGAGTACTCACCAAAAATCGGTGAGTGGTTGTTAGAAACTTGGTGAGTTTTTCCCGAAATTATTTGTTTTGTATAAAATTCGGTGAGTACTTGCTGAGTATGCCAACTATGGGTGACTCACTTTAGAATTATCAGAGATGAAACATAATTGGATTCTAGTTAGGTACCCTCCTTTAGTGGTTTTAATAGAAAGCCCTCAAAGCCTTATGTTTCAAATTGAGATGGCAGCTCAATGTACTCTTGATGCTGAAATTGATGAATCTATATGTACCTCATAAAAATTATGGGTGGAACTTGAAAACGAAAGGTTTCATTTTCGACCCTGGCTATCCCAACAAGTCCAACTTATTGAATTGGTGTCATGTCCCTTCCATTAGTATATATATATATATCCTAAATAAAACAATTATTATTATTATTAATTAATATGAAAATTACCATCAAATGATTATTTGAAATTTATTTATTTATTAAATATTATTATTTAATTATTATTTATTAAAATTTATTACTAATAATGTTCTTGAAATATTCAAATAAAAAATAAAATTAATATCATATAGTAAACATAATTTATATAGTATAAATTATAAAACATGCGATCAACCTACTCTCATCATCTCTGGATATGAAAGATTGAATATTGCATTAACCCATGTATCAATTAACAAACAATGATATGGATATATTACCGATGCATCCAAAGGATTGACTAAGTATCAAAGACTACCAATTGATCATCACTGCATGCTATTGATCTATCATATTACCCATACACAATCGACTAGATTAATAAATATCAATGAGTCCAAGAAAATATATAATATGGTGCAATGTTCGGCGATCATGTTAACATCGATTAGAATTAACAAATACCAAGAATCGCCATTATCCATTAGGGACAACGCAAGACATGACTCTTCAATAAGGTGATTCTTCAAAGGGCGTGACCTTTAAGAGATAAAGGTATAAAGAAGTTTCAAATACGAAAAGGATAAGAAGAGGAATTACATAGAACTAAAAATATAAAATATATAAATATTTAAGGAGAAGAGAGGGACATTATCTGACAACATCTATCAAATCAGATCAGATCAGAACAGAACTGTTATTAAGTTACAGGCAGTTACATCCTTGTTTCGGGTGGTATGTGTTTAATAGGTAAGCTTCATATATGTAGCCCGATAATGTTTGTATATAGAATTTGATAACAATATTAACCAAGACTGCAATATTGTATAGCAGTAATAGTTAATTCCATAACAGTGGCAGACCAGATCTGCTATGCGTCAGATCTGTCTGCCCTTTTACCAGCACCTAAATATAGTAAAAACCAATGTTAAAGCAGTGGTAGTATCAATAAAGTATCTAAAATGTAATTAATAATTAACAAATACATTCATATTGGTTATATTATATATATATTTTTTTATATATATATATAATGTCTTAACTAGACAAATAACGATATTAGATTGTAAATCAGAAAGAGCTCATAAGAATTATGGATGTATGATAGATGAACCATTTATTTATTAATAGTTAATTGATTGAGCAATGGAATATCACTAATTGGATTCATGTTAAGGGGAAATGTCTCCTAATATATTTAGTTTGAGTCATAAGTATATGGAAATAGATTGATTATGGTTAAAACATGTCTAAACCTAGTAGGGGACATTACAATGGTATCAGAGCTATGATCCTACCATCCTGCAGGATAAAGATGAATCAATGAATCATTCTAGTCAGTAAGAAGAAATCTGACAATACGTGTATTCACGTGTATGCTTTGTGTTTGCAAATATCTATGTGTATACTTTGTGTATGCTTTGTGTTTTCGTACATTCATGTGTATACTTCGTGTATGCCTTGTATGTTCATATATATACTTTGTGTTTTATTGATAAATGATTGTAAATTGCTTGAGGACAAGCAATTTTGAGTGGGGAGGACTGTGATGTCCCCATATTAGTGATTGATATCTGAATATACTTACGTATCAGTTAGTTAATTATATGAGTTTATGACTGAAACTCTATAGTATTATGTAATCAGCTTCATAAACTTAATAAATAGATAATTAAAGACATTTACATTAATAATACATATTCATTAAATATTACATAATATTAATATTCTTATTACATGGTAATCATAATGTAATATTGACAAGGCAACAATAACTAATAAGACTAATAAAACATTAATAAACAATATATAACAATATAGTGGCAGACAAGATCTGACACATGTCAGATCTGTCTGCTTTCCCATCCTTTAAATAAACCATACATTAAGGCAGCACCTATATTAAGGAAGTCTAAGATCAAAATGGTAATCGATGATCACATGTTTATCATGGAAATCGCTGTTTATACATAAAGTTGCTAATGTAATTTATTCTCACCGATTACATTAATAACTAATCACCGATAGAAGACATCTCTACATAAAGATGCATTTCTTATTAGAGTCATGACTTATGAAGAAGTCGTTGGAATTCATATATCTTAAGGTTAGGAATCCAGAATTATTTATTCTTGATGATACCAACTCTTATCCGTAACTAGCAAATGAACAAGATAGACAATTAAACAAGACAGAAACAAATTGTTAATCCTTAATAGGAATGTAGTTGGAAGGTTGTATGAATGAATAGGGAAAGGCCTGTGTAAACCCATCAGGCGTCTATCCCAAGATGGGTAGAGATCAGCGACCCATGTAAGACCTTGAGGGTGTCGTCCCAAAATTAGGCCTGGGCTTGGATCCAAAACCCTGAGGGAGTCGTCACGCTGAGGTATCAAAGCGTCCTATTCAAGATCATAATCCTTTCCAAACTTACATTAGTAGCAAAGTTTTTAAGTTGAACTCCATCGTGATGTTAATTTCTATTTCTATTTCTATTTGCTTTGAGAATGTTGGAATTATGATGTCTTAAATGGTTAAACTTACTTGGGGACATTACAGGATTTCTTATTGCTGTCATGTTTTCAGTATAATTACATCATGCACCTTTCTAATGTATGTTCCTTGTATTATTTGTATATATATACTACGTGTATTAAAAAATTGCTTCATGTCTAATATGTTTTTCAGCATGTATGCCTTGTGTCTTTATGTATGCCTCATGACTGATGTGTCTTCAACATGTCCATTCCATAAGTGCGTTTCTCATGTATACTTGTGTACTACTACATTGTTTACATGTATGATATGTGAATGACTCATTCCTTATGCATATTCATGTCTATACTTCACGTGTATTTGTTATCCATGCTTCATAAATGACATGTTGGTTTTCTGCCTAATATGTTTTCCACATGTATGACTTGGTCTTAAATGTACTTATGTGCATGATTTATGCCTTACATGTATTCCTCTGTACACTTCATGATTCATGATTTTCCGTGTATTCATGTGTATTATTCATGCTTTATGTAGCTACTTCCTGCCTTATGTGCCTTGCTTCATGTTTTACGTATCCGTGTATATTGCTTCAAGCCTTACATGTCCTATATATTACTTGGTGTTTTACGTGAATGCTCCATGCCTTACATCTATGCTCTGTGCCTTATGTATATTACCTTATGTTTACATGTGTGCTATTTCATACGTCATGTATATACTTATGGATTTGCGCTACATGTCTGATAGGTACTTAAGCGAATTGCTTCATGCTTTAAGGGTATTCACGTACCTAATGTATGTTTCTCTGAAATGTATATACACTTCATGATTTGTGGATATTTATGTATTTGTTGTGTCTTCAATATGTTTGCTCCCATGTATGTTTTAGGTGTATGTTTATATTTGTAATGAATGTATAATTATGTGATTGCTCCATGTTTGTTACATTTTCAGCATGACTGTGTCACACACACCTTCGTAATGTATGTTGTACGTCCTGACTATGCTTCGCATCATGAAATGTTTTCAATATGTTATTCTATGTGTATTTTATATGCCTTTCTCAAATGCTTCATATCTTAAACATAGTTACTTCAAGACTGATGTGTTCACGGAATGCTTATCTCGCGTGCGTTCTCTAAGTGTATGTATCATGTATGCGTTGCATGTATTTCACTTGTATGTGCATGCCTTAATTGTATTCACTTGTATTACACATCTACTTCACACCTTGTGTATATTCATGTGTATACTCCATGTTTTATGTAGATGCTTCTTGCCTTATATGCTTCAGATTTACTCCTTATGTGTATTCGTATGTATGTCTCATTTCTTATGTATTCATGTGTATGCTTAATGTATTGAGAGTGCTTACTCTATGTATGCTTCATGTATATGCTTTGCACCTCCATATGACATGTACGCTCCATATCTTACATGTACATGTGGATATTGCTACAGGTATTACTTTTGTCTATGCTTCGAGATTTCCATGTATACCTCAAGCTTTGAATGACTTCGTGTGTATTACTTCATGCCATCCTCTTAATGTCTCATGCTTCATGTGTACTAAATATATTCAGGCTTCATACCTCATTACTTTACATGTATTGTGTGTGTACTTCATGTATGTATACCTTATGTTTTATTAGGAGATGATTTGATTGGGAAAATTGTCAATTGCTTGAGGACAAGCAATTTTGGGAAGGGCGGACTGTCATGTCCCTTCCATTAGTATATATATATATCCTAAATAAAACAATTATTATTATTAATTAATATGAAAATTACCATCAAATGATTATTTGAAATTTATTTATTTATTAAATATTATTATCTAATTAATATTTATTACTAATAATGTTCTTGAAATATTCAAATATTCAAATAAATTAATATCATATTGTAAACATAATTTATATAGTATAAATTATAAAACATGCGATTAACCTACTCTCATCATCTTTGTATATGAAAGATTGAATATTGCATTAACCCATGTATCAATTAACAAACAACGATATGGATATATTACCGATGCATCCAAAGGATTGACTAAGTATCAAAGACTACCAATTGATCATCACTGCATGCTATCGATCTATCATATTACCCATACACAATCGACTAGATTAATAAATATCGATGAGTCCAAAAAATATATAATATGGTGCAATGTTCGGCGATCATGTTAACATCGATAAGAATTAACAAATACCAAGAATCGCCATTATCCATTAGGGACAACGCAAGACATGACTCTTCAATAAGGTGATTCTTCAAAGGGCGTGACCTTTAAGAGATAAAGGTATAAAGAAGTTTCAAATACGAAAAGGATAAGATGAGGTATTACATAGAACTAAACATATAAAATATATAAATATTTAAGGAGAAGAGAGGGACATTATCTGACAACATCTATCAAATCAGATCAGATCAGATCAGAACTGTTATTAAGTTACAGGCAGTAACATCCTTTTTTCGGGTGGTATGCATAGGGTATGTGTTTAATAGGTAAGCTTCATATATGTAGCCTGACAATGTTTGTATATAGAATTTGATAATAATATCAACCAAGACTGCTATATTGTATTGCAGTAATAGTTAATTCCATAACAGTGGCAGACCAGATCTGCTATGCGTCAGATCTGTCTGCTCTTTTACCAGCACCTAAATATAGTAAAAACCAATGTTAAAGCAGTGGTAGTATCAATAAAGTATCTAAAATGTAATTAATAATTAACAAATACATTCATAATTGGTTATATATATATATATATATAACCTTATTAATGTTACAACATTAGAGTATATATATATAATGTCTTAATTAGACAAATAACGATATTAGATTGTAAATCAGAAAGAGCTCATAAGAATTATGGATGTATGATGGATGAATCATTTATTTATTAATAGTTAATTGATTGAGCAATGGAATATCACTGATTGGATTCATGTTAAGGGGTAATGTCTCCTAATATATTTAGTTTGAGTCACGAGTATATGGAAATAGATTGATTATGGTTAAAACATGTCTAAACCTAGTAAGGTACATTTCAATTGGAGAGAAATAAGTCAGCCACAAATAATAGAAATTATCGAACTGAGTAACAAATGATAGGGTCAAATCCTAGCTAATGGAAGTAGTGGAAATGGTCAGATTCTAGAGAGTTGTAACTCCTTGCTACTCACCAACTGAAGTAAAGGATATAATTAGCATATGTAGTTGGAACATTTTTTTTGGCGGGGGGCTGATGTAGTTAGCATATATTTGTCTTAGTTATGTTTGTCTCTAATGGGTCTGTTGATTATTCATTGGCTTGGAAGTAAAGAGAAAAAAAATTCTTGCTAGTTGCCAATGGCTTGGTTACTAGGCAACTGTCAAGGGGTTTATATAGATTTCTCATAGTTAGGGAAGAGACCACATTTTTGAGTTGCTCCTTGAACTGAAATTTTGTACAAGAGCATCCATGAAATGAATAAAAGCAATTAACGATATTATTCTGCAACTTTTGAAATAAATCATTTATATGTGTTAAATCTATTTAATCTCCAATAAATAGTTGTTTATCAATTGAGTAATAAATACCATACTGGTCAAGATCAAGCTCACTAAATTTAGGGAGACTAAGATTGGGCAATGAAAAATTAGCCTTAGATGGTGATTAGAAACCTTTTCTTTGGAAAGAAGATTCATGTACTTGCAACAATGGTATTTGCATACCATTAAAAACTGAACATAGAGGCAGATCAACCCACATCGAAAGAAAAAAAATATTGAAATTTGATAATCATCATGACGATAGAAAAAAATATCTAGAACTATAATCACTTCGTGGTGACAAAGAAACTTGGAGGGGAATCCCGTTATTTTGAAATACATAGAATGTGAAACCTTGAATATGACTATATTTTCAATCAATTGATAGAACTTCAATGCATGTGCACATCTTAAGCATTATTATTGTTTCACTTCATATTCTTAGCTCGTTGGAATTTACTAAGGAAATTTTATGCCACCAAACAAATTGTAAATTTTTATTTAAAAAAATGAAAATTGCAAGTCTATTAGTGTGTGTATTTGTTGAGTTCTTTTAATTTTTTCTAACACATATCAGTACTTTTAGAAAATCCAATGTAATTCATGTGATGTATTTGAAAAAGCTCTATTGGAATTTTCTTCATTTCATGGGATGCTTATAGGAGACATATAGGAGACACAAAGAAACTTCATCTGAAATCTCCTAATATTTGGAGATGTCTCCATATTGGTCTCCGAGACAGGGACATGTTTCTGGTATGGGAGATGAGTACCAGGGGTTAGGGTACGAGTCTCTCGATAACTACACAAAACACAATGGCTTGATTGGTTTACACACATTTGGGTGATGAATGGGTTGCTGTGGGTTATCTGACCCTCATCCTATTCCCTTGTAATAGGGGAAATTGGGATTGTGATAGAAAGTTGGGATGCTGAAACTGTCAATTTTTGAGTTTATGCCTAGGATTATATATTTGGTACTTAAAAAGGGCAACAAAATATTTGTGTCTTGATGGAGCATGATATGTTAAGGAGATAATGTGCAACTCATTTATATGTAGAAAGCATATAAAATGTTTTAATTGCATATTCTACCTAATACAACAAAACTAAAGGCTTATGTAGTGTAAATGATAGTAGCCATAATTTTGTATCCTGTATTCAAGTTCTATTCAAGAAGTGAACACATTTTGCATGTTATCCCTATATTATCTATAATTATGTTTTGTCGGCAAGAATATCACCTTGTAGCAGGGGGCATTTTGATTGTGATAAGATAATTGGGGCAATTAAACTGCTAGTTACTAAGTTCACGTCTAGGATTGGAAGTTTGGAACTTACAGAAGGGGTCAAAATCTTTATCTCTGTCTTGATGGAGCATGCTATGTTTAGAAGACAATGTGTAACCCAATTATGTGGGAAAAGCATATTACATGTTTTATTGCATATTCTATCCAATACTACACAACTTAAGTCCTCTGCAGTGTGAATGGAAGTAATCAAAATTTGCTATTTTGTAAAAGTTCTATTCAAGAAACACTTCACATATTGTCCCAATGTCGTCTATAATTGTAATGTCCGCATCTTTAACCTAGAGAGTTAGCCAATAATAAACAATTTGTAGTCAAGGGAGTGGCAAACCTTGAGCACCCATAGCTAGTTAAAAGTTAGTAGAAGTAGATGTACATGGCAAGTTGATAATTAGAAGCATAATAGATCAAGTTGATATGTTATCCATCCATCAGGGGATAAAGACTTGCAAGCATCCATCATACCAAGCTCACATATTGTGAAGCATGATGACCTTAATCCATACTACTGCAGTATGATACACCAGTTTTCATATAAATCCCTCTTCATCATGAAGATAATATGTATCAATGATATATGATCATATAAGGAGATCAGTCCTTCATTACAGTATGATAAGAGCAGAGGGAATGGCAATGAGTGCCAAGGTCAATTACATATATCCGATAAACAAGCAATAATAAACCCATGAAGATGCAACAACTATCTTTGAAGACATCAAATATACAGACTGGTATCAATTTGGGGGAAAGCAATGAAGCCTAGAAAGCATCGATTATTAACAAAGGACAGCAACTTGAATGCAGATCAAACAATGAACTGTTAGTGAGTCAATCATAAACATCGACATAATAGCTATTACAAGAATGAATCAAGCAGATCGACTAAGGCATAATTGGTGAATGTAATTGACACCAATTAAGATCAAACATCCTTAATACAAGTATCTAGTTGATCAATCAAGGAGGCCGATTAAGATTAAAGTAATGATGAAGATCAATAATTATTGGGAGACAGCGATTGGTATTGTTAAATCGATTTAAGGAATTGACAACTAATCGGAGATTAGTCACCGATGATAACAGCATACAATTCGATGAGCAAAGGATTCTATTAAGTGGCAGCGATTTGATTAAATAATATCAAATAAGAGAAGTAAATGCTAACCCTTGATTAGTCATTAAGAACAGTAATTGTAAACTACATTGATTTGTTATGAAGAAATTTGATTAGTAAAAGAGGTGTCTCATTGGACATGAATCCCTTATTTTTGCATGATATAAGAGGGAGATCAATCACAATCCAGCAAGCATCGTGGAGTCAATATTTTTTATTCTTATCCAGTTTGGATCACTCTTAGTGAGCATATGCTGTAGACACAATATCGGGTGCATAAGCAAATCAATTACCAATCTGAGGCAGCCCCTTCATATAACTTATAAGTCACCATCAGAAAAGGCAACATATTACCAGTGAGTGATATAAAGATTTCAATTTGCTTATATATCAGCAAATCAGACATAGCAACCAACAAGGAGCAATAGATATTGTGATTGCATGTATTAAAAGAAACATGCAGACATAGTATCCATATCTGAAGTTGCAAGCTTAGAGGTCAAGATCTGAGACAGCAGCATATCGCTCAAAGTGATATTCCATATTTCTATAATCATATTGTCCTATCAGCCATAGCAAACACACTGCTGCCAGTAATACATATCAATTGCATACTCATATTGTTTATATCAGAAATAGCATCATTGACTATCACTAGAAGTGATAGAAATATTATATTAATAACGTATTTCATATCCCTGTAATAGACATTGCTCTTAATAATTAATCATATCAGTACCTATATCATATTGCATATACACATTGTTAAATTGAATCTGAAATAGCAGTAGATATTTGTCATATCTTGCATTACTGGATCTAAGCATATGTACCTATTAGAGTAAGAAGAAGTTACGGTCATTGTCCCAACATTCTAAGTTACCCTATTAATGGGACATTACAAGTGGTATCAGAGCATTGCAGTCTGTGGTTCTATTGCATTGTTTGAGACATTATAATAATTATCTATTGTCACCAAGAATATTAAATTTACTTTAATAATGAAAATGCAATTGTGTGGAATGTATAATATGATTGCATATTTATTTCTGAGTCAAGACATATATGTTTTTCTTGTAATCGTTGGTAATATCTAATCTAAGGTTACTCAAAAGCCAATATTCAAGCCTTGCCCATATTCTAAGTTGTGACATATTTTCTTCTAATGATAGATAGGTTTGGTTCACCATATGCCTTTACTCTGTTTATTAAAATTGTGTCAGTTTTCTTCAGGATGTTTGGCAAGGCACTCAACTTCTTGCTACAGATGTGGCTGCTGCATCGGTCCTACTACGAAGAACCTTGACAGGCGATGAGCTTACTGAAAAGGAAAAGACAATTCTTCAAAGAACACTAACAGATCTTGCTTCAGTTATACCAATTGGGATACTCATGCTTCTTCCAGTAAGTCTAACATAAGGGCTCTTTCTGTTTCTAAATCCATTCCTCATAACTATTAGGAGGGTTAAACTATTAAGAGAGGGGTGCCTTTATGTGCCTCAGTGATTTGGCTGAGAATGCTCTAGTTTTGATTATGATTTTTTTGTACTATGAATCTTTGAACTTCTTCTATAGTGCTTCTGAGAAGTTGGTCATCTGCCTCCTTTGATTCTCATTTATTATGATCAATAGATTCTAATTTCATAGCAATACCAGAGATTGTAATAGCATCATGCTAAAACGTACACTTTGTATCTCTCTGTTCCTTGGTAGCACTACTAGATCATTCATTAAGGACTCATGACTAGGGGTCCTCTTGTAGCCTTTGGGTGATTTCATCCTGATACAATTTTTTAGTTCCTAGTTTTGTAGAACTTGTGGTTAAACATATTTTGTTTCAGAGATGCTTTTTTCCTTTTCCTTGTTTAGGTGGATATTTCCACTTTAAGACACCATTGCTGGTAGTAGCTTAACAGGTTGTATCTAACAGTAGGGGTCCTCTTGTAGCCTTTGGGTGATTTCATCCTGATACAATTTTTTGGTTCCTAGTTTTGTAGAACTTGTGCTTAAACATATTTTGTTTCAGAGATGCTTTTTTCCTTTTCCTTGTTTAGGTGGATATTTCCACTTTCAGACACCATTGCTGTTAGTAGCTTAACAGGTTGGATATTTGATCAAATTTTGGTTGACATTACTTTTACTATAATTTATTTCTTTATATGGAAGTACATAAATTCTGGAAACAAATTATCAGAAGGAAAGAAGTAAACTGCTTAATGCCCTAGAATGACCAGTGTAGGTCAATGAGATTCAGGTGTACGGAAAGTTACGTAGCAGACAGCAGTGCTAGAAAGCATGGTTACTGGGTTTGCTAAGTGTAGATGTGTTTTTTATTACACCTCAAACACAAAATAAAATGCTAAGTATTCTATCCTCTCATGAGCAAGGAAACCTCAAATGCTAAACAATGTGATCAAATAAGGCAACCCCAAAGTTTCTTTAGTCAGGTCTTGATGTGCAACTGAACAGTCTCAGTGAAATGATGTGATATGCTGGTATCACAAAGGGACTTACGCTTTGCTGGAACTGGAATTCTAATTTAACTCCTCAAACACATAAAGATCAAAAGGGATAGGAAATCTAATCGAAGAATCTAACAATGCAAGAAACAATTGCTGCCTTACTGAAACCAAAACAAGCTTTGCTTCGCCATGAGGAAACAACTACACAAAGATGGTGCAATCTCCAAAGGGTATGCAAATGATTTTCAAATCACTTATGCCCATCAACACAATGAACATGAGCATAGAGCAATTGAAATTAAGCTTTTAATATGGGTTCAGACTAACCATGTACTGCAATTTGCAATCAACAAATAGCAAATGGTATGAACATATAGGCTTCACCATGAATCAACAATAAAATCTTATATTCATCTAATCAACTCCATGTAAACAAACCTAAAACTTGAGAAGTAGAAACCATGCAACATGTTGAAACTCATACAAAGATCCACCATATCTTCAATGAAATCATGTATTTATTCCACCACAGTCTTGGCAACAATTTCTTGTCTCCTACTCTAATCTATTCTGCACTACTACTTCCTAATTTCTAATTATCAATTATTAACCTCTACAAAATTGTAATGTCCCCACTTTGAAATATAATTTAATAATAAATAATAATAATAAAAATTAAAATGCAAAAAATAAAAATAAAATTTAATTTAAAATATAAAAGAATATAATGAAATATTATTAAAATTTAATTAAGTTAATGAATGGTCAAAAGACATGAAATGAAAAGTTGTGACTCCCTCAAACATGAGATATAAAAGGGAGAAGAGAACCTTGTTTGAGAGGGAGAGGAGAGAGAAAGGAAGAAGGAGGGAGCATTTAAATCAAGGAAAGATTAATGGAAGAAGAAAAGGAATGGGAAGTAGATAAGGAAGTGGTTGTACACTTTCAAAAGGGTGCTAATTGTGAGAGGTTGTGTCTCTTGCCAAAAGACAAACATGATGAAGAGGTGCGACCACTCCCTCACATTGGGAGATATAAAGAGAAGAAGGTTCATTTGAGGAAGGGATCCAAGGGAGATCAGTTTGGAGAATAATATATTATTCTCAAAGGCAGTAATGAAAAGTGGTGACATAATTTTCATGAAAGGTGGTGCCTCAATCCTTATGAAAGGTGGTGACTCTTTTACCAATAAAGTATAAAGGAAAGATCATAGACTTTGGTTTAGACAAGATCTGAGTGTAAATTATAGCAGATTTCTGAAGGAGATTTATGTGCAGATTTGAAGATCATTATAGCAGACTTATGAGCATGTATATAGCACACTTGTGAACATAATTTAATGCAAGGAATGAGGTGCATGGAACATGGAGTGAAGGACTTCACAACATGAAAGAGTCAAGTTTCAAGTCATACAAGGAAGCGGATCAAGGAAAAAAGAACTCAACAATGCGAGGAGAATCAATATCAAGGAATCCACATTATTAAGGAGAATAAAGGACATGTTCCACATTTCAAGAGGATCACCAAAAAAAAGATTACTCTAAAAGGATGAAAAACAAGCTGACTACATTGAAACAAGCTGAGATATACATGTTGAGGTGGCACCCATTCACATCAACCAATAAGGTGATGCCACATAGACAGGTCCAAGTTCATTAAACCTAACTCATCCAAGGAATATCAAAGTGACATGTGGAATTACATTTAAATATTATACCTTGCTGCACCTCACTTCTCATTGATCTATTCTAAAAGGGACATGTGTGCAAAGTTGTGTAATCATATCAGTGGTCAAATATTAAATGTAAGTGGTGGTAGTTGTAACTACCCCACATTAAGGTTTTATTGTTCAAATATTGGGTGTTGATTTCAAATCAATCTGGGCCCTTGAATTGTAATTCAAAGACTATAAAAGGCTTCGCTTTTTCTTTTTTGTAATGTCCCCTTTTTGGATCACCATATACTTTGCCCTGAATTCACAAATCCATAATCAAACAAGAGCAAAACATAGTTAGAAATATAATCTTCACTTAAGAATAAGATGAGATAAGCCTATTTTGTAAACTTGCAACCAGATTAGACAACAATGTAGATATAAATCATGAAATACATCCAATTCTAGGGTTAGGATATATATATCGTTCTACACAACAAAGCTCAATAATTACATGGAAACTCAACCATAGCAAGGGTTGTGTTGGGAGACATGATGAGGTGCTCCAAGTATCCTCTACCCTAGGTCCAACAGCAAGACCTTATCCTCTATGGCCTCATGCGGTCCTTAATTGATGGTCCTCAACCATCATCATGAGGTGCTGTACCTAGTGAGAGCTTTACACTGTTCCCCTCCATCATGTCAACCTCTCACCTCTTATGATTGACTTCAACAATTGATCAATGTGGAGATAGTAGGGAAGCTGCAATAGGGTGCCCTTCACCCTCAACCCTAGGCCTCAGGTCAAAAACCTTATCCTCCTTGGCCTCATGTGGTCCTTAGCCATCATCATCAGGTGGCCTCATGGTCCTTAACTTAACCATCTTTATGAGGCGCCACACCTAGTGAGGAACCTTTCATTGTTCCCCCTTGTTGCACTCCTTCCTTCCTTCCGCATGATTGATAAGTGCATGGATATTTAGATTCAAGCATATTTCTTAAGTAATCTAATAGATTATAACATATCGCCTTGTTGTAGATATGTTTGCATTTACTGATGCAGATGTAATTCTAGTTTGATTACTGCTTGCATCAAACTTGAAAAAGACCACATTTTGAATCAAGAAGAATGAAAAAAAACTCAAACTTACACATTCCTCATTCATGATGAGCCTTATGCTTTCATGATAATTCTTTCTTCAAAACATTATTAAATGAAAGAAAAGGACATTAGCACCTCAGGAATCATGTTCTTCAAACCCTTCCCAATGTGAAAATGACATTTTAAGTCTGGAAGGTGTCTAGAGGAAGGTGAAATTTCCAGCATGGAAGGAGATATACGCTCTGATTTGAGCAATTTCCTTCACCAAACTGAGTAATTTCCAGATTTGATTTGAATTGAGTGGAAGTGTGGTTCCTTTGACCACCTTGATTCCTCCTTCAACACTCGCTTGGAATCTGATTTTCATGGTATTGGATTCATTTACCTCGGATGTAATTTGCTCTCTGTTCTGATATGCTGTTCACTCATTGTCAAATTCGCACTTCTGCTCTGCTGTGATTCACTTCGAATTGCATTAATTCTGATTTGATTTTGACAACATTTGTACCTGCTGAAATTCATTTTCTACAATGGAATTCATCATCCACCTCAGGCTTTCACTTCTGCAATTCGCTTGATCTGCTTCTGCTGGTTGTGATTTGCTTTACAATTATCTTCATTTGGATCTGAAACAGATTGGATGTGAGAAAATGAATCTTACTTTGTCTTTATATGTATCTCAACACTTTATTGCTAGGGTTGGCTAAGGAAATTCTGTTTTTATTTCCCTCTAATATGATTTTCAAATTAATTTCAATCCCACACATTTCATCCTGCCCTTTAAGCGAGTCGGCCTTCTTTAATTAGGTCCACATGTTTCATTGCTTTGATTTTTAATTTTGTTTCACATGTTATTGACTCACAATCCCAGCTGACCTATATCACATTAAAACCTGAACCGACCACTCTCCCATATGAGTGGGATTCTCATATATATATAAAGGAATCAAATTGGCACATTTAGGAGGTGGAGCAGGAATACATGAGCGCAAATATGACTTCCACAAGGAATTGTGGTTGCATTTTTTACCCCAAGCAGGAATTTTGAGTGCTAATTTACCTTATGCATGGAATAAGAGATGCATTGTGTCATGTCCCCTCCTTGATCGTTATTTATAATCTAAATGAAACAATTATTATTATAAACTAATCAACAAATGATTATTTGAAATTATTAATATTTAATTATTAAATATTATTATTAATATTTATTAATATTTAATCATTAAATATTATTATTATTATTCACAAATTAATATTGAAAATTATTATACAAAAATTATTTAGTAATATGTGAATCACATTTTATTATTAATAGAATTTAATATTGTTAATACAATTAATATTACTAATGCAATTTAATATTGATACTATTAATATAATTTAATACTGTTAATACAACTTGCTTGCGCATATATATATATAAAAGAGAGGCAATGATATTTGGTGATAATAATATAACTTTATCGCTGTGAAATTTGGATACATTGTTATATAATTATCAGGCACAACTCATGGTGCGAATTATTATTGAAGGAAACACATTTGGAGATTGCCACTGCACCCATAAGAACCACCGAGTTTCTATCAATTAGTATCATTGATTGTTCAATTGAGACTACAGAGTATTGCTAGTAGCTAGGATAACAAGGATATCGAAGATATATATATATATATATATACCACGATACATTAGCGATGGTTGATATAAAATATTAATATCAAAAGATTTGAATTAAGTATGTGTCATGGAAGCTTTGGAATTGGAAGCGATACTAGCCAAAGTGAGGACAAACCAGTTACGGGACCAAACCAAATAATATTATCACCGAGGAAGATCTGCGAAGATCAATCACAGATGCCGACTTCAGAATATCGATTACGGACAAGGTATACGGTAAGAATTAAGAGTCGTGTTAACAATGACCAATAAACAATAGCGATGAAGAAAATGATTGTCAAACAACAAAGTAGGACTATATGTGATTCATTAAGAAGAGGCGATGGACTCCCTATAAAGCTTATCGCATGTATTAGGGAATAATATTATCAAGCGCCCACTTTATATAAAGAGATCGGAGTATAATATGTAGCGCTCTGGTTTATAAATAAACAGCGTAGTAATTAAGTTATGAAAAAAGTGGAAATGTTATTGTTAATAAAGGCATTGACTAACATTAATGAAGTTAGTAATCATTTCATAACAAGGGTCATGTCTATTCAAAGAGATGCATTGCTTCATTTTGGGATGGGAATATAAAAGGAATGATGTAGTGTGAAGAAATGGGGGGGGGGGGTCTTTGTAGTAGAAATTAAGTCTGTTAAAGCTTTGCTGGCTGCTTCCGATGGAGGCAATATCGGTCATCTCTGTCGAGCGATTGGAATCTAGTCAATGCAAGGAAGAGTCAAGACTGTTAGGCACCGCTAGAATTCCTTCATCAATATTTGAAAGGTCTGTTCCAAAATTAAGTCTTGTTCAGGCAGGAGCCGTTTCATCTTCTTTGCAAGACACAGCCTCTTCATTGACCATCGATGAGTTCTCTTATTTGTGAGAAAGATGATGGATTGTTATCGGGATTTTTGAAGATCTGTTTGAAAGGAGGAATTACTTTCATATTCATATTGTTCAAGTGTCTTGTGTAATCTGCAACTACTTGAGGCGATTGGTATTTTGCATTCTCATCCATAAGCGTAGCTCTATTCGATGAGTTTGTGTCTTCCCTTGGTGACAGGTTGCTTGGAACAAACTGCACTTTTGAATACCCGATTCAAAGTCGTGAGGAGAAACCATTCCAATTCTTGAATGTTAAGTTTCCCTCTAAAGTCGTAATACATTTCCGAGCCGTATTTGGTGTTGGTTGTGAATTGCGCCATTCCTTGGCGAGACTAAATGTTAATTGTAGTGTGTGGTGTTTCATTTTTTATACTATCGAAACAGAGCATTCGTTATTGATTTTGTATGCCTAAGTGTGATTAATATTATCAGTTCATGAAAGCATTTCTAGGTCGGGTTGTTGAAGAAGTTTATCATTTCTCATATCATACCTTTGGGCCATCGTTCAGGGTGTTGCTGATAAAAATACTAGCTTCACGAGAGTAGTATAATAGTATTGCAAACCTATACCAGATTGGTAGATTGATAGCAATGATTGTAAAGATAAGTTCTACCTTTCATACTATTCTTAGAAATTTTAAGTCAAATATTATAATAAAATGTTCTCGTATTTGATAAAATTATATTTATATATATATTATAGTTATCACCTTAAGTTGGAATTGTTGTCTCAGGTTTAAATTAAGGAAAATCCCAAAGAGGGACATTACACATTGCCACATAGGAGAAGGAATGATGGCCGCTATTTCACATTGGAGGTGGAACTTGTAGCTCCTCCATGTGGTGGAGAGGAAACTTATTGTATTCCAATACTTGGAGATTAAAAGGTGAGCTCCATTTCGACTAGGAAATGGAATTTGTAGCATTTCTATGAGATGGAAAGGGATTTTCTTGTATTCCACATCTTAGACAAGGAATTCACTTACATTTCACACCCTAAAGGTGGAATTTTCAATGTTTCATCACCTTGGAGAAACATTGCAGAGTGCAAACTTAACATGGGGAAAGATTTTGCAATTTAAACAAGGAATTTCACATTCCAATTCAAGATTTCCAAATTTTTGACATGGAATTAGATATTTCAAACATGGAATTTTGAGTGGAGAAATTAATCCAGAGGCAGATTTCCCAAGGGAAATCCACCTCTCAAACGTGATTTTTCATTATAACTCTAGCCTTAGAAAAATTCTTTCATTCCATCCTATCATTTCAACCTTTCCATGATAGCATCCTAGATTATTTCATTCTTTCAGCCAAGTGTTAGAATTCCAAACTAGACATTCACCCATTCCTAACTTGAACATCCTGTTAGCAAGGATGAAATCCACACTTACTTCATGGATTGACTCATGCATTCACTCCAGACGAACAAGATATCACTACCTTCTTGAAACCGAAAATCAGCACTCTATTGAAAGAATGATAGGCCTTTTATAGGCAATTACAAGGCGGTTGTCCAAATTGGGACTAACCGTTCACAGAAGTTAAACTGACTCTAAAACACACTCTAAAAATAGAAACTCAAAGTTCTATCACAAAGTCTCTAAAAATATAACAAACTCCAAAAATATAACTAAATGACCATTAATAAACACACAACTAAACATAACAATTAAATATTAAAATACCCTCTTTTAATGGTCATTCTATCAACCATAGTTGAACTACTTGCGACTCGGCTCGACTCGCCAAGCCCTTGGGAAAAAAACTCGGGGAAAACTCCGGAAAAACTTGGAAAAACTCAGCGAAAAACTCGGCAACTTAAAAACATGCTTAAACTTAGTAAAAAATGCATTTTTCTTGTAAAATTTAATGAGAAGATGCATCCAATGAGTCAATAAATGATAACACAAAAGAAACAAGCTGATTCTAGATATATTTAAATGCAAAGTGTCTACAAAATCTCATCCTCACGAGGAATGCTGATGGCTGGAAGCAAAATAGTAAATAGTTTTTGTAAAACCAAAAGTAAATACATCATTACAAATTACAATTACAACTTCCTCTTCCCAGCTCTAGCTAAAACTATTTACTATTCCTCTTCCTCTTCCCAGTGGAGATCTTCCCAGTTCTAAGGGTGAGAAAAGGAGGGGTAGAGAGATAGGTCTAGATCTTGGTGGAGATCTACAAACGTGCAATATTTGAAATTTCATCATTCATACTGATAGTTTCAAACTTTAAACTCTAAAATGTATAATACCAAGATTTCTTCAATGCTAATTATGTTGTTATATGGAGCCTAATCAAACTCGGAGGTTAAATTTTCCCTACTTCCATCAGCGCAGTTTCCCCCTATATTTTTTGACGGGGGTTTGGGGTCAGCGCCCCCAGTTGGGGTCAAGGGGCAGAGCCCCGCGAGGCCAAAAATACTTTTATTATTTTATAAAGGCATCAGGTGTTATAAAGTATAAGAAAGGAAAAAGACATATTGAAATGCCACTTATACTTAAATGTTATATTTCATGTGTATATTTTGATGAAGAGAATGAAACTGACCTGAAAAAGCAAAAAACGATAATTTTTTGACATGTTTGGGCCTCTTTTTTTAGTCTAGCCGAGTTTTTTAAAGAAACTCGCCGAGTTTTTGCTGTGAGTTGAAGACATGAAAACTCGCAGAGCTCAAAAACTCGGCGAGTTTTTGCTGCGAGTTAAAGTCATGAAAACTCGCAGAGCTCAAAAACTCGGCGAGTTTTTGAAACTTGCCGAGTACTCTGCGAGTGTGCCATCTATGCTATCAACTACTTAACCGATGACAAAATCTATTTATTGAAAGCATAGAATGCTTACTCCTCTTTAGAATGCTCTGCGACATTAGTTTTCTCCCACTCCTGAGACCTCCTTGGTTGGACTTCTGATCAGCCAACCTCTTTTTGCAAAACCTTTGGATATGTCTAGGTCCACTTCAATAGTGACATTTGATTTTCTTCTTGAAGACCTCCTTAGGGTTGCGCTGTCCTTTATGGGGAGTGGACGTGCCTTTGTCTTTGTCCTTGGGAGTAAATGCTTGTTCTACACTAGCCATGTCAACATTGCTACCAAATTGTTGTCTTTGCTTGGCTTGCTGCAATAGATTATTGCACAACTCATCAAACTCCAAGTCAACATTAGTGGAGGTAATGTTGAGCGTCTCTATTAAGTGTTCATAGGATCTAGGTAGGCTCTTCAGTGTAATCACGACCATATCCTCTTCCTCCATCTTGCAACCAATAGCCTCCAACTAGTCATGAATATCCGTGATCTTCGTAAGATGTTCCTGTAGTGACATCTTCTCATGCATCATAATTGAGAACAACATGTTCTTTAGAAAGAACGTTCGGTTCTTGTCAGATGTCTCATGAAGACTCTTCAAGTGATCCCAAATCTCATTAGCTTTCTTGCTTGATGGCACTTCTTGAAGTATATCATTGATGATTGATAACTTCAGCAACATAACTGCTTCTCGATTATGCTCATCAAACTTGGTTTGGTCATCGCTTGCTGTTGCAGGATGAGATTCTTTACCTAGAACAATGTAGTCAAGGCACTGACTTTCAAAAATAGAAAGCATCCACTGCTTCCAAGTATTGTAATTCTTGCCTTTGAAGTGCTAACTACCTTCCAACATGATGTTGGTCAACAATGCCATCCCTCCCATTTTCTTATGCACAAGAAATTAGGTAAACTCAATGTTCAAAAGAGGCTTATTTTTTTGTTAAAAACTAGGCAAAAACCTTCAGCAACAATTGGTACAAATTCAAAAAAATCTGATTTTCAGGTCAAAATCAGTCAAACAAGTCCGGCACAAATCTCGAGATGTTGAAAAATAGGTGCAAAACCTTGGCATGGAATCCAATGTGCGGATTTATGAAAACTTAGAAAAATTTTCTGAAAACCTAGGTCATATTGAAGGAACCCGAAAAAAAAGTGTGTTGCAAAATTTGAGCCAACATCACAAACACTAGTTGTCTTAAACAACACAAAGGTCATGCGCATATAGAGACTATGATGCATAGAATGCCATGTCAAAAAAATCAGCCAGAAAAAAACATGCCGCCTTGAAAAATCGCGAATGAAATAGGTTGACGCAAATTCGGAAGCTTGGGAAAATTGTATTTCTTCTTTGAAAAAAACTTGTGTAGGAAAAAATAACTATTGCCTAGAAAATCGTGGCTCTCGGAAAAACAGACGCGCCTTAGAAAACCTTGACATGGGTTGGGCGCACAAAATGTGTAGAGGACACAGAGAATGTTGCATGAAAAGGAAAACGTGGCTTAAAATGATTCGAAAATTGTTCACGAACTGTCTAGCGAAAAAACGCGACCCAAAAAAATATGACTACAAACCATCAAAAAACTTTAGAGAGGAACCAAATTGCTAGCCCTAGACATGATTTCTCTCCAATTCAGATTTTTTTCATAAATAAATATCTTGAATTTTTTTGGAAATCATTTCTAGGTAGAAGGGTACGAACAAACTTTTAATGGCTTGTCACCCGCTCTGATACCATGAAACCAAAAATCAGCATGCTTTATTGAGAGAATAATAGGCCTTTTATAGGCAATTACAAGGCGGTTGTCCAAATTGGGACTAACCATTCATAGAAGTTAAATTGACTCTAAAACACACTCTAAATATAGAAACTCTAAATTGACTCTAAAACACACTCTAAATATCACGAAGTCTCTAAAAATATAATAAACTCTAAAAATATAACTAAATGACAAAAATAATAATAAACACAGCTAAAAATAACAATTAAATATTCTAATACTTCCTAGGAGCTGGAGACTAGAACTACTGCCATGCTATGCAAAACTAAAAAAACAACCTACACTAAGAAGCAAAAATGAGGGGTTCCCATTTGCAATGGGGCGTGTGTGTTTGTAACACAACACTAAGTTTGGTGCAAATAGGAGGGAGGAAAAGCTATGGATTTTGTGATTTTGAAAAGAATTAGGCCTAGTTGAGAAAAAATATAAAAAAAATTGTTTATCATAAAATAATTTCACAAAAAATGTATCAAATAAACATAATTTTCATATGGTTAAGCCTTTTCAATTGTATTTATTGTTTTTCAGTGTCAGTTTTAGGGTTTTCTTTCTCTAAGAACTCCTAGGTTTCACATATGGCTGGACTTAAAAGGTTGAATTGAACCAAGGCCTGTCTAGGTTTGATGCAACCTATTAAAATTTAGCTATGCTTGAAAGAACTCCAACAATAAATAAATCCAACTAAAATTGAAAAATAATGATCCTAATTAGAGGTTTGGATTCTTAGTGCACTTTATTTGTGCCCTAGGTTGTTAAAGAGTCATTTAGTTGTAATATTAGCTTGGTTCCTTCTTGTTGTTGGGACTCAATCCCACCATGTTAAATTTTGCTTGAGGCCCTTCCCTTCTCTGCGTTTTAACACTATTTGACCACTACTTTAACTGATTTTGAAATCTTTGTGGGTCTACATTTGTGATTCTTGCCTTGGTGTGGTTCTCTGTCGTCCCCTCGTGTGTTGGGAAATTGTCAAAATGCATAGTCTAAGTATAAGAGCTTTGTGCTTGAATTTCTAAGTGTTTAGTGTTTGTCAAAGAAGCAGGTTTTCAGAGTTTCCCTTGATATCAAGCCTTTAGTCTCAGTCTTGACCTCTTGGTCCATCGCTTTTAAAAGTTTCTAAGACTTTCAGGTCTGAATGTTGGACTTTCCCTTACCAGAATACCATTTACATGCTGAACATGATATCTCAATCCCTTGTCCTTTGAAAGTCAGTCTATTTTTGGATTTTCAGACTTCTCCCTTTATGCCTCCCACGAGAATTTTGACTTTCCTTTATACTTATCAGCTCATCAATCTTCCCTCCATCCACTTGCCTTAAGGGATAATTTCCTTGGTACTCCCAAACTTCGAACCCTGACAAAGCAAAAAGGTTTCCTTAGTTTGAATATGAAAGAAAATAAATCTCTATGTTGTGTCAGATTTTTTTCAGGTTCAGGAACCTCTTAAACCTTTGACAAGGTTCAAAGGAATGTCAGAGATTCGACATGCAAGTGAAGAAGATGGGGAGAGGTTTGGTGTTAGCAAGTTCACAGGTTCATGAACTCGCCAAATTGTTGACTAGGTTCTGTTGTGGGGGAAATTGCTGACAAAATGAAACAAAGAGGAACGGAGAAGAAAGTGGCCAAGTTTTAAATGTCACATGGTCTGTGAGTTTGCAAATTATACAAAAGTGCAACAGTTCAAAAGTTAACCATTTTGCTGATAATGTTACACGGTTCATGAAAAACTAAAAACATCAACATGGCAGGTAATGGAAAGTAAAATGAATATTTTAATTGTAGCAAGTGTTCCAATACCATAGTAATCCCATCTACCCTCTTATAATGCCTAGAATGACATTAGTGGCCAATACACCCTTGCACTACTAGATTTGATTTTGTAGGTGCCCGAAAAGCATATTTTAATCAGAAGGGCACAAATTTAAGCAACCAAAGGCATTAAAAAGAGGCATGCCCTAATTAATGCCTTGGTTATTGTCGTAGCACCCAATACGTAACTCATGTTCAGATCTTGTCTGTAATGGATTTCTTAGGCTTCCCCATGCTGTTTTGCTCTAGATCTGGAGGCATCATTAATGTAGCAAACATTTACAAGTTTGAGCAAAGCTCCTCCAAGATGGCCACATGGATTTCAACACTTTTCCCTAACAGGTTTTAGGCATTTTGGAAACGAACGCTAAGAGGGTTGATGACTGCAACCAGATAATGATGGATTCTTACATTGCATCCCAAGGCTTATTTGAGTAAAAGAAAAACAATAGATCTCTATAAAGCATTTAGCTAATCATGTAAAGGGTTGGTTGCCAAACCAATTTTTTGGTTTGGTAAAGTCTATAGAGTGTTCTAGGGCACCAAAATTTGAATGTTTGAACTATAAATGAAGGGGTATGCTTTGTAATAGTGTAGGAAAGGTCTTGTAATGCACTTTTTTGAAACTGCTTGTCTCCATAGCTGTTTGCCAAGATTCAAGTAAGTACTGTAATTACTTATTTATTTCCGCTTGACATATTTGTTGGTATGAATGAAACTAGGGTTTAATTTATGTGTGATAGCATCTAATTCATTGCAAAGCTTTTGTAATGGTCATTTCTTTGTTTCATGTGGGTTAAATATTTTTGGTTCATGTAAGGTAAGTTTGTGGTTGTGTGTGAATGCAATCCAGTTTCTGTTGATACTTTGAAAGATTTATCGCCTTCCTCTTTGCTGTTCATGACTCTGCTGCCCAATAGAGTAGGCACCGATTTGTATTAGTGAGGAATCAACCAATCTATCATTTAATCAGCTTTATCTTGTTAGCTATAAAACTAGATTAAGGGTAGTTTAGGTTATACATGCTGTTCATGATTCACAAATATATTCTAGAGTACTACCTTAGTGAAATCAATAGAGAATTTAAACACGCATGTCTGCACCTTGCCACTTTGTATGTAATAACAAATGAGAACTTCTAAACGAATTATAATGATGTTCATACTTGTAGGTGCTTGTACAAGGTGATATCAAAACTTCTAGAAAGCTATCTTATGCCAACTGTGAATAGTGAAATCAGTAGAGAAGTTAAACATGAATGTCCGCACCTTGCCACTGTGCATGTAATAAAAACTGAAAACTTCTAAAAGAATTATAATGATGTTGATACTTGTAAATGCTTGTGCGAGGTGTTATCAGCTATATAGAGGATTTAAGCAGCTAGTTGATCTTGACCTAGCGATGGTTATTGGGGTCAAGTGTACATTTGGGTATAGCTGCAGATTGTTATAGTCATGTAAAAACCTATGAAAGAAAATTATGAAATAGGATTAAGACACTTGTCGTCATTCTAGTTTGTCCTACCTCTCAACCTTGTCTATATAAACAAGGTCTCATATGTAAATTTCATAGATTGCATATGCACATCATTGATCGCATTTGATCTAATATATTTGCATCCAACATTAGCAAATTTATGCTCTTGCTTTTCTCTCTTGTAGGAGGTTAGTTTGGTGTTGCAAGTGATCTTGGGAGCTTTACCTTGAGTGTCTAACAAAAAGAATCATGAACTAGGGAGACTATGCAATACAGACATGAAATAATTAAGAAAACCATTCAAGCATGCATACATCTAAAAAGTGTATATATTGTCAATAGCCATAGTAGCATTTAGTTGAAGATGAACTTTGTAAAAGCAAATAAGACTGTCACATCATCACTGTTAGTATTGGAGATTAAAGCATAATTATCAAATTTGGCCTAGTCTAGATTTTTTGGATTGATCGGATTTGTTTTAATTTTACTAAGTTACTGGTTCGGGTTCGGATTCGGGTATGGATTCGCGGATTCGGCAAAACTTTTTTTTTCTTGGGTATGGGTACAGGTTCGTCCACACACACACACACACACACACACACATATGTATACATATGTCATATATTATATATATGTTCAAACATCAAAATTATAAATATATATGTTCACAGTTCAAACTTCAAACATACAAATATGAAACATACAATGTAACTTTCCCATACAATGATACATGAATGATAACAGATAAATCATAAATCATAAATCCATAATTGCCAATGCCAATAAATAATCTGATATTCATATATCGTAAATGTAATATCATATTCATAATTTGCAAAAAAGATAATATTCAAGTTTCGAACTGATTCAAGTTTGTTTATACATTTTTTACTTTTTGACCTATAATTTTCATGTTTGGTTATGCTTTTTTGACTTGTATGACCCGTGGGCCCCTTTTTTGGGAACCCACGGGCCCTGGTTCTCTCGGATCCACTTGGGTTCTCCCTGGGTTCCACCCGGGTGCTACCCAGGGAGATCTAGGCTCAGACCAGGACTGGGCAAGAGCCAGGACCCGGACCCAGCCTTTATCCCCAAGAACCGGTATCTGAGTAATTTTACTGAATCAGCTTGAAAATTGGCCGTTTTCAGGTACAAGTCATACCGGAAGTTGGTATAGAGTGACATGGATTGCAGGTTCACACAGGGTTTGATTTGGAGCATCAATGCACTTTTTTTGACTCTTTGCTAGGAAATCCTAAACGGCTATTGCAGCAATGCTCAACCCTATACTTGGAAAAGGCATTTATCAGTTACAACTGTCTGAGCGGGGGCATTTTGGGGTTGAAAACTTCATGGGATTCTCACACCATTTGCTTATTTTATTCTCTATGTGGAGTTATCACTTTTGAAGGGCATAGGGGAATCTTGAGTGGGAAATCCAAGTATCCGTGTGAACATTTTGATGGACATATTACTATAATATATGCTATAAACATTTATAATTTATATATATTATTCCTTTTTTTATTTTATATATAAATATAAATTTCAAATATTTTAAATGCATTAGTATATTGTATTTCAATTTTTTTAATATAGCATACCCAGTACCCAAATTTTTTGCCGTGCCAGCACATGTACCCACATCCACACGTCCCCGATTCTGCTTTGGTAACTTAGGTCTTATTTGGTCTTGACTTTTCAATTCCTATAGAAGTTTTTACTGATACTTTTTTTTTTTGGAAATTGTAGATATTTGAAATTTTTTTTGACTTCTTGAATGAATAAAAAATTTCAAATTGTAGCTATTGATAAAAGAATGATATTGCCTCAGAAGAGCTTTTCTTCCTTAGGTAGTAGGATTCGAGTGGTGGTGGATGTTTTTTGGAAATAATTTCCCACATAAATGTTGGCTGTGTCACATTTGTAAGCAACCTGATTGCATATAACAATGCCATTCATATGCTTATTTCCTAGCTTACAAATGAATGTGCTTTTTTCTTGCAATGTAATATGTGAGAAGCCAAAAATTAAGACTGATTGACACAAGATTGCATTAAAAGTGCGACCTTACTGGATACAGGTGGAAATTGAACGTAGGCAGGACCATTGTAGGTAGAGTCTGTGATTGACAACATTTCCAGGATTAAACAGTGAGAACTCAGGGAAAGCTTAATTTTGATGAGTTATTATATACTTCATTTGACCTTGATGCTTTTCATTATATATCCTTGTAAGAAAGAACTTGAGACGAGTTGGTAATCTTTGTACTTAGAATGTTTTGGGGCATTAAACCTCAGATTAGAGAGGACACGTCTATGTAATTTTCTTACATTTTTACAAACATGCATATAATTTTCTGGTTCTGTTTGCTGTTCTCGTGATTGGTTGACCTCTCTCTCATGCACACAGGCAGACAAATTGACTCATGCTTGCACATGCATACACTTATTCCCTTTGTAAATGCTGTAATTTCAATTTTTATATCATGAGAAATGTTAGTTGCATAAAGCTGCTCTTATTCATATGATAAACATAGGTTCTTAGAAAGTTTATACTGATGTATAGAAAAATGCACACTAATGCTCTCTTTGAACAGGGTCACAGATATCATGATTGATGATGTTGGCATGCTCATATCTTGACTCTTAAAAGATAAATATTTATCATATGATTGAAGTGCTCTTAGAATCTCAGCAATCTTAATGCAGGTTACAGCTGTTGGGCACGCAGCCATGCTGGCAGCAATTAAAAAATACTTCCCTTCCATGGTATGCTTCTCACACTCTCGTTTGAGAAAATTTGGTAATGAACTATTAGATTGTAACAACTTTTGGAAAGAAAACCCCTTTACTAGTGTTTGTGATTACATGCAGATACCGTCAGCATATGCACGTGAGCGATTGGATTTGCTAAGGCAGTTAGAGAAAGTGCAAGAAATGGAGGTTAGTGCGTCATACCCAGATGAAGGAAGTGCAGAGACGGTAAACTCATAGATAAATGTTGTTTATGATAGCCCATGAGCCTTCATAAATTTGAGTCAAAATAGAGCATCATAATCAATTAAATCACATAGTAATCTAAATCACAATCTCTAGGGCTAGTGCTCTATCAGAATGTAAGATAATGTTGTGATTTGTGATAAATATGTGAGTGCCATTTTTTATTGTAAAATAAATGTGAATAAGGCCAAGGGGTCATATTTACATTTTCAAGAACTAGACATATTCTATATCAATTTCTTTCTCAATTTGAATATCCTCGAATGTAATGGATTTGGAAGAGCACATCTCTAATTATGGCCATATATTTTGGCTCATGTACAAGTCCATTCTAAGATACTCAAGTAGGTCTGTTTCAAAATTTTTGAGTTGAGCAAGAATTCTTCACAATCAACCCTATAATGCTTAGCTAGCATTGTATATACTAATTTCTTTAATTGAATGCTTTTACCATACAATGTGAAGGTTTATAAGCCTTGTGGTTTTATTATGAGAACCTGTTTCACATGGTTATCAAAATTTCATGGCATGCCCTAGGTAATGCTTGTTTACTGATCTATATACCAGTTTTATGGCATTTTACAGCAACTATGATATTTCTTGAAAATAAATGCAAAAAATCAGAAATATAGTAGACCGCTTTGAGGGGTAACCTCTAATTAATCAGATAATATCATATGAACTCAATAAAAGATGATATGATGATTTGGGAGAAATATTTTCACCTTCAATTTATACGCTTAACTATGTAAGGACATATCCTTTCATCTTAATTATGACTATCCAAGGTAATAACTAATGTTAAGATTAAGAATGCCACAAGTACTTAATCATTATACTAAGAATTGTTGGTTAACAGATTTGTCACTGCGATTGTTTGTCCGAAGACAGTGACAATCGTGCTAACAGTTGGAGACATTGCAGCAAAACCACAATCTTTCTCTGCATTTAGAGGGGCAGCTCCCTCGTAGGGATCTTTAGAATTTTTGTATAATTTTAACTTGAAAGTACAAAAAGGAGAGAAAACTAAACTAAACTGAAGAAAGGTGAATAACATAAATCCTAATGGTAAACATATGAATACTGAGGTTCTACAACTGACAATAGATTACGAAGGGAGTTTTAGCACAAAATATGTTTGATATGCAATTTTGAAAGAAGGTGAACGAATCTCAATATATGAGGAAACAAGTTATCTTACCACATTCAAACCAAGATACTAGGGTTGTCAGCAAACTTGTCATTGATGTCAAAACAGTAGCAGACCAAATAAATGTATCTATTGCTTCATATACAGTTTGCATTTTGATATGAAAGTTTTGGGGTTGAGATTTGTTTCTCCAATCAATACTGCATGAGTATCATGAGATGATGTTCTTCTTAATATCACTGATAGCAATGATTGTTATTCTATACATATTGTCAGGCCGCTTCAGATTGTGATTTCTAGTGTGCGAAGGACCTTAGTTTGCAATCGATTTTTGTATACCTCATGGTTTTGTACATGCAGATCTGAATATTGTGTATTCTGATATTCGGATTATTTCAGATTGATTCTTCATGTTTTGTTTATGATGTTCGAACCATTTTCATAAACCTGGGTTATGGTGGAATTGATAAGTTGATGACTGCTGCTTCAAAGGAAGATATTCAGTGATGAAGACTTCAGTGGTTAAAGAGTTGGTTGTAACTGTCAACCAACCAACCGTTGAGAACTACTTTAGACAGGGTTGTTGAAGGTACAAACGGTTTTCAAATCATACACATTTTGTTTTGCAGAATACTAATTTTATCAAGTGCAAAGGCATTCAAGAGTATTTGATGAAAACAAATATTCAGTTTGTGAAAACCTGTGTATCTACATTCAGTATTGTCATTATAATTATTCAGATCGGAAAATACTGATAAGGTGTTTGATATATAACTTTCTTTTGTTTGATGTTCAAGGATACCGAGTTGGTGCTCAGTTTATTATGTTGAGATTTGTGTAGGGAGTTGGTGCTCTCAGAGGGGATTTGGTGATTCCTTGGGTTGGTGCCCTAAAAGTTTGTAAACCTTTTAAGTGTGAGGTTAGATTAGGATGGTAGATCCTCGCAGCTTTTCTCACCGTGGTTTTCACATCTTGGGTTTCCACATAATCAATTGTGCATTGGTTTATTTGTGTGGTGTATCTCTCAAATTTCAGTTTGGTGCTTTCATTTCAGTTTTCAGTTTAAAACCAATTTAACAAAAGGAATTAATTGGATAAGAAAGTTTTATTTACTACTGATTCAACCCCCCCTCTTAGTAGTAAACCTGTGTTTTACAAGGGTATGACTGTGTTTCATCGATTACATAGATTACTAATCATTTGCACGATTACTTAAAGCGATCACTGATTTAACATACTAGAAATCAGAAATAATAACATACGAATACATTGAGTACATATGAACCAAATTGCATTCTTCATTATTATTCGAAATTATACAATTTCAAAACTCTTTTATACAGTGTCAAGCCAAAAACCATTACAATTTTCTTTTTAAATTTCTCTAGAGATCCCCCTATGTAAGAGTCTACTTTTACAAATGAAATAACCTTGTATTCATAGGCTTAAGAGAATAACCACTTTAGGTAACTACTTCGGATAACCAATTTAGGTAACCACTTACGATAACTACCTTAGGTACTGTTGTGATGTTTTCACACATCGCCCCATTGCAAATGGGGACCCATGTTTTTGCTCGTTTTGCTCGTTTTCGCTTTGCTTTTTAGGGTTTTGGTTTAGTTTGTCAGTTGTCTGGATTAGGGTCAAGCCTTAGGGTTTTTCATTTTGACGTTTTCAGGCCAGAATCCAGTCAGTCTTGAGAGCTTTTTGAGCTTCCTCTCGTAGGATGCAGTTTTTTGAATGAAGTGAATTCGCCAGAATGGTCTATTTTCAATTGGAATTTTGAATGCAGAGTCCTAAATTTGTCTAAGTGTTGATGATGAAATTGTGAATTTTGTCCAATTGAGTAATTTTGACCAAATTTTGAGTTTTTTGATATTTGATCCCGGGCATTGGAAATGATTTGTTTTTGCCTTGTGAAGTGATTAAACTTGTGAAATCATGATATTTTGGCCTGTAGGAGCAAAATCGCTCCTGTCCCTCAGTGAAGGACCGGAGCTCGTTTTCAAAAATCTTACTGTCTCTGCAGGATCAAGATGATTTTTCGAGTGGAAGAGGTAAAGAAAGGCGTGATCTTTCCGTTGAATATAAATTGAAGAATTTCACGAACACGGAAATGCCCCAGGAGTCAAAATCGCTCCTGTCCCTCAGTGAAGGACCGGAGCTCAAAATCAAACCTTGCCTTGTCCTTGCAGGATTTTAACAATTTGACGATTTGAAGGGGTCAAAGGAGATACATTTCATCAGTTGAATATAATTTGAAGACGCGAACATGAGGAAAAATGGACCAAAAATGCAAAATCGCTCCTATCCCTTGGCAAGGGACCAGGGCGAAGTTCAGTGTAGCTCCTGTCCCTCTCCTAGGGACCAGAGCGAAATTCTTCATAAGGCAAAATTCAGGCAAAAGCAAGCAAGTTTTAAGTTTGAAGGCAAGAAAGGAGGGTGTAACGGATTCATTGAAGATAAAATTGAAGATTGCAAGATGCTTGATGAACTCCAAATTGGCCTAGGCGCTCCTGTCCCTCAGTCAGGGACCAGAGCGATTTTTGCCTTAGTCAATTTCGTGCCAAGTTTGAATGATTTCCAAGCCAAATATGAATGCAATGGGGCACAACAAGACCGTTGGAGATAATTTTTGAAGTTGGTAAAGTGTAGATGAGCTTGAAAGTACAAATTCGCTCCTGTCCCTCAGCCAAGGACCAGGGCGATATCTTGACTATTTTGCCTTCTGTCCAAGTTCAGACCACTCCAAGTCAAGGTGAAAGGTGGCAAGGACGTTTTGAAGCGTATCAATGAAGAACGAAGTATCCAAGGTCGCCAATATTGAAAGAATTACACCAAAACACCCAGTTCGCTCCTGTCCCTCAGGCAGGGACCAGAGCGAAAGTGTTCAAATGAGGCCAAATTTGGGTTGCTATTCACATTTTGAATGTTTGAAAGGGAGTAAAGGACATCGTTTTGCACTTTGAAGATAATTACAAGTTAGTATGATGAAGATTTTGCACTAAATGCCCTAGTTCGCTCCTGTCCTTCAGTCAGGGACCAGAGCGAAATCTTCATGATGGCCTAAATTTTGAAGGTTTAACACGTTTCAAGTGTCCAAAGGGGATCAAAGGACTTCATTTTACACGATGAAAGCAATGGCAAGTTGATGAAAACAAGCATGAGCCCAGGACATTGAAGTTCGCTCCTGTCCCTCAGTCAGGGACCAGGGCGATATTTACTATATTTGCCAATTCATTCAAAATTCGCACCAAGTCAAGGTTGTACAAGGTTGCGCAGGGTCTAAGGCGTCTTAAGAAGATGGTATGCAAAGGTTTCAAACGTCAAAGGGTCATCAATTGAGCCAAGGGACTTATATCGCTCCTGTCCCTCAGTCAGGGACCAGGGCGATTTTCATTAAATCATCCGTTTTCCTTCAAGATCATGTCAAAGTCAAGGTTCGCAAGATCAAGGATATCATTTGCAAGGTGATGAACAAGGAGTAAAGCTTGAGAGATAGCAAATGTTGGCCAGAGCATGAAGTTCGCTCCTGTCCCTCACCAAGGGACCAGGGCGATATCCACCTTAAAGGACATTCATCCACCAAATCAAGACGATCAAGCTCGAGTTTTTTGACAAACATGCCGGTTTCAACGTGAAGATAGAGGTTTTGAACATAAAAGTAAGAAGAATCAAGATCAAGGTGATAATTCGCTCCTGTCCCTTAGTCAGGGACCAGAGCGATAGGTTTGTGTCCTTACCTCTTCCAAATTTGGCGTTAAAGCATTCTTTAGATTTTATTAAATGCTAGGAAAAAATCGATAAATTTGAAATCCAATTAAAGTTAGCATTTAACATTAGCGCATGGGCCTTTATTAATTAATTTTTGCCTTTTAAAAATCGAGTTTATTAATTAATTTTTGCCTTTTAAAGGTCGGCCTTTAAGTTTATTTTAAATTTGCTTTATTCACCAAGGTCGGCCTAAGGTAATGATGAGGGGTAAGCGTCTATAAAGGGGGAGGTGAAAATTTCATTTTCACATCATCATCTATCATCTTTTCATATGCGATTTGGAGTATACAAAGGAAGTGCAAAATTATCATTCAAGAGGAGGTGCGAATTGTGTTCAAAGTGCGAGTCTTATCAATAGGAAGGCACAAGCATTATCAAAGGAGTTCGAGTTTCAAGTTAGGCGAATTTGCCAAATACCACGTCAAAGACATCCCCAAGGGTGGCAAATTGATAAAGAGGACGTTCATTATCCTTCAAGATCACGTCGAGGTCATCTAACATTAATTTTGCCTAGGCAATCCTTGTTTTGCATTCTAGAGTTAGCTCTCAAGTGAGGTATGACGATGTGGATTTATTGTTTTGATTTTGAATCGTTGATCGTCATAGTTTTAAATTTTGAATTTTTGAAATTTTGAATTTCAATTAGCTCAATCCTTTTTAGGAAATGATAATTCAAGGACTTATCATGAGGTTTCCTAAAATTAATTTAATCTATGCTATTCATTGCAAAATCATGTTACTAATTTTGAAATGTTGTGTAGGCATCAAATGGAGATCTCATCAAGGAAAATCAAGCCAGATCAAGGACGGTCTTCGCCGGGACGATCAAGCCAGGACAGGGGCGACCTCTTTCAATCCAGCGTTCCAAGGCGAGGTACATCATCATCCTGCACATCAAGGACACATGGAGTTAGAACAAGGGCTCGTTGAAGAAGCAAATAGTTCCAGATGAATTAATTAAAGCAGGCTTCTCAACAACATCAAGTTGAATATTTACCAAGTTACAAGTGTCAGACGAGGTGGCATCCTAGTCATTACTTCTCCAGTTAGTGTGTTCCACCTCAGCATGTCCAGATTCAATGTACTTAACTCATGGAAGGTGACACAAACTCCGATGTACCTACCCCGGCTATCCGTTGGTCGATTTTTCTAGAGGGGACATGTGTCCAAGCAATACAATTTTATCATTGGTCAAGCATTAAATATTATGTAATGGTTGTAACAAACCCTAATTAGGGTTTTCATTGTAAAATCTTGGCCATTGATCTCGAATTGATCTAAGCCATCGAATTGTATTGTGGGCACTATATAAGCCCTGACATTTCATTTTGTAAAGTTAATTGGAGATGGTATAGAAGTAGTTGAAAGCAGTTAGTAAATAGAGAGTAGTTAGCTAGTTGATAGAATAGCAATTAGAGTAGAATAGGAGGACAAGGCAAGAAATTGTTGCCATTGATTGTAAACAAACTCCATTTTCATTGAAGTAATGGTGAAGTGTGTCGTTTCTTGCAATTTGCATGGTTTCTTGTTGAGTCTTCAATCCTAGATGGTAGATGATTAGATGAATGGAGGAAATGTGATTGATTGATGGTGGAATTCGTATATCCATACTACTAGCAGTTTGTTGATTGCAGACTTGCCTTGTGTAGTCAACTGGAATTGTTCAGCTTAAGCTCAATTTCAATTTGTCGCTTCTTCATTGATATGCATCAACTTGATGGTGTCTATGCCTACGGTGATGATTTGAACATCATAAAGCTTCCCTTAGAAGATCTCACTAGCCTTGTGGAGATGGTCCATTGATGTCAAAACAAGACCTAGTTAGAGTTTCATCAAAAATCAAATCATTGCTCCTACATTCTTAGTATTAGGATTAGATCTTCTCTTCGCCCTCATCCTTTTTCCATTTTTTCAAATCTAAGCTAGTAAGAGCCTGTGTTCCAGCAAAGCAGATCGGAAGTTCAATCATCAAATGTAAGTCCCCTTGTGATTCCAGCAAATCACATCATACCACAGCGAGCTTATCCACACGTAGAGACCCTACATACAGGAACCTTGAAGCCATCCCGATTGATCCTTTTCGCAACATCTTCAGCATTCGGAGGCTTTATTCAAGAGAGGATAAGGTACCCTTGGGTATTTTATTTTGTGTTAGGCAGTGTACAAAATACACGTCAACAGGTCCCCACATAAGATAACTAAGCGACCACCTCTAATAACTACCTCATAGAAACAAGTTAGGTTTTACCTAACTTTTACAAAAATTAAGTCCAAAATTCTAACTCGTGGTTCCATGAGTGACATAGTCACTTTTACAAAAGAACAACTTGAAACATTATAACTTTGGAAGAAAAGAGAAAGTTCAGTTTTGTTGGTGTGGGCATCATGTTTTCTTCCAATGCACAAATCACGAACATCAACTCCACCACTCTTGTAATGTGATCCATGCTGCCCATTTGAGCATTTGATGCAAATGTCATGTGAGGTTAATTGGTCTAGTGCCCCTAATTTGACCTCTTGAATCATGAGTTACTTGTTCAATAATGACTTGACTTCTGAGGACATGCACTCCAACTGCATTTGATGGCCATCCTTTCCTTCTATGAACTCATATTCTTTCCAAGTAGTGTAACCTAAGATTGATTTTCATTGTCACTTTTAGGTAATTCCAATGTGCCATTAACTCATTGTAATCAAATTGGATTTGTTTCGGTCCAAATGGAGACTTGTAAGTTGATTCCTGCAATGGGATTTTTATCCTGTCAACGTACACAAATTCATTTCATGCAAACTTGCCAACTTGTCACTATGGTGGACAATAAATAATTCTTTTTTTATGTTCTACAACATTCAATAGATGAGTTGAATCTGGAAATATCTTGTTGTCTTTATTTGTCAAGCCAATATCTCCAACTTCGTATAGATTTTGTGCATTTCTTAGTGTGACCCATCTCTTCCAATGAAATTGTGAATCTCTTTGTTAACTTCAATCCAATTACATCCGAGTATCTTTTGAATTTATCTATCCTTCATTAGCCTCCTAACCATTTCAACCTTACCTCACATGCCTGCTTCTTGTATCTTTATGTGATCTATAAGCATCAAGAAAGCATGTCCTCACAACCTCAACAAGATTACATGGCGTTTTGATGATAAAGTTTAGATGATAATGTCCCCTTCTCCGTAGTGATTAGTTCAGTGGTCTATTGGCCTATTCCGGAGATCCGTAGGCTATTTGGAAAGGAGAATTAGGGTTTTCCAACTTTTGTGGAGTTCTGCTCAAGCTTTTTAGGGTTTACCAGAAGGGAATTCTTCAGTTCTGTTTATGGTTTCCTTTTGGGTTTTTCATGAGCTCCAGGGTGGCATAACATGCATTTGATTCTTTGGTGAAGTGAGAACTTACTATTTTTAGTAAGTTAGGGTTTGGTTGTTTGGATGATGTTGTCTTACTGAGCTTTCCAAGCTCTTTCTCCCGGTGCAAAGATCATGTTTTTCGGAGGATTATTCCATGACTTACTATTTTTAGTAAGTGGCAGTATTGAGCAATTCTATTTTTAGCAGTTTGGATAGGGTCTTGTTCCTATAGTAGTTCAATGGTCTTCATTGCTCAGCTTCATCCTGGATTTTGTTGATAATCAGTGTTGGAGTCATAAGTGATTTAATTAAATATTATTTCCTTATCCTAAGGTTTAATATTTAATTATTTTCTAAGATACTGGTTCTCCTCTTTTTGTCCTGGGTCCGGGTCCTGGTTCTTTGCCCGGTCCTGGTTCTTCCTGGGTTCCACCCGGGTTCTTCCTAGGTGGTCGGGTTCCTTGTGGGTCCTACACCTGGGTGAACCCAGGAGGGCCCGTGGGTTCCCAAAAACGGGGCTCACGGGTCTAAAAAACAATAAAAAAAGACTTTAAAATAGTTTTTTTATAATAAAACTCTAATTCGCCCCTTTATGACTTTTTAAAAAAGGCTTGAAACTTGAATATTATCTTTTTTGCAAATTATGAATATGATATTAGACTTTAGTTATTAGTTTACTGATTACATTTGCGATATATGAATATTTATTGGCATTGGCAATTATGGATTTATCATTTATCATTTATCATTTATGTATGGAAAGTCGCATTGTATATTTTATTTTTGTATGGATTGTATATATTTAACATATATATAATATGTATATATATATATATATATATATATATAAAATTAAAATATATATATGTGTGTGTGTGTGTGTGTGTACAGACGAACCTGTACCCGTACCTAAGATTTTTTTTTGTTTTGCCAAATCCACAAATCCGTACCCAAATCCGAATCCAAATCCGAACCCGAACCGGTAACTTAGATTATTTTATTACTGATTAATGATATATTGGGCGACTTAGGAAAAGACATTTATATCTAATATCAATGTTATATTTTCCTAAGTTAGGCATTGAAATTTGAAGAATGCATTAAGTTATTGTTGAAGACTTAGGCAAGATCAAACTTGCTTAATTATTGGTTAAAATGCAACTTGGGCGCCCACCTTGGAAAACGAAATGAAATGTCATTTGGATGCCATATGATAGTGAAATGAAATGAAATGAAATTTGGAGAGGTGAATTTGAGAGCATTTACATTTGAATTTCAGAGGGAAAAACTATAAATACAGGTGCTTGGCCTCCCATTTGGAGATCTTGAAAATTGCATTGTTATGCTGCCGGTTTGGCAATAGAAATCTGAGCTTCGAAGTGAGCCTTCCTAGCTAAGTGCAGTTTCGTACTTGCAAGACAATACCTAGTTGTTTTCCGTGTTCTCTCAGTGTTCTTGGTGAGTTTGTTGAAGTGTGGGATTGCTGGATTTATGGTGGTTCCAATTTCAGTGTGTTTCCAGGCTGCTGGGAAAGTCATGGCTGAAGCATACTTTCATTCATAAGTCTTTGATTGATCGCCTGCTGCTTTTGGGTATTGGCTCTTTGATTTTCTATGCCCCAGGCGAAGGAATTTGTAAGTTTCCAGCACTAATCTCTGAGTATTCAATTTAATATTGCAAATTGAAATTCCCAGCTATGGCGTTTTTCTTTGTGTGGGCTTTTGGGAGTAAGTTGAGTTAAGTGGGATGTTTTGTTGTCATTTTATTGGTTGTTCTTGGTTAGTATAGATATATTTGCAGTTTGGGTTTTGTTTGGAGTGATTTGGGCGAGTTGTGAGAGTATTTTATGCAATCTAGTGTGTCTGTGTGTTGCTGGTTATGCGTTTCCAGCTTGCTGTCAAAAATTACAGATTTCCAGACGTTAGTGTTTGAGTGTGCATTTAGGAGTGTGAGCAGATTAGTTGATTGGGGAGTGATTTGGAGAGATTTGGGTGTGCAATAGCTTCTTGAAGTTGCTGGTATGCGTGTCATCGCTCTTAGAATTTCATAATTTCATGTTGAAGGGCTTTTTGGGAGTTAACACTTGCTTGGGAATATTTATCAGCTTGGACAACATTACTTCTCTATTCAATCTATCTAATTCGTATATTGTAAGGTTAAGTAATAGTACTACTAACTATTTATGTTGTGTTGCTTGCCCACTGCATAAGTGGAAGACGCTGGGCTTAGCCGCCTTCTTGCTTTGTAATTCAGTTTATGTACTCAGTCCTCCCACTAAATAAGTGGTCGAGTGATAAGTTTTATGCAATTTTCCTACTGCTGAAATATGCGGTAGAGTGATAGCTTAATGTAATGTCCTCCTGCTGAAATACGCGGTAGAGTGATTGAGTGTTAATTTCTTGTATTTTCCCTTGGCTGGTTTACCACGAAGAGTTCTGTTTCTATCCTGCTGAATAAGCAAAAGGGGCTGGCTTGCCGCCCATGCATTGTAATTTCAGTTTGGTTTATGGTGCTAATTATCCCGTCATCATTGTATGTTGTCACCCTCCCAGGTTGGGCTCTTGGTGATCAGAAAGTGGAGGGTTGCTTTCAGTTGTATGGATTATTTCTCTAACCTTAACGAGTTATAGTGTTTTCTTTGTAATTCTTGTTGCTAAAAACCAAAAAAAATTAAGGGGAATATTACAGCCAATATCTCCAACTTTGTATAGATTTTGTGCATTTCTTAGTGTGACCCATCTCTTCCAATGAAATTGTGAATCTCTTTGATAACTTCAATCCAACTACATCCGAGTATCTTTTGAATTTATCTATCCTTCATTAGCCTCCTAACCATTTCAACCTTACCCCACATGCCTGTTTCTTGTATCTTTATGTGATCTATAAGCATTAAGAAAGCATGTCCTCACAACCTCAACAAGATTACATGGCGTTTTGATGATAAAGTTTAGAGTTTCTGCAAAATAGCTGGCACGGCCAAGAAGGTTGACCATACTCACATAGTGATCAATCCTCTAGGTGTAATGCAATAAGAGTCGGTCATGTCATTGAATAATTTGTTGTCCTCACTCATTAAACCTGCATGCCCTGAGATCAATGTATTCCATGAGACTACATTTTTGTTAGCTAATTCGTTAAACAATTCACATGCTTTGTATGTGCTCCTTCACCCATTGCATGTGAGACGATATCTCTTTAAGGCGTTTTGTCAAGTAACTCATGCATTGTCTATGCCTCCACACTTTGCTTTGGAACATGAAACGAGGATGTTGGGACACGTCGTTGAATCTAGCTTTACACCTGTCAACTGCATTTGCTTGAATGTTTTTTAAAACCTTTTGAATAAATTAATTTTGAAGTTAACCAACAATCTTTCCATTTCATGAGATTGTTCCTTAAGGTATTCGGTCAAACTATTCATGTGTTTGTGTTTGTCTCCACGTCTGCAAGTTGCATTTGTTTGAAAGTTTGAAGTTTCTAAAGTCTTTTCAACAAATCCATTTTTTTGCCTATATAAGGCCAAGGCATGCATGAGGCAGCATTTCTCTGCAGCATTTCTATACTGTTCCATAGGCTGTGCACATGTGTGCCTTTGTTGCGCATAACTTGAACACAAACGAAACTCAGTGTTAGGATACATTCAAGATTACTTTACTAATCTGAAAGTTTTGACAACTTCCTTAAAAATCCATTTTGTGTGTTCACTGCAATCATTTCGGTCCATGAGAAAATGTCTCTTCGATACATTTTGGATAATCTCAACATGTCATGTCTATGCTTCTGTATGTTGCACACAGGCATGTTGACCAGGATATTTTACCATGCCACATTTCAGCGATGCATTTTGCACAGGGAGAGAAGTTTGCAAAAGCTCTTGGAATTTGATTTTACATTTTCCAATCATATTTATAAGTTTCTAAAGCTTTTCAACAAATCCAGTTTTTGTAAACCTCGCAATCATTGCATTCCGAAAGATGACATCTCTATTTTGAAGAATTTTGTCCAACAGAAAACACGCCATATTTAATGAATGTTTGTTTCGAAGCCTCCGTTTTGCATAGAAGTCTGCGATGAGATTATGTCTCATTGAGGCAATTTGTTAAACAGGATATATAGTTCAATATCAAACTCGAACTCCCAAGCACGTCACACATGTGAAAAGAGCAGTCTTTAGCTTTCAATCTGCTGATAGCATTTTTTTCTAGGTTTCCAAAGATTTTCAACACTTTTATTTTGTTAACATTCTGCAATAATCATTTCATGATATTACGTGTCATTGAGGTGCTCTTTTGACTAGCTTGTTTGCACGCCTGAATATGATCCGTCTACTACACAAAGCATATACCATTTCATGGTTTTCAATTCAACATCAATAAGTAGTGTCGATGGAAATACTTATACTATATTTGTATATGGTCTGTGATTTTTATCAATGATTTAGAACTCTTTGGCAATCAGGCGCAAAGACCAATGTTAAACATCCAACGTTGTGAGAGGTGTCATGGAACTTTGTCGACTATTTATGTCACTTGATGATGAAGCCGATCCAACAAAAAATGCCCCTTCATTGGTGATTTAGATCCCTTTGTCAATTATGTGGTTTTAATGAGCGGTGTTTTGGAACACTTCCTAAACTAGCAGTTGCACACAATGTGTGCACAACAGGAAGCTGATAGGCAGGTTGTGAGCCAAAAAGTGGCCAGTCTGCACAATGGCAAATGTGGCAATTGGAAATTGAAAGTGGAAAACTTGAGAGGCAAGAGCTGATTACATCACAAGAAAACAGAGCGCAACTCGTGAATTAAAAATTCTATTTAGCAAAGGAGTTTTGAAAAAAGGAAAGATGATATTTAAAAATAGAACTGTCGATTTGAACAATTTGGAGAAGGCGCAATGTTTTGAGAAGTGAAAAGAGCAGTTTGCTGGTGGCAATGTGATCTGCACAATGGAATGGGAAGCAAAATTAGATGCACTATTAAGGAAGTGAAAGGAGCAACAAATATTCTGAAAACAAGGAGCATAATTAGAAGAGTAAAATTGTTGAAAACGAGAAAGCAACATGCAAAGAAGTTGTTAAATACGAGGGAGAAGGGTGTACTAGTTGAAAATCTTATTGGAGATGATGTGCAGTACCATTGTGTGGAAGCTGTTGGATGGGATGATCGGATCTTGTGCCATTGAAGCACAATTGTGGAAGTGTCATAGGAGCACCTGCCATTATTTGGAAGAGAATATGGATCAGTAAATACATTACAACCATGTGAACATTTTGAAGTATTCAAAAGCACGATCACAAGAGGAATTTGTTATAGTTCAGTTTGGTGGGGTAAAGTAGCACTTAACATTTGATTTAATACATTGAACTTACAAAATGTGTGCATTTGTTTAGAGGCGTTTTTTGAAGGCATTTGTGGGTTGCTAGACTTGTGTAGAAAACAACAAACAAACACCATTAATCATTTTTTATATTACCGGCGTAGGAGCTTTTTGGAATGAGTGCAGACCTGTGTGATTCAATTTTTTCCAGTCACTTTGAATCTGAAATGTGGTAAACATGTACATATATGTTTGTTGTAGGGAGACTGCAGACATAAATTTAAATCATGAATTAGAGGAGAAAACACCAGATTTCTTTTTTTGTGGAAATAACTAGGAATTTCAAATTAGGTGTATTAGTGGATCTTACATGTAAAAAGGACCTTGTAGATGTCACTCTCATGCAATTTGCTTTTGGTTGAACAATAAAATTTTAGCTGCTCATTTCAGATTTACAGTCTCCCGAGATCATTAATTTAACGCTCCAGGGTGTCACTCTTTTTTGGTATTTGTAAGCCATAATGGTCAGCCCTTTCACTTAACAGATTACACTAAATCAGAGTGTTTGCTTTTCTATTGCAGGAATCCTCCCTAAAATTATAAGTAATGAAATTTATGGCAGGAAGAAGAAAGGGCCAAAGGCATGTTTCTCTATCATATCATATAAACCATTTTTATAAACTCAAACATTACGTAGATTTTGATTTCAAGGATGCTACCCATTGTAAGAGGAAATTCGGGTATAAATAGCAAGAGAAGAACTTACCTCTGAAGATGTTCCTTATTGCAGGGGTGTCTGTAACTTGTGGGGAATGAATGCTGACCCTGTTGTAGTTGTAGAGCATATAAGTACAAAACCAGGAGAGACGCTAAATGTAAGAAATGGAAGGCAAAACTAGGAAGCTTGTACCTTTTTGTTGTGACAAAGGCAATAATTATAAGTAGAAAAGAAAGGTAGAGGTAAGCTAGTAAAGTCAATGTGAAAATGATAATAATTCTAGAATAAATAGCAAGAGAAGAACATACTTGTGAAGATGCTCGTTATTGTAAGGGCGTTTGCAACTTGCGGGAAATGAATGGAGACCATGTTGTAGATGCAGAGCATATAAGTAGAAAACCAACGGAGACGTTAAATGTAATAAAATGGAAGGGAAAAAAAGGAAGGTTGTACCTTTATTTGTTGTGTCCAAGGCAATAATAAAAAGCAGAAAAGAAAGGTAGATGTAAGCTAGTAAACTGTAAATGCAAGGATACTTGAGCAAAGGTTGCATTGAGTATGAGCTGCTTTTATCTATGAGGCACCCTGTACAACGAAGTGAAATAAGATATGTAGAAAACCATAGAAACTTTTTAAAAAAGTGATTCTAAGGTTGAATTTGAAGATGATAGCGAGGAGATTGTATTCTGAAAGTGGCAGTTCAATGTTTGATTAGAGAGATCTTGCAATCTAGCCTATTCCTTTTTTCTGATAGTTGTATAAGCATTGTTCGCCAGTTTTGAATATCTTTCAAAAGTGAAAGGCGGCTGAATTCTCAAACCTTGAAGTTCTCTGACTCTTGAGTTGCAGTAAATGTGAGGCCCTCTTTTTCAGTTTTCCCAATATCTACTGTTTCTCTGTCCAAAGTGAGACCTTGAGATTTGTGAATAGTGATAGCCCAAGCCATTGTAAGAGGGAGTTGTGTACGACTCCCTCGAGTTATAGGAGCAATAGGAACACATTTTGGCTGTGTAATGTCCCATTGTGACCCACTGTAATGTTTGAATTCAGCGACAACATATTTTGGCAATTTTGGTGGTTTAGAATTTGTATCATACACAATTGTTTTGATTTGTCCTAATGAGCCATTGACAAGACCAACTTCAATCAAATAAATTAGCAATTAACATTACTTGTTCATTTATACAAAGGAGTATCTCAGATGGGAGCTACTCATCATTATCATAATCAACATTACTTTGCCGTGTTATTTGAACAACACTTCAGGGAATTGGTAAGTGTAATTGCTTTAACATTTTAATATTGTGTTGCTTAATGGACGCATTTGTTGCAAATAAATGTATTCCACTGTCAAATTGTATGTTTTCTTCAGCAGTCAATTTGGTGGATGATCGAGACATAAGAGTATCCAAATCTACTTGGAGCACATAGGCAATTCTAATGTTTTGAAGGATAGCACGAAACTATTGTTGTATTTCAAATGAACATTGCTGGCGGAAAGTGGTATCCAATGTTACCATAGTTGTGAAAGAGTGCCATAGTGTAAGGGTTGTAGAGTGCGATGCATACAAAGGTTTATCCATTACAGGGGGTAGTTGACCAAGATTTCCAACTAGGATTATTGAGACACCTCCAAATGGTTCATGTTGTTTAAGAGGGAATGCTTGGCATAATCTGTTGTCTATTTTTAAAAGCAATTTAGGACCCAAAAAACTCATTTCGTCTATTAGAATGTATTGTAAATCTTTATATTGCTCTTGGAACAACATTAAAGATTGTCCCGTTAAAGGTCAAATTTCTTTAATAGGAATGCGGAGGGCGGAGTGGATTGTAGTTGCTTGGATATTATATGCAAAAACACTTGTTGGGGCCAACACAAGCAATGGATTGTTCTTGTCATCGGGGAAAATGTTTAGTTTTTTTTTCTGATGCATTCTATTAAGGATTTACCAGTGCCTGTCGCTCCTTGGATAATCATTCGTAGAGGTGCAATGTTATGATGAGCTGCATAATGGGAAAGTATAATGTCAAGTGCAATTTTTCGTTTGGCTGCTAATTAAAAAGTAGTGTTGTTTATCGAAGACCAGGTTGGATTTCAAGTTTTTTTGTAGATATGAAGTTAACAGCAATACCATAAAGTTGTTCGGTGAGATTAGCGACATTCCAATTGTAGTAAATATCATAATCACGCCTGCCCAACATTTGGAGGTCACTTCTGTCAGAATTGTTTGAAGCACCCATTTGTGAGAGGTACTCCCATTCATACTGATCTGCATTTTCTGAATTTAGGAAACCATCATCATTAGAGTCTTCATGATTTTCTCTAGAGCAATCTTGTTCGATTCCATTAATATGCCAACACAAGTAACCATTCGTGTGTAATGATTTCCAATTTGTAATGATCTGGTCTCGTGATGTTCCTCTATTTGTAGAAATATGACGAAAGGGTTTGTATAGGAGCAATTCACTCCAAGAAAAAGTTCCAAACTCATCATCTTCATTTGGCGAGCATTTAAATTGTGGGTAAACATTGACAATCACATGGTTGTGTAGTTTTTGCCATTTTCCTTTCTTGCGCATGTTTTTGAATGAAAATTGTTGTGTTGATTTAATCAGGGACACATCTTCCAACTCAATAGGCCTTTGCATATAAGGTAAAATGTAAGATATAGAAAGTTCAATATTATCATTTGAGTTTGTGACACGTTGCAGAACTTTCCTACCAACATTGAGCGAGACAAAATGATGGCTACAACTTATCAATGGTAGCAATTTGTAACATACGGCAAGTTTCTTGTGCACTAATATCTTGATCAACAACTATCCCCATCATGAATTTTTTATATGCCAATAAAATGGTATCTTCAACATTTGTTGCTGCAACTATTTTTTTGAGCATGTCAGTATAGCTTTCCGACTTTCATTCTGATTTGGAAGCATATTTAGAGATATATTGGAGAAAAGCCTTTTGAACAATCAGGTTGGCCATCAACATTTGCCTACCATATGGCAAGCATAATGGGTTGTGGATATTTAAATGACTATCATTTCTTGCTAGTTGATAACATGGCTTGCGCTCATTGTCAACAATCAATGATGATATTTCTTGTTCAGGTCATGGAGCTTTATATCAACATTTGAATGTGGAACCCTTTTTTCTCAAGCAAGTATATTCAGAACATTTTGTATTCGGAACATTAGAAGGTGTATCCTGTAATTGTTGGCGCAAAGCTTGCAAATTAGTTGGGTAAGAGTATTCTAAATTGGTCCTTATGAAAACAACTGATTGTTGCGAACGATTTCTCATTATCAGTTAAATTAAGTGCAAAGCATATTCATGTAAATGAACATGTTTTGTTCTTGGTTGGAGGGGTAGTGCAGATGCATTTGGAAATAATGTTGGGAAAGACATAGCAAACAACCCTTAAGTGATGTATTCATTTATGGGTGAGCAAGTTATTTCAGGCCAAGATATTACATTGGCCTCATCTGTTTCCAGCTACAATATTTTCTTAATAGCATCTAGTTCACGCGATGAACATAAGAGCTTTGGAATAAATGATGATGTGTTCTGTAATTCAGCTTCATCATTATCAAGCGATGTCTCTTGAGTTGCTGGGATACTCGGCGGACCTGTTGGTACCCAAAAACAGGTTTATACTGACTCAAAGGCAGAGACCAAATTGTTTTCTTCTAAAATATCTATGGAAAAACCACTTCTAACTGATTAATATCCTTCAGACTTGGACCAACAATAACAAGGATGCGAGATCCTTTTGCACTTTAGGCTCTGCAGAACCAGGGAGGGTGGTCCCCATGCTTATCTGTGATTTTACACCACACTCACAAATCATGCATGAAACAAAGCAGATAATCTCATATAAAGACTCAACAATAAGGGAGAATGCTCAAGAATGGAAAATTCCTCAGTGATCCTCAACCAGCTTGGAGCATGAGATGATTGATACACATGACAACATTCATGTAAAATGAAAAATTTTTGATATTCAACAAGTTGTAGCAAACCAGTGGTGATTCCGAACAGTAAATAAATACCAAGGCATTCACTTATCTATGATCAGTGTCTTATTCCATTGGGTACATGAATTCATACTGCAGTAAACTGTACTTCTGACAAAATTTATCTAACTTATAACCTAAGATAATATTGCCTTGCAATATATTATATTTGTAATCCCTACCCAGAACTACTTATCAAAAATCCTTGTAAAGATCCCTATCACCCTGCAATTTTATTCAAGCATAAAATTGACCCCTTAGACCAAAGCATGAATAAAAATGCATACACCACAATAGTGCAACGAATGATAAAATCCTTGATAATATGCATTCAAAACTTGATAGAACAATACACTGGAGAGAAATGGGTTTGAATTATTTATTTATTTAATAATTCTTATGTCTCTGTAAGAATACAATCCATAAATAATGTGAAGTTATTTCAATTTTAATTAAAGAACAAGTTATGAACTATGAATGCTATATATGGATATGAGGAATTATGTCAATGTCTAATAATTTTGATTTTTATCTACAGGTCTGAAGGAGAGAGATCATTTAATATTTTCTATGTCTTTTCCAAATGAATTCAATTGGCGTATATATCATTTAGGCAACCGGTCAATTGGTGTATTGACCTAGGCATGACCGATCAATGCACCCATTGATCGGTGCCTTTACAATTATACCATTTACACAATGCTGATTATCGGTTCAAAAACCCCCGATAGCATATTGTAATATCATAATATAATGACTGATCAATTTAATGAATTGGTTCATATAAACACCGATGATTCAAAGTGCACGATGAATATAATCCAACTGGTGCATTTGTTAACCAATGTTAATGCCAAATGAAGCGATGTATTCATTAAACCCGATAACAAATATGCCCGATATAATTAAGCCCGATAACAGATGTGAGTCGGTGCCAATGTTTATGCATCCGATAGCAAGTATGTAATATAAATCAGATGTGAAGCATGTAAATAAATAATAGAACAAGGAAGGTTAGGAAGATCTTATCTTGCATAATCTACCATGCATTAACACTCCCTCTTAGCTTTGGAAGATAGATAAGGCAACCTACATCACATTTCCTTTTCATAACTAAGATAATGTCAATCAGCAAAAATCATTTATACATGAGAAGTACCATCAAGACATATGATACAAAATAGAAGAACATCACCTGAGCATGTGACATAAAGTATTATTTTAACATGTGATAAAAGTAAGAGAATCATCACCTAATCATGTGAAAAATCACCAAAACATGTGATCAGTAAGATTCATCAAGATATCACCTAACACATAATATCAGTATTGCCTAACACGCAATACTTAAGGATAAGTCTATGAGAAAGGTTAGTTTCTCATCATATCCAAGTTGTGATAAGTGCAATAACATTTATAAATGTTTATCACAACATAGTCATGGCACATCCATGACTTACCAGAGATCCAACATGATCAATGGTTGAGATATCACCTACACGTGATATCAGTATTGCCTAACACGCAATACAAGGATAACCATATGAGAAGTGCTTAAGTTCTCATCATATCCAAGTTGTGATAATGCAATAACATTTGTACAAATGTTGTATCACAACATAGTCATGGCACATCCATGACTTACCAGTGATCCAACATGATTACTGGTTTGACTATCATAAGATCGTCACCTTATGATGTTTACATACAAGTGTTCAGTATCTGAGAGATCGTCACCTCTTAGATATGAACACAGGTGGCAAGAAGCCAAAAGATAGTCCAAACATGACAAAGAAGTTTACACCTTAAACATCTTAAATATATGTAAGTATAGATTACAAACCAGATTACCTTTCTATCATACCTAAACCCTTTCTGAAGTGATCAACCTTCACTCTGGAAAGTGGTTTGGTCAGAATATCTGCAGTCTGATCTTTTGTACACACATATTCTAACTTTATCACATTCCTATCAACCATATCTCGTACATAGTGATATGGAATCTCAATATGTTTGGACCTATCATGAAATACTGGATTTACAGAGAGTTTTATACAGCTTTGATTATCACACTGAATGACTGTAGGTTTCATAGGTTCTCCAAATAATTCCACGAGCAATTTCCTTAGCCATACTACTTCTCAGGCAGCCATTGAAGCTGCAATATATTCAGCCTCTGTGGAACTCTGAGCTACTGAAGATTGTTTTCTGTTGATCCAGGATATCATGGCTGACCCTAAACTGAAGCAGCACCCTGACGTGCTCTTTCTGTCAGTCAAACTGCCAGCCCAATCTGAATCTGTAAATCCATGTAGATCTATGTCAACCTTTTCATATTTAAGACCAAGCTTTAGGGTACCTTGTAGATATCTCATTATATGCTTTACTGCAACCAGGTGTATCTCCTTAGGTTCACACATGAACTGACTTAAGGCATTAACAACATAGCAGATATCTGGCCTTGTATTTACTAGATACATCAGAGACCCAATCATCTGCCTGTATTGAGTGGGGTCAATAGGTCTTGATTCTGCTGCTGCTTCTTTAAGTTTATGGAAGTTGGTTTCCATAGGAGAGGTCATGGGTTTGCAGTTTAGCATTCCAAATCTTGTCAATATGTCCAAGGTGTACTTCCCTTGGTTCAGTACAATATTATCAGAATTCTACCATACTTCCAATCCTAGGAAGTAATGAAGAAGCTCCAAGTCTTTCATATCAAATTCTGTGGGTAGATCTTTCTTGCATTGATCTATTAGGTGATCATCTCCTGTGATTAATAAGTCATCAACATATAAAATTAATATTAACATATCACCTTTATTTCTTTTGAGGTAGAGATTAGGATCTGCATCATTCTTAGGGAAACCCAGCTTTGAGAGATAGGTGTCAATTCTTTCATACCAGACTCTGGGACCCTGTTTGAGCCCATAAAGAGCTTTCTTGAGTCTACACACATGAGACTTTGCATCATGAATTTCAAACCCTTCAGGTTGCTCTAAATAGACTTCTTCCATGATCTCGCCATTTAGGAATGTTGTCTTAACATCCATCTGATGTACCTTCCACCCCTTTGCTGCTGGAATGGTTAGGACAGCTCTTACTGATATGTACCTGGCAACAGGTGCAAATGTTTCTTCGTAATCTATTCCTTCCTTCTGTGAGAACCCTTTCGCTACAAATCTGGCCTTGTGTTTTTCAATACTGCCATCTGCAGCATGCTTGATTTTAAACAACAATTTAGAAGACACAACAGACTTCTTGGTTAGCCTAGGAACAATCTCCCAAACATCATTCTTCATAATGGACTGATATTCTTCAGTCATGGCATCTATCCATACTTGATGTTTGAGTGCATCTGAAACATTGTTAGGTTCAGCTTTAGAGAGATCATTCATAAGTGCAACATAGTTGATGAATTTATTAGGCCTCTTGCTTTCCCTGAAGGTTCCTAAAGGAGCAGCAAACTTCTGAGCTTCTGCTATAGTTTTGGTGGCCCATAGTGGTCTTTTCTTGCGATTATCTATAGGTGGGTCTTGTGTTTCACTTATAGTTTCCTCAAGATACTCCCTCTGAAGCTCAGGAGTAGGTTCTTCTTCTAGGTTAGGAGTAGGATTATGAATTTCAGGTTCTATTGTATTTTGGGCTCTTTTGAAGGCTAAATCTTCTTCGAAGATTACATCCCTACTGAGTTCAATATTTCTCTGCCCTTGTACATAGATTCTATAGGCTTTAGAAGTTTCACTGTATCCTACAAGTATTCCCCTTTTTCCAGAGGGTTCTAGTTTTAGTCTTTTCTCTTTAGGTACATGAATATAGACCAGACACCCAAATATCCTAAGATGGCTGATATCTGGTTTTGTCTTGGTAAAGACTTCCTCAGGAGTTTTATCTTCAAGGTGTGAATGAGGACATCTATTTTGTATGTACACAACAGTGTTAGTTGCTTCTGCCCAGAGGTTCAAGTTTAGATTTTGATCTAGTATCATGGCTTTGGTAGCTTCTACTATGGTCCTATTTTTCCTTTCAGCTACTCCATTTTGTTGTGGATTATAAGGTATTGTCAACTCCCTCTTAATCCCAGAATTTTTACAAAAGTCTTTAAATAGTCCTGATGTGTATTCCCCCCCATTATCAGTTCTTAAGGTTTTAATTTTGTTTTCAGAGAGATTTTCTGTTAATGTTTTAAACTCTTTAAACCTACTTAGGATCTCTTCTGATTCTTTACATTTCAGAAAGTAGATCCACGTCTTCCTAGAGTAGTCGTCAACAAAAATTACATAGTACAAAAATCCCCCTAGCGAGGGTACGGACATAGGCCCACATACATCAGAATGAATTAACTCCAAAACTTTGCTAGTTTTCCTAGTACTATTCTGAAATGCATTTTTGGTATTTTTACCTAAGGCACACCCTTTGCATGCCTCTGAATGATATTGCTTCAACTTAGGTAGCCCTGTGACAAGGTTTCCCATGGTTGACAAAGCTCTATAATTCAGATGGCCTAATCTCCTGTGCCATACTTCATTTGCATTAGTTGCTTCATGGATCAATGCTAGATTGGGCTCTGTACATAGCTCATACAAATAGCCTTGTCTTCGACCAATGACCTTAGCGTCTTTGATGGAGGATCTCTTTGGCCAAGCCAACACCTTGTTTTCCATGAAGGTCACTCTGTATCCTTGATGTTCTAGTGCTGATATGGAGATTAGATTTCTTTTGATGCCTGGAACATATAGTACTTCTTCAAGTCGTAGTGACATGCCTGTCTTCAGTTTGATGGTGCAGGTTCCAATTCCTCTGACTGAATGTGAAGAATCGTCTTCGATGGTTACTTCTTCATCATCTTTCTCTATCATGGAGTCTAGTATTTCTCTAAAGCCGGTGATGTGTCTGGATGAACCACTGTCGATCACCCATGAGTTAGATTTGTTTGAAGCATGGCTTGTAAGTGCTGAGTAGAGGACATAGTTCTCAGAGTCATTTTCTCTTCTAGATTTCCTCACTTTTGCAAATGTGGCTTGCTTCCCTTTCTGCGGACAGTTTGCAACATAGTGTCCGAATTTGTCACACCTATAACATTGAACATGTGATAGGTCTTTCTTAGGAGTGTTCTTGCCTTGTTTAGCTTTTCTTTTCTTGAATTGCTTCTTTTTGTACTTCTTATTGATGTTTGTATTTAGGACTTGCAAGTCTTCATCTATATTCTTCTGTTTTATTCCTACCTTGTTCAATCTGGATTCTTCTTGTAGACAGTCATCTCTTAGTCTTTCAAACTTAGGATATTTGGACCTAGCACTGATGCCTTTGACGAATGTGTTCCATCCACTAGGCAATCCATCTAGAGCAATGAGTGTTAACTTTTTGCTTTGGATGTCGTATCCAAGGGAAGCTAGGTCATCTCTTAGGCTTGATATCCTCATGAAGTAGGAGTTAATTGTCTCCCTTTTGTTCATACTGATATGGTTGATCTCTCGTTTTAATGCCAGAGTACGACTTGCATTTGATATCTCAAATGTCCTTTCAAGTGCCTTGAACATTTTATAAGCCGTCTCCCGCTTTCTAATGATGGGCATTATATTATTTCTTAACCCATCCACTATTATTTTAATAGCCTTATCATTTCCCTCGATCCATGTGGATTTCTCGGTTTCATCTTCTGGTTGTGCACTTTCAGTTTGGACATATGAATCAACTTTGTTTTCTCTTAAAATCATTTTGATTCTAAACTTCCAAGCTGAAAAGTCTTCGCTACCTCCGAGTCTATCTTCGAATCTGATAGCGTTGGCCATTATGGAAATGTGATGTAGTTTGTAACTTAGTCCTTGAATTTTATCAAAATTGAATAGCCTTAGGTTCGATTACCTTGGCTCTGATACCATGTGAAGTTATTTCAATTTTAATTAAAGAACAAGTTATGAACTATGAATGCTATATATGGATATGAGGAATTATGTCAATGTCTAATAATTTTGATTTTTATCTGCAGGTCTGAAGGAGAGAGATCATTTAATATTTTCTATGTCTTCTCCAAATGAATTCAATTGGCATATATATCATTTAGGCAACCGGTCAATTGGTGTATTGATCGGTCATGCCTTTTAGGCATGACCGATCAATGCACCCATTGATCAGTGCCTTTACAATTATTCCATTAACACAATGCTGATTATCGGTTCAAAAACCCCCGATAGCATATTGTAATATCATAATATAATGACTAATCAAATAATGAATTGGTTCATATAAACACCGATGATTCAAAGTGCACGATGAATATAATCCAACCGATGCATTTGTTAACCAATGTTAATGCCAAATGAAGCAGTGTATTCATTAAACCCGATAACAAATATGCCTGATATAATTAAGCTCGATAACAGATGTGAGTCGGTGCCAATGTTTATGCATCCGATAGCAAGTATGTAATATAAATTAGACATGAAGCATGTAAATAAATAATAGAACAAGGAAGGTTAAGAAGATCTTATCTTGCATAAGCTACCATGCATTAACAAATAACTCCTTCAAGAACCTGCAAAAATTACAGACACAAGACTCTTTCTATTCTGCTCTGTAAAACAACCCTTTACAACCCTTTTGTTTCACCTAGACTTTGCTATTTGGAAACAGAAATTCGGAACACTCAAGGGACGAAAAATCCAAACCCCGTCTCATAGCCTTGAATTCCCTTTTATAAAAAACAAGGGAGCAAACAAGCGTCAGACCAGAAGAGACACCTATCATCTTAGAATGACTGCATATAATTGCATTCTATTATAGAAAACAATTATCCTCAAACTCGCTTATGTAGGATCAAAGTATGCAGCCGCCTTCTTCAAAACTCATGATGAAAATTACCCTTATTTTTTTATACAGGTTCAAAAATATCTGCCACTAAAAGACAAAAACAGTTATACAAACTGTTTGCAACTTTTATTCATCATTCAGATACATGCTACTCCATGCACTATAGTCTTCATCAGATGGGCAATTGAAATTCATGACTTCATCAGCTTTTGCCTTGTATGGAATATACTTAACGACTACTTAGTTTGCCTCTCTTTCAAAAGTTTCAAAAAACGATCCTGTAGCAATTATTTTATCCATGCTATCCTTCATCATATCCATATTTAGCCCTTCACAAATCATTTCAACTTGGGTATTGATGAATCTTTCTGCCTCCTCTTTCCAAAATTGTAAAGGCTTGACTGCCTCTTCTTTATCTTCAATTTCTGGCAAAAGAGTTTGTTCTAATTCACTAAAACTCTTCATCAATTCCCTTACCTTTTTTCTATATTTTCTGGCAAAATTCGAGCTTCCTGCATTGATTTTGCCAACAATTATGTTGGTTGGAGTGCATGTGGTCTCTCAACATGAAATTTAGAGGCCATGGATCTCATTCTGAGCTCATTTCCTCTTTGCAACCATTTTGTAAACAGGGGAATTGCCACTTCCTTATCATCATTAAACTTTTGAATAGCATTAAAAAATAAAGAATATAAGGCATGGATACTATTTAACCTACTATCAACTTTCTCATTTAAATGAGTTAGCACTGAGCTATCTATATCCTTTTACTACCCAGCTGATTGTTTTTCTGATTCTTTCAATTTATTTTCTAATTCAACAATCTTCTCTAAAAGTTGAGACTCATTTGGTTCAATTGATCTTGTAGTATCAGGCTCATCACCATCATCATCATACGGGACTAATGCCATACTAGGGACATCAGTACTTGTATTTAGTTGAGCTGCTTCTCCTCCCCGAGCCATAGGTGGTGACCTGGATGTTGATGGCTTAGACGGTCGTGTAAGTGCAAGATAGGAAACCTTTATTTGCCCTTGCTCAAGGAGTTGCACTCTCGTTTGCAACTCCACACACATTTTCAAAGATGCATTATAATCATTAAAAAGCTTGTCAAACTTTCTTATTAGCTCAGCCTTCTTTGAAGCTTCCTTTTTTGCGCTATCATGTGTCAGCTTAGCAACATCAACATTTAACTTTGTAGCCTCTACACTTGATGTGTTAGATGCTCTTTTTATAATTAAGCTTCCTCTCAAGTTGGGGTTTAAATCATTAATATTAGGCTTCTTAGGTCCTTCCTCTAGTGCCCATATTGCCAAGGCTGCAAAATCATCTGCAAAATATGATCCTCTTAATGATAACCCTACTTCTTCTTCCTTTGATTTCCTAATTGTGTCAAATGCTACTGCATCTGCTATGCCCCATTCTGGCAAGATCAAAACTCTAGCCTGACTTACAATTTTCCTGCCCTCATCAGCAGTGATTTCCTTAAACTCTTCCTTCATTTCACTCTTTACTTCCTTTTGGATTTCTTGATTTGATCTGTCTGGCCTTTGGGCCTTCTTCTCAATAATTCTTCTTTTGTATTCCTCAACCTTTGTCTTCCATACTAACTGCGAAAAGGTTGGACTCCTTACAAAAACATCATCCTCAAGGAATTTTGTCACATGCCTCCTTTCTCGCATCTTTGAAGGCTTTACCCTCGATATCCAAGGGTAAGATCGAACTCCAAATTAGGAGGCAATGCAGGAACACCAAATTGCATCTTTGCACTTGTTGCAATAAACTCATCTTTCTCCATTTGTTACTCATCCTACCTTATTGGTGAAAAAGGTACAGCTGATGGCGAAGGACTTCTGACAGAATCTTCAAGATCAATGATCTTGACTCCTTGAAGAGGTTTAGTTTGTATCTTGGGGAAAGCCTCTGAACTCATCATCTTCTTACCCTTTATCCTTATCAATCTTCCGTTGTCATTACTACTATCCTCATCACTTGTTTCTTCTCTTGCTCTTTTGTGAGAAGATTCCTGAATAGGCCTCCCTGCTACCATGCCACCTACTCTCTGGGATAAAGGAGGTTGTGAGATTGATTGTTGCCGGCTATGAACTTCTTCAAGTGTAGCTATTTTCTCTTTTAAAATCTTCTTCAACTCCTTGGAATTTTTCATAACAAAATCAATCTTGGCACAAAATGGGGAAAAATCCTTTAATGGGTCATATTTTGGATCCATCTTTTGGATAGTAACCCATAATTTTCTAAAGATTATCCACTTCTCTTTTCTCCATTCCTGAGTCATGGGGTCAAATTCATTTTTGATTAAGTCCCCAAGAAAATTATAAACATGGGGCAACAGAGCTCCTTTTATTCTTGTTTTAAAATCTTTGTAAAAACCCTTAGGATCACTGTTTCTAGCTTTACTTACCCCTAAATGATATGGAGCAAATAATTTGTCGAAGTTCTCATATGCTCCCTTTAGAATTACAAAGTAAGGGATAATAGTGTAATCCGAGAAAATTGTTCCTTTTCCCTTTCGTATTAAATCCGTATCCTGATTGCATCCTATTTGCCACATCACCTCAACAAAACCCATTCTCAGAGGAATGTTGAAGGGCAGTGCATGTGGCTGTCCGGAGAAACTATAGATCTTGATGACAGTACTTACAGAGTAAGGGATAAAATACCCCCAATTATGTTCAATCCTGTTAAGAGGTACCCTCTCCTTGTGTCTCACAAAATCATGCAGTTTCTTAGGAATCCTCTATGGATTTACTGTCAACTTTTGTGTCAACCTAGAAGCAAAATTGTTATCAAACTTTATAAAGCTACCCTCTTGTCTATCCCAAGACATATCTGTGCTCCAAAGATGTATTGGAATCTCTTGGTTATCAATTGTTCTTTTGAGGTTCATGGCACCCTCAAAGTAATCTACATTCCTAGAAAGGAACATATACATAAGTAAAGAATACCAAGAGAATTTTGCACCAGTAACTTAATTCTTAATGTCTAGTAACCCCTCATGAATATTTTCCTCAAGGTAGGGGGCAAAGTTAAAAACCACTGTAAAGTCTGGATGTTGTATTTGCATAGCCATGTACATAAAATCAAGCGGCATCACTGTAATGGGATTAAAACCCAATATTTGGCACGGGAAGAAGAAAGTAGCCTGAAAATAGGGAGCAAAAGCACCAATTGGGAATGACTCCTCTAAGCTAGGGCCGATATGGTATGTTGTATTCCGTGCCCTGGCTAAATGCATTGGAAGGAAACTCTTTCTAATAAATTCCCTCATCTTGTAATACTCTGCTTTTTGCTCATTTAAATCTATCTGCAACAGGCTCGGGGATGGTTCATATAGGTCAAAAATCTCTTGGAACTCTTCCCTTTTAATGGTTAATAGAATTTCTCTATCATTTCCCCTAATAACCCTTAAAACTGGGTCATACCTGTTTGCAATAGCTTTGAGTAGGTCGACATCCATGAAAACACCCAGTACTACCAACTTGCGCAAATCATACTGCCAAGGACTAGATAATGGGGAATGCAATTTTCTTTGTCCATACCATAATTTAAACATTTCTAACCCAGTCATCAGTATGTTAGCATCCGCTAAGCGGAATGCTTTGTCAGTTAACCCTTCCCCGAGGGTTTTTCCATCCACAAATCTTTGTCCTTGTTGTTTATCATTTGTAGAAGGCTCCAATTGGTCCAAGAAATCATCATAGATTTCTTTTCATATAATCCACTTGTCCTAAATGTTTTCGTGAGGGAGCCATCTTCTGCAACTAGGGCTTTATACTATAACTCCAAATTTGGGAAGGAAAAAACTAGGGCTAGTACAAGATTTTAAATTACTAGAGTAATTCAACCAAATTTGACTACTCTCTATCTAGCACCTAACCCTAGAACAAATTGAATTTTCCACTCACAACTTCATGCACAATTTATAATAGCAATTTGTTTCAAGAACATATGGAGAGCTCAGATAAACTAACCGCTCTGATTTTCACCAGAGATTACAATTTCGTGTCGCGAAGAGTCGTTTCAACCTCCTTCAGCAGCAGGAAAATCTTCCGGATTGCTATGAAATATTTTGCGAATGAAGAATAACCTTTTAAGAGTCTTTTGATTATTTCTTGGAAAAAAACGCAAATGTCTCATCCGTCATTAATATTCGCGCGAGCGAGACAACGACTCATAACTTTACATTTAAAAAGTTTGAAACTTGACCATCGATCATCCTCGAAGTTGGCAAATCCAACGATCATATCTTGTCGACTCGGCACTTGACTTTCCATCTGTACCAATGGACCCACAAAATCATTCCTAATCAGCACCACATCATCCTCCAACCAGACTCTGTTAGCGGCCCTACCGTAAGCCTTCCTGACCAACTTGGGACATGTGGCATCATCTCGTGATGCCGCGGTCCGTAACCTCCTTGCAACTTCCATCGTAGCATCACGAGGACCGTCAGATCTGTTCAAACTTTACTGTCCAGCACAATGCCCGTTAACTCCTCCAGAATTAAAAATCGAGCACCTTTTACCTCGGGATAAAACATCTTCGTTCATTTCGAACACATGCAAATTGATAGGACTGTTAGTAGACTGACCTTTACCGTTTGAGAACCAGTAACACAATGCTTCGATCGGTTATACTGCCAATCCTGTCGGTTTTCGCTGATAACACGTGGCACAATCTCGCGGGGCCGCGGTCTTTAAAACCCTCGCATCTTTGATCACAGGGAAGCACGAACCGCTGGATCCATCCTGTCTTTAGAAAACGGTCGAAATACTTAGGACTTTTGGGCTTAGGGAAATCATGGGTGCGGATATTTAAAAGGAAACCAGTCATAAGGAAATTTTGCAACTTAGAAAAAATCATTTTTCATAAACCGGTTATCCATCACTTAATACTTAGGAAATGAAATGGCCCCACCCATGGTAAACAACCCTTGGCTTTAAGTGGGAAAAAGGTAACGACAGAATATAAAAAGGAACGAAGACTTTCTTTCAAACCAAGATTTAATCAAGAAAAGACAATACCCCTAAAGCCCTAAACCCTAATAACTTGACAGAGGGCAAAATAAAACCAGACTGACAAAATTTTGCAAAACATAATTTTAGGTCCTATTAGCGGCTCTAGTTGGGGACGTCCATTTCACAGGAATGAGATGAGAAACCAAGATCTTTGGGTGAAGCAGACCAATTACAAAGAAGACCAAAAAGAAATTACCTGGACCAGGTAATTTCAACTGAAAGGAATCTACACTAATATATACAAAACCTAACTAACGCTCATGAAAAATAACTACTTTTAAGAAAAGTAGAGTTTCAAGAATTGTCCATGAACATACAATTCAAGAGTATCACCATGTATATCCTAGAGAATATAAGAATCTTCTCCCCATTTGCTTTGAATCAGATATGGGCCCAGCCAAATGGCATCAAACTTGCCATGTTTTCCCTTGTCTTCTATTCTGGCGTTCCACATCAGAACCAAATCAACCTGAAAAATCCTTGCAATTGCTCTTTTATCATACAGGTTTTTAATCTGCATGTGTAACTTTGTATTTCTAGTACTGGGCTTCTCTTCTAACTTCGTCTTATTCCATTAAAGCCTCAATTCTCAACTGCATATCATCATCTATATCATTGTTATAAGTTTGGACAAACTTATAATTCTCTATCAGATTATTTTGGGGTAACCTTGCACGCATACCATACACCAAATCAAAAGGTGCACACACAATTGCTTTCTTGATTGTTACCCTGTCTGCCCAAACATTTAATCTCAACTTTGAATTCCACGTCTTTTTATTCTTTTCTAGGATTCGTTTAACAATCTTCATCAAACTTTTGTTGTTGGATTCAGCTTGCCCATTTCCTTGTGGGTGGTAAGGTGATGAATAAGAAATCTGGATACCATATTTATTGCAAAAGTCTTCATATTCTTCTGACCTAAAACTCATTGTATTATCAGAGACTATCCTCTCTAGATATCCAAATCTGGTCTATATATTATCTGTAAGGAAATCAATTACCACCTTACTTGTTGCTTTTTTAGTGGGTATAGCTTCAACCCACTTAGTGAAATAGTTAGTGGCCACTAAAATCCAAGAATGGCCACTACTAGATTTGCATGCTATTTCTCCAATTAAATCTATACCCAACTGCTGAAATGGAGCTTGGACATTTACAAGTCTTAATGGCGAGTTTCTTGAAAATTTTATTTTTTTTGAAAATCTTTGGCATGGGTCACATTTCTTGACTAGTTGATGTGCATCTTTGAAAATTGTTGGCCACCAAAATCCAGCTCTTATTACTTTGTGTGTAGTTGTTTTGGCCATATAATGCCCCCAACAAACTCCACTATGCAATTTAGACAACAACTTTTGAACTTGATCCTGGTCCACACATTTTAACATGACACCATCACTGTTCCTCCACCAAAGCTTCCCATTTACAATGGAATATTTAATAACATGTAATTTTAATGTCCTTTTATTATCAGTCAGGTCTTCCGAACATTTCATCCTCTACAAATAGTATATGATATTATCATACCATTTGCAACCATCCATATCACAGATACAAGATATGTGCTCTTCTTCCACAATATGTATTTGATTGGCATCCAAATTACTCTGGGCCATCAATATTGCCAATCCTAATCCTCTCACTAACTTAGTGATTTGGATATCAATGTTGAATTCTTGGATCCTATTTATCCATCGACATCTTCTTCTAGATACTTCCTGTTGTGTGAAAATATCTTTAATTGCAGCACTAGGCACATATGCAACCACTGTTGCTCCCATCATGTAAGTCCTAAAAGATTTATTGGCCTTCACTAGTGCATAAGCTTGCTTTTCATTTAAATCCTACTTTAGTTCTGCAGCTTACAAAGACTTACTAAAAAATGCTATAGGTTGTTCAAAACCTTCTAAATTATTTTGCGACAATACAGCTGCAACAGTATGAAAAGATGCAAATGAAAATATCTACATAGGTTTGCCATACTCAGGTGGTTTAAGAATAGGTGCATTTTTAATAGCCTGTTTAATCTCCTTGAATGCCTTGACTAGCTCCTCGTTCCATTTTATTTTTGCACCTTTGTTTAACATTTTGGATATAGGTCTCTACTAATCTCAGCAAAATTAGTGGCAATGCTTCTTAAAAAATTGATCTGCTCAAAGAAAGATTGGATACCTTTCACTGTTCTAGGCCGAGAGACTTTGTTAATCACTATTACCCTCTCTGGGTCAATTCTCACACCATCTTTTGAAACGATGTGACGCAACAACTTACCTTCAGTTACCCCAAAAGCACATTTTTTTGGGTTTAGGGATATCCCATATTCAACAGCTCTGTCAAATTTTTTTTCAAGGTGACCACAATGATCACTTTCCTTTTCGAAATAAGTTGTTAGATCATCCCGATATACTACTAAGAATACATTTATGATATCAGAAAATGCAACATCCATAGCTCTTTGAAATGTTGCTCTTGCATTTGTTAAACGAAAAGACATTCTTATGTAAACATAGGTTCCCTAAGGTGTAGTAAATGTTGTTTTGTATTGATCTGACTCTTTAACTATCACTTGTTTGTAACCTGAAAATCCATCCATCATAAACAAAAACTCACAGTCTGTTACCCTTTGTAACATTGCTTCCATATTTGGCAATGGATAATTGTCTTTTAATGAAGATATATTCAGATTTCTGAAATCAACACATAGTCTGATATCTCCATTCTTTTTTCTCACAAGTACCAAGTTAGACACCCATGATGAATGTCTGACAGGTCTTATAATCCCAGCATCTCTTAGCTTGACTAACTCCTCTTGCATTTTAGGTGCTAATGTTGGATTAATAGACCTCTGTTTTTGTCTAAAAGGCTTGGCATTTTCTTTCAAAGGAATCTCATGTTGAAATAAATCTTCCCTGTAAGCCTTCAAGTCATCATACGACCAAGCAAAAACATGTTTGTATTTTCTCAATAAATCAATTAGCATTTTCCTAACCTTGGGTGACATTTTCTTTCCAATATATACCTTCCTTAGGTTTATCTTGACTATCAAACACCCTTTCTAAAACAACCAAACCTCTGGAAATTTTATTTGTCTTTAGTTGAATCACTTCCTTCCCAAAGATTGTCTCCTTGTCATCCTTTGTCTGCACAAAAGCACTAAAATCAATCTCCTTATTCTCATATTCATCTACGCAATGTAGAAACCTTAAAATATCATCATCATCATTAAAAACCTACCAGTTTTCATTGTTATCAAGGAGTGAAGGCCTTGTCTGAATCTCAATCTTTGAGATTCTAACAAAAGTGATATCCTCTAGCCTTAGAGCTATATTTGCCAGGAGATCAACCATTCTGTTATGACTTCTCTCTTTCCATTCAATACCAAATGCATCAAAGTTCTCAATTTGGTCCCACACAACATTTCTATATTGCTTCAGCCTTTTATTTTTTGACGCGTATTTAGATCTAATTTGGGATATGACTAACTCAGAGTCTCCAACCACCTTGAGATTGTTTATCCCATGTTTTTCAGATAACCTCAAACCAAGTAACACCGCTTCATACTCTGCTACATTATGTGTACATACAAAGGCCAGAGTAAAAGAAAACTTAAAAGTTTCTCCATGGGGTGATATGAATAACACACGTGCTCTTGAGCCCTCCTTATAACTGGCTCCATCAAAATACATGGTCCACAAATTATCATCTCTTGATGATTTTTCTACTTCTTCATCCAATAATGCAGGTTGTTCATTTTTCTTCAGTGGAGAATCTTCAACCCTGAATGCATTTATCCCCGTGTCTACAAAACATGTCATATCTTCATCAGATTGTGTTGTAAGTACCATCATATATAGTACCCTGGATTCTCTTTTAACCTTTACATTTTTACCATCAATGCAAAAGATAGCATAAGACACGTGACATTGTAAACTTCCACCCATAAAGACACTCCATTTTCTTGATAATAACATCCCATAATGCATTGGAATATCCACAACTAGGACACTCATAATTAATTATTTCTCATGGAAAGCAGCATGTTTATAAGGTAGTGCATTTATAGTTCCTATCATAGGCACTTCTCTTGAACCCATAGCGCAACTTCTTCCATGAAGAGTATCTACCTTCAAACCCATGGACTGCATTACTGGCATGACATTATTTGAGGCTCCAGAATCAATCATACAATTCTTCAAGACTCCTCCATTTATAATAACACTTAGAAAGAAAGGATCTACATTGTCAGGGCTCTCACCTACTGTATCTTCAAGATAAATTTGGGGAATCTAAGAATCTATTCCCTCTTACTCTTTATCCTTTGTTTCATTTTTAATCATTCGCTCCTTTATATTATGAGATACATTCTTATTTTCAATTTGAACAGAATGGGAAATACCCTTGACCCAAGTCATGGCTTTCTCCCTATGATTTTCCATTCTTAACATCTCTTGCAAAGGAACCTTAACTATAATATGAAAAAGCAACTGAAACATATCCACAGGTGTGTAATTTGGTAATTCAAATGACATACCCGATTGCTCTTCATACTTCTTTGGTATGTTGCCTTCAATATTTTGTGTTTTCTGTAAGTCTCCTTCAACAGGCAAAGCAAACTTTTCAACCATCTTTATTTTCATCTTAAGTGGAGAATTTTTTTCAATAGGTTTCACAACTTCTGCTTTCTTAGCCCACTCCTTTCTCTTGACCTCCTTAATTTTGGTTGCCTCTTTCCTTGATTTATCCTCCTTGACATCTATTAAGTGCGCCAGTTTGCCTATCTCAATGGTTAATGGAAATGGTTGCATCTCTGTAAAATTTAAGTTATAATTGTCAGGCTTTGTTGCCTGTTGCAACTGGTTTGTGTACTTCTTAGGAATCACACACAAAGCAAGTGTAACCATAGCACCAAACCAGTGAGAAATTCAAACTAGGGTTTTCATGTTTATATCTCTTTCAAATGCAAACAACCGTTCTCTCTTAAAACCCTTTTGCAACCAATCAAGGAAAACCGAAAACCCATAACACATTGCAATCAAAGTAAAAGTTTTTTGTGAAACCATGGCTTACTTGTACACATAGCCCATGACCCTTTTGATTTAACCAACACCAAGAGTATCCAACGGCAAAGGAAAATAGTCGGCAACTATGATAACAAAGAAATCACCTTGAAACCCTTGTTGCAAATAAACATGTCCACACAAAATAAAGAGTTTAGTTACAAATAAACATGTCGCACACAAAATCACAAGACATTACACACCAAAAAGACGTCTTACCTACAAAACATAAAACCCCAGCTTGAAAACCCAACTCCACACAACGCAACAACCTACGAAATGTAAGTGCAGATGGAAAAAAATCCCTTTCAACGATGTCTCAAAACACCAGAACAACCATCTAAAAACCCTTTCAACATTGTCTTTATAGAGCCATCAATGTTGAAGGAATAGAGCAACAAACGAAAGCCAAATGTAGATAGATAAAACCCTTTCAACACCGTCTTTGCAGAGCCATCAATGTTTAACCCAACTTGACAACAATGTTGCATTAAATTCCTTTGACAGATACACAAAGAACGTACTACTTACAACTCGGCAAAATTTGATGGAATGACCGGGAAAACACATAAAACATCCAAGTCTTCCCCAAGGAATTGCACCGACAATGAAAAATGTAATGATCGAAAAACGCAAAAAACATGTCTTCTCCGGAAAACTACGTCGGGGAAAAATGTCAGCGAGGCTGACAACTTTCCGGGCATAAATGCCCGCACTGAATCCTATGATGGCTATAAAGGTTCATACACAATTGTATAGCATGCTTTCAGGCTTGGAATTTGACGGCCACCCTACCTGTCATATGATTTTTTTATGACCACCCTACCTGTCATATGATTTTTTTATGACGGTTTGGTCATTGTAATGCCTTTCATTTTATGTTTTAAGAAAAATATTAAGTGTTAATTTTTTTAAAATTTATGAATACTTTTATATAAATTCGTTTATATTTAATCATTTTTATCAATTAATCGAACCATACATATCAAATATGAAAAATAATTTTATTATTATTTTTAATGAAGTAATGTGCAAATAATGTAGTTATTAATTTAAAGCATATTATTATATACTATTGAAATTAACTACTAATTTTTAATAGTGATATCAATTCAAAGTTGTAGATTTAAAAATAATGAAATGGGTATAGATTGGAAGGAGTCATAAAACTTGTATAGAAAAAACTTTGGAAGAAATGAATGAGGCAAAGTAAGAAAGAAATTATAAATTGCAAAAAATATGAAGAAGATGGAATTGAATTAAAACAAGAAAGGAGATGGGGAAGGGTAGAGGCTGTGCGTAAAAAGAAAAACAGGTTGCACAAGAGAAATAAAAGACTCAAAAATTTTAAAATGCAAGATAGAAAGGGTACAAGAAGAATTTTGTGTTGGAGTAAAGTAATTCAAGGAAATATGATAATCAAAGTGAGTTGCAAATCTCATCAAAGTACAATTGCAAACATAAATTTCATTGAGATAATTGTATGAATTATGAATTACAAAATAAATACTTTAAGCTTCACAGATTGAAGAAATTCAAATGCCATTTCTTGAAAAGAAATAAGAATCTATATCCTTTCTATCACATATGATATCTTATATAGACAAAAAAAAATGTAAAATTTTAGAAAACAATGATAAATTAGTAATATATTAAAAAATCTTAACTTTGCTAAGGAAGTTTTTAAATTCACACCCAAAAATCTTGTTTATAATTAAAATAGATATTAGAGAGTATTCTAAATTTTTTTATTAAAATATTATAAAAACTAGAAATTATTATATCCTTTCATTTCAATTATAACAAGTTTCTAAATTGATATTTAAGACAATTTGATAAAAAAAATATTAACAAAATAAATTGACAGAGTTTCTAAATTATATAAAAAAAAATACTGAAAATTCATATTAAAAATAATTATTTTCTAAGCTTACCATTTCAAAATATTCTTATGAATTATAATAGTATATAATATATGTTACATATTATGATTTTTTATGGTTTATTAATAATTTGAAGTGTCAACTACCATTATAGTTAATGCAATGCGGACCAAAACAATGCCAAATTGGGAACTCAAAAGTTTGTTGGATAGACCCCTATCTCTACTGGAAAGCTTCTTAGATTACACAATAAATCACATACATAGGGAGGCTAATACTTTGGCAGACAATCTAGCCAATATAGGGGCAGATGGAACGAATAAAACCACATCATTAATATCTAGACATTCAGATCAGGTAACTCATGGGCAGGCAGGGGTTTCAAAGGTCTAGTTTGCAGCTTCTATATGTATAATAACCCCAACCAGCACATTCTCATATGTTCATCCACACACCCTCATCGTCACATATACAACTATGTATATAGATATATATTTACACATATACATATATATGTGTATATATTCATATATATACTCACTAATAATAATCACGGAGCTGAGATCATCATAATCCCTCCTTTGGCTCCCAATGGACTCCTCAATATAATATATACATATTCATATTTGTATACACAAATATATATATATATATATATATATATATATAGACATATAAATATGCATATAGTTATATGTATATATATCTATATAGACAGGTAAATATTTAAACATATATGTATATACATCATATGTTAGGTCTTATGTATTGGAAACGCTAGAGTGAAAGGCTAACTAATAATCATGAAAAAGTAATCAACATTTTTATATTCGAAACAACAAGGCAGTATGGGGATGGCGATTTGTTAGATTTATCCGATAATAATCATACCTCATACCATGAGGGGAATAGGCAATCATCACATAATAGCCTATCTCTCAACTGGGGTTGAAACTCAATTTACCGATAGTACCAGTTAGTAAAGCCATTATATCTAGTGATAACACTCACAATTTAACTCTGTAAAAAAGATGGATTTTGATATTTGCTTGAGCCCAGAAAAGCATGAGATGTCTTTTGTGGGAGAGATATCTAAGAAACGCTAGTCAGTTATTCTAAGGTCGGAGGATGACTTGGTCATTCATGCGACCTAGAGGATTTTGGGAAATGAGCTTATGAACACAGAGCATAGGAAACGACCTTGCGGGGTTTGCAGCCATATTACTCACAATGGGAGAAGATAAGGCAAACACAGCGTCATTGTGCAGGTTAATATTCAATAACGAATACCTGGTTAACCTAGAACTGGCTATCAAATGTGTTGATGATAATCTCTGTATCCCTTATCCGGAAGATTACATCAGAGCTTCGGAAGCCATAGACAAAGAAGAATCACTCGAAATGGATTTTAAGAGGCCTATTCTTAGCATCAAGGATCAGAAACTCTTCCAGCAACGACAACCAGATATAATAAGGAATATTGCATTCCTTAAACAATGGCTTGGTGCGGAAAAAGAGCCAAAAGGAGATTGGTGGGTAAGCTATATGGTTGATGAGGGTTGGACCTTGTTTCAAGCTGAAAACCCCATCGACATGGAGGATGAGGAAACACAGGCTTCTTGCATGGAAGTCGCAGATGATAAGGATGAATAATGAATCTCCATAACATAGTTTTTTTTTGTATGCAGATATAATTACTCTAATACATAGGGAAGAAGGATCTATAGATAGTATACTTTACATATAGAAATGTTTATGAATGCATTTTGACATAAGGATTGATTGGGACAGGACATATACTTAGAAACGTATGGCTCTGTTATAATATAGATAAATAAGGGCAAGGCCTCTGATTTGGTGTCATTTGCAAGACATATATATACTGAAATAGTGTAGTTTAGAATCCGGTTTATCTTTCAGTCAGGCATATACTCTAATGTTGGTTCTCTTATATTAGCTTCTCAGACATGACTAAACAGGTATGACCTGAGGCCCCTCACATACATTCATCTTCAGAATGTAGTGATAGGAAGTATTTTCGTAACACTTGCATATTTGACTTAATCTAGCATTTGCATTAAGACACCTTTGTGATTAGAATATTAAGGTAATATCATGAATAACATGACAGATGGGTTGTATTATTGTCAGTCTCTTGATGACCAGTGTTTATTCCACAAATGTTATTGTAGCCTGGGTAATCTTTCATATTATAGCCAACAATATGATCTCGATGCTGACTTAATATAAAAGAAGCCTAGGTTATAATAACAATAGTGGAAAGTATAATAGAAGCTTGCTGAGATAATAGTAGTTCTTTCTTCTTTTGCACTAACACTCCATGAAGTGGTTTGCAGCAGGATTGTGTTGTGAATCTGTCTTGCAGGTGACAAAGTAAATCAGAAGGCAAGGAAATATGGTAAAAGCGGCAAATGTTCACAAGGAAGACTGTTGAAAGCAAGTTAGCACAAGGAAAATTATAAATATTACCTATGAAGGGCCCTTTTACGCCCAGAATGAAGGGATTGTAAAGGAAAATATGTAATGCAATAAATGATGTAAAATTTTAATACTAGCTATTGACTGGACCTAAGGTCTCGGGCAAGGTCGGAGGTTTTCTCCTCTTTGCTCTTTCCTACCAGCGCCCGCAGTGAGCGGAGATTGTAATTTTATTTATTAAATAAAATATGGCTTCGGCCTTTTACCAAGAAAAAAATAATAATTTGAAGTGTCATATGTACAACTTTAGAAAAAGAAAACATGTCGTCAATACATATATGGTCTAATAATTTTATAAATATCATATACAATCTAAAAGTGAAAAATGACCATAGAGACCATCAAATTCCAGGCCTGGCTGCTTTATACGCTTAGTAAAGCTATTGAGATGGCCAATTAACGTATCATTAGTATGGAGAAACTCTTCCATAACTCCTATTGATGTTTTAGAACATTTAGACAAGTCAACATAAGGCCGATCCAACATTATATCAGTATAGAAATCCACTTTGATCAAATTGCAACTCCGATCGATATTTGAAGCATCCATTTGAATCATTTGACGTGAAGATTTTAGATTTTTTCAATCTCATCCTAGCATGCAAACATGACTCGAAATGTCTTTCAAACTCTTCTCGCAAGCCCTCAAACAATGGAAGTAAAATGTTGAATCTAATCTCTCCATGTCATATTTCTTTAATTTCTTGGTGGAGGATCCATTATGCTGTGTGGCCAATGACTCCATTTGGAAGTCTACAAACCTATTTGTCAATGCTTATGAACCATCGGAGTTGATTCCTTTGAAAAGAAAAGAAAAGTATCATCCATAGCCTTTATTTTTCCAACAGAATCAACTGCAATGCTTGATCCCAATAAGAGTTTTAGAAACTCAAAAAGAGAGTGGCATTACTCGTGAAGAGTTTATGAATCTATTAATAAGTGTGTCAACCTCAAAATGGAGATTGATGCATAACATTTTTTTAAGGATAAGATTTAGATGGGAAATTTTGTTGGGATGACCAGGACACTATGACGAGGAGAACCCAGATAAATGAACACATATTGGGTTGACAAAATCTCAATTTTAATGGTTTTTCGATATTAGCTCATGAAAAATGGAAGCTTTAGAATCTCAAAATCTGTGAATAAGGTCAACACTAAAATTTGCCACTTTGTTTGGAACAACGTTAGGAACATACTCATAAAAGGATTTTGCACTATCTTGCACCCATTTTGAGAATTAATTGTTTTAATGAATCTCAACAAACTAGAGGACTTTTCCTAGTGTTTTCACTCAGATCACAAATGTGTCTACCTTGAAATGACAAAAGACTCAACATGTGAGGGTTACTTAGGGCTTTTTCAATTGGGAATTATTCGATGGAGTGATTTTGGTGTAAAATTTTAAAAAATTTCAAGTTTAAAAACAAGGCTAAGAAGAATATAAAATATTTACGTAATTTATTATACTTAGGAATATATGATATTAGGGTATTACCATTAGCTAGGATATTAGGATCTAATATGTGCCTCCCCTTTAAAAAAATATTGTCCTCAATGCTCAACAGGGATGTTTTAGTTTAATTTGTTCTTCTCATGTTGCATCTTCTATTAGCATGTTCTTCCACTTGATTAAGAACTCAAAGACAACTCTATTTCATAACTGTTTCACCCTTGTTTTAATAATCTCCTCAAATTCTAAAATAAAGGAGTTCTAATTGCAATTGAATATTGTTAGCTAGTTACTTTGTTATACAAGAGGCATGGAAGATACGATGAATTTTGAAAGAGGGTGGAAGTTCTACCTTGTAAGATATAGTTCATTTTCAATGGAGAACCTTATAGCGACCATTAAATTTAGGTGCAAGCTTTATGTTTTGATGTTTCTTAAGGGATATTTGTTTATAAGGAACGTAATTGAAGAAATACCCAAACTACATCTTACAATTTATCTCACTGTGACATTGATTAGCTTCTCGTTTCATTCTATTTTGAGCCATAACTAATTTATTCTTAAGGATTTGTAGTATTTCTTGTTGGTGTTAAATATTATCCTCTATTGCATGAACTTTAGGATAAGATTGTAAATAAGTAGTAGATGGTGAGGGATAGCTATAGAGAGCCTCAAATGGAGTCATTTTAGTGTATGTGTGTAACAATGTGTTGTACCAACACTTTGCTAGTGGTGGTCATTTGGACCATTATGTTTGTTTATTAAAGGAAAAACAATGTAAATATCTTTTCAAACATTTATTTACAATTTGCATTTGGCCATTTAATTGTGGATGATCTAAGAGGAGCTATGGGTAGTTTTTTTCCCCATGTTGTAAATAAGTTTGTCTAAAATATGTTAATGAAGAAAAAGTCACAATCATTCACTAGGATTTTGGGAATTCCATGAAATTTTTGTATATTTTTTATAAATACTTTAGCCATGATATTGACATGAAATAGATGAGTCCACAAAAATGTGCATATAGTGAGTTTATCCATTACAATCAAAATTACATCAAGATTATTAGACTTTGGCAACACTATAATGAAGTCCATTGACATTTCCTATAAGATTGTGTTGGAATGTTCAATGGTCGTAAGAGATCTCAAGTCTTTATTGCTTTCCCTTTATTTCTTTGGCATATTAAACATTCGACAATGAATTTCTTAACTATCTTTTAGACCATCTTAGGAAAAGATAATTCTTTATATGATGATAGATCTCAAAATGCACTTCTATTGGTTAATCATGCATTTAAGATAGAATGTCTTCTTTAATTGAGTATTTTTACATAAAAATAATCTATCTTTGTAGTATAATGAATCTTCTTTCCAAACATACCTATCGAAATAATATGGGTCATGTTGAAGTTTTATAATGAGATAATGTATTTGAGAATCATGTTGCCACTTTTCTCGTGCAACTTCTAACCAATTAGGTTTTAATAAAGAAATAGCACAAATATTTGCTTCCTTTACTTCTTGTTGAGAAAGGGTATCAACTACAATATTTTCTTTGCCCTTTTTATAAATGATTTCAAAGTCATATCTTAACGTTTTGGTAACCCATTTTTGTTGTTCTACAAAGGATATTCATTGTTCCAAAAAATATTTTTCTCTCATGACTTGTCTTGATTTATGCCTTCTCATTAATATTGATGCCATTATTTAATTGCATTAATAATGGCTAATATTTCATTCTCATATGTGGGCCTTAGTATTTTCCTTTGAGTTGTCTACTCTCAAATGCTAATAGACACCCTTCTTGCATTAGTATTTTCCTTTGAGTTGTTGACTCCCAAATGCTAATAGACACCCTTCTTGCATTAGTATTTTCCCAATTCCATGTCTAGAAGTATCAAATTCTTGTAACCCATTTTTGTTGTTTTACCGAGGATAGTAGTTGTTCCAAAAACTATTTTAGACTCTCATGATACGTCATTACTTTGAAATGCCTTCTCATTAAATATTGATGTCATTGTTTAGTTGCATGAATAATGGCTAACATATCCTTCTATGTGGGTCTTAGAATTTTTCCTCTGAATTATCAACTCTCAAATGCTAATAGACACCCTTCTTGAATTAGTACTATCTCAATTCCATTTCTAGAAGCATCACATTCTAACACAAATGTATTAGAGAAGTCTAGGGTAGTGAGCATTGGAGTTGAATTGAGAGCTTCTTTCAGTTGTTCGAAAGTGTGGGTGGCTAGCTTTGATCATAAATTTTTCTATGGTATCTTGTTAGACACAAAATTCCTCTCAAACCTTTGATATTTTGATGCAACCATAACCAATAAAAACCCTCAGAAGAGTCAACCAGCTTATGTAGCAAGAGAGACACAACGAAAGAAGCAAGAAAAGATAATAAGTTTACATAAAAAGATCATATTAAAGCTTCAGAACTTTCGAAAATCATCATATTATCATTAAATAACATCTGGTAGTTAACCGGTTACGTGCAAGCTTTAAGCCAGATACAATCCAATCGGGACTCTAAGAATCAACCGGATCACAACATGCAAATCTCAATCCTTATTCTAAGTTCTACTTCCTCTGCCACTATAATGATTACATAATATCATATTTATATCCACGGAAACATATCCGGGTCGACCTTATAAGATTACATTCACCAATGCAGGAAAATGAAACGTGTAATTAGGTTGGCCCTAAGATTTAAGAAATCTTTCCGAAAAATAACAACCAAGTGATGCGGTTCAGCGGGAAGGTCGACCACACACCAAAGAACATTAGACAACACCCAAAATGGATCCACATGCCAAGAATCATGCTAATAATGAAGGAAAACTAATCAGTAAGCACAAGAACTGTCCTGGAACCTAGAAACAATCAATCGAAAACGATAATTGACTGGAAAAGAACCCAAATGAATTGGAAATCTGGAATCAAACAAATGAAACCATCTGGAAACCAAAAATAATATTTGTCACGAAGAAAAAGCAACTACTAGTACCAACCAGTAAGAACACAAAAAACTGCACAAAGAACTAAACAAGAACAAAACTGAAAGGAAATATTTTTGGTTGATGCAAGATTGCTCATCGACCAGGGATGCTCCTGCATCAAACAACCCAGGTAGAAAAAGAAGTTCCATGAGAGGCAACTCATGAACATCTCAAAGGATTCGGAATAAACATCACATGCTCATTTATGATCCAAACATCTTCTTTATCTGCCAACCTCTGCTTTAGCTCCTCCAGTGCCTCAACTGGCTTCTCTAACCTTTGACTCCCCTTCTTTCTCTTCCTTTGCTTCAAATCTACATATTGCCTTTGTTTCTACACTCTGATTCGTTTCTACCACAAGACTTCATCCGGTTTGTCACCATCATCTCTCTATTGACCAGTTCCATCTATCCATCAAGTTCATATGTTAGATCCTTCTGCAAGCTCATGTCACCCTCCAGTATAACCTCTGCAACTTGTTCTATCATATCTTTCTTCAAAACCTCTGGTATAACCTCTTCAACCAGTTCTTTCAAACCTTCTAGTATAGCCCCTACCACCGATTTCTCAGTACTGCAACTTTTCTCAAGACTCGGATTCTTCACCTCCTTCTCTTTCTCCTTCAAAGAAATCAATGTGAACTTTTGTCCATCATTTTCAATAGTAACTAGGTTTCTTCTACAGTCATAAATAGCTCCTCTATCATATTGTCAAGGTTTTTCCAATAAGACATAGCAAACACTCATAGACACAACATCACATAAAACTTCATCTCCGAAAGGCCCAATATTGAAACTCACCAAACACTGTTGCTTTATCTCTATCTTCTGATCATCTTGTAACCAACTCACCTCATAAGGACAAGGATTCTTAAGCCTCTTCAACCCAAGCTTCACAACCATCTCCTGAAATGCTAAATTATCAGTACTTCCACTATCTACAATGACCTTGCAACACTTACCACCTAATTTGCATATAGTCTGGAAATGACTCTTCCTCTAAGTAGATCTGGTATCATTTCTTCTGAACATAAGGGATTCTCCTTTCTCTGGTGCATAGTTAGATCTGGTACCATCACCTTCTGGTTCCTCACTTGCCACACAACTTCTTGCGATTCCTTGCTTACATTCATAGAATCTATGTCCGATTTCTCCACACTTGAAATATTTGCCAAGAAATTCTCTATCAATACTGCTGCTACCTTTCCTCGGTGTCTTCTGTTCCGGTTCTTTACCCCACTTAGGTTTTGACTCCTCTTCTTCATCTGGTTTCTTCATACTATCACTCATCTTGAATTTCTCCTTTCCCTTATTCGAATGTCTTCTTCTCGCCTTCTCCTCATCCTTCAAATCATACTGGTAAGCTTCTTCAACTATGGAAACCTTCAACATGCTCATCTCATCTTGAATGTTAAAAGAAAGTCCATTGATGTACCTCACCACCTTTTCTTTGTCTATCTCTCTATATCTAGATCTAATCACCACCTTGTAGAATTCCTCAGTATATTCCTTCATAGTCATGTTTCTCTGTTTCAAGTTCTACAACTTCTTGAACAACTCCAATTCATATTCTCCTGGTATGAACTTGGCCTTCAATCTTGCAACCATCTGTCTCCACCAGGTGATCTTCAATTCAGTATTCTCCACTCTGTCTTTTTGCAATTCTTTCCACCACAAGGCAGCATGTCCTTTCAACTTGGTATGTGCCAACTAGACTCTCTGTGAGTCCTTGACATCCTCAAAATCAAAGTAGTCCTCCAACTCTCTGATCCAATCGATTAGATCCTTTGGGTTCAGTGTTTCAGAAAAGTTGGAAACTTCAACTTTATGGACTTTACTCGCTTGCGCCAGTGCTCTCGGGAATCTTTCCTCTCTCTCATCTTCCGATCCTTTAGCTTCCTCAAGCTCTTCACTGGCTTGCTCATATTCATCCTCAAAATTCAAGGTTTCTTTGCAAACCATCCAAAGCATTTTGGATTTCATTCCTTACTTCATTCTTGAATTTTCCCATCATCTACTCTACCATTTGGGGGTTTGTCCTTCTTGGTGGCATCTCTCCTTCCACTCCAGTGAATTGCCTCAACTCAGTGATCTGACTATCAGTTTCAATTGCCTCCCCTCAGCGATCTATTGAACACACATGCAACCTACCTCCAATCGGCGATCTATCCACCCCAAGGAATGCCTCAATGTTCGCAAATGATTCTTCCACCAGCCAGTCCATAACTAGCTTTGATACCACTTGATGCAACCATAGCTAGTAAAATTCCTCAGAAGAGTCACCCAACTTATGAAGCAAGAGAGACACAACGAAAGCAACAAGAAAACATAACTGTTTTACATAAACAGATCATATTAAAGCCTTATAACTTCCGACAATCATCATATTATCATTAAAGAACATCTAGTAGTTAACCGGTTACATGCAGGCTTCAAGTCAAATACAATCCAACCGGGACTCTAAGAATCAACCGGATCCTAATATGTGAATCTCAATCCTTATTATAAGTTCTACTTCCTTTGCCCCTATAATGATTACACAATATCATATTTATACCCACCGGAACATATCCGAGTTGGCCTCATAAGATTACATTCACCAATGCAGGAAAATGAAACGTGTAATTAGGTCCGCCTAAGATTTAAGAAATCTTTCTGGAAAATAACAACCAAGTGATGTGGTTCATTAGGAAGGTCGGCCACACGCCAAAGAACATCGGACAAGACCCAAAATGGATCCACACGCCAAGAATCGCGTTGGTAATGAAGGAAAACCAATTGGTAAGAACAAGAACTATCTCGGAACCCAGAAACAGTCAACCAGAAGAGATAACTGATTGGAAAAGAACCCAAATGAACTGGAAATCTGGAGTCAAACACATGAAACCATCTGGAAACTGAAAATAAGATCTGCCATGAAGAACAAGCAACTATCTGTAGCAACCGGTAAGAACACAAAAAACTGCACAAAGAACTAAACAAGAACAAAACTAAAAGGAAATATTTTTGGTTGATGTAAGATTGATCATCGACCAAGGATGCTCCTGCATCATATTTTTAGGTTTTGACCATTCTTTTATTGCAACAATCCTCTTGGGGTCTACCTTAACACCTTCATGGGACACATGTCCCATGCATTCTACTTCTTTCACTCCAAAGACACATTTGGATTGCTTGGAATATAGTTGATTATCTTCAAATACTTGTATTATATTCTCTAAATGTGGTAAAAGTTCTTCCTGTGATTTACTATAAATAAGGACACCTTCAAACAATACTAACAAAAATTTACGAAGAAATGGGTAGAACATTGAGTTCGTGAGGTTTTCAAAAGTTTATGAGGCATTAGTTAGACCAAAGGATATTACTAAGAATTCATAACATGCCTCTTATGTGTTCAAAAGGAAGTTTTATGTATAGCCTCTTCCTTTATATGGATTTAGTAGAGATAATTGCACCATTTAGTTCATCTAATATTTCATTAATTATAGAAATATAACTTATCTTTAAGAGTGAGCTTATTGAGTTACCTATAATCATGACACATTTTCCGTGACTCATCTTTCTTTCTAAACATACCCACTGGAGATGGATATGAAATTTTATTAGGATGAATAGTTCTTGAATCCAACATTTCCTTGACTAATTTCTCAATTTCAGTCTTTTGTTCATAAGGATAATGATAAGGTGTAATGTTTGGAGGAATGCTTTCAAGTATTAATTCAATGGTATGATCATGGTCTGTAATTGGGGGTAGACCTCTGGGTTCTTGAAAAAATTGTTGGTAATTTTGAATGATCTTTTGAAGTTCTAGTGGATGTTGAGTTTTCACATCTTGTGCTTCCACAATATTTAGTTGTGCCACTAGACCATAAAACCCTTCTCAAGTAATTTTTTCCCTCTATCGGAGCTAATAATTTAGTTGTTGCTTATGTGGGTAACCTGAATGGGCACTCCTCTAATTAGGCTGAAGAAATGGCCTTAGCCTGGGGGATTCGTTTTTCCCTCACTATGGGAATCAGGTCAATGGATATTGAGGGTGATTCCAAGCTCATCATAGATGTTGTCAAAGGGCGAAATAGGCTTAACTGGACCATTGAGGGAACCATCAGGGACACCCTAAGGCTCATTTCTGGGCTCGACTCGTTCAGATTCATGCATGTCTTCAGAGAGGTTAATGGAGTGGTTGATGCTCTAGCTGCCCTTGGGATAAATATTTTTGGTTTAAGATGTTGGAGGAGCCAGAATTCCCTCCCGGATCACGTCAACTTCCTTCTTCAGGGAGAGAAATCTAAAATATGTATCAATGATTGAGTTGTTGCTTTTTTTTTTCCTTACTCTCCTCTCTTCCCTTGGGGTTGTTTGGAGGGGTTGGTTTCATAATTCAAATAATGGGAATATTCCTACGGTTATTATCGATTGGGTGGTGACTCGTTCGGCTAGCCTGGCTTCGAAGGATGTGTTGCTTTGTTGGCAAACCTTTTGGGCTTATCGCCTAATAATGAGATACGATATAGAAGTTAACATGATGGTTGGTCATAGACTGCATTAGGGTGCACAAGGCGATCATGTATATGTTGTGTTTTCTTTGTTTTTTGTTGTTTTTTTATTTCAAAAGACTGGTTTTAGTTTGTTGTTAATGTTGTTATAGTGGTGTTGTTGCACTGTGGTTCCATTGATAATTTTGCTATGTAAAGGGTCAGTGCCTTGATTTTCACTGCTTTTTTAATCAAAAACATTAACATTAATTGAATCACAATCCAATTCCTAACCCTATGATTTATCATATCTTGAATGATGTATTATGTAGTTAGTTAGGGTACATTATTTAGATCAAATCTTTGCATATTGTATCGTGTTTAATAACTTAACTATAATTGTGTTTTTTTCTTTTTCAATTGGTTCTTCCATTTCTTGTGGAACTTCTTGTGTGTACTTTGGGCTAGAATTAAACCATAATTAAGTATTATAAGGGTGATGATTAGAATTATTAACTTTTTAATATCAAATTATAAATTTGACATTAATAATAAATATTTCTTTAAAAATTAAGTATTTTTAAGTACTATTTTATTTCTATGTGGATTAAGTATTATTGGATTTAAAACTATCGATCAAATCACTACAATATTTTTAAAAGATTGGAAAATTAAATAATCATGTACCAAATAGATATATTAAATAAAAATATTATATTTTATTTAGAAAATCACTTTTAATAAAAAGGAATTTATGTATTTAATTATAAAAAGCAATCTATTTTACCAAATGAAATTATTTTTGTAGAAAAATCAATAAAGAATTTTAGATTTTATATATGTCTATAAAACAATTGCATAAAATAAAATAAAATAGTTTTTTCTATAATTAGATAAATGAATTTATAGAAAATCTCTCGTCAAAGGCAAAGTCAATGGGATTTTTGTCGATTTTCCATCTATTGGTTGTAAATGTTTCAAATGTCTAGCATGCCTCTAAGATGATCTCAACCATTGATCGCCCAATTGAACTTGTAAACCTGACATAGGGAACGCCTTCGATGTAATTAAACCTTAACCCTAACCTTCAAACCAATATTTATTATAGAACCCTAACCCTATCACCATGCTTTATCCTTAAATCCTAACCATTTTTGAATCCTAACACTAACTGTAATCCTAATTGAATATTAATTTAATTGTAATACTAACCCTAATCCTTATTGAACCCTAGCCCTAATCGTGACACTAATTCTAATTGAACCTCCACCCTTGCCCCAAGAATTAGCCTACAATAATAACCTTAATTGTAGCCTAACCTTAAACCTAATCTTGCCAAAATTGAAACCTAACCCTAAACTTAACTCTAACCCTACAATTGAACCCTACCTCCAACTTGAACCCCAATCTAATCATAATCAAACCCTAACTGTACCAAACCTAAATCATAATCAAACCTTGACCCTAACCATAAGCAAACCCTAACCCTAAACATAATCAATCCCTAACCCTAATCATAATCAAACTTTGACTCTAACCATAATCACACCCTAATCATAATGAAAACCTTATCTAACCATGATTAACCCTAGATTTCATAAATGTCTTCCATGTTGACTACTACTAGTTTAATATTTAATTTTATAATATATATAAAATATGTCAAGAAATATCCTTTTTTAGATGACACCTATTGAAATTTAAGATAAAAAATATTAAAAATAGACATCTTGAAAAAAATATCTTCCCACATATTTATATATATATTATTAAATGAAATATATAACTAGTTACAAAACTATTATAACATTCCTCAATATACCGAATCTTATTGTGCCCAACTTTTATGGCCCTCTTTCGAGCTGTTAGAATTAGATACCCATGATAATGACATGTCGCAGCGGCCAAAGTCTATTTCCCACATCTTTGAAAGCGTTAATTCACCAATAAATAAAGAAGAGTATGGAAGGCATATGGCAGACAAACCGTTTATTTTTTCATTGAATAAATAAACTTGTTTTAGTCTAAGTCTTTAATATTTATTGTATTTTGATTTAGTGTGGTTTAAATTATTATAAAATGACCCTAAGTTAAATTATTATTATAAGAAAAGTTTTCAGAAATAACTATGTAAAATTGAATTATAATATTATTAAAAAAATCTATATGTCAAAATATTTATAGATTTTATTGCTAAGTCTAATGAATGTGCGGAGAAAATCTATCATAGACAATGTCAATAATCTACTAATAAGATTATATTATTATTTAATAAGATTTTTTAATTTATTTTTTGTATTATATAATTATTTTTCATATGATTTTATTTTCACAAATTTAATATTTATTTTATATATTTATATTTGAAGATCAAAATTACTTTACATAATTTAAAGAGGATAAGAGATAAAATATAATTTCAGATTTGAAATATAGCGGAACAAATCCCTCAAGGTAAGGCATAAGAGATGAGGTGATATAAGAGATAAGGTGTGAGACTACTTTGGTGGAATAGATACCCCTTAATACTCACCTCTCAGCGAAGAAGTATCAGCATAGGCTCATGCTTCCCTACCAAATAGCAAAACAAACTTATGAATGATATAAAATTAACTATAAGAAACAATATATAGAGACCTTCCCCATCAAACCAACTCAAAGTGTACTGTAACAAATAGACTAAATGACAAGTAAAATATAAAAACATCAAATAAAACAGACATAACATAAAACCACAATTAATATTAATGATGGAGATGGAAAGAGAATGTCAATACATTTACAAAACTTTTGATACAACTAATGCATCTTGAACATTTTATTTTCTCAGTTTATTAATACACAATTAAAAACTTTTGGTACAAATAATACCTCTTGATCACTGAGAGTTTATTGATGTACTAAACTCTTGATAAAATTATTGTACACTTGTTGTCCACATGCATATTGACTTTCAGTGGCAGCCTGGGTCAAACTCCTTCCTGACCTTGAATATCATGCAAGCAACAACACACCACATTATATGTAATGAATTGGTATTTGGACTTTATTCTTCCAACACATTTTTAAAAAATTGAACAAGTCTATTTTAAAAAAGTAAGAATCTTATGCTTCTTATCATTCTGATTTTGATGATGAATCACCGAGTGTGATGAAAAATGTTGATGCAAAAAATACTCACACAATCAAATTCAGAAACAGCATATATACATATAAGAACCTAATAAATTGTTGATATTTAACTGCAAACCTGTGCAATGATTGAGCTCAGCCTTATAGATAATAATAAAGCGCAGACAGACTGTCATGCTTCTCAAAATACCCTGACTGAATCTTAACTGTTATTAGCAGCCACCTTCCTTGGATCCAGAGTGTAAAATTTTTGATTGATGTTCTCCCATTCCACCGCTTTAAGGATTATTTAGTTGTTCTTATAGAATGCCCACCTCAACCCCCTTTGCATAGATGAATGAAATATCATATATACAAGCTATTGACAAATGTAATGTTACTTTCTGCTGACTCTAGTACCCAAATCTCCATACCCTCTAGCAATTAAGTGGCTGTAAAGAAGATGATTCCATTGGTCTGGCACACCCGGTAAACACCAATGGCTGCAATCTTGCTTTTTTATTGAGGCTGGCCCATTTTCTTTCCCTACATAATATATTGAGGGATGACCATCTTTCCTCATCTTTGCTGAGTAAGTTATATTCAAAGACTGTACATTCTTCCTCTCCTGAAGATGTTGGATTGCTTCTGACATGATTTGGGTTTTCCATGAACTCAAAGAAGAAGATTTTAGGTCTGGCCAAGTTTCTTCATGACACTGTCCTCCAGTCTTCCATGTCCCAGCCCTGCATCTCAGCACAAGCAAGAACTTGAAATGTCAGATTTAGGATGAATTTTCTATACCATACTGTATAAGAGAATCTCACAATGGAAACTGACTAAATGAAGTTATCTATGAGAATGTCAGTCCAAAGATTTGAGTTGTAAAGTTAGCTAAGGATGTTTGCAAAAGCATTGACAGTGTTAAAAATCTTAAGAATGTGGTCGAAGTTTTTGTTACTGCTTCTGGCTTAGATTGTGTGCATTTGTTTTGTTTACATCAACGTTTTGGATCACATTCTGTGATCCATCATCAAGATGATAGATAATTCATTTTTCTACTCCATGAGCTATCTATCAACCTGATGGTCCGAAACATTGATAAAAATAAACACACAATCTAAGCGAGACACAGTAACAAGAACTATTTGTGAAAAACTTATATCTTTGAATGTGGTCTAAGATCACCTCACAGCTCACTTGTGGTTAACCAAGAAAAGTAGAATCAGTATATTACCAACAAACAAAAATGGAGTTCCCACACTGCATCAGAGACAGTTGTATCTCAGGAAAAAGATGCAGTTTCTACACTGCAACAGAGGCACACTAAGTATTCCAAAAACAAATTATATTTTATGAGGCAAACTAAGAATCTCAGCAAAAAGGTACAGTTTCTACAGTGCAACAGAGGCACACTAAGTACTCCAAAAACAAATTATATTTTATGAGATGAAGACAACTCACTATCAGAATTTATGAACACATAAAGAATTGGATTTTTCTTTAGCTTATATAGCACATGATTTCATATTGGCAGTATTACCCAACAAAGTTTGTATTCCTTAAAATTTACAGCAGTGATAGCAGAAATAGTACCTAAAATGAACAGGGGAATAGGTACGCAAGAAAACATGAGATTTTTCAGAATCAACATGTTGACGAACCCATTTGACCCAAGTGTTCATTGATTTCTGGAATGCAGTTTCAATATCCAGCTTAATGTTCACAGTGTGTCCCTCCTGGAAATAACACCCCCTGCCAAAATAACTATCTTTGTCATAAAAACCCTCTATAAACAGATAAAAACTGTTTGTTAATTGCCATAGAAAATGAAACACAGACCATCTTACTGTCTTCTCATAGTTCCACCAATGTCCTGTGTTAAAGACAAGAATGTCTCCATTAACCCAAAGCTTTGAAGTATAGTCCAGTGTATCAACCTTCAGAGTCATTCGAACTTCAGGAGGAGATCCTGCTGGAGGGCGGCCCTGATAAACCAAAAATGGTGCTCTGTAATACTCTACAGTGCAGTTATAATCTTCAAATCGGAAAGACAAATAACCCATGTGTTTTGTGATGGGATTCCCATTCACTTCATATATCCGAGTCTTATCAGAAACTGCTTCAGCCAGCATGCAAACCATAGATTCCCACTGGTTCCTTCCAATGGAATCACCCACAAACACAATTCGCCTGTTTTGGATGCTTTGGAGAAACTTCCTTGGATCAAACCTAATGTTTCAATTCAAAACCCCAAATCGCAAATGAATGTCAGATTTATCAGAGAGAAAAATAGGGACTCGGGAATAACTACCAAATATTAATCACAATCTCTTGAAAACATAGCATTAACAACATGCACTTGTTATGCTGTTGCAAATACAGTTACTTGATGGTGATATTATATCATACAAACAGATATTGACCAAATGCATCTCCTATGTCAGGACTTTTATGTACATGAAATTATTTGTTTTCATATGCCAAGAGATACTATAGATCTGAGAAGATCAATAAGGAAACAGTGTGCCATTCCTGACATCAATCTGTTTAGTTTATGGTGAAGGAAAACCTTGTTACAGGATATCCAAGGTAAAGAATGTTGAGTTTTCACTATTACCGATGGTTGTGGGAATTCCTCCTCCTGGAGTGTTATCTCTTATATACTAGTGGTACACATACCTACTGAAGAAGTTTTCTACAACCAAGCTGTGAATGCAGGCATCCTAATAAGTGTGGTTTAGATTCGATCCCTATTCCTCACCAATACAAAGCATAAATCCTTGGTACTGGATTTTCCGCGGCCAATTCCTTGTCGCATTTGGTTTGGGTGGGGATGGGATTCAACTGGAACTGAAAATTCGGTAAATGATTTGGAATACTGTCGAACTCAACAATGAACCAAAAGCCCTTTATAATGCAGACATAAACTCTATAAACTCTGATAAGAAGAGTCCTCTAAACAGAGAAACTTTACTTGCCAAAAACATGTCATTATTTCCAAAATTTTGAAACCAAAAGATCTAACAATTCATAAGAATTGCATTCTTCCTTCGAATGGAAATTTTTTTTAGGGTATCTATTCAAAAGGAACTTCCAACAGCATGTCAGAGTCAGACAAGACAAAGCAGGAATTGGAAAATTTGTAAATTATTCAAACTCTGTCAACTCAACAGTGAAGCAAGCCCTCATTGGCAAGAAACAATTTACTAAATACAGTAAGTATCCTAGATGCCAAAATTTATTACAAATTCAGAATATAAATAGCAATATGTTTTACCATCTATATGCATATTGCATTGCACAATTGTTTGCAGTATAAATTCAATGTAATAGAGCATACGAGAATCTATGAAAATAGCTTACAAATCCAGATTTTATGAAAAACAATTCATAAACAATGCACAATTCTTTGGAATACAAAGTCAATGTAATAGGGAATAGGAGAATCTAAAGACATGCCTTACAAATTTTTAGGCATGAAAACCAATTTGTTTGACCATTCATAAGCATTACACAGTTCCTTGGAATATGAATTCAATGCAAAAGTGCACAGGGAACCTATAGCATACCGTGGAAGATCACAATCAGAGGGCTGCCATCGCCATTTCAAGTAATCTGTATCAGGCCTGCCATTTTCCTGACAGCGAAAGCCTGAATCCATAAAAGGACAATTCTGTGACTGATAGATTGGATATGCTTCATCCCTCACCCACATACCCACAGACAAATCACACTCACTTAACTGCTTTTTTTCCCCTTTTAAGCCCACGAATCCTTCACCACTATTATTAACTCTCACATCTCCAGGCTGCTTCTGCTGCCCTGTTTCATCACCCATAATTCCTTCACCACTATTCTGCTGCCCTGTTTCATTAACCATAATTCCTTCACCATTACCATTATCTCCTACACCTCCAAGCTTCTGCTGCTGCCCTGTTTCATTAACCATAATTCCTTCACCATTACCATTACCTCCCACAACTCCAAGCTTCTGCTGCTGCCCTGTTTCATTAACCATAATTCCTTCAGCATTACCATTATCTCCCACACCTCCAAGCTTCTGCTGCTGCCCTGTTTCATTAACCATTATTCCTTCACCATTACTATTATCTCCTACACCTCCAAGATTCTGCTGCTGCCTTGTTTCACCAATCTTATTTCTTTCACTACTATTATAATCTCCCACACCACCAAGCTCCTTTATCTGCCCTGTTTCAGCAACCACAATTCCCTCACTACTATTATAACTTCCCACAGCTCCAAACTTCAAAGGTCCCAAGAATCCAAACCCACTGTCAAAATACACAATGCAAGATAGAACTACTAAAACAGCAGAGAGCCCGAATATGGTGGCATACCATATATATTGATGGATACTCACTGTACACCCCGCAGGAAGCCTTAATGGGTGTCCATATCCTCCGTTTGTATCCATCTTTGTACCGAATAAATCCTTCATTTTGGGAATTGGAGCCCTGCAACTTGAACCCACACTCCCTTTTTGCCCGGTTGCCGAGGGAAATAGCCTTGTGGTCAGTGGATTCAATTCTTCGACAGGATTTTAGACTACAATTTTAACGATAATTAGATTTATGCTTCCAGAATTTCCTTGTTACTACTTTGTTACCTTTACATGAACCAAAATGCTTCCATAATCATGAATTCCGCCGTTATAACATGCTGTTTTTTGTCAGTTAATATTAAGATTAACTGAATAGTTTATGTATGTTTGGCAAACTCTTTAATTTTCCAGCTCATCCAATTTTGTATCCCATGTGGAAATGACTCCCTTCACAAGGAACCGTTTTTTGTTTCCTTTTCATCCTTGTTTTTATTAGCTGTCAGTGGCAAAGCAAAAGCATTATTCCAAATCTGAATGCAGAAGATTTCGCCTAAGATTATTGATATGATCAGAATCAAATTGAAAATGGTTTAGGGCAGGTCCCCATGCAGCTGCTAAGCTTATTTTTGCTAGCAGCCACTGCTCAATATTTTTAAGAGCAGTTTATATAGCTGGTGGCCCCATGGATATTTAATTTTACTGCTTCTTTTTGAAGCAATTACCTTAAATTTTAGTTTTAGATGAAAAAATGTTTGTAATAATTTTGGAGTAAATTTAGGAGAAAATATTGTAGGCAAATAAAAAGGAGGGAAAGAAATTTGTGGAGCCACATATGATTTTTCTCAATAAGCAATTGTTGCTTATTTTCAGCGCCCCTTTTTTTTCAAATCTTATTTTCAATTTCTAAGCAGTAGCTGCTCCACTAAAATAGGGAGAGATTCCAATTTATCCAATTCCCTTAAAATAAATATTTACATGGGGACACATCAACTGCTTAAATTTAAACAGATAATGCACTTAAACAATCGCATAGCGACAAGGGGTTAGCATTTGTTTTAAGTAGTTGCATGCCATACATCCCTCACTTCTCTCCACCTTGAAGATGATCTCCAACTAGATATTGCATTTCATGCTTCACGATGGTATTTGGGGAGTTTTTACTTATTTTCTTGACAGTGACTTTCATTTTTTTTTTTTTTAATAGAAAATTCAGACTACCTATATAAATATCTATCGTAAACTTCTATAATGGTTATAGATTATAAAGAGTGAGGTGATAGAAGATTACACGGCAATTGTTTTTCTCTTTATATATAAATAGTAAATCAAAACATTTCTAATAATAAATTAAAATATTTTTAGAAATAGGAATTTGTTTTTTAATGAGGTTTGTTCTCATCTTTTGTTCGAGCTTTGCATTTAGTAAGACTTGATCTTAGTGGGGCTCATTAAGAACCTTTCGATTTCATAGCAAACCAAGGGTCCATTGACACTTAATCTCTAATAGACTCATTAAAAACCTTTCAACATCACAATACACCAATGACCCATGAACAAAAATAAGAATTTTGTTTTTATATAATTGTAAAGAAATAAAATGTATTTTGGGTAATTTATAAGGTAGCATATCTATAAAAAAAATAAAAAATAGAAAGCTAGCATACTTGTATTTGTTTCTCCATTGTGGAGAGTCTAATCCAAAACAACTACAATAACAATTATGGATTGTGGAAATATAATTTTTCCAATACCTATATTAAAAATATTAAAAATTTAAAAATTATATAATATACAAGAAAATTTTTTAAATATCTAATATTTATATATAAAAATAAATCATTAGGTTTACTAATAAAAAATTTGATGAGCTAACTTAGACATATAAATTTTTTAATGGAATATTTTTTAAAAAAATTAATACAGATAAGATATGAATAAACAAATAAATAAATTTATATGGTAAATTAGAAATTATTTTTAATAATAAATATTTTTATATTTAAAAATTATATATTGTTTTTGAAATATTATATATGAAGTAATTTTGATTTTTGGAATTTAAATATTTTTTAAAACTTTTAATAGAGATAAATAAGATATGAATAAAAATAATAATTTATATAATAAATTAAAAATTATTTTTAATAATAAATATTTTTATATATTAAAAATTATATATTATTTTTGAAATATTTATATATGAAGTAATTTTGATTTTTTCATTTTAGAAATATTATATTTTTATGTTTAAAATTTGGAAACATAGAAATTCTTTTTGGTCTTTCTTAATCGAAAATTAAAAGTTATATATATTTTTTTGAAATATTTGTGTACACATGTAATTTTGATTTTTTTGAATTGAGAAACATTATATTTTTAAGTTAAAAATTTTAAAACGTAGATTTTTTTAAAAAACTTTCTCAATTGAAAATTAAGATTTTTTCCTTTCCTTTTCTATCAAATCTTTTTCTATTTTTGATTTTTTGAATTTAGAAATATTATATATGTTTTAAATTGAAAAACATAAAAACAAAATAAAAAATTCAATGAGTGAAGCTTCTATTCAGCAGGCTTAAGTTATCACAAACATTTTGGATCTGTATTCTGAGGTATTTAGTCAAACTATGAATAAAGATAAGTCTGAAATTTTCTTCTTCAACACAAATAAATATAACTTTACTTATTCAACTTACAAAAGCGGGTAACCACAATATATCTACTTAGTATTTAGACCTTTTATCATTTAGAATTGGATCTAGTGGATTCATCCTGTCTTTTGAATGTAAAGTCCTCAAAGAGAAAATTGACTTAGTGATTTCTCCTTTACATGTGGTGAATTTACTAAGCCCAAATTTTTCACTTTACAACTTCAAAGATCCCAAGAACACCTGCAAGCAAAATACCTGTCACAAGAGAAGAATGGAGGCAAAAAAGAAATAATGGCTCTGAAAAAAAATATTATCATTCAGAGAGGGAATGAAATAAAAAGTACAATACAATCCTTATAAAAGGAGAATATGCAACCCTAAAGTTGTGCAACCCTAAAGAAACCCTAAAGGGATAAAGTGTATTATTAAATGCCTAAGTTTAGCTTAAGCGTAGAGAATAATACACTAATAATTAAATAAATAATTATTAGCTAATACATGATAACTCTAACACCTCCTCCTTAAGATGAACTTAGGGAGTAGCAAAAAAATGAAATGCATGAAGCAAATGCAACTACATGATGAAGGCAAATTTAGGTCTCAACAACAAGGCTTGATGAGGTACCCAATCACAACCAAATCTCTATAAACCGAAGAAATAGAGAAAACAATGTGGGCAAAAAATCTACTCCAAAAAGAGATGGAAAAAGCATGCTAAAAACATGAATGAAGGAAGGCCTCAATGAAACCCCCCAAAGACAACTTCCTTCACCCCAAGCATAGAGCGCAACTAAAGGTAGCGCGGAGATGTGAAAGGTTTAGTGAAGATGTCAGCAACTTGCTCCTCTGTAGGAATGCACTCCAAGAAGAGAAAGCCATCCTGAATCAATTGTCTGATGAAGTGCACGTGAAGCTCGATGTGTTTAGTCCTTTGGTGCTCCATCGGGTTGCGGGAAATGTGAATGGCACTCTGATTGTCACACCAAAGAATAGTGGGACTATCAGGAGGGAACCCAAACTCATTTATCAACTATCGAAGCCATAAAATCTCCTGAATAGCTAACACCGTTGCTCGGTACTCAGCCTTTGTAGATGATAATTCAATAGAAGACTGCTTCTTGCAAGACCATGTGATGGGGCCAGAACCAAGGCAAAAAACAAAGCCAGAAGTAGACTTCCGATCATGAGCATCACCAGCCCAATCTGAGTCAGTGAAGCCAACAATGTGAGGGGATCTTGAAGTATAGTGAATGCCAAACTGTGTAGTGCCCCTAATGTACCTCAAAATATGTTTGGCAACTTGTTAATGGCTCTCATGGGGATCATGGGAGAAACTACAGACAAGACCAATCGCAAAGGAAAGATATGGGCATGTATGTGTCAGATATAACAAATTACCAACCAGTTTCTTGTATAAGGTAGGATCCATGGAAGGTGTAGAACAAGTGGCAGACAAAACAACACCAGATTGAAAAAGGTGTGGGTGCAGGCTTGCAAGCAAGCATGTCAAATCTGTGAAGCATATCAAGAGAATACTCCCACTGAAGTATGGAAATCCCATCAGAAGACTGAATAACTTGTAGGCCCAAAAAATAGTGCAGAAGTCCAAGATCTGTCATCTCAAACTTCTCTATCAAATCTCTCTGAATATCCTTAATCAAGGAGGATGAGCTACCGGTAATGATAAGATCATCAACATATAGAACAAGGATAACTATATCATCCCCTTGACGTTGAATATAAACTGTGGAATCAAAATGACAACGTGTGAAGAGTGTGGAGAGCAAGAAGTAGTCCATCTTCTCATACCAGGCCCGAGGGGCCTATTTGAGACTGTATAATGAACGTTGAAGTTTGCAAACCAAAGAGGAATCCTGCACAAATCTCTAAGGTTGCTCCATATAGATCTCCTCATAAAGGTCTCCATGCAAGAAGGCACTCTTCACATCCATCTGAAAAACTGTCCATCCTTGTACATCTGGTGAAGTCATCAATGAATGTGAGAACATACTTGGACCCTCAAAAAGATGGATTCAGAAAGGGAATAAGATCATTGTGTACCAAATCCAAGGGTGCCTTAGCACGCGTGGCTCTACCTGTAGGAAAAGGATCTTGATGATTCTTGTCAAGTGGACAACCTTGACATACACCATCAGTACAAGATATCTAAGGGAGCCCAGTCACAAGTTCCTGTGTGCTCATTTGTTGTAAGTATCTATAATTGGCATGGCCAAAGCACTCATGCCAAAGTTTGCTCACTGAATCTGCATGTGCTACAAGAGAAACATTTGAACCATCTAGACTCTCAAAGCCATCAAATCAATATAACCGAGAACCACGATCAACATTGCCAGTAGTCACAACTAAACCAGGATCATGGAGCTCTCTAATAACCACATCATGTAGTGAGAACTCAACTATTTTACCAGAGCCAGAATGAAAAATTTGATAAACAGGGAGGAGGTTTGTCGAAATGTCAAGAACTAAAAGAACATCCTAAATACAACCACCTGTCAACGGAACAATACCTGAACCTGAAATTAAAAGTTGTGTTGAGTCATCAATTGCAATCTGTAAAGTATCGCTGTGAGAAAGTGAGGTAACAATCTGCTGAGAGTGTGTCATGTGGTGAGAATCCCCTGAATCAATAATCCAAGTGGATGCAGAAGTAATAGCTCATGCAGAAAGAGCATGTCCTTTCCCTATAGAAGAGGAAGGAGGAGGCTGAGGAGAAGAAATATGATGTTGCTGCATGGCTTCCTCTAAAGCCTCTAATCGTTTCCAACACCGGGAAACTAGATGTCCTTCTTTGCCACAAAAATTGCAAATTTCTTTGATTTCTTCTTAATCTTGGAGGAAGACTCACCAAACTTAGAAGATTTCTCCTATTTGGGATAGGACTTTGGTTTAGAATCAGAGTTAGGTGGTGTCTTGGAGGGACTCTCACTGCCAGCTAAATCCTTCTTAGGCTTCGATTTCTGCTTCTTGTTCTCTTTAGATGTTTGTGCAACCAATGCTTTGTTCTTTGATCCTGTGAGAGTGTCCAACTGAAATAGGTGAGCCTTCTCACGAGTGAAGCAATCACAAAATACATCAAATGTAGGCATGATGAAGCGTGCACCCAAGGCATTCATAGTAAAATAAAATGTTTCATTAACCATAATTCCTTCACCATTACCATTATCTCCTACACCTCCAAGCTTTTGTTGCTGCCCTGTTTCATTAACCATAATTCCTTCACCATTACCATTATCTCCCACAACTCCAAGCTTCTGCTGCTGCCCTATTTCATTAACCATAATTCCTTCACCATTACTATTATCTCCTACACCTCCAAGCTTCTGCTGCTGCCCTCTTTCATTAACCATAATTCCTTCACCATTACCATTATCTCCCACACCTCCAAGATTCTGATGCTGCCTTGTTTCACCAATCTTATTACTTTCACTGCTATTATAATCTCCCACACCACCAAGCTCCTTTATCTGCCCTGTTTCAGCAACCACAATTCCATCACCACTATTATAACTTCCCACAGCTCCAAAATTCAAAGGTCCCAAGAATCCAAACCCACTGTCAAAATACACAATGCAAGATAGAACTACTAAAACAGCAGAGCCCGAATATTGTAGCATACCATATATATTGATGGATACTCACTGTACACCCCGCAGGAAGCCTTAATGGGTGTCCATATCCTCCGTTTGTATCCATCTTTGTACCGAATAAATCCTTCATTTTGGGAATTGGAGCCCTGCAACTTGAACCCACATTCCCTTTTGCCCGGTTACCGAGGGAAATAGCCGTGTGCTCAGTGGATTCCAATTCTTCGACAGGATTTTAGACTACAATTTTAACGATAATTAGATTTATGCTTCCAGAATTTCCGTGTTACTACTTTGTTACCTTTACATGAACCAAAATGCTTCCATAATCATGAATTCCGCCGTTATAACATGCTGTTTTTTGTCAGTTAATGTTAAGATTAACTGAATAGTTTACGTAAGTTTTGCAAACTCTTTAATTTTCCAGCTCATCCAATTTTGTATCCCATGTGGGAATGACTCCCTTCACAAGGAACCGTTTTTTGTTTCCTTTTCATCCTTGTTTTTATTATCTGTCAGTGGCAAAGCAAAAGCATTATTCCAAATCTGAATTCCGACGATTTCGCCTAAGATTATTGATATGATTAGGATCAAATAGAAAATGGTTTAGCATCTGTTTTAAGTAGTTGCATGCCGTGCATCCCTCACTTCTCTCCACCTTGAAGATGATCTCCAACTAGATACTGCATTTCATGCTCCGCGATGGTATTTGAGGAGTTTTTACTTATTTTCTTGACAGTGACTTTCATTTTTTTGTTTTTTAATAGAAAATTCAGACTACCTATATAAATATCTATCGTAAACTTCTATAATGGTTATAGTTTATAAAGAGTGAGGTGATAGAAGATTACACGGCAATTGTTTTTCTCTTTATATATAAATAGTAAATCAAAACATTTCTAATAATAAATTAAAATATTTTTAGAAATAGGAATTTGTTTTTTAATGAGGTTTGTTCTCATCTTTTGTTCGAGCTTTGCATTTAGTAAGACTTGATCTTAGTGGGGCTCATTAAGAACCTTTCGATTTCATAGCAAACCAAGGGTCCATTGACACTTAATCTCTAATAGACTCATTAAAAACCTTTCAACATCACAATACACCAATGACCCATGAACAAAAATAAGAATTTTGTTTTTATATAATTGTAAAGAAATAAAATGTATTTTGGGTAATTTATAAGGTAGCATATCTATAAAAAAAAATAAAAAAATAGAAAGCTAGCATACTTGTATTTGTTTCTCCATTGTGGAGAGTCTAATCCAAAACAACTACAATAACAATTATGGATTGTGGAAATATAATTTTTCTAATACCTATATTAAAAATTTAAAAATTATATAATATACAAGAAAAATTTTAAAATATCTAATATTTATATATAAAAATAAATCATTAGGTTTACTAATAAAAAATTTGATGAGCTAACTTAGACATATAAATGTTTTAATGGAATATTTTTTAAAAAAATTAATACAGATAAGATATGAATAAACAAATAAATAAATTTATATGGTACATTAGAAATTATTTTTAATAATAAATATTTTTATATTTAAAAATTATATATTGTTTTTGAAATATTATATATGAAGTAATTTTGATTTTTGGAATTTAAATATTTTTTAAAACTTTTAATAGAGATAAATAAGATATGAATAAAAATAATAATTTATATGATAAATTAAAAATTATTTTTAATAATAAATATTTTTATATATTAAAAATTATATATTATTTTTGAAATATTTATATATGAAGTAATTTTGATTTTTTCATTTTAGAAATATTATATTTTTATGTTTAAAATTTGGAAACATAGAAATTCTTTTTGGTCTTTCTTAATCGAAAATTAAAAGTTATATATATTTTTTTGAAATATTTGTGTACACATGTAATTTTGATTTTTTTGAATTGAGAAACATTATATTTTTAAGTTAAAAATTTTAAAACTTTCTCAATTGAAAATTAAGATTTTTTCCTTTCCTTTTCTATCAAATCTTTTTCTATTTTTGATTTTTTGAATTTAGAAATATTATATATGTTTTAAATTGAAAAACATAAAAACAAAATAAAAAATTCAATGAGCGAAGCTTCTATTCAGCAGGCTTAAGTTATCAGAAACATTTTGGATCTGTATTCTGAGGTATCTAGTCAAACTATGAATAAAGATAAGTCTGAATTTTTCTTCTTCAACACAAATAAAGATAACTTTACTTATTCAACTTACAAAAGCGAGTAAAACACATTCCAACCACAGTATATCTACTTAGTATTTAGATCTTTTATCATTTAGGATTGGATCTAGTGGATTCATCCTATCTTTTGAATATAAAGTCCTCAAAGAGAAAATTGACTTAGTGATTTCTCCTTTACATGTGGTGAATTTACTAAGCCCAAATTTTCCACTTTACAACTTCAAAGATCCCAAGAACACCTGCAAGCAAAATACCTATCACAAGAGAAGAATGGAGGCAAAAAAGAAATAATGGCTCTGAAAAAAAATATTATCATTCAGAGAGGGAATGAAATAAAAAGTACAATACAATCCTTATAAAAGGAGAATATGCAACCCTAAAGTTGTGCAACCCTAAAGAAACCCTAAAGGGATAAAGTGTATTATTAAATGCCTAAGTTTAGCTTAAGCATAGAGAATAATAGACTAATAATTAAATAAATAATTATTAGCTAATACATGATAACTCTAACACCTCCTCCTTAAGATGAACTTAGGGAGTAGCAAAAAAATGAAATGCATGAAGCAAATGCAACTACATGATGGAGGCAAATTTGGGTCTCGACAACAAGGCCTGATGAGGTACCCAATCACAACCAAATCTCTATAAACCGAAGAAATAGAGAAAACAATGTGGGCAAAAAATCTACTCCAAAAAGAGATGGAAAACGCATGCTAAAAACATGAATGAAGGAAGGCCTCAATGAAACCCCCCAAAGACAACTTCCTTCACCCCAAGCATAGAGCGCAACTAAAGGTAGCGTGGAGATGTGAAAGGTTTAGTGAAGATGTCAGCAACTTGCTCCTCTATAGGAATGCACTCCAAGAAGAGAAAGCCATCCTGAATCAATTGTCTGATGAAGTGCACGTGAAGCTCGATGTGTTTAGTCCTTTGGTGCTCCACCGGGTTGCGGGAAATGTGAATGGCACTCTAATTGTCACACCAAAGAATAGTGGGACTATTAGGAGAGAACCCAAACTCATTTATCAACTATCGAAGCCATAAAATCTCCTGAATAGCTAACACCGTTGCTCGGTACTCAGCCTTTGTAGATAATAATTCAATAGAAGACTGCTTCTTGCAAGACCATGTGATGGGGCCAGAACCAAGGCAAAAAACAAAGCCAGAAGTAGACTTCCGATCATGAGCATCACCAGCCCAATCTAAGTCAGTGAAGCCAACAATGTGAGGGGATCTTGAAGTATAGTGAATGCCAAACTGTGTAGTGCCCCTAATGTACCTCAAAATACGTTTGGCAACTTGTTAATGGCTCTCATGGGGATCATGGGAGAAACTACAGACAAGACCAACCACAAAGGAAAGATATGGGCATGTATGTGTTAGATATAACAAATTACCAACCAGTTTCTTGTATAAGGTAGGATCCATGGAAGGTGTAGAACAAGTGGCAGACAAAACAACACCAGATTGAAAAAGGTGTGGGTGCAGGCTTGCAAGCAAGCATGTCAAATCTATGAAGCATATCAAGAGAATACTCCTATTGAAGTATGGAAATCCCATCAGAAGACTGAATAACTTGTAGGCCCAAAAAATAATGCAGAAGTCCAAGATCTGTCATCTCAAACTTCTCTATCAAATCTCTCTGAATATCCTTAATCAAGGAGGACGAGCTACCGGTAATGATGAGATCATCAACATATAGAACAAGGATAACTATATCATCCCCTTGACGCTGAATATAAACTGTGGAATCAGAATGACAACGTGTGAAGAGTGTGGAGAGCAAGAAGGAGTCCATCTTCTCATACCAGCCCCGAGGGTTTAGGCCCGAGGGGCCTATTTGAGACTGTATAATGAACATTGAAGTTTGCAAACCAAAGAGGAATCTTGCACAAATCTCTAAGGTTGCTCCATGTAGATCTCCTCATAAAGGTCTCCATGCAAGAAGGCACTCTTCACATCCATCTGAAAAACTGTCCATCCTTGTACATCTGGAGAAGTCATCGATGAATGTGAGAAAATACTTGGACCCTCAAAAAGATGGAGTCGGAAAGGGAATAAGATCATTGTGTACCAAATCCAAGGGTGCCTTAGCACGTGTGGCTCTACCTGTAGGAAAAGGATCTTGATGATTCTTGTCAAGTGCACAACCTTGACATACACCATCAGTACAAGATATCTGAGGGAGCCCAGTCACAAGTTCCTGTGTGCTCATTTGTTGTAAGTCTGTAATTGGCATGGCCAAAGCACTCATGCCAAAGTTTGCTCACTGAATCTGCATGTGCTACAAGAGAAGCATTTGAACCATCTGGACTCTCAAAGCCATCAAATCGATATAACCGAGAATCAAGATCAACATTGCCAGTAGTCACAACTAAACCAGGATCATGGAGCTCTCTAATAACCACATCATGTAGTGAGAACTCAACTATTTTACCAAAGCCAGAATGAAAAATTTGATAAATAGGGAGGAGGTTTGTCAAAATGTCAAGAACCAAAAGAACATCCTGAATACAACCACCTGTCAACGGAACAATACCTGAACCTGAAATTAAAAGTTGTGTTGAGTCACCAATTGCAATCTGTAAAGTATCGTTGTGAGAAAGTGAGGTAACAATTTGCTGAGAGTGTGTCATGTGGTGAAAATCCCCTGAATCAATAATCCAAGTGGATGCAGAAGTAATAGCTCATGCAGAAAGAGCATGTCCTTTCCCTATAGAAGAGGAAGGAGGAGGCTGAGGAGAAGAAATATGATGCTGCTGCATGGCTTCCTCTAAAGCCTCTAATCGTTTCCAACACCGGGAAATTAGATGTCCTTCTTTGCCACAAAAACTGCAAATTTCTTTGATTTCTTCTTAATCTTGGAGGAAGACACACCAAACTTAGAAGATTTCTCCTATTTGGGATAGGACTTTGGTTTAGAATCAGAGTTAGGTGGTGTCTTGGAGGGACTCTCACTGCCAGCTAAATCCTTCTAAGGCTTCGATTTCTGCTTCTTGTTCTCTTTAGATGTTTGTGCAACCAATGCTTTGTTCTTTGATCCTGTGAGAGTGTCCAACTGAAATAGGTGAGCCTTCTCACGAGTGAAGCAATCACAAAACACATCAAATGTAGGCATGATGAAGCGTGCACCCAAGGCATTCATAGTAAAATAAAATGTTTCATTAACCATAATTCCTTCACCATTACCATTATCTCCTACACCTCCAAGCTTTTGTTGCTGCCCTGTTTCATTAACCATAATTCCTTCACCATTACCATTATCTCCCACAACTCCAAGCTTCTGCTGCTGCCCTATTTCATTAACCATAATTCCTTCACCATTACTATTATCTCCTACACCTCCAAGCTTCTGCTGCTGCCCTCTTTCATTAACCATAATTCCTTCACCATTACCATTATCTCCCACACCTCCAAGATTCTGATGCTGCCTTGTTTCACCAATCTTATTACTTTCACTGCTATTATAATCTCCCACACCACCAAGCTCCTTTATCTGCCCTGTTTCAGCAACCACAATTCCCTCACTACTATTATAACTTCCCACAGCTCCAAACTTCAAAGGTCCCAAGAATCCAAACCCACTGTCAAAATACACAATGCAAGATAGAACTACTAAAACAGCAGAGAGACCGAATATGGTGGCATACCATATATATTGATGGATACTCACTGTACACCCCGCAGGAAGCCTTAATGGGTGTCCATATCCTCCGTCTGTATCCATCTTTGTACCGAATAAATCCTTCATTTTGGGAATTGGAGCCCTGCAACTTGAACCCACACTCCCTTTTTGCCCGGTTGCCGAGGGAAATAGCCTTGTGGTCAGTGGATTCAATTCTTCGACAGGATTTTAGACTACAATTTTAACGATAATTAGATTTATGCTTCCAGAATTTCCGTGTTACTACTTTGTTACCTTTACGTGAACCAAAATGCTTCCATAATCATGAATTCCGCCCTTATAACATGCTGTTTTTTGTCAGTTAATGTTAAGATTAACTGAATAGTTTGCGTAAGCTTGGCAAACTCTTTAATTTTCCAGCTCATCCAATTTTGTATCCCATGTGGGAATGACTCCCTTCACAAGGAACCGTTTTTTGTTTCCTTTTCATCCTTGTTTTTATTATCTGTCAGTGGCAAAGCAAAAGCATTATTCCAAATCTGAATTCCGACGATTTCGCCTAAGATTATTGATATGATTAGGATCAAATAGAAAATGGTTTAGCATCTGTTTTAAGTAGTTGCATGCCGTACATCCCTCACTTCTCTCCACCTTGAAGATGATCTCCAACTAGATACTGCATTTCATGCTCCGCGATGGTATTTGAGGAGTTTTTACTTATTTTCTTGACAGTGACTTTCATTTTTTTTTTTTTAATAGAAAATTCAGACTACGTATATAAATATCTATTGTAAACTTCTATAATGGTTATAGATTATAAAGAGTGAGGTGATAGAAGATTACACGGCAATTGTTTTTCTCTTTATATAAATAGTAAATCAAAACATTTCTAACAATAAATTAAAACATTTCTAGAAATATGAATTTGTTTTTTTAATGAGGTTTGTTCTCATCTTTTGTTGGAGCTTTGTATTGAGTAAGACTTGATCTTAGTGGGGTTCATTAAGAACCTTTCTACTTCATCGCAAAACACTTAATCTCTAATGGACTCATTAAAAACCTTTCAACATCACAATACACCAAGGGCCCATGAACAAAAATAAGAATGTTGTTTTATATAATTGTAGAGAAATAAAATCTATTTTGGGTAATTTAAAAGGTAGTATATCTTTAAAAAAAAAAAAGAAGAAGAAAGTTGGCATACTTGTATTTGTTTCTCCATTGTGCAGAGTCTAATCCAAAACAACTACAATAACAATTATGGATTGTGGAAATATAATTTTTCTAATACCTATATTAAAAATATTAAAATTTTAAAAATTATGTAATATACAAGAAAAATTTTAAAATATCTAATATTTATATATATAAATAAATCATTAGATTTACTAATTAAAAATTTGATGAGCTAACTTAGACATATAAATGTTTTAATGGAATATTTTTTAAAAATTTTAATAGAGATAAGATATGAATAAACAAATAAATAAATTTATATGGTAAATTAGAAATTATTTTTACATTTAAAAATTATATATTGATTTTGAAATATTATATATGAAGTAATTTTGATTTTTGAAATTTAAATATTTTTAAAAAATTTTAATAGAGATAAATTTTAAATTTTATTAATATAAAATTAAAAAATTTAAACTCGAGGTTGGGGTTTGATCCATGTGTACATCTTTATAGCACTAGTCTCGTCTCATTATAGCACTAGTCTAGTCTTGTCTCATTTAAGTGTAAAAGAGATAAAGGGAGCTTAAATAATTAAACAAATAATGTTTAATTAATCAAGTAAATACCTGAATACTCTAACACCCCCCTTTAAGCTAGACTTAGGGAGAAGCTAAAACCTAGAACAGCTACTGAAAGCAATAAAGATGGGTCCCAACAACAAGGCCTGATCAGGTACCCAAATACAATGAAATCTCTATGACCTGAAGAAATAGAGAAAACCACATGGGAACAAAACTCTACTCTAAAAAGAGATGGAAAAGAATATCACTGAAGCATGAAGAACCTGCAAACTCTGTCGAAAAATAACTGTTGATCTGGAGAACTTCCACTGAAATAGAACATGACCAGGTAGAGAAGACTATAATCTGTATGAGTGCCCTCAAATGACACTACTCGAATCAAAAGGCAAACAAAGGCAAACAACTGAATTCGAAGATATAGATGGCATGAGAAACCAAATCCTGAAGAGTTGATCAATCGAACCATGGAAGCATTAGAACCAACATGATAAACCTCCCCATAATGTCGAAGTGGGAGAGGGACAGGAACACTGAAAAGGATAGCCAAAAAAAACTGCATGACGAAGAACCAAGAACATCAAAGATGCTGAGACACATCATCATGAGGCGAATGTCATGGAAGGAACACTCACTGGACAAAGGAAGATGGCAAACAACAGGCAAACATCAACCCCCTCATGGCACTTGATCAATAGTGCATGTACAACAAGACACAAGATATGCAAGATTCCAAGTAAACAATGCATGATGGCACTTTATCTCAATGCGTTTGCATAAATACAAGCTACAATGATAAGAAGACTGGAAATAGAAATGTGAACCAAAATAGAGACATCCTACTCAGAGAAGAGATCCCAGGACCTGAAACAACCACGATATCCACCAGAGTGCTGAAAAGCAAAAAACTGAATAAAATATGCATGGAGCATAATATGGATATAAAACTCAGATGGATGGAAATTACAAAGCACATGCTTTCTGAAAATATAAAGTTTTCAAAAAACGGAGGTCAGATGCTCATTCTATGGCTCCCGGAGTGCAAAAAATAGACCTCACTTTGACTGGAAAAAAACATAGTCAAACAGAAAAATTGCAAAAAATTACCAACACCATGAGGTCGGCCTCGGAACCAGCTTTCTGACGCCTATTCGTTTTTGAAAAAATGACTTCGTATGCCCAAGATAGAGCCAAAAAACCAAACCCCCCTTGAAAAAGCCAAAAAAGGGAGTCTGGTGGCTTGTTTGGGCAGAGGTGGCCAGGGAGCGGAGCTCCGGTGGCGGACGGGTGGAGCTTCAGTGGTCGCGGCTGAACCCAGTGGTTGAGCGGTGCAGGGAGGCTGTGGGTTGGCAGCTAAGGGGCAGGGCTGAGCGCGGGGGCCAGCTGAGCAGAGTGGGGCTGAGCTGGGAAGGCACCGGTGGCCGGGAGGGGGTTGCAGTGCCAAGCGGAGCGGAGGAGGCAGCACCCAGGGAGAAGCGATGGTCGGCGGGAGCAACAATGGCAGCGGCCGACGGGAGCAACAAAGGCGGCCGCAGGGTGGTGGGGGACCAGCAGGAGGGCGGTGCAACGGAGGCTGCAGGGGGCCGGGGGAGCCAGAGGGGCCGATGGGGCTGGCAGGCTAGCACTAGTGGGGGTCGAAGGCAGGGCCATCGGGGGCCGAAACAGAGCCGCGGGGGCCGAAGGCTGAAGAATGGTGGCGCGGGGCCCGAGGGCGGCCAGCGGCAGAGGCCGTATTGACACCTGCAGGGGCCCCACGGTACGCATCCAAAAAAATTTGATTTTTTTTTTTAAAACCCTATTTTTTTTTCAAGAAATTTTTTTTTTAATAAAAAAGAAAAAATTTGACCTGCATGCCATCAAAAGGCAAAAAAAAATTCAATTTTTTTTCTCGATCTGCGTGCCAGGGTCGTACGGCTTAGATCTGAGAAAAAAATTCATCCAGAGGCTCAGGAATTAAAATAGGTCAAATTTTATATGACCATAGGGGTTTTCAGCCTTTCTGAGCACGATGGTGAGGTCCGTTTAGGCCCAAAGTGCTTAGAAAAAAAGGTCAAACCCTAGGTACATAAAAAATTCCTGAAACCCCAGATCTACTTCCAAAGCCAAAAAAATTCTCAAAACAAGAATAGGTAGCTGTAGATCTAAAGCTCTGATACCATATAAGAGTTGAGAAAATACAACACCATAGGAGCCCAAATAATCTCTGCAAGCTGAAAAACCTGTTACAAGGAGAAGCAATGAAACAAATCACAGAAGGAAAGAATACACAGGAAAAATATGCTCCAAAAGATGAGAGCTCAATAATCTCCAAAATGTATTGTCAATAATAATCCTTCTTCATACAAATGAAAAGAAAGAACTCAACCTTTAATAGGTCAAGAAACCCTAAAAGGGAAAACCTAGGTTTGCACATAATAATTAATTATATGCACCTAAAGTTAGCTTAAGTGTAAAAGAGATAAAGGAAACTTAAATAATTAACGAATAATGTTTAATTAATCAAGTAAATGCCCGAATACTCTAACACTCATCTCACCCCTTCTTAGGTTGGGTGCTTGCTCATGGGATACCTAAAAAAACTAAATTAAACTCAAGTCAAAGAGATAAATAAGATATGAATAAAAATAATAATTTATATGATAAATTAGAAATTATTTTTAATAACAAATATTTTTTTATATTATAAATTATATATTATTTTAAAAATATTTATATATGACGTAATTTTGATTTTTTTATTTTAGAAATATTATATTATATTTTTATGTTTAAAATTTGGAAACATAGAAATTCTTTTTGGTCTTTCTTAATTGAAAATTACAAATTATATATATATATGAGATATTTGTGTACACATGTAATTTTGATTTTTTTGAATGGAGAAACATTATATTTTTATGTTAAAAATATGAAAACATAGATTTTTTTTTTTAAACTTTCTAAATTAAAAATTAAGATTTTTTCCTTTCCTTTTCTATCAAATCTTTCTTAATTTTTGATTTTTTGAATTTAGAAATATTATATATGTTTTAAACATAACAAAAAAAAAAATCAATTTTTTTCCTTCCTTTCTCTATTAAATCTTTCTTTATTTTTTACTTTTTAAATTCACAAACATTATATTTCTATGTTTAAAATTTAGAATCATAGAGTTTTTATTTTATTTTCTAAATTGAAAATTAAGATTTTTACCTTCTTTTTTCTATCAAATCTTTCTTTATTTTTATTATTTCTCAAAATTTCTTAAGTGATATAAGCATACAATATCATATCTTATGTTTATTTATTTATAATTTTAATACTTGTTAGTACTTGCCCTATTGCATTCATTGATTAGCTAACATTATTAGTATTTATGTAGCCAATACTATTGCATTTGGATTTGTTGCACCAATCAAAAATGATTATTATTATTTTTATTTTCAAAATAAATTTGATTTTATGTATGATTTATATTTTTTAATAAAAATTATTTAGGAGCAAATTTATAGGAAAGATAGATTTTATAAGTTTTTTTTTCAGATTTCTTCATATTTAAAAAACTAAATGTCTATTTAATAACTTTTTTCATTTTTTATTGATAATCTTGTAAATAAAGTGATTTCTGTATATGAATATATATAAATTTTAATGATTTCTTTTTTGAAAATATAGATAATAAAATCAACTAACTATTGTATAGGAATTTGATCCACACCATTTAAATAAAATAAAATAAGTAACTAAACTATTTCATTACAAACATTACACAATAATTTAATACTTTACGCATCAAACAAATGGGGGAATTACAGAGCGGGTAAGGATTTGCAGAGGATGGTAGTCATGGCAATTGTGAGAAGATAGACCCATGCCCTTCCATCGACCTTACGAAAGAAGTTGAGATAGAGAATTGATGAGGAACCAAGTTATTATTTGTAGGATCATTGGCAAAAGGAGAACAAGGGTCGTATTGGATTGAATGTAAATGGAAGTTTGATTATATCATCAAATTTCTTCCTAATTTTTTTTTCATTGTTGTCTTTTCCCTAGAAGAGTAGAGGAACAAAGTGTTGCAAGGAGGTGTTTGGATGGTTGAGGATTGCCCCCTATATTCAGTTATGGACTCCAAAATTCAACCCCGTAAACTATTCGCCCTATGACACCCCGATATGGATAAGATTATATAATCTTCCTATCGAGTATTGGAACGAGGTATGTCTGGAAAAAATTGGTCGATCCCTAGGCACTTTGATGGAGGTTGATGAGGACATATTTGATGGGGATCTATACATATTCATTAGAATGAAGATTGCAGCGGTCAGAAAGGTGCCAAGGAAAATCTATTTGTATGTCAATGGGCACCCATGGTCGCAATATATTGAAGTAGATGAGAATAAATTATTTTGTCTAAAATGTAGACATATAGATCATTATGAGTTAGACTATAAGACACAGGGGTTCAGAATAACACTCATTGGACCCCCAAAAGGAATAGGCTGAAGGATAGGATTGAGTCTCATATGGCGGTTAATTCGGTTATGGAAGAGATCAAAGGCAAAGATGTCACATTTTTAGGGTCGGCGAGTGGCTTATCTCCGAATAATGAGTTAGTGAGTGTCGGCCAAAAAGATCTCCCCATTTCGAGTCCTAAGGAGATTGCAAAGGAGGTTGCAAAGGAGATGAATGTTGTCGGTTTGAAGTTTGATAATTTTATTGTTCCTCTTCAAGAGGGGATTCCTAGTACAAGTGACTCAAGGAGGATGGATTCCAACATGGATTTAGGGGGAGTCTGGGTCAAAGGGGGATTGGTTTTTAGATGGAGACGATTCAGGGGAGGATGTCTTGGACATTATCGATAGAAGATGCCTTAGTTAATCAACGACATCACAGATTGGCATTTCAAAGAAAAGGAGAGGCAGGAAGACCAACAAGCAAAAAAGGAAAGATGAAGCCTTGGAGAAAGGTTTCTTGAGTATCTCTGATTTCCTTAAGTTATCCAAGGGAGTCGAGAAATCCCTTGGAGGGAAATGAGAGTCATGTCTTGTAATGTCAGGGGTCTATTGGCCCCTGACAAGAGGAGATTGGTTAAATGTTGCTTGTTAAAGGAGAATCCAAAGATTATCCTTATCCAAGAAACTAAGTTTAACCAAAATAGCAATAAGAATTTTGTGAAGCATTGTAGAACATGGGAAGGTATTTTTCAGGATGCTTGTGGCCAATTGAGAGGGTTGGGGATCATGTGGAATCCTAAATTCATTCATTTCTCTATCATAGGGAAAGGCAAATATTGGATTTCGGGAGAAGGCTGTCATATCAATTCCATTATTTCTTTCCAAATTTTTAATGTTTATAGCCCCTCTAAACCAAAGGATAAGGTAGACTTGTGGAGCATTCTTTTGGATTTGATGAGTAGGGCGAGATTCAAAGAAATGATTGTGGGACGGGATTTTAATGCAATCTTTAATCTTAAAGAAAAAGAAAGTGGTCTAGTTAGAAATAACAAAGCTATGATTGATTTTGGGGAATCATGATTCATAGTTGTGTGATATAGAGCCAAATAATGGCAGATTCACATGGACCAATAAGTGGAAAGGTTTCACTAACATCTCGGAGAGGCTTGACCGCTTTCTCATCTCCAAAATTTGGGTGGAGAGTGAACTTTCATTATCCTCATCGATTCTGCCCTATTCTGCCTCAGATCATTTTCCAATCTAGTTGAAGATTGATCTCCCTGATCGCAAATTGAAAGGCTATTTAAAGTTCCAATCAATGTGGTGGTGAGATAGTGCCTTGATGGATAACTTGGAGCACTGGTGGAAGGATAGTAACCATTTTAATGGTACTCTTATTTTTTGGTTTTCTTGTAGACTGAACTTCATTAAACAAAAGTTGAAAGAGTGGAATGCCATACAATTCAAGAATATCTTTGTTGAAAAAGCTCAGGACGAAGAGGAGCCTGAGAGGCTCAATGAGAAAATTATAGCCTTTAGGATGGGGGTAGCAGAATACAAAGAAGAGAAAGCCCTTAAAATAGAGTTGACATAACTTCTTAGGAGGGAGGAAGCATATTGGAAGGATAAAGTGCGAGAATTATGGCTCAAGGAGGGGGACTCGAATACGAGTTTCCTCCATGCTTCAGTGAAGGCTGGAAGAATCTTGAACAATATTGATAGAATTAAAAATGCCAGGGGAGAATGGTGCACCGAGTCTAACGAGATTGGTGAAGAGGTTGTTAGATTTTTTGAATTCATGTTGTGTAATGCGGAGCTGAGTGACTTCTCTCATATGAATATAGTGCTTGATGGGATTCCCAATCTTGTCACAAGCATGGATAATGATATTCTTAGTGGCAAATTTTCTTGGGAGGATATTAGAGAGGTTTTGTTTCAATTACACCCGAATAAGGCACTGGGCCCTGATGGGTTCCCTGCCAGTTTTTTCCAACGATGTTGGGTGTTTATGGGAGACGATATCTTCAGACTGGTGAAGGATATTTGGATGCATAAGAAATTTGTTAGGAATATGAATAAAACGGTTGTGGTGCTTATTCCTAAGAAGGTGGATTGTGAATATATGTCAGATTATAGACCAATCTCTCTGTGTAATGCCATTTTTAAATGTTCACTAAAGCTTTGGCCAATAGGCTTAAAAATATTCTTCCCTCCATTGTTGCAAAAGAATATAATGGTTTTACTCCTCGAAGGGATATTGCTAATAGCATTATTCTTGCCTTGAAGGTATGTCACTCTGCCAGAAGTAGCAAGTATCAAGGTATGGCAATTAAGTTAGATGTAAGTAAGGCCTATGATAAAGTATCTTGGGAATTCTTGTTCAAAGTTCTAGATAGATTTGGCTTTTCTAAAGAATGGATTAAAACCATGCAAGCTTGTATTTCGAAGCCTAGATTTTTTATTATGGTGAAAGAATCACTCTTTGGTTTTTTCGAATCACATAATAGGCTCCATTAGGGAGATCCCCTCTCCCCTTTCCTATTTGTGCTGATGGAAGAAGTGTTGAGTTGGTTGATCAAAGTACACAGAAGTTGAAGATTATGGAAAGTATTGAGATCCATAAGGGATTGGACATGGTCACCCATTCCCAATTCACAGATGACACTATGCTTTTTGGGGAAGCTTCTATTCAATAGGCTTAGGTTATCATAAACACTTTGGATCTGTGTCTGAGGCATATAGTCAAACTATGAATAAAGATAAGTCCGAAATTTTCTTCTTCCACACAAATAAATATAACTTTACTTATTCAACTTGCAAAATCAGGTTAAACACATTCAAAACACCATCAATCAACTTAGTAACAAGGATGTTACTACCTGTAACTTGATAACAATTCTGATCTGATCTGATCAACGGTAATGTCACTAGATGCTTTTGATTCCTTACCTTTATATCTCTCAATTTGAGGGAGAGGTCACACCTCTTCATCATGTATGCCCTTTGGCCAGAGGCATACCCTTTCACCATTAGCACCCTTTGAAAGAGTGCAACTCTTCATTATGTCTACCCTTTGAAAGGGACACAACCTTTCATAATCAGATCTGCACTTATTATTTAAATCAGATTTGCACTTCGCATTTCCAATTTATCCTCCCTCTCAAATGAGGTTCTCTTCTCCCTTTTATATCTCATTGTTGAGGGAGACACAACTTTTCCTTTCATGTCTTTTGACTTTTCATTAACTTAATTAATTTTTAATTAATCATATTTAATTATATTATTTTATATTTTAATTAATTTTTAATGTTTTAATTTTATTATTATTTATTATTAAATTCTATTTTGAGTGGGGACATTACACATATAGTCAAACTATGAATAAAGATAAGTCTGAAATTTTCTTCTTCAACACAAATAAAGATAACTTTACTTATTCAACTTACAAAATCAGGTTAAACACATTCAAAACACCATCAATCAACTTAGTAACAAGGATGTTACTACTTGTAACTTGATAACAATTCTGATCTGATTTGATCAACGGTGATGTCACTAGATGCTTTTGATTCCTTACCTTTATATCTCTCAATTTGAGGGAGAGGTCACACCTCTTCATCATGTATGCCCTTTGGCCAGAGGCATACCCTTTCACCATTAGCACCCTTTGAAAGAGTGCAACTCTTCATTATGTCTACCCTTTGAAAGGGACACAACCTTTCATAAGAAGATCTGCGCTTATTATTTAAATCAGATTTGCACTTCTCATTTCCAATTTATCCTCCCTCTCAAATGAGGTTCTCTTCTCCCTTTTATATCTCATTGTTGAGGGAGACACAACTTTTCCTTTCATGTCTTTTGACTTTTCATTAACTTAATTAATTTTTAATTAATCATATTTAATTATATTATTTTATATTTTAATTAATTTTTAATGTTTTAATTTTATTATTATTTATTATTAAATTCTATTTCAAGTAGGGACATTACACATATAGTCAAACTATGAATAAAGATAAGTCTGAAATTTTCTTCTTCAACACAAATAAAGATAACTTTACTTATTCAACTTACAAAAGCGGGTTAAACACATTCAAAACACCATCAATCTACTTAGTATTCAGTCCTTGTATCATTTAGGATTGGATCTAGTGGATTCCTCCCCTCTTTTGAATGTAAAGTCCTCCAAGATAAAATTGACTTAGTGATTTCTCTTTTACATGTGGTGAATTTACCAAGCCCAAATTTTCCACTTTACACATACATTACGTGAATCTACATAGTTTTAATTGATTTATGTGTAGATCTAACAAGTCAATATTTAAATAATGACTAAGATATTATTGTCTAAAATAAAAGACAAAAAAAAAGTGTAATATTGAAGAAGTTGAGAAATACAACTTCAAAGATCCCAAGAACACCTGCAAGCAAAATACCTGTCACAAGAGAAGAATGGAAGCAAAAAAACAATAATGGCTTTGAAGAAAAAGATTATCATTCAGAGAGGGAATGAAATAAAAAGTACAATACAATCCTTATAAAAGGAGAATATGCAACCCTAAAGTTGTGTAACCCTAAAGAAAACCTAAAGGGATAAAGTGTATTTAATAATTAGAATAATTATTAAATACCTACAATATTATTAAATGCCTAAGTTTAGCTTAAGCATAGAGAATAATAGACTAATAATTAAATAAATAATTATTAGCTAATACATGATAAATCTAACACCCCCCCTAAGATGAAAAAAATGAAATGCATGAAGCTAATGCAACTACATGATGAAGGCAAATTTGGGTCCCGACAACAAGGCTTGATGAGGTACCCAATCACAACCAAATCTCTATAAATCGGATAAATAGAGAAAACCATATGGGAAAAACTCTACTCCAAAAAGAGATGGAAATATCATGCTAAAAAACACAAAGGAAGGCCTCAATGAGACCCCCCAATGATAGCTTCCTTCACCCCAAGTATAGAGCGCAACTGAAGGTAGCACGGAGATGCGAAAGGTTTAGTGAATATGTCAACAACTTGCTCCTCTATAGGAATGTACTCCAAGATGAGAAATCCATCCTGAATCAACTGTCTGATGAAGTGCATGTGAAGCTCAATGTGTTTAGTCCTCTGGTGCTCCACTGGGTTGCGAGAAATGTGAATGGCACTCTAATTGTCACACCAAAGAATAGTGGGACTATCAGGAGGGAACCCAAACTTAGTCATCAACTGTTGAAGCCATAAAACCTCCTGACTAGCTAACACTATTGCTCGGTACTCAACCTCTATAGATGATAATGCAATAGAAGACTGCTCCTTGCAATACCATGTGATAAGGCTAGAACCAGGGCAAAAACAAAGCCAGAAGTAGACTTCTGATCATGAGCATCACCAGCCCAATCTACTTCAAAATAAATTTGGAAGCTTTCTAATGGCTCTCATGAGGATCATGGGAGAACCTAGAGACAAGACCAACCACAAAGGAAAGATCTGGGCGTGTATGTGTCAAGTACAACAAACTACCAACCAATTACCTATATAAGGTAGGATCCATGGAAGGTGTTGAACAAGTGGCAGACAAAACAACACCAGACTGAAAAAGGTGTGGGTGCAGGCTTGCAAGAAAGTGTGTCAAATCTGTGAAGCATATCAAGAGCATACTTCTGCTGAAGTATGGAAATTCCATCGGAAGACTGAATAACTTGTAGGCCTAAAAAATTGTGCAGAAGTCCAAGATCTATCGTCTCAAACTACTCCATCAAAGATCTCTGAATATCCTGAATCAAGGAGGATGAGCTACTAGTAATGAAGAGATCATCAACATATAGAACAAGGATAACTATATCATCCCCCTGACGTTGAATATAAACTGTAGGTTCAGAATGACAATGTGTGAAGAGTGTGGAGAGCAAGAAGGAGTCCATCTTCTCATACCAGGCTCGAGGGGCCTGTTTGAGACCGTATATTGAATGCTAAAGTCTGCAAACCAAAGAGGAACCCTACACGAATCTCTAAGGCTGCTCCATGTAGATCTCCTTGTGAAGGTCTCCATTCAAGAAGGAACTCTTCACATCCATCTAAAAAATTGTACATCCTTGTACGTCTGGAGAATTCATCAATGAATGTGAGCACATACTTGGACCCTAAAAAAGATGGAGTCGGAAAAGGCATAAGATCACTGTGTACCAAATCCAAGAGTTCCTTAGCACGTGTGGCTCTACCTATAGGAAAAGAATTTCAGTGATGCTTGTCAAGTGCACAACCTCAGCATACACCATAAGTACAGGATACCTGAGGGGGCAGAGTCACAAGTGCATGTGTGCTCATTTGCTATAAGTATCTGTAATTGACATGGCCAAAGCGCTCATGCCAAAGTTTGCTCACTAAATCTGCATTTGCTACAAGAGAAACACCTAAACCATCTGGACTCTCAAATCCAACAAATTGGTATAACCGAGAATCAAGATCAACACTGCCAATAGCCACAACTAAATCAGGATCATGGAGCTCTCTAATAACCACATCATGTAGTGAGAACTCAACTATTTTGCCAGAGCCAGAATGAAAAATTTGATAAATAGGGAGGAGGTTTGTCAAAATGTCAGGAACCAGAAGAACATCTTGAATACAACCACCTGTCAACGGAACAATACCTAAACCTAAAACTGAAAGTTGTGCTGAGTCACCAATTGCAATCTGTAAAGTATCGCTATGAGCAAGTGAGGTAACAATCTGTTGAGAGTGTGTCATGTGGTGAGAAGCCCCTGAATCAATAATCTAAGTGGATGCAGAAGTAATAGCTCGCGCAGAAAGAGAATGTCCTTTCCCTATAGAAGAGGAAGAAGGAGGTTGAGGAGAAGAAATATGATGTTGTTGCATGGCTTCCTCTAAAGCCTCTAATCATTTCCAACACTGGGGAACTAGATGTCCTTCTTTGCCACATAAAATACAAAGTTCTTCTGATTTCTTCTTAATCTTGGAGGAAGACTCACCAGACTTAGAAGATTTCTCCTATGGGTATGTGCAGGATCATGGTGTGCCAAAACAGGCCCTTAAGTGGCAATGAAATTTTAGAAAATCAGAGCTATGCAACTTGACATGAAAATTTGAATAAGTTGTGAACATTATTTTTAAAATATGTAAGAAGAGAATATATAGAAAATTGAATGAAGTTTCTAAGCTACTAGTTGTTTTTTGGAAAAGAAAACTCCTATTTGATGAAAATTTCAAATTTCAATGCAATGGTACTAAAATTTCAAGGAAAAAATAAGACGTAGATGTATGTCTGACCACCCTAATCACAATCAAATCTTAATATTTTTTTATAATATTTAGAATATAAGTATTAGACTCATGTCCGGATGTGACACATTTTTTTTTAATTATTTATGATTTTTTTACTACAGCTTTTCAGAAATTCAGAAACTCCTATGTCTGATCACCTTAACTTGGTCAAAACCTTATGAAATTTAATTTATTTTTTTTTCCCTATAGTAGACGAAGCATAAGATGTGACGCATGTTTCAGTTTCAAAAAATGTTATACCATTTGAAAGTTATGAGTGTTTTTCAATCAATATATCAATCAGGACTATTGTCAGAATTCAATTAGAAAATAAATAATAATAATTTATTAAAGTCGAAATAAGACAAGCCTTATATTGTTGGAAATTTGGGGATGTCCTTAAAAAACCCTTTTCATTTTATCAATTTTGGCTACAAAAAAATCGTCAGCCACTAGTGTAAAGTCTGGAAAATCAAGGAATACTGAAAAATGCGTTTATTCAATTGACTTTCCAAGCTTGTCACTTCCAAGACAAATACCAAAGCATTCCCGAGTGGAAATTTGAAATTTGAAAATTTGACTACAAAAATCAGATATCCGATAAAATCCGATATCCGATTTTAGTACAAAAATTTGTGGTCCCCAAAAAATTTTCCGTTGCCGCCATTTATTTAGTAAACTGCCACATGGCAGAAATTCGATATTCGATTAAATCGGATATCGGATTTTATTAGTCATATTTTAGAGAGAGAGAGAGAGAGAGAGACCATATGACCCCTAACGACACAATTTGGTGTCTTAAGGGGTCCTATGGTGTCATTAGGGGTCATATGGTGTCTTGGGACACCATAGGACCCCTTAAGACACCAAATCATGTCCTTAGGGGTCATATGGTGTCCCATGAACCCTTATGACCTCTTAGGACACCATATGACCCCTAATGACACCATATTGGGTCGCTTTGGGTCATATTATGTTCTAAGGGGTCATATTGTGGCCTATGACCCCTTGGGACACCATATGACCCCTAACGACATGATTTGGTGTCTTAAGGGGTCCTATGGTGTTGTTAGGGGTCATATGGTGTCCATAACGGGTGTCATAACAGGTCGTATGGTGTCCCAAGACACCATATGACCCCTATGGACAACATAGGACTCCTTAAGACACCAAATCATGTCATTAGGGGTCATATGGTGTCCCAATATTGTGTCCTATGACCCCGTAAGACACAATATGACCCCTAACGACATGATTTGGTGTCTTAAGGGGTCCTATGGTGTCGTTAGGGGTCATATGGCGTCCATAGGGGTCATATGGTGTCTTGGGACACCATAGAACCCCTTAAGACACCAAATCATGTTGTTAGGGGTCATATTGTGTCCTACGACCCTGTAAGACACAATATGACCCCTAACGACATGATTTGGTGTCTTAAGGAGTCCTATGGTGTCATTAGGGGTCCTATGGTGTCCATAGGGGTCATATGGTGTCTTGGGACACCATAGGACCCCTTAGGACACAATATGACCCCTTAGGACACAATATGACCCAAAGCGACCCAATATGGTGTATGGTGTCCTAAGAGGTCATAAGAGTTCATGGGACACCAAATGACCCCTATGGACACCATATGACCCCTAACGACACCATAGGACCCCTTAAGACACCAAATCATGTCGTTAGGAGTCATATTGTGTCCTACGACCCCCGTAGGGCACCATAAGACTTCTTAGGACACAATATGACCCCTTAGGACACAATATGACCCAAAGCGACCCAATATGGTGTCATTAGGGGTCATATGGTGTCCTAAGATATCATAAGGGTTCATGGGACACTATATGACCCCTATGGACACCATATGACCCCTAACGACACCATAGGACCCCTTAAGCCACCAAATCATGTCGTTAGGGGTCATATTGTGTCTTACAACCCCTTAGGACACAATATGACCCCTAACGACACAATTTGGTGTCTTAAGGGGTCCTATGGTGTCACAAGACACCATATGACCCCTATGGACACCATATGACCCCTAACGACACCATAGGACCCCTTAAGACACCAAATCATGTCGTTAGGGGTCATATTGTGTCTTATAGGGTCGTAAGACATAATATGACCCCTAACAACATGATTTGGTGTCTTAAGGGGTCCTATGGTGTCATTAGGGGCCATATGGTGTCTTGGGACACCATAGGACCCCTTAGGCCACAATATGACCCCTTAGGACACAATATGACCCAAAGTGACCCAATATGGTGTCATTAGGGGTCATATGGTGTCCTAAGAGGTCATAAGGGTTCATGGGACACCATATGACCCCTAACGACACCATAGGACCCCTTAAGACACCAAATCATGTCGTTAGGGGTCATATTGTGTCTTACAACCCCTTAGGACACAATATGACCCCTAACGACACAATTTGGTGTCTTAAGGGGTCTTATGGTGTCACAAGACACCATATGACCCCTATGGACACCATATGACCCCTAATGACACCATAGGACCCCTTAAAACACCAAATCATGTTGTTAGGGGTCATATTGTGTCTTACGACCCCATAAGACACAATATGACCCCTAACGACATGATTTGGTGTCTTAAGGGGTTCTATGGTGTCCCAAGACACCATATGACCCCTAACGACACCATAGGCCTCTCTCTCTCTCTCTCTCTCTCTCTCTCCCTCTCCCTCTCCTCCTCGTCCTCCTCTCTCTCTCTTTCTCCCTCTCCTTCTCTATCTCTCTCTCTCTAAAATATGACTACTAAAATCTGATATCTGATTTGATTGGATATCGAATTTCTGCCATGTGGCAGTTTACTAAATAAATGGTGGCAACGGGAAATTTTTTGGGGACCACAAATTTTTGTACTAAAATCAGATATCGGATTTTATCGAATATCTTATTTTAGTACAAAAAACTAAGAAAAAAAGGGTTTGTGGGCCATTCTGTAGATTCCAACAGCCCACAGTCTGCATATTCTATTTTTTGTCGAGGATCACGGGTTTTCAGATAGCTAGAGACAAATTTGTGGTTTTGGGAGATTCTTAAAGTGAAAACTTACATTGTCAATCACGAAGGAGCATATGTGTGGAGGGAAATGGGGAGTAGTAGTCGTCGGAAGTCTAAACGCAAAAGAAAACTTTCAAATGACCAAATTGAAGTGTATAGAGAAAGAGATAGAGAATGTCATAGGAGGAGAAGACAAGGTATGTTAAATATTGCTAATGTTACTTCAACTGAAGAGGAAATTGAATTTGATAATGTGCCACAAGTTATTGAAAATGAAAATGTAGATTTTGAAAGTGAAAATATTGAAAATTTTGAAAATGTTGAAAGTGATAATGAAAATGCTCAACATGTGGAAAATTTTGACATAGGAGGTGAAAATGTGGAAAACTTTAACGTTGAAGGTGGAATTTCTCAACCAAGTGAACCATATGTAACACCTAATTACTTTATAAATGAAGACCCTCTCATGGATGAAAGACAAATTCCAAATCCAAGACCTTCAAGAACCCCAAAATGGTTATTTAAAAACGATGAGAACATTATTGTGAATCTTGAAGGCAAGAGGTCAACAAGAATCGTTCGGTTATGGGCTACACAACTTTTCAACCAAAATTTTAGCAATAAGACATTGACCGAGCAATGCCAACTCTTTGTTCAATTGCTAAAGATGATAAAGATGAGACAATTGCTAAACAAATTGAAGATTCGTATGAACAAGAAGATGGAGAGAAATTCTATTATTGCAAAAAATCTATTTGATGCTCTCAATTCTATTGGAAAGAATATCAAAGAAAGAGATAAGAGAGTCACTCGAAGAGTTATTACAACCTCCTTAGTAAGCCATCAATTGAGGAAGGATCATCAAATGAGACAAACTTGTGTTGATTTTTGTAGCGTCCTAAAATTGCGACACTTGCAATTTCGACTGCATTTGGGTCTTCACGATGGCGACGCAACACTGAACCTGAATGGAGACCCCAAAACCTGTTTATGACACCAAAAACTGCATATTTCTGCACTATGGCCTGATCCTTCCTTGCACCTTGCTATCCCGAGAGGTGGGACCATGGCGCCCAGCGCCCTGGTCCCTGGCCCTATTTTGGGCCCGGTCTCTTTTGGGCATCGGGTCTTTAAGTTTGCAATTCGGAAAATAATGCTTCTAGGTCGGCCTAAGGTTGGAAAAATCAGTCTTTTAACCCTAATTGACAAGTATATAAACTACTTTTCCTCTCCTAGAAAGGGAGGAAGGAAATAAGCAAGCAAAAGCAAGAGGCGGAAGCAATATTCAAACATTCAAACATTCAAGCATTCAAGCATTCCTTCAAGCAATTGAGCATTCTAATTCTCCATTCAAGGCTAAGTGTTGCATTCAAGACAAGGATTCAACCATTGAAGAGTAAATCACTTACAACATACAACATACAACATTCATTACACCTTCGCATGTAAGAATACAAACATTCTTACAACAAGGTATCAGTACTTGTTTACATTACAAACATTTACATTTACAACATTCTCATTTCTTGGTTAATTCCAAAACCGGGGTTTGACCTAAAGGCAAACCCCTAATCCCTAACCCCCCAATCGTCCTCTCTTTTCTGTGTGTAGGTTGCAGGTACGCAGCTGTAATTGAAGATCTGGAATCCTTGTGCAGAGACGAACAGATCCCCCTTCGTTTCGTGGATTTTTCGGAGGACCGTGTGCACGCTGGGTGCCATCGTCCCGTCAACTTTCGCTCAAATTTGCAGGACAGCATCGTCTCAACATTTTACTACTAATTCCAGGTCTGCAGCTTCATCCCATATTCCTATCTCTGTTTATAAGCGAATCTTTCTTACTTTACATGCCCTCCTAGTTCAATCCTTCTATCCACATTCTTTACAAAAGAGGGTAGCCTTGCTGTCTTAACCCTTGAAACTCATTTAGAATCTGATCTTGCATTGTGTGGGATTGGATCTTGTGGGTTTCAACCTCTCTTTTGAATGTAAAGTCTCTCCTAAGTGAAAACCGTCAACCCTAGTGACCTCCTTCTCCTTGGAGTGGTGGGGGAACACCTAGGGTTCGATATTTTTCCGCTTTACAATTTTAACATAAACCGTAAAACTTTGGATAGAGCACTTGCATGAAGACAAAGACTTAATGATCTACTTCAACAAGATACATTGGCATTTGGTGGGAGGCTTCCATGTGTTGATAGAAAGTTGACTGACAATGTGAAGGAAGAGATTCAACAATTTTGGCACTCTAATTCTAGAGTGTCACCCAATGTAAAGGACGTTTTGAAATTAAGAATCGGCAACTGAGATCGCACACCGAATCCCAAACATTTCTTGGAATCAAGCCAAACAATTTTCTACAAAAAATTTTGTGAATTACATCCAACTTTGCAAATATCACAAAGGGCCTTTGAATCTTTGAAACCATTTTATTGTGTTCCTCTTAAGATTCGCAATACCTGTTGTTGCAAGTACCATGTGGAGTTTTCAATGTACCATGAACTTTTATGTCATATTTGTTCTACAATGCATACTAATGAGATGTTGTAGGAGTGTGGTGCAATGCTATTTCCGAGATCATCAAGAGACTTTCAAGATCTATTTTTATGCCCTAGAGATGATGGCTGCTATTTCTATAGAAATGACTGTTTGAATGAGAAGTGCTCAGAATGTGGTGGGTTGTCAAAGTTTGTTTTATGTTTTCATGAGGGTAGTGAACATGAGTTTGGAAATAATTATGTTGAGAAAAAAAGATACGAGACAGTGAAATATACTTTGAAGAGTGGAGGTGAAGGTTCTAGATGCGAATTAGTCTCAAAAGAAGTGAGTATTGCTGATGTTATTTTGGATTTTAAGGAAAATCTTTTCTACAAGTATGCAAGGCACACCCATAGGTCTCTGTGGTTGGATCAACAATTCAGGATGTGTAAGAACTCTTTCCCAATTGGCACTATTGTATCGGTGGTTGATTTTGCAAAGAACTATACATTGCAACCACATAATGACGTACAGTCTCAGTACTACAATTCAGTCCAGATTGCTATTTTTGTTCACATTACATATAGACATGCTCCTGATAGTACAAAAGAGGATGGGAAGATAATCAGGGAGTATCATTTTTATATGAGTGATAGATCACACTCCTCCGAGTATGTGCAACATTCTTTCGAGAATTTTTTTGAGTTCTTGCATGAGAAAGATATTGCAATTGATCGACATATAATATGGTCAGATAACTGTACGGGTCAATTCAAGAATGCCCGTATATTTTATTGGTTGAGTAGAATGCATGTGGAGAGGCGTAAACCTCATATTTGGTGTTTTTTGAGGCAGGGCATGGGAAGGGAGAGAATGATGGAGCAGGTGCATGTTTAAAGAGAGCTCTAGTTAAGGAGCAATTGACGATTTCAGGTGAAAATTTCTCTGATGCACGTTCTATTGTTGATTGGTGTAGTTCAACATTGTCACATGGAGGTACTCTTGATTCAGCAGTGAGTAGATTCTTTTGACTGGTTGAGGAGGGAACAGTGAGAGATAGATTGGATTGTCAAACAATTAAAGATTCTTAAAAAATGCATTCATTTCTCAGCTTAGATGCAAGTACATGGACCATTTGGACACGAGTGTTGGCTTTTTTTTGTCAGAGTTATGTTCAGTGTGATTGGGATCAGTGCGAGTCAAGTGAGTGGGTTGATACGTGGGTTCCCCACTATCTAACTCCTTTATCTCAAACAATATCCTTGTCAAATGATGGCATGGAAAGTTCACTTGAGTATGATCGTCTATCAGATCTTGTATAGCCAGGACATGTTTTTGCAATTGTTGCACCGCAAGGGAATGAAGAGAGATCAGAATATTGGTTGGCACGATGTGTACAGGGAAAACAAAAGCTAACACAACCAGTGACAGATGATGATGGGTTCACATATCCTACAGGTTCAGTTGTTGTTGTGGGAACTTGGTTGCGAACATACATGATTAGAAAGAATGTCATACCTGCATTTGAAGACTATGAGAGACACAAAACCATTATAATGTATTCACACCTTATTATAGCTACAAATGTCAATTTGTTGAAGCATCAAGCAAAACCGAAGACCAAAGAGCTATGGACAGTGACTACTGTTGATCATGAAGCAATACTGGATACTCTTAAACAAAGAGATGACCCTTCAGGCACACTTGAGTAGTAGGTCTTTAATGGTGCCTTCTTTTTTTTAATCATGAATTTCATTTTGAACAATGATCATTAAACCTTAATGATCAAGTTTGTTACGTGCATATTAAGGATGTGTTGAAAATGCAGGGCTATTGATGAACGTTTTCTTTTGGCAACACGGTTTTTGCATGCACATAGTGGGTACATGATATAATCAGAAGGGACGTATTTTTGCAACACGACTTATTATCATGCATTTGATGAGATTTACAATTTTTGTTATTAGAGAACACTATCTGACAATTTTTGATGATATAATTATTGCAAAACCTTTATGCTCATGCAGGTCTTTATTGATGATATACAATAGTACATCACATTATGATTTTTGATGATATACAGGTTCATGCTAGATCATTCGCCGTTGACAAGACCCTCTCTTGGTGATGGTACATATTCTTTTATGCATTAATGAGATAAAATTTTGTGCATAAACATTAAGTCAAGTGAATGTATTGCTATTTAGAAATGACCATATCTACCATCGTCTTCAACCATGCAGAGAAATGCAGTGAGAAGGGCTTTAATCAACATGCATCTTTCTTCAAAGTTATGTTTGTATACTTTGCAGAGAAACTGGTAAGATTCGTAATTATAAAATCTTGTGCATCTTAAAAATGTTTGAAATGATCTATTTATAATTTGCCAAACTAATTTGTATTAAGTGTTATAATTTGTTTCTTGTAGCACATTCATTCCGCATAAAAAGGCTACTTATTTTGGTCTTCATTTATATACAGGCATTGTTGTACGCAAGCTTTTCTCTTAGGACATGAGGATGTCTAATACAGATGAAGTGGGATGTTGTATTTGTATATTGGATGTGAATTGATGTAACATTGTTATGATGATATACAATATCCATGAGCAAATTGGTTTAGTTATATTGATGATAATGTCCATGTATCTGTACATGAGTACATTGGTGTAGTTGTATTGATAATGAAAAAAAAAATCATGTTTGCATATCCCTTCATGGATGTCACATGCAAGTGTAATGGTAATTATGTGTATACAATACATGGAAATATTTATGATCATTATGTGTCTACAGTGTAATGCTTGTTTATATATGATGCTCTGCAAAAAGGATTAGAAAATTTGTTTGATGGCAACACACACAAGGGCACAAGAAACAAACTTTAGTGTTAGCAACAAAAGATTATCCTAAACAAGCATTTCAAGAGAGATATTAAGCATGAAATAGAAAGCATAAAAACATAGAATAGATAAACTATACTCCTCCAAATGCTAATCAAGATGCTCATAGTTGCTCCTCCCTTGTTCCTCTCCTCTCCAAGTTCTACATGAGTGTAGCTCTTAGCTTTTAGCACTAGCCATGGATACCATATGGAGATTCAAGATGGTTGGATGTGACAAACAAATGCTATGCAAGTGTAGATAGTGATGCTATGAAAAAGCTCTATGCTAATACCAGTATAACAACAATACTCTAATGCTTCCTTCTTTGCTTGAGGAGAAGGGTTCTATTTATAGAAGAAATGGGGAGATGAAGGGTTAAGATTGAGAAATCTTAACAAGGGTTAGGATTGAAAGATATTCAATCCATGTGAGACTTTCAACCCAATCCCATGTTGACAAGTGTCACCATGAGGAGGCTTGAGAGGAGAGATAGGGAGCATTAAATGCTCGAGGGGACATGATGGTTACCCTAGGGGGTTGGGTTAGGGTTAGGTTAATGGATATTCCTTTTATCTAAGAGATAAATGAATGTGCAAGGGTTAAATGGTTACCTTAGTCAAAGAAATAAATGCTTTGAAGAGACAAATGAGTCACAATGATGGTTAAGTTAGAGGAAAGTCTCTAACCAAAGGTAAAAGGTGAGTTAACCATAAATGGTTATGTAAGAGCCTTTAATGGTTTGGAAGACTTTAGAGGTTAACCATTTGAAGGCATAAAGCCTTTAATGGTTATTGAAGACTTTGGAGGTTTTTGAGAAGTGACTTCCTTTTATTTAAGAATGTGACAATGATTAGGATAGGATTAGACTAATTAGAAGGAGTTAGAAGAATCTAGAAGGGATTTAGGCATGCAAGTGGATTTTGTAGGAGAATGCAAGCGGGAGGAGTTTTGGGATTTTCAATTAAAATAAAATCATTTATTTCAATTAAATGGTATAATTTGCATTTGGATAGATATTTAAATAAATATTAATTTATTTAAATGTGAATGTGAATTTTAGATTTTATTTAAATAAATCTTAATTTATTTACATGAGAAAAAGGAAGATAAAGCATTAAATGCTTGAAGACTTTGAGGAAAACCATTAAAGGCTTGAGAAAACTCTAGAAAGAAGCCATGAAGTTTGAAGACTTTAAGGGAAACCATTAAAGGCTTGAGAAGACTCTAGAAAGAAGCCATTAAGTTTGAAGACTTTAAGGAAAACCATTAAAGGTTTCAAGTGGGTGAGGATAAATAGGATTTTAAATAAATAATTTATTTATTTAAAATAGTTGTGCAACTTGCATTTGTAGGAAAATACAACTGGGTGGAGGATAAAGGTGATTTAAATAAATGTTAATTTATTTAAATGTGAGAGGTGGGATTTTGGGGGAATTTAAATAAATATTAATTTATTTAAATGTGAGAGAAGACTTAATTAAATAAATATGATTTATTTATTTAATTAATAGTCTGAATTTGTTAAGCGAATTAAATCAAATAAATTGAATAATTTATTTAATTAATAGGAGAAGACGGTTAAGATGAATTAATTAAATATTAATTAGATTAATTATTGATTGATGGTTAAATAATCAAATAAATACTAAATATTCATTTAATTAAGCAGGCATATTTCTATGTCTACATTTGTCCCTCTTTGAGACGGTGCGGTTTTATCGTGTCGTTTCAAAGAAAGAAAGATAGGTATGAGAAATATGCCCCATAAATGTTAATTTAGTGGGTGGTATGCCCCCTTGAGAGATGGGCCAAATTTTTTTGAAAAAGAAGGCGATCTCTCGAAAAAGAACGAGAAGTGGAAGGGAGGTAGAATAGAAGAAATTAGCAATAACAGTGAAAGAATGGAAGAAAACAGAGTGAATACGGAGAAATGGCAAGCTAGTGAGTACCCGTAGGTTATGCAGGAGATACGATAAAAATGTGGTGTTTTACTTTTGATTGATACTATACAATTGATCAAAATTGGTTGGACAATCTGGTGCAATCGGTTTAATTGCCCCGATCGAGTCAAAGCATGACAATTGATGTCAGTTGTTCGCTTGGACAGGATAAAGTCTGAGCAAGTGAATCAAAGTGACCTGATGGTGACTTAGACAATTGATGTAATTGCTTGATGAAGTCAAGGTATTTGAAGCAAAATACTCGTTGAGACTTAGACAATTGATGTAATTGTCTGTTATGGTTGTGTTTGATTGGTTGATCAATTGATAGTGTGTGTGTGTGATGGATGGTTGTGGTGAATCATAGCAGCCTCGTTGAGACTAGGTCATTATGATAAATGTCTGTTGTAGTCTAGGTTTGCCATAATCGATTACCTGTTGAGACCTGAAGATACTTGATCAGAGTATTTGTTGATAGTCTAGGTGTGTGTGAGTTGATGTGTCTGTGTAGACAAATTAATTGGCTTGATTGGGTTGATGGGAGATGATGTAGGGTATGTGATGTTGATTACCAAGATGGGGAGGGTGAGGGGGGGTTCGATGTTAGATAGAAGAAATGGAGGACCTATGATGCATTCCTATGGAAGAAGAGGAAAATAGAGTATCCATTGTCATTACTATGTATGAATGATATGCAGCTATTTATGAATGTATGGATGGATGGAATGCAACAGAATGCAATATATAGAGATGAGATGGAATGATGATCCATAGTGCTTTATTTTCATCATTGAGATTTTAAATGTTGTAAGAAAATACAAGCAACTTGACATAATGATTCAAGATGACCTGAGTATTCCTTTCATGGATTTTGATATAGCAAGTTAATACAAGCAACTTGATATAATGGATCGAGTTGACCTGAGTATTGCTTGCAAAACAGACAAGGATTATCTCCTTTCATGCATGACTTGGAACGTCCTCCTTGATCTTTTGCTGATCATATCCTGAGACAAGTTCATACCGTAGTAAGAGATAAAACCATTATCGAGCTTGGATGAGGCAGTAGGAACCAAAGATGGAGTATTGTACCTGTAAGCAAACAACATATATAAAGAATAAAGAATATGGACCCTCGATATTGGTTCATGCTCATATGGTCGAGGTATACACTGTAGTTAGCAAGCCATAGTGATCTATGACTGTATTTTGCATATGATCACGTAACTTAGTGAACTTCCCACCTAGACACCATTAGTACATGCCCCAAAACGTCATTGGAATAATTCACAGAAGACATACAAACAATGCTTAGGAACCATCTCGACCACTCTAATCACTTGTGGATATCCCGGAGTGGCTTAGGAACCCGACATAAATAAATAACCCACAAATTGAACCAAGTACTTGATAGCTTTAAACAAAAATTTCTTGTCAAAGAAAACGTGATCTTGTCTTTGTTTTGGTAAGGAATGATGCATCCTTGTGAAGACAATTTTTGCGTCAATGTTGATTGTTTGGTCAATTTGATAAGTGATCATCATGTGAGTATGTCATAGTGTTTGTTTGGTATCTGCTTTGAAAAACGTATGTACAAGGTGTTGCCATGTTTTTGTTTGATTTTTTGACGTTTTCTGATGTTTTTGGATTTTGTGATTTTGAATGTTTTTTGTATTTTGGTGATTGTTTTGAATGTTTTTGGATTTTGTGAGATAGTTTTGAATGAAGAACCCAACAAATCATAATTAATGCATAATCCACTTCCATCAAAAAGATTAAGGGCATTGCCCCCAGTTTAGACATGACTATGAAAAAGCGGGATGCAAGACGCATGAAGTACTATCTCTTGATTGCAGATCAATAACAAGTCATGGTTTGGGTGGATGGATGTGTGTATGTAATGAATGTGATCACAGCAAGCCTGAAAGACAATGGAGCCATAGCATTTACAAGTGGCGCCTGTTTGCCAGGTTTTCACCATCGCACTTACCCAAGGTGCCAACGGAGTGGTTGTTCACTGTTTGGATGTATGATTTTTCTTTTCTATTTTGATGTTTTTGTAATTTTTTCAGGACATTTTTCTGAATGTTTTTGGTATTTTTTCGGTATGTATGGGAGCTTGATGCTCTATATAACTTATGTATAAAACCATTTGAGGTGCATGATGTTGATTGAATCTGCTAGCAGTTCTGCTTCTGAAGTAGCCAACTTATATGCCCCAGACCCAAATACAACAGTGATAACATATGGACCCAGCCAATTTGATTCAAACTTTCCCTAATGTTCTCTGTTTGGTTGGTTACAAGGATTTTCTCAAAGAACAAGATCACCTACCTCAAATGTATGAGGTCAAACTCGATGATTATAGCTTCTGCTCATGCGTTGTTGATAGGCTTTGAGGTGATTGTATGCAGCTTGTCGTTTCTCATCAAGTAGCTCTAAGTCCTGAAGACGTGATACCCTGTAGGCTTCATCATCTATCAGATTATGCAAGGAAACCCGTAGTGATGGTATCTCAACCTCAATAGGTAAGATAGCTTCTACACCATAGACCAATGAGTAGGGAGTTGTGCCTGTAGGGGTTCGAATACTAGTTCGATATGCCCATAGTGATGGATTCAATTGAACATGCCAATCACGATCGACATCATTGATTGTCTTCTTGAGGATTCTTAATATGTTCTTGTTTGATGCTTTGGCCTGACCATTGCCTTGTGGGTAATAAGGAGTGAAAAAACGGTGTTGGATGTGAAATTTCTCATAGAGTTCACAGACATCCTGATTTTTGAAAGGAAGACCATTATCTGTGATGATGGACATGGGTAGACCATACTAGCAGATGATGTAATTGAGGATGAATGAGGTGATCTGCTTGTCGGTGACTTGGGTAAGTGGAACAACCTTGATCCATTTTGTGAAGTATTCGGTAGCGGTAATGACAAATTTGTGGTTGTTGGATGAAGATGGATGAATCTTACCCACAAGGTCAAGTCCCCATTGAAAAAAAGGCCATGGTGTTGTGATGGGTTGCAATTCCTATGCTAGTGCATGTATTAGATCTCCATGAACTTGGCATTTCTTGCATTTTCAGAGAAAGTAATAGGAGTTTTTTTTCATAGATGGCCAATAGTATCTAGTGCACAGGACTTTCTTGGCTAGTGATGGACCGCTTGCATAAGTTCCACAAATTCTTTCATGTACCTCTTCCAAGGCCTTTGTTATCTCATTTGGTTCTAGACATTGAAGCAGAGTACCATCAAGACTGCGTTGGTATAGGGTTTCAGCAATAATGGTATATTGAGCAGTTTGGCGAATGAAAGTTTTATGTTGGTTATAAGATTGGTTAGGAGGAAGGGTGTGATCATGGAGGTAGGTGTAGAACTCACCATACCATGGGGATTCAAAACCGATAAGGTGACATATCATCTCAGATTCGGGGATATCATAAGCAGGAATCCAAAGTTGTTCGACCAAGAACTCGTAGCATGTTGAATTGTGTGGAAGATCTAGGAGAGATGGGATAGTAGCCATAGCATCAGCAGCTCAATTCTGATCTCTGGGTATCTGCTCAAAGGTTATAGTAGTGAATGATGCCTTTAATTTGTCCACCATTTGTTTGTATGGCATGAGTTTGTCATCCTTGGTCTGATATTTATCTGTTGCTTGTCGAATGACCAGCTGAGAGTCGCCATATACTTGTAGTTCTTGTAACTTCCATTATATGTCTAGCCTGAGTCCTGTGATCAAGGCCTCATACTCTGCTATGTTGTTTGTGCATGGAAATGTGAGCCTGTAAGACTTTGGGATGCTATCACCTTGAGGGGTGATAAACAAAATGCCTACCCCCGAGCCATGCCTAGTGTATGACCCATCAAAGTATAGTTTCCATGGTTGTGCTGTTGTGATCATGAATATATCTTCATCTAGAAAATTGGAAATGACAGGATGATCGCCTATGAGCGGTGCATCAGCCAACTGATTTGCAATGACTTGTCCTTTAATAGCCTTACGGTCCACATACTTGATGTCAAATTCACTTAGAATCATCACCCATTTGGCCAAGCAGCCTTTTAATGCTTCTTTACTGAGTAAGTATTTGAGCGGATCGATCTTTGCAATGAGCTATACCTTGTGTGTTAATAGATAGTGCCTCAATTTAGTGGTTGCCAAGATTAATGCTAGGCAAGCTCGCTCAATAGGTGTGTAATTGAGTTCATAGCCAACCAGTGTGCGAGAGATGTAGTATATAGCACATTCTTTGCCTTCTGCATTGTGTTGAGCCAATAACACTCCTAATGTTGTATTTGTTGCTTATATATAGAGTAGTAAAGGCCTACTTGGATCTGGTGGGATCATTAATGGTGTATTCATGAGATAATCTTTAAGCATCTGGAATGCTTGTTGGCATCTAGCATCCCACTGAAAGCGGATGTTTTTGTGTAGCAGGTGTGTAAAAGGATGGCACTTATCTGCCATTTGTGAAATGAATCTTCGGATGGATTGTAGCCGCACTTGTAATGTCCTTAGTTGACTGATGTTCTTTGGAGGTGGCATGTCCATGATTGCTTTGACCTTTGCTGGATCGACCTCAATGCCTTTGTTTCAGACAATGTATCCTAGGAGTTTCCCCAAGGTTACTCCAAAGACACATTTCTTTGGGTTGAGTCGAACATGATATTGTTCTAGTCTATCAAATATTTTCTCTAATATGTCTAGATGACCTTCTCTTGTTAATGATTTTTCCAGTAAGTCATCAACATAATCTTCCATTATGGTATGCATCATATCATGGAAGATAGTGGTCATTGCCCTTTGATAGGTTGCTTCTGCATTCTTGAGACCAAAAGGCATTACATTCCAGTAGTATGTTCCCCATGGGCATGTGAAGGTTGTCTTATGTTGATCCTCTGGTGCGATTTTTATCTGATTGTACCCAAAAAAGCCATCCATGAGTGAAAGCATGGCATGTCCTATTGTTAGGTCTACTATGATGTCAATATTTGGTAGGGGGAAGTCATCCTTAGGACATGCCTTGTTTAGATCTCTAAAGTCAATACAAATACAGATGCCCCCATTTGGTTTGCCGACAGGCACAATGTTGGATATCCAATCCGCATAATCAATTGGTCGAATGAAACCAACATCTGGGAGTTTCTTAAGTTCTGCTTTGACTAGCACCGCAATCTGAGGGTGCATCTTGTGAAGCTTCTGCTTGACAGGCTTGGCTCCTTCTGCTGTTGTGAGGTGATGCATGACTAAATCTGGGTCAAGGCCAGACATGTTTGCATATGACCATGCGAAGTTGATCTGACACTTTTGGAAGAACTCTACAAACTTAGGTTGTTCCTCTGGAGTTAAAAGAGATGCCAAATGTATGTGGTGAGGTGTTTCAAGAGTCCCCACGTTGTATTCTTTTGTTTCCTCAATGAGAATCGTTGATCTTTCCTGTTGTGTACTAGAGGGAAGAATGTCAAACCTTTCATCCTCGGGCGCCTCGGAGAGGTTTTCATTGTTGGATATGCTCTTTCTTTTTAATTTTGTGGGATCAAACAGTGCCACAATGTGGTTTTCACTGGAAGATCCATGTTTTATTATTATATTTTTGCAGCTGAAAGGTTTGGCATCCGCCCCGAAGTATGTTGTGCTATTAAGTTCAATGGCGAATCCAGCTTTGTGATACCCACTTGGTATATTATCCCGTAGTTCCAAAAAGTCAATGATCACCTCATCGTTTTGGAAATGGTCAAGACATGGGGGATTAGGTTGGTTCCATTAGATGAGTTCAGGATGGATAATGGGCATTACTTCATCGATTAGGTTAAGTTCGTTAGATGTGTTAGTGAGGGTTAAGATGTTATGGTGAAGGTTGTTGATGATACTCTCCCTATCAGAATCAGGCGTAGGATGCGACGTAGGGTCTATGGAAGATGTTTCCAGCTCAGGAACCCAAGAGGTCTTTATCTGTGCTTCTCCATAAACAGGGATGTCTTTGCGGGGTGGAGGTAGTGATGTGTCTTCCCCATCTGAAGTATTAAGCTATACTAAATCAAATTCCCACTCATGTAAGTCAGTTTTTGAGTCACTTTCCAATAGTCAATTACTGTACCATACTGGGATATCTTTTGAGTTAAACATTGCAGGTGTGATCGGTTGATGTACCTGTGTAGATGAAATGATCGGTACTGCAGGAAGGATTATGGGGATCAATGAATCCGATACGGGGAGTATTGGTAGTGTTGACTATATTGCTTCTGCTGGAACTACTGGTGTCATAGATACTGTTGTGGATTCTGATATAGTTACTGCTGCTAATGGTGTTATTGATGTTATTGTTGTTGCTGATGGTGTTGCCAGTTTGATTGATGAGATGATTAGCATTGCAGATGGTTTCGCTGGGATTTTTAGCCTCAATGGGGCAATTGCTATGTTTTTGAGTGTTGCTTTTATAATCAAAGGCGACCTCTTTGTAGTAGGTTGATATAGTGGTTTTTTGGGTTTCCCTTTGAATCTGAGCTTAGGAAGGATCTCCTTTGAAAGCCTAAGCCTGTGTTATCTTTGGGTTTTAATTCCGGCTACAACGGCTCATGTCGCCCTTGCTTACAATGCCCCAAAGCACTTTGACCATCATATCCCATTCTTTGCATAATGAGAAGGCCTTTTCCATATTGATCTATGGGAAGCTTAGCTTGTGGAATGTCTGTGGTGATAGGATCTTTATAGATCCATTCTGCTAATTCCTCATCTCTGGTCTCTTCTTCTTGACTCTTTCCAAGGATGAAAGTTGCCAAAGTGCACACTGGTGTGACCAGTGGTGTATGAAGTAACCATTGAGGTTTACCATGAGTTCACGGAGAAGTGGGCATTTGTCCAACACAAAAGAGTTGGCTTAGATTGTACTCTCCAAGACCTTCCTCTACTATTTTCATCTTGAGCTTCTCTTGCTTGGGTATAGTGGTGTTTGAACTGGAAAGAGAGGTTGGACTTACATATGAGGTAGATGAGATGGTTTCCCTATTGTTAGGAACGGTTATCTCTGGTTGATGATTTATATTGTGACAATATGCAAAGGGATTTGCATCTCCCAAGATTGTAATTTCCACACCATTATGAGGGAACTTGATACACTGATGGTAGGTGGATGGGACGACTTGCATGGCGTGTATCCAGGGTCTTCCTAGCAATAAATTGTATGGTAGAGGAAGGTCCAGAACCTGACATATGATATGCTTTACTATGGGGCCCACTTGAATTGGTAGCACCACTGCTCCTTTGGATGAACGCTCTGCATCATCATAGGCTTTGATTGTTATCTTCTTGCGAGGATCCACTGATTCAATTGCATATCCCAATACTGTGACCAATTGTAGTGTACAAATATTTAGACCTGCTTCATTGTCAATCAAGACTCGCTTGATCCTATGTTGGTTGATAAACCCTTCAATATGGAGTGAGGCGTTATGAGGTTGCTGGAAGGATGTGTTGTCACTTTCAGAGAAAGTGAGACAAGGCGATGACCTTAGACTACCAACCATGGCTTGGAACTGATCTGTGTTTAGATTTGCAAGGATTGATGCCTCTTGGAGAGCTTGATCCAAGATTGTTTTATGAGATGAAGATAGGCGCAATAACTCTAAGATAGATATTAGTGTGGGTGTTTTATCTTATTGGTCCACAAGGTTATACTACTTTAGGATAGATGGGGTGCCTTGTGGAGCTGCTTTTATGGTAATCTTGTCGAGACGTGTAACAACATTGCAAGTGGACCTAGGATTTTTTATGGTAATAGTTGTAATTTGTTCACTGGCATCGTATAGGTGATTCACAGTGTAATTATATGCTACTTGTGTATAATCGGTGGTGTCTATGTTTCTCCCTGAAGTGGAAGGACCCCTTTGATCTTATGATGGAAGTGGATTTTTGAACATGAGATGATCATTGTTTGTTGTTTTTGGGTTGTGTCCTTCGATTTCGATTTCACCTCGGTCAATAAGATCCTGAATAAGATCTTTCAATCTATGACAATTGCTTGTCTTATGCTCTTTCCCTTGACGGAAATCACAATGTTCAGTATCCCTCCACCATGAAGGTTTGACTTGAGGTTCATAATTTGATGTTTTGGGTAAGGTTACCGGATTTTGAGAAACCAATTGACATAACACGGTTTTGATGGGTTCTCCTAAGGGAGTGTATGTTTGCTTTGGTTCAAAATTTTGTTGACATTGTCTAGGTTCCTCTTGATATGTGTTTCGGCCTTGATTTGGAGGAGCAACTGTGTTATTATTGGGTGGGGGATTCTATCCTGCAAATCAAACCACAGGTTGTGCACTTTTGATAGTTCTTACATCCACAACTCCGTCATTGATGATATTTTTGTTTTTGTTTCAGAAGTTAGGTTTGTCACTATTAAAGCGTGGACGAGGGCCATCCTTTGGCTCATTGTAGATTTTGATAAGTCCTTTCTTGATGAGAGCCCGCTCACATTTTAAGCCTTTGGTGATCATGTCATTGAAAGAATCTGTGTCTTTTACGTCTAGGTGAAATTCCATTTCATCATTTAAGTTGGAAATAAATATTTCCACTAGTTCTTGTTCAGGTAACTGAAGAGAACGTCTGTTAGACATTTGACGCCATCGTTACAGAAAGATTGAAAATAGTTCACCTGATTTTTGTTTAGTGTTACATAGATCAGCCATGGTGATATCACATTCAATGTTGTGTGAGTAATGTGTCAGGAACTTCTGGATGAGTTCTTCAAATGTCCCAATGCCACCTATTAATCAAGAAAACCATGATGTGGTTGTTCCTCCCAAGCTTTGGGGAAAAAGGTGCATTAGGTATGTATCCTCGTATGCCACTTGGAGGCAAGCTGAATGGAATTCTCTAACATGATCACGAGGATCTCCTTTTCCTCTATACTTTTTGAACTTGGGTGTTTCAAACCCTGGTGGAAAAGGTGGCATATGAAGATTCCTATCAAATGGATAGGGACAAATGTCATTGAGTGAAAATTGATTAGTTTTCACACCACTATGAAGTTGTTGGGTGAGATTTTCAACTTGTTGCCGCAACATTTCTATTTCATTTGGAGGAGGAGGATGTGGGGATTACCTTGATGAAGGTTGTATCTGATGTGTTATCTACCTATTTCATCTTCATTACGACTTTGGCATTCTGATGCTTGTCTTAGTTGCGCAACATCAAAGTTAGAGGGTAGTTTAGCCCCTTCTTGAGCAAGTCTTAAAAAGTGAGCATCAACATTGCTCCTGGGTATTTCATTAAAAAGTCTATTAAAGAGAGGGTTTTTTGTGCCCTTTCTATTGCTGCAGGAGTAGGAGTACTTGGGTTTTTGTCATTTACATTTCCTCCTAGGGCTTCTTGGAATTAATTGATATTGTCTTCCTCTTCTTCTTCAATTTCTATTTGTCTTGTTCTAGATCTGGTTTGAGCCATTTTGTTTACAAGTTTTTGTTGAAGTTTGATGAAAATGATGATGAGTTGGTGATGAAATGAAAGATTGATGTTTGGTGGGGTATTTTGCATATGAATCTCTAGCACTAAAGGTAGATATTACCAAAGTCCTTTCTTGAATTACTTGTTGTGTTTGATTGACAAAGTTTGATGTGACACGGTTTAGAGAAATCTGAGATGTGTTACAGACTCAACTACCTAGTAATGAGATGATGCACTCATAGACTAGTGTTAACTTGTGTAGAAATGTCTCTTAGGATGAGTTTATCCTAGATGTAGAGACACTCTAAAAAGTGATGTGTTTGTGTTTGATTCAAGCAATATCGAAATAGAACTTAGGACAAAAATCTTTTGATGTTTTAAGAGTTGGAATGGATTTGATGAGATATGAATATGATAATGGATGAGATGGTTAACTTCAATAGAAAATTTGTGTTACAAAAGGAACAAATTCTTCCTCTTCTTATTCAAGGGTTGGTGGTTCTTCCCTAGCTGAGTTATATGTGATACAAATATTTGGAAAGAAGGCAAGATTGGTCTTGCCTCCCTTATTTTGATAATAACTCAAAGCTCTATGTTGAGTAAAAGCTCTATGGTTTAATGATTCTTGATCAAACTCGTTTGATTTCCCTTGAAGGTATAGATGCATGTGATGCAAGAAGGTTCTATGAGAGATAAAGATTTGTCTATTAAGATAGAAGAATTTCCTCCTTTTGATAAAATCCTTTGAGCTCAATGGTCTTTTCTTGAAGTTGATGTGTTGATGAAGATTCTTCTTTCTCAAGATGTGAAGAATGGTCATATAGTTTGTACTTTTTGTTGTTTGTTTTTTGTTTTTGATCTTTTGTGTTTTTGAAAAAGTTGGTGTTGGATGAATACTTCTTCTGATTTGGATTTATGATGTTTCTTTGACAAGAAAACAAAGCAAGCACACAAACACAAGAATGTTGCCTAAAAAGGCACAAGTAAGTATGGGTCTAGATCAACCCAATCTTTTGAATTTTTTATGACCCTTTCCTTCAAATGTATTTTAGGTGTTTCCAAAGCCCGAAGTCAGCTCAATTTGCACTGGTCTTGACTAAAAACAAAAACACTTCAAACACTCTTTATCCCTAAGGTCAAATGGCCAGTTGCGATAATTTCAGTCCACATCTTGATATTTTTTCGACTTTGGTACTACATACCTTATGAATCCCGTTGTGGTAAGTAAGGATGTGATATACTAAGTTTTGCGTGAGCATGACAAATAGATGATCCCTATGATGGGGGAGTCACCACTTTTATCGGGCTACAAGTAACCTTTCAAAAAGCTATGTTTCTACTCAAGGAAATATGTATGGTGAGTATCTTGGGAGCAAAACCTTCTATGCTCTTGCACTGAATTTATCACAAATATCCTCAATCAATAGAACGGATGGGCTTCTACTTAAAGGTGTTTAGTAATTTTTGATGTTTTTGGACATAAGTTCATTCTGCAGTGACTCACTTAAGAGCCTTGTAACTTGTGTTGGGGCCCATTTGTCCTTTCAGCAAGTTACACTGTAGGAACAACATACCCAAGGCTACAACTTTCGCTCTCACCTGATTTCTATAGCGGCTCGAAGAATTTACCGCGCGAGGTCATTCCCAAGAGTGATGTGTCTCTTGGCAGGCCTCTCTTAAAAAATTAAATTTTGAGTGTTACTAACACTTTTCTCTTGCACCTAGGACCACAAAAGCCTATGGAGAGGATAGTGTGTGTTAGAAGTAGGACCACTCTATAGATTTTGTACAAGCGTGTCAAACACAAAAGACACTTGTTATTTTTAACCCATAATCGTAATGTGATTTATTTTCTATTTGGAGATGTTGCTCCAATAACCATGGTGTTCTTTTTAGCCAAGATAGCAAAATGAAGTGTTTGTTTTATCCAAGATTGCAAAATGATTTTTCTTTTTAAACTCGAAAAATAACAAGTTGATTGTTCTTTTTAGCCCATAATGCAAAATGTGAATGTTCGTTTTAGCCAAGATTTCAAGATGTGAATGTTCGCTTTAGACCAAGATAGCAAAGTGTGAATGTTCGTTTTAGACCAAGATAGCAAAATGAAGACAATGTGAATGACTATCTTAGGATTGATCAATTTTTCCAATTAGAACATGTTAAGGAATTTTTTTTTGTTGCAAATTTGACACTTTCAACACCTACAACAATATGTTAGAAAGACGCTCCTTATGTCCTGCACAAGATGTAAACCCAAAATTAAATTAATCATATTAAAACAAATCACACTAACAAACAAATTAGATCTAAATTAATAAAACTAATTTAAATCTAATCGAAAACTAAAATTTAAACAACTAATTTAAAAGTCTATTCTAAAAGACTAATTAAAAAAATAAAATTTAAACAACTAATTTAAAAGTCTATTCTAAAAAAGAAACCATTTAATTAAAAAAACATTCTAAACAAATAACTAAACAAGCTTATTCAAAAAAGAAAAAGAAAGAAAGCTAATTTAAAAGAAAAATTTTATTCTTTCATGTTGGGTTCACCAAATGATGCTCTGCAAAAAGGATTAGAAAATTTGTTTGATGGCAACACACACAAGAGCACAAGAAACAAGCGTTAGTGTTAGCAACAAAAGATTATCCTAAACAAGCATATCAAGAGAGATATTAAGCATGAAATAGAAAGCATACAAACATAGAATAGATAAACTATACTCCTCGAAATGCTAATCAAGATGCTCATAGTTGCTCCTCCCTTGTTCCTCTCCTCTCCAAGTTCCACATGAGTGTAGCTCTCAGTTTTTAGCACTAGCCATGGATGCCATATGGAGATTCAATATGGTTGGATGTGATAAACAAATGCTATGCAAGTGTAGATAGTGATGCTATGAAAAAGCTCTATGTTAATACCAGTATAACAACAATACTCTAATGCTTCCTTCTTTGCTTGAGGAGAAGGGTTATATTTATAGAAGAAATGGTGAAATGAGGGTTAAGATTGAGAAATCTTAACAAGGGTTAGGATTGAAAGATATTCAATCTATGTGAGACTTTCAACCCAATCCCATGTTAACAAGTGTCACCATGAGGAGGCTTGAGAGGAGAGATAAGGAACATTAAATGCTTGAGGGGACATGATGGCTACCCTAGGGGGTTGGGTTAGGGTTAGGTTAATGGATATTCCTTTTATCTAAGGGATAAATGAATGTGCAAGGGTTAAATGGTTACCTTAGTCAAAGAAATAAATGCTTTGAAGAGATCCATGAGTCAAAAGGATGGTTAAGTTAGAGGAAAGTCTCTAACCAAAAGTAAAAGGTGAGTTAACCATAAATGGTTATGTAAGAGCCTTTAATGGTTTGGAAGACTTTAGAGGTTAACCATTTGAAGACATAAAGTCTTTAATGGTTATTGAAGGCTTTGGAGGTTTTTTAGAAGTGACTTCCTTTTATTTAGGAATGTGACAATGATTAGGATAAGATTAGACTAATTAAAATGAGTTAGAAGAATCTAGAAGGGATTTAGGCATGCAAGTGGATTTTGTAGGAGAATGCAAGTGGGAGGAATTTTGGGATTTTCAATTAAAATAAAATCATTTATTTCAATTAAATGGTGTAATTTGCATTTGGATAGATATTTAAATAAATATTAATTTATTTAAATGTGAATGTGAATTTTAGATTTTATTTAAATAAATCTTAATTTATTACATGAGAAAAAGGAAGATAAAGCATTAAATGCTTGAAGACTTTGAGGAAAATCATTAAAGGCTTGAGAAGACTCTAGAAGGAAGCCATTAAGTTTGAAGACTTTAAGGGAAACCATTAAAGGCTTAAGAAGACTTTAGAAGGAAGCCATTAAGTTTGAAAACTTTAAGGGAAACCATTAAAGGCTTGAGAAGACTCTAGAAGGAAGCCATTAAGTTTGAAGACTTTAAGGAAAACCATTAAAGGTTTCAAGTGGGTGAGGATAAATAGGACTTTAAATAAATAATTTATTTATTTAAAATAGTTGTGCAACTTGCATTTGTAGGAAAATACAAGTGGGTGGAGGATAAAGGTGATTTAAAAAAATGCTAATTTATTTAAATGTGAGAGGTGGGATTTTGTGGGAATTTAAATAAATATTAATTTATTTAAATGAGAGATATTTTTAATTAAATAAATATGATTTATTTATTTAATTAATGGTCTGAATTTGTTAAGTGAATTAAATCAAATAAATTGAATAATTTATTTAATTAATAGGAGAAGAGGGTTAAGATGAATTAATTAAATATTAATTTAATTAATTATTGATTGATGGTTAAATAATCTAATAAATACTAAATATTCATTTAATTAAGTGGACAGATTTATGTGACTACAATATATAATTTTAGCGCTCAAGGGACGACTCCGGTAGGGTATGACCCTGAGGGTTCGATTGAGTGGGGGGGCAAAATAGGAGCATGCGTAGGGAAATAATGCCTAACTAGACATGTCGGAGCTGACGATTCATCATCGTGATGAGCAGAACAAGAAATCGGCCACACGACAACATTCCATTGAGTGAGACTGATGATTTTTTTGCCATCCGAAAAATTGTTGCCCTAATAAAACCGTAGGGCAACTTGAAAACCGCGACAGGATTTTGTAAGGACCCCTCTCATGGCCCTGTAGGTTCAGACGGATCATTCGTAGGTGCCATGGATTCCAAGTTAGGGCCCGTCAAAGTTTGACAATTTTGAGCACTTAGGGTGCTCAAGGGACGACTTCGATAGGGTATGACCTTGAGCGTTCGATCGAGTGGGGGGGAAAAATAGGAGCATGCGTAGGGAAATAATGCCTAACTGGACATGTTAGAGCTAATGGTTCATCATTGCGATGAGTAGAACAAGAAATCAGCCACACGACAACATTCCATTGAGTGATACTGGCGATTTTTTCGCCAATCAAAAAATTGCTGCCCTAATAAAACCGTAGGGAAACTTGAAAAATCGTGATAGGCTTTTGTAGGGACCCCTCTCGTGGCTCTGTAGGTTCAAATAGATTATTCGCAGGTGCCACAGATTCTGAGTTAGGGCCCGTCAAAGTTTGACAATTTTGAGCACTTAGGGCGCTCAAGGGACGACTCCGGTAGGGTATGACCCTGAGCGTTCGATCGAGTGAGGGGGGGCAAAATAGGAGCATGCGTAGGGAAATAATGCCTAACTAGACATGTCGAAATTAATGGTTCATCATCGTAATGAGCAGAACGAGAAATTGGCCATGTGACAACATTCCATTGAGTGAGACTGATGATTTTTTTGCCAACCAAAAAATTGCTGCCCTAATAATGTCGTAGGGCAACTTGAAAAACCAAGATAGGATTTTGTAGGGACCCCTCTCATGGCTTTGTAGGTTCAAACGGATTGTTCGTAGGTGCCATGAATTCTGAGTTAGGGCCTGTCAAAGTTTGACAATTTTGAGCACTTAGGGTGCTCAAGGGACGACGCCGATAGGGTATGACCCCGAGCGTTCGATCAAGTGGGGGGGAAAAATAGGACCATGCATAGGGTAATAATGCCTAACTGGACATGCCAGAGCCGACGGTTCATCATCGCGATGAGCAAAACGAGAAATCGACCACGCGACAACATTCCATTGAGTGAGACTGGCGATTTTTTTGCCAACCGAAAAATTGCTGCCCTAATAAAACCGTAGGGCAACTTGAAAAACTGAGATAGGATTTTGTAGGGACCCCTCTCGTGGCCCTGTAGGTTTAAATGGATCATTCGTAGGTGCCACAAATTCTGAGTTAGGGCCCATCAAAGTTTGACAAAGGATGACGTCAATAGGGTATGACCCCAACCGTTCAATCGAGTGGGGGGGAAAAATAGGACCATGCGTAGGGTAATAATGCCTAACTGGACATGTCAGAGCTGACGGTTCATCATCGCGACAAGCAGAACGAGAAATCGGCCAAGCGACAACATTCCATTGAGTGAGATTGACGATTTTTTTGCCAACCGAAAAATTGTTGCCCTAATAAAACCATAGGGAAACTTGAAAAAATGAGATAGGCTTTTATAGGGACCCCTCTCATGGCCCTATAGGTTCAAACAGATTGTTTGCAGGTGCCACAAATTCCAAGTTAGGGCCCGTCAAAGTTTGACAATTTTGAGCACTTAGGGCACTCAAGGGATGACGTCGGTAGGGTATGACCCCGAGCGTTTGATCGAGTGGGGGGGAAAAATAGGAGCATGCATAGGGTAATAATGCCTATCTGGACATGTCAGAGCCGATGGTTTGTCATCGTGGTGAGCAGAACGAGAAATCGGCCATGCGACAACATTCCATTGAGTGAGACTGATGATTTTTTTGCCAACCGAAAAATTGTTGCCCTAATAAAACCGTAGGGCAACTTGAAAAACCGAGATAGGCTTTTGTAGGGACCCCTCTCATGGCCCTGTAGGTTCAAATGGATTGTTTGTAGGTGCCACGAATTTCGAGTTAGGGCCCATCAAAGTTTGACAATTTTGAGCACTTAGGGCGCTCAAGGGATGACACCGGTAAGGTATGACCTCGAGCGTTCGATCGAGTGGGGGGGAAAAATAGGAGCATGCATAGTGTAATAATACCTAACTGGACATGTCGGATCCGATGGTTCATCATCGCGATGAGCAAAACGAGAAATCGGCCATGCGACAACATTCCATTGAGTGATACTGATGATTTTTTTACCAACCAAAAAATTGCTGCCCTAATAAAACCGTAGGGAAACTTGAAAAACTGAGATAGGCTTTTGTAGGGACCCCTCTTGTGGCCCCGTAGGTTCAAATAGATCGTTCGCAGGTGTCACAAATTCCAAGTTAGGTCCCGTCAAAGTTTGACAATTTTGAGCACTTAGGGCGCTCAAGGGACGATGTCGGTAGGGTATGGCCCCGAGCATTCGATCGAGTGGGGGGGCAAAATAGGAGCATGCATAGGGTAATAATGAATTGTATCAAGTATTGTTCATTAAATGAATTATATTTTATTGTTCATTAAATGAATTGTATTGTTCATTGAATGAATTGTATTGTATTGTTGATTAAATGAATTGTATTGTTCATAAATTGTATTGTTCATTAAATGAATTGTATTGTATTGTTCATTATAAAAACAACACTTACGATGAAATGAAATGAATTGTATTGTTCATTAAATAGACATTATTAACCATTGTTAATTATTGGAATAAAGATTAAAGATTTTCATGATACACCATGCACAGATGAGCAACAATTTATATGATCGAATATCAACTTTTGTATATATAAAAATGTCAAATGATTACAAATGTATGTCCATACACAAATATGGCATAAACGCCAACTGAAACAAAATGTATGTCTAAATACGTGAATGTATGTCCATATAAAAAATATACATGCCAACTAGACATGTAAGCATCCCAAAACTATCTATAACATCCTAAGCTGCTGATGGATCATCAAAATCGATCGTCTTCGCTGCACTGCTCAGCTCTGAAGGATCCCGCACAAGAAAAACAAACCACAATTAATATTAGTTATATTATATAATTCACATTCAAAAAGTTAACATAAAAATGTACTATAATTGAACTATTCATGTTTACCTCATCTCCACGTTTTCTCTTCAGCTTTGCAGGACTCTTTATGTATGTCTTTGGTAGAGGAGGTATGTTTTGAATATTTTCATACACAACCTACATATGTTTAGAAACATGACATTGATACAAGTTAGCATATAATTGTCACTGATAATAACAAATTATATCTACTAATCAAAAAATAAAATAAACACACATCTACTCGAGGCATCTCTTCTTTCTTCTTCAGGTATACTAGGTGTAGTCATCAAGGATGTGAAGCCAAGAATTCTCTGTATATATACACAACAAGTATATGAAACTATCAATCTATGTCTAGACATGTATAATCACTATAAGTTATTTAAACTATTCATTCAATCATATTTGCATTCAATTACCTTTCCCTTGTCTCCAACTGCACTACCAGATCCTAAATCACACTGCCCCGCACTCGTGCTGCTTGTGCCCTACAAGAGTAAAATAAGATATACATGCAAGTTACTACATAATCTAATTAATACCAATATAAATGATGAGCATGTATGTACAATAAAATACAAACGACTAGGTGCAATAATATATGTATCGTCAAGCTATCAAGGCCAAATGAAATGACCGACAAGGTGCCCTCCCAAATCTGTCTCAACTCATCCTCAGTCATCAATTGTTAAATACACCATGTAAATAAAAATTAGTACTTAATATTATCTAATTTATAAATATTTAATTAAAATATAACATGAACCGTGAAAATACGAATCTTACCACTACATCATCAATGTATGATGATGGTGCCTCCTTGCCTCTAGCATGTGAGGACTCCCCAAGGTATCCTACAGTCTGTGTAATAACATCTAGTGCATCATGCATCTCATGCACCTCATAATCTGCACTGTCCACAGGAGGATCAACGAGTTGTCCAACTAGACCCAAGCATATGTGCCCACACATGACACAACTATGGGGCACACATATGTGTGGAGCTGAGTATGACGTGTCACTGGCACCAGATGCACCGCTACCATCAAGAGTAGGCTGAGCTACTGACGCAGCCTGAGAAACCAAAAGGCTACTCAAAGAGTGAATAGCCGATATGGTCCATGAAGCCGCCTCACAAATGATATCAGGATGCTGAACTGCAGGTGGGGGATCAACATGAGGAGGGGGGACATATGGGCCCTGGATTACTCTGACTGCCCTAGGTCTATTTTGGGGCATACCTAAACCTATACCCTAGAAAGGTTGGATGTCGAAGAAGTTCACATGTTTGTGTAAAACAAACTCAGCATACAATTTTTTTATGAAATTGAAGGGGATATCAAGATTGTTGTTGGGTGGTTTGTCAAAAACCATCCACCAACGATCCCAAAATTTTTTCACAATCCCATCATTTGTGCACCATTTAATAGAAAATCTACGGGCTGACCAGTACGGGGATCGACAAATAATGAGGCGATTTCGGCTTTGGATATCTCAAGATCCTTGATATCCTTATACAACAAGCCATCTACATATTTTTTCCTCATAGAATCTCACCACAAAAGGGTGGCATCGTGCTCCTCAGTCATGGTTTCCATACTTTTTATGATCGACGTGAGAGGATCAAACATTGGGTTTAGACGAGGGATCCTACGATATACTTCTGCAATCCCCCTCAATTCATTCAAACTTTGTGCAATCAAATCTTGAATTGAGGGGGGGTCTGACAAATGAGGGTTTGGTTGTTGCAGTTGTGGTTGGTCAGTGTTTTCATTGTTATCCCCCATTTTTAACCTAATTGAATGTAAACAATTAAATTTAGTTAACAAATTTAAACAATTAGGTATTTGATTTAAAAAACCCTAGTTTTCATGAAAAAAATCACATTTTCAATGAAAAATCAAATAAACATTAACAAAAAATACAAAAAAAAATGAAAATGATTCAAAACGATAAAATTCTTACCTTTGAATCTATTTTTTAGCAATTTTTTGTCAAAACACCGGATATCGAATGGAGCGGATATCGGATTTTGATGAAATCATGTGGCCCGTGAGTTAAAAATGACTCACGGGCTGTCACTGTCGAAATATAAAAGTCTCAAAAAATCGAATATCCGATTTTTATACTTAAATTATTTTTAAATAACATATATAATATAATAATATATTATATAATATAATACGTATTGTATTATAATATATAATATAATATTGTATTATATACAATATAATATTATATAATATACAATATAATATTATATAATATATAATATAATATTATATAATATACAATATAATATTATATGGGTCAATGCAAGAAGATGAGTCCACTTTTTGGCCAAAAAGTGGAAGTATTTTCCCTGTTTTTCAGATGTCGTCTCATTTGAGCTTAAATTTTGAAACACTTAGAGATTGAATCTTGGAAAAAATTAGTAATATAAAAGGTATCCCTCTGAGTTTACTTTTCAAATATGTAATTTATTTTAATACCCACATAATAAAAAAATAACTTTTTGAATGGAGTTCTAAAAACTATGTTTTAAAAATGTCTGTTTCAGGACCATACCATGCATGTGTACGACCCACACTTTTTGACACAATTAAAATTATTTTCTCAAACCGTTTTGGGAAATGGTTTGTAACACACTGAAGATTGATGAGCATATTTTTTTGTATTTTTTTTTCTAATATTTTTTTTTAATTAATTTTTTAATGGCCGCAATTATCTTTTTAAAAATTTAACCTGCATGACCCACATAATTTGATGTAAACTTAACATTTTTTGATTTTTTTTTTTTAAATAGAAAAGAATTTTGTGTAGATTGACGACATATAATTTTTTTTCAAAATTCATTAAAATAAAAAAGTTATTAAATTAAGAAAATTAGTTAATATTTCAAATTTATGGACCTGATTTAGTATAAATTAAATGAAAAATAGTTAAAATAATCAATTTTTAAATAAATTTACATATTTAGAATCTAGACAGTATAATCTGAAATGGGTTTTAATTTCGTATAAAAATTCTCTGACTAGAGGCACGTAAACTATTTCAGAAGTTCATATTTGTGCTTTCATTCATGGAGCTTTGAATTTGCAGGTTCATGTCTCAGGTGTGGCCATCCCAGGCCTATCTCGGGCCTAAACCTGAGGCAAGTGGCGGGTTGTGGATTCAAATTTTACTGAACGGGGGCCCGTTCCATTTTTTGCCCGTTGGATTTAATAATGGGCCCCTGTTTTTAAAATGGGGGCCCATTATTTAAATAATGAGGTCCCGTTTTTAAAACGGGGACCCGTTATTTAAATAATGGGCCCTCATTTCTAAATAACCATTACTGTAAAAAAAAAAAAGAGAGATTGCATCGATTTACCACACTATCATTGAAATCCGTATTGACAAAGATTTTTTACATCATTTGGCAGTACTTTTTAATATTTTTACCATGATTTTTGGAAGAACTCAGTAAAAAGATATTATTTTTTGAAGGGGAGTTTGTAAAGATGGGTTCTAAGAAACGTCAAAAGAAAAAAAAGGGGACAATGATAGTGGACAAAATTCAAGCACAAAGAGAGGAGGAGGCAAAACGCCAAAGAGATTGACGATCACAACAATGACAATTGAATAACACTTCTGAAGCATCTAGTTCAGTGCTCATTGTAGATGAGACCATTGAAGACATCATGATGGATGCAAGAAATGTAGAACCACACACGGGTATGACTGTTGATGCAAATGTTTATGTGGATGCGAATCTTGGTATGTTTTTAAATCCCGATGACTATGATGCCAATCAAATTGTTGATTTAAATGAAGCTGGATATAAATTTCATACACCAATATGAAAAGAAATAAAAATTGAAAATATTACACCACCCTCTCTGAAAGAAAATGAATGTAATTTGTTTACTATTGATAGCAATGTGCTAGATAATCTTAATGGGTTAGTTTCTTGGAGACAAATCAGAACACATGCGAACAGATTATATAAACAATTTTTCTATAATATAAAGTTAGGATTCCAATGTCAATTAATGCTACAATTAATAAAAATGTTAAAAATGTGTAAAGTCATGAAAAAATAGGTATTTATGCAAAACCAAAAAGAAAAGATGAATCATATAAGCAAGTTGTATTTACTGTTGCCAGTGCCATCGATTCTATCGGAAAAACAAGTCGATCTAAAGATAAGAATGCAACACGTAGAGTTATAATGACTGCTATAGTTGACAAAATGATTGTTAATAAAAGAATGTTAAGTGATATAAGTGGCTATTTGAATTTACATCGTAGAACCTTGTCAAGAGCGGCCAAAAGAAGAGACACAATTGAAATTGATCCACTAAACCATTGTTGGATTTTTAGTGGTAGACTTCAAAGGTCAGACATGAAATTAAATGATGAAACTAAACAATTAATTGCAAAATTTTGGCATGATAACATTAGAGTTTCATCAAATGCTAGAGATGTTTTAAAGTTAAGGGTGGGATAAAAAATTCGTGATCCTCATCCAAAACATCTTCTTGACATGACTCAAACTGAATTCTTTAAAAAATTTAGTGATGAATCTGTGTTAATGAATTTATGAATTAGTCAAAGATCATTTGAAAAATGCAAACCCTGGTATGTTAAAATCAATAAACAAAGAATATCTTGTTGTTGTAAAACCCATGTTCAGTTTCGTTACTATTATGATGTTTTTCGATATATACGTTGTATGTTGCATGGTAATGATCTTGTGCAGGATTGTGGTGTTTATGTTCCACCTGAAACTATAAAAGATTTTATTGGGAGTTTATTTTGTAAACCACCTAATGAACAATTATTTCTTTCCAGTTCATGCATTTATGGCCTTTGCATTTTATGTGGGAACTATTCTTCGATAGGTGAATGTTTGCATGAACATGTTTCATCTGAGTTTGGACAAAAAATGGTTGATGTTAGGAGATTTAAAAATATAGAATACCCTCTAAAGGATGGAAAGATGGGGAAACGTTTAGAATTGATTACAGAACATAATAGTGTGAATGCATTTATTAGTGAGTTTAAAACTCATATTGTTCCAAAATATGTGAAACATTCCCAACATGCCCGATGGCTTGATGGATAGTTTCGCATATGCAAGAACACATTTCCACTTGGAACAATAGTATCAGTTGTGGATTTTGCAAAAAATTATACTCTAAAACCACAAGAGGAAACTCAATCATGATACTACAACTCAGTGCAAGTGGCCATATTTGTGCACATTATATATAGACATGACCATGACAGTACAGAAGATAACAGAAATTTTTTGAGGGAGTATCATTTCTATGTTAGTGATAATTGATTACACTCTTCAGAGTTTGTTCAACATTGCTTTGAGGTATTTTATGATAATTTTAAGGAAAGAGAAATTGACATGAAACAACATATGATATGGTCAGATAACTACACTGGACAATTCAAAAATGCAAGAATGTTTTATTGGCTATGCAAAGTTCACAAGATAACCAATGTCCAACATTTATGGAGTTTTTTTGAAGCGGGACATGGTAAAGAGGAACACGATGGAGCTGATGCCTGTATAAAAAGAGTTATTGCTAGAGAACAATTGAAATTTGAGGATGCAGTGAAATTCAGAGATGCTCATGCAGTTGTAGATTGGTGCAATTCAAAGTTTTCAAAAGGATCAACTGAAAACTCTGCAATTCGACGTTTCTTCTGGTTGATAGAGGAAGATAGTATTCCTATTCGGCATGATTGTAATACCATCATCGGATCAGCTAAATGACATTCCTTTAAGAGTTCTAATTCAAACACATGGACTTAATAAAAACTTTCAATGAAACATCATAAATCTATTATATATTCAATTTACTAAATTCATTTCTTGTAAAATGCATCAACTATTAAAATCAATATAAAATATTTCATACATAAGATCAATAAAGAAGTGGGAAATAAGATGATCCTCTTGCTAGTGTAAGAATATATAAGGATTGATGATAAGTGCTTAAAATAAGATATTGAAATTTAAGATCATTATGCTCTATAAACCAAGATATGATCATAAGATCATCATGTGAGGCACAATCATATGATACTAAGATGCAAAAATGCGTGATCAAATAGTGATAATCTATTATATTCTCTATAATAATAGGTCAATGTATGAACATAAGATAATACTTTAAGAAGATAGATTAACCAATATACAAACATAAGATAATGCTTTAATAAGATTAAAAAAACACTATATGAACATACATGTGAAGCAAATAGTCTTGAAGATCATAAGATAGAACAAAGATTAAAGTATAAGACATCAATCATTATGGGAAATTAGTAGTTACTAATAAAGATTAGATTTAATGTAAAAATAGGAGATAAAACACATGAAGTAAAAGTATGATTAAAAAAGGAAATCAAGTGAGAAAATATTAAACATGCCCTACAAGTGGGGTAACAGAATATGAAGTAAACATAAAATATTAAATCATGTGATATCTAGTGGTTTCTCTTTTATGTTATGTGTCACCTCAATGTGTACATTCACTTTGTTGGTGCATCATTATTTTCTTGCATTTACCTAACTATTGTATTGCATATTTGCACCTAGAGGATAGGATACGATTACTTGGGTAGATATCTACCTAGGTAGGCATCACATGTTCAACTCATACTCCCTACTTTGGTAGAGATGTGGATATATGTTACTCATCTTCAAAAAAATTTCGTAAGAGTTCTTTGTAAATAGGATTTTATATATTAGAATTTTCCTAAAACATGTCTCAAAATGATTAAAACACTTGAATCAAGGTCAAAAACTAGGAATGTGAGATACATGATATGGATGATGACAAGGATGGTTGAGAATAAAGAGAATTTGAATGGATTATGGTATACTCCTAAGTGTAGGGTACTTTAAAAAAAATTATACATGATGCCAAGGTACTTGTCCAAGGTGTCATAAGAATGGTTTTCACCCATGAATAAAAAGTTTATGTTTACTTTTCTCTCTTTTTTAATTTTCATGCAAAACCAAATCCTTTAGGTGTGGATATGTTAAATGATACACATGATATTTATAAGTTTTTAAAAATCTAATAATAGGACCAACTAGGGACCTATTATGCCATCATGGCATAATAGGTCCATAATTGGTCCTATCATACTAAGTAAACATGTTGAATTAGCATAGTTTCAGTGTTGGAGATGAATTAGATGATGAAGTTGGCAATTTTCGAGAAAATCATGTCATGTTGTGGCTTAGTAGGTCCTATTATGGCATAATAGGCGGACTATTATGCAATGTCATGGCATAATAGGACCTATTATGCAATGATGGCATAATAGGTCCTATTATGCCATGACATGACATAATAGGACCAACTATGGATCCATTATGCCATGTCATGGCATAATAGGACATATTATGCCATCATGGCATAATAGGTCCATAATTGGTCCTATCATACTAAGTAAACATGTCGAATTAGCATAGTTTCAGTGTTGGAGATGAATTAGATGATGAAGTTGGCAATTTTTGAGAGAATCATGTCATGTTGTGGCTTAATAGGTCCTATTATGGACCTGTTATGCCATGATGGCATAATAGGTGGACTATTATGCAATGTCATGGCATAATAGGACCTATTATACCATGATGGCATAATAGGTCCTATTATGCCATGACATGATATAATAGGACCAACTATGAACCCATTATGCAATGTCATGGCATAATAGGACATATTATGCCATCATGGCATAATGTGTCCTATTATGCCATGACATGACATAATGTGTCCATAATTGGTCCTTTTATACCATCACATGACATAATTGGACCTTTATGCCATGAGATGGCATAAACCTAAGCCTAAACTTTGATATCTAAAATTTGAAGAGTAATGTTAATTACTTTTAAGGTTATACTAATTTAGTGGTAAATTTTGTATTGCCTAATGAGGATTAAGAACAATTTAGGTACATATGTTCAGTTTTATTTTGATTTCCTTTTTGAACGTTTTTGTTTTTGTTTTGTTTCGATTTCGTTTTCGTTTTTGTTTTTGTTTCGATGTCGTTTTTGTTTTTGTTTTTGTTTCGATTTCATTTTCTTTATGATGTTTATGAGATATCTAATTTGATATTTTGTTTTGTTAGTTATCTAGGTTTGGTTTTGATTTCTAAATTTATTGATTAGGGTTTAGGGTTAACTGTTGAAGAATATTTCAGATCAAAATCAAGAATTTACAAATATAAAAACTAATTTATTTATAGGCTACTTTTAAAAAAACTAAAATAATACAAAAAAAACAAAATAATACACAAAAAGCAAGAAAAATATACAAGAAAATTACAAAATGTAAAAATAGATGACTGAATGTGTACCTGGGATAGTGGTGGAGGCTTGAAATGGAAACCACAGCACGAGGGCCCGTTTTTTATCTCCTCTTGTCAATTTACTATCACGGTGAAAATGAAAAATTCTCCCAAAAAACAGTAAAAATACAATTTAAAAACGAGGGCCCGTTTTTAAAAAACGGGCCCCCGTTATTTTCAAACGGGCCCCCGTTATTTTCAAACGGGCCCCCTTTTTTTAACAAACGGGGGCTCGATTTGTAACAAAATGAGGGCCCATTTAATTTAGCTTCAGCCCCCCGTCACCTTTCGGCTCGGGAGCCCGAACCATTAACGGGCCCCCGTTTTTTGAAGACGGGGGCCCATTTTGAGGAGCGCATTTTCCAACGCGCAGACTTCTGTGAAGTTGTGACTCATTAGCTTGCACATACCCATATAATATAATATTATATTATATAATACGTATTATGTAATATATTATTATATTATATGATACATATTGTATTATATTATATATATTATAATATATAATATAATACAATATTATATTGTATTATATTATATTATATTATATATAATATTGTATGTATATTATAATATATAATATAATACAATATTATATTGTATTATATTATATATAATATAATATAATATTGTATTATATATAATATAATATTATTATTTTATAATATAATATAATATAATATAATATATTATATAATACGTATTATATAATATATATAATGTAATAATATATTATATAATATATATTATATAATATATTATTACATTATATATATTATATATTATATAATATGTAACATATAATATATTTTTTAAATTAAAATTACAAATAAAAATTGGATATCCGATTTGCATAGGTAATTACCAAGCCAAGGTGTACTGACACCCAGGCCAAGCAAAAAGTCAACATGGATTTTCACATTTTTAGGCGAGTAAGGAAGGCTATTTTTTTCACATTGCCACTTTTTGGCCCCCCTTGATCCTGCACTAACCCCTATTTAGGATAGGAGTTTGGTTTAGAATCAGGCTTAGGTGGTGGCTTGGAGGGACTCTCACTACCAGTTGAATCCTTCTTAGGCATCGCTTTCTGCTTCTTGTTCTCTTTAGATGTTTGTACAACCAATGCTTTGTTCTTTGATCCTGTGACAGTGTCCAACTGAGATAGGTGAACTTGCTCACGAGTCAAGCGATCATAGAACACATCAAATGTAGGCATGGTGAAGCATGCACCCAAGGCATGATCCATAGTAGAATAAAATGTAGAAGAAAATATCTAATAGGGACCTCCAAGCTTAGAGAGAATCAGGTAGATACACTCTATATCTGTCTTATTTTTACCACAATCGTGTAGGAGAGATCTAGTGGTTTTAAACTTGTTCGGAAAGTCCTCAATGTGAGAAAAGGAATCAGGTAACAAGGAAGTGAGTTCCTCCTCAATCTGTAATGTTCTGAACTCATTGATGGTACCAAAAAGATCATCAAATTCGGACCACATAGCCCGAGGAGTGAGCAAACCATCAAGGTGAAAAAACAAGTTGCCTGAAACATGTAAGGAGATGACACCCATAGCCTCATCCATCTTATTCCTATGATGAAGAATCTCAAAAGGATACTACAATTGAGGATGAGCCTCATTGAAACAGGACCACAACCCTTTTGATCTAAGAAGCCTCATCATACGAGTTTTCTAGATCTGATAGTTATGTGATGTAAGAAGCTCAACTGAATAATCTACCATGTGTACCTATACTTGTACCTGTACCTGCTCTTATGTTTTTTAATTAAGTGATCTTTTAGACTAGACAGAGGATGCATAAGGGGGTTTGTTTTTTTGAGTTCTAGGTGTTCTAATTTTTTGAAGTAAATTATAGAAAGTAGATAATAACACCCCCCACAAGATGAAAAACCAAACCCCAGTACAAGATGAAATCCATAAAGAAAGGCAAGAGCAAAAAGAATGCTTCAGACAATATCTTGTGTACTTGGTAAAATTTATGGAACAATGAATCCCAAATCTGAATAGGGCTCTCCAAGACCTTTTCAATGCCTTATTCGTTTGCCAAAAAAAGAGTCTGTTTGCCCAAGTTATGGCTCCCAGAGTGCAGAAAAAAGCTTTGACTTTGATGGAAGAAAACAATTACAAAATGAAAAAATATGCAAATGTCACCTCTAGATCTAAAAAGAGCTTTCTGACGATATAATTTAAAAAAAAAAAAATGACTCTGTTTACCCAAGTTATGATGAAAAAACCACCTCTAGGTCAAATAGGCCTTGAAAAAAAGAAACCCCTCCCTTCTGGTGGCAGGGCAGTGGTGCCTGGGCGGAGTGGCGATGAAGGTGGTGCAAGGTGGTTGGGCAGCGGTGGTGGCCATGCGACGGAGGTTGTCGGGCGGTGAGGTGGGTAGGCGACGGAGTGACCGGGCCGCTAGATGGCGAAGCGGGTGTAACAGATCGCCGGCCGGGAGACTTTAACTACCGACGATAACCGCCAGCCAATGAGCTGGTCTTAGCAATTAGTAAACCGTCGCCTGCTGGTGGTGTAGGTAGCGACTTGGGCATGCCGTAAAATTGCCTGCAAATTAATTTTTTTTTAATTATTATTTTTTTTGCAAAAATCGCCACAATCCGCTTGCAGAAGGGGGTTGTACGACCTCGAGCAAAAAAAAAAAAGCTCCAAAAGTCAACTTTGTCCAATTTTGATAAACTATATAGGGAAATAAGGGTTTTTGGGCGCTCTGATCACAACCGTGTGATCTGTTTGAGCCCAAATTGCCCAAAAAAAATGCTACCCCCATATCCAAAAGAAAACCTCTTTAATTTGAAACCCTCAAAGCTCCAAAAAAGTTTTGAAAAATCAGGAACAACTAGCAACAGATGAAGGCTTTCATACCATGAAGAAGTTGAGAAATAAACTTCATAGATCCCAAGAACACCTGCAAGCAAAATACTTGTCACAAAGAGAAGAATGGAGGCAAAAAAACAATAATGGCTTTGAAGAAAAAGATTATCATTCAGAAAGGGAATGAAATAAAAAGTACAATACAATCCTTATAAAAGGAGAATATGCAACCCTAAAGAAACCCTAAATACCTACAATATTATTAAATGCCTAAGTTTAGCTTAAGCTTAGAGAATAATAGACTAATAATTAAATAAATAATTATTAGCTAATATATGACAACTCTAACAAATATTTTTAACAAGAGATCATGAATGTGATCTAAGGGTTGATAGTTATAGTTTACTCTTAGATTTCTAGATTTACATTTTTTTTGTAATAGTTCAAAAATATTTTGGGAACTATAGAGTATATTGTAGGTTATAAAAGTTTTGTTTTCATGTTTCATGATGAAGTCATTGTAGCTTCTTAGTTACTCATCGATTTAGGTGAATCTATTCATTGCACCATGGAATGTGTTTGATATCACATTAATGGTCACAAGAAGAATTTACTAATCTATGAACTATTATAGAAGATAGCCGCACTAAACCTCTATAACCAAAAAAGAAGTTAGTGTCTAGAGAAGACAATGCCTCACTATTCATTTGAGATAACGTAAACTCAACACAAAAAAAAACACATCCTATCAGCTACGAACTAAGCTTTTGTAGGTTGTCACGTGCATTATATAATTCAAGGGAGTGCAACTTCATATTTACAATGTCATCCTATCACAACCCTACTACAACATAAAATGAGGAATGCACTTTTGTTGGGGTATACATTATCGTGTAACCTAAAGAAGATGGTTGTGATATCCAACTATTCATTTCAAATAACATGAAATGAATAAGAAAACATAGTGTATTCTAAAACAATATTTTGAAAAACACTATATTTTTATATATAGGTTGCAATAGACATTGTGTTTTGTAACTTACAAAATATTAGCTCATGGTGGATAGGTGTAGTGTTGTAAATTGTAAACCTTTTAAATTTCACACGCATTTTAGGGCTCTTTCTTTAGTGTGCCTCATTTCACTCCAATTTCATATAGGTATTTCCCTATTTTTACTTTATTGAATATAGGTATTAATCTATTTCATTATATTCCATTTAGACCTTTCCCTATTTCAAATTAAATTAGCTTTTTGACACATTTAACTATCACAACTCTACATCAACATAAAATGAGGAGCACACTTTTGTTGGGGTGGGCATACCTTTGTTACTTGAATAAGACATGTTTTGAAACATAACAAGACGTGTTTTGAAATACATCATGTTTTTGAAACACGTCATGTTTTGCAACAACATATTTTTGAGGAATATCCTTTTGTTGGAGAACACATACCTTTGTTACCTAAAATGAAAGTTTGTGATATCCAACAATTCTTTTAAAATAACATGAAATGAGTGTAAAACACACACACATTACAAACCATGAACTAAGTTTTCTATAGGATGGAAAACACAACATGTAATGAAGTTGCAGGTTGAAATACACATTGTGTTTTACAATGTATAAAAGCCTAGTTCATGTTTGATAAGATGTTTTCTTTTTCTCATTTAATGTTATCTCAAATGAATTTTTGGATATCACAACCTTAATCTTAGGCAATAGAGACATGTTGGATATCACAACTAAGTGTGTAGAGGTTAAAAAAAACAATGTGTATTTTAACCTACACATTTATATTTATAATGAAACCCTATCAAAATCCTAAAACACCATAAAATAAGGAGTACACTTTTGTTGGAGCACACATGGTGTTAGAACACCGTATGACCCCTTAGGACACCATATGAACCATTAGGACATCATATGGTCCTAATGGTTCATATAGTATCCTAAGGGGTTGAATACAATGTCGTTAGGGGTCATATGGGGTCCTAAGGGGTACACACGGTGTTAGAACACCGTATGACCCCTTAAGACACCATATGAGCCATTAGGACATCATATGGTCCTAATGGTTCATATGGTGTCCTAAGGGGTCATATGGTATCGTTAGGGGTCATATGAGGTCCTAAGAGGTCACACACGATGTTAGAACACCATATGACCCCACCCCTTAGGACACCATATGAACTATTAGGACATCATATGGTCCTAATGGTTTATATAGTGTCCTAAGGGGTTGAATACGTTGTCGTTAGGGGTCATATGGGGTCCTAAGGGGTCACACATGATGTTAGAACATCATATGACCCCTTAGGACACCATAATATGAACCATTAGGACATCGTATGATCCTAATGGTTCATATAGTGTCCTAAGGGGTCATATGGTGTCGTTAGGGGTCATATGAGGCCGTAAGGGGTCACACATGGTGTTAGAACACCGTGTGACCCCTTAGGACACCATATGAACCATTAAGACATTGTATGATCCTAATAGTTCATACATTGTCCTAAGGGGTCATATGGGGTCCTAAGGGGTCACACATGGTGTTAGAACACCGTATGACCCCTTAGGACACCATATGAACCATTAGGACATCATATGGTCCTAATGGTTCATATGGTGTCGTAAGGGGTCATATGATGTCATTAGGGGTCATATGGGGTTTTAAGACCTCACACATTGTGTTAAAATGCCGTATGACCCCTTAGGATACCATATGAATCATTAGGACATCATATGGTCCTAATGGTTCATATAGTGTCCTAAGGGATCATATGGTGTCGTTAGGGGTTATATGGGGTCCTAAGCGGTCATATGGTGTCGTTAGGGGTCATATGGGGTCCTAAGCGGTCATATTGTCCTAAGGGTTCATATGGTGTCCTAAGGGGTCATGTTGTGTACTAGGATGTTAGAAGGGGTCGTAGAGGTTCTAATTTTTCTAATGTTTTGATTTATTATCTAATTTTCTAATGTTTTTCTAATTTTTAATTTATTATTTTATTTTTCTAACATTTTAATTTATCACCTAAGTTTTTTAACATATTTCTAAGTTTTCTAAGTTTTTCCTAACAATTTTTTTAAATGCTGAGAAAAATAATAAATATATAATTATTTAATTAAAAAAACAAATTAACAAACGAAAAACTATTGTATTTACTATTTTTTAAACAAATTTAACAAAAAATAAAAAATACAAAAAAACATTATTAAACAAGAAAAAGGGTAATTTTGTGTACTTGGAACAACGTAGGTTGAATGATGTCTGCTAAGGAGCACTGATTGGTGTTTGCTCACAAAATCTCCATGTACAGTTCGCTCTAACCACCTCAGTGGAGCCTAGATGATAAGTTGAAAATGATAGTTCAACTGTCATTTTCGGTTTATATAGTCGATTAAAAAAAATGGTCATCAAGGGTTCACTTGAAGGGGGGGGGGGGGGGGGGTCGAGCAAACCCACTAAAAAATAATTTTTTTTTGGTTCGAGCGAACTCATTTTTGAAATAGGGTTTGCTCGAACCATCCCCCGTCAGCAGGTTCGCTCGAACCCGTGGGCGTAGTTCAAGCAAACAGTGTCAGTTAGTACGAACTAGACGGATTTTTTTCCCACACTCGCGAATTTCCTTTGCGAGTAAAAGTAGAAACCATTAACGTGGTTTTAGCCTAGGGCGAGATACAAAATGACTTGCAAACATGATGCTAACTACAATAGAGAAAGACACAAAAAATATTTGAAAAGAAGGATCTCCTGATCATGAACCTATCCTTGAACTTTGCATCAAGTGACCAACATCAACACACACAACTTAGACCTCATCTATCAACATTCTATCTCATACTTTTGCCACAGTCTCAAAAAACTCAATATAATTCAAACACAACTCTTCTTCTCTTTTCTTCATCGAATTTCACTGATTGTCTTCACATCACACACTTCCTCTTGCTCTCTACTCTCTCAACTTAGTCGTATGCATTCTTTATATACAAAATAGATCATCAAAACCTAAACCAAGTTTGCCTGAAACACAATATACCTTCCAGACTAAAAAAACACATGCTAATCCATTCCAGGAGAAAGAGGGCACCAAAACACATCTTCCTAAGATCGATTCACTGATTCGTAATAACCTTTAGCATACCAACACATAACATGTCCATATAAACAATTAATGACCAAAACATACTCTCCAATGAAAATTACTCTTATCTATATCTCCATACGCTTTGGTGAGACCTATAACACATGAAATTACCTTCCACAAAATACTTATGGACCCAAAAGGTAGGATAATTAACATAGAATATCACAACTAGCTATGAAATATACCACAACATTTGGAGAACACAAAGATATTTTCGGACCACAAAACTAACACATCCATACTAGCACGAATATAAACAAGGAAGATAACAATATCAAGCAACATCAAAAACACTTCCCAGACCTGAACACTTCCAAAACAACCAATAGAATAATTGTAACATCAACACAACAAGATATCTCTACACCACAAACTTTTCGGAACAACTAGTTTGAAATCAATGACAATCACAACAACACATACTTCCACACACACACACACACCACGGGGGCTTCACTTAGTGAACTTGGGTTATAACACATGAGTTCATGACATACTAAATAATCCCCCTATTTTAAAAAAATATTGCCCTAAAATCATTTTTTGTTACCCCCTCCCAATACACAACCCAAATTAAACCCCCCTATTTTGACCATATATTGCATTTTTTCATATATCAAATTAAAAAACCCCTATTTTCACCAAATAGGCAATATATTGAGCTTATTTTTTGAGATATTAAACCCCCTAATATGAATGCACATGATATAATATTGCCGAGCTAGTGAAGCCCCTATGACACACACACACACACACACACACAAGACAAAAATCAAACATTGTCACACAAATGTAAAACCCTTACCCATTGCTCCTCGTTTTTCACCATCCAAGTAGTTAAACATTATAGCGAAGGAGCTTCAATAGTATCCTACTTATATGTATTACTTTAGAAGATGATTCTCTCACAATAAAAAGGGTATATAATGGTATCTATGGTGCACACAATAGTAGTATTGTCTTAGCAAAAAAATCTTGAGAACAAGCTATTATTGGCCCACCAATTTTGTAAAAGAAATGTATTGCCTATTAACAATACAAAGATTTTAATAATGTACGATTGCAAGTATTGCAATCCATCACCACTCCTTGGCCCTTTTCATAATAGGGCCTCAATCCCCTTGCTCAGATCCATCCATCTACATCCAATGACCATTAATTTATAATCATTTCCACATAATATTTCACCAAATAGATTAAAGCTATTCATATTACCTATACCACTAAATAATACTTTTTTAAATTCATCCTTCATTATATTATTTGTTGCTGGGGTATCCTTTCTACTATTATCATTAATAATGGAAAATCATTAAAAAATTTAATAAAGTGTATACTCTTTATGAGCACTTATATATCCAATATTGTTGGGCTATTCTATACTACCCACAAGATAACAATAGTTAATTCATAATTATTTACATGGAAATCCTGTCATTAATTTTGATCAAAGTCTATCTCTTTGTTGTTTTCTCTATTTCTAGCATCATCATGATTAGTGTCCTAATTATTCACACGGGGATCATGATATTAATTTTGACCAAAGTCTATCTTTAGGAACCAAAATGCATGGGATATTTATGGATTTGACAATATTCAAACTCTTAGCACAAATTTCAAGTTGAGTCCCTACTAATCTATGTGTGCAATGTTTATTGTTTCTCTATTTATAGTTAAACCATATGCTTTATGGATTATCAATGCCTAATTTGTTTTAAGGGAAATTGTACTTGACCATCATATGCGATTCAAGCAATTAGACCATTTGTGTTTCTTACCTATTCCATATAGTTTGAAAGTAAAATTGAAAGTTCATTACAACAAAGAGAAGTAGATTAGTAGATTAGATGGTTTGCTTTCATTTTTGTAGACAATAACAATGTAGTATTGAAAAATAAAATGTATCATATTTGCTTAAATATAGGTTGGTATTGCTAATCTATTTATGTTATCTCAACATTCCTTATATTTTGGGAACGTTGTGAAACTTATTTGGGTAGGTTCATCACTACGTTGTTGGAAAATTATGTCTAATTTGACTACTGTCTAAAATCTTTTCCAAACATAGTCCCATATGAGGATCCAACATACATTTTAATGTAACATACTAGTGGTAATTATCTTAGATTTGAACGATCCACTTTGATTGTGATACAAAATGTGTGTTAATATGTTCTAGTTACCTTAAAGAAGTGAAGTCCATTTTATCAATTCTAGAATGTATTAGCAACCTAATTGTAACATGTTTTAAAGTTTCCATATTCAAGAATAAAATAACATAAAACTAATATCTCTCAATATTTTCTAAATAAATATATTTAAGAAATCTACATTATTTAATAAATTTTTTTTTATATACAATTAATAATGAAAACATAATTTTGTAATCCATTAATTCTTGAAAAATAATATCTAAATAATATTTATTTTGCAATTGATTCAAAATAGTAATGCTTAAGCCAATTCATTTATAAAAAAAACATTCTATCACAAAATTAATTAAAAAAATAAATAAAAAATCATTAAAAGATGAGAAATGGGAAAGGGAAGTTCTCTCACTTGAAAAAGTTAAGGAATCCAAAGAAACACATAAACGAAGTGGAAAAAAGCTGGAATAAAAGTAGGCCGTGCTAGTTAAGTCTAGAATAATAGAGAGCAAGAATTAAATAAAATTTATTTTTAAAAATATTATGATATTAAAATAAAAATTAATAAGTAATAAAAATCAATATTAATTTCTTATTAACTATAATTCAATGGGTATAAAATAAATAAAGATGATCATTAAAGAAGATAAATACGAAAGGAAAATTTTCTTGTTGACAAAGTGTGGAAAATAATAGCTGGAATAAAACGCAGGTATGTTGGTCAAGTTAGAATAAAAGTTCGGAATAATAGAGAGCAAGAATTAAATAAAATTCATTTAAAAAAATATAATGATATTAAAATAAAAATCAATTAATAAAAATCAATATTAATTTCTTATTAATTGTAATTCAATAGGTATAAAATAAATAAAGATGATCATTAAAGAAGAGAAATACGAAAGGTATGTGGAAAATCGAAAGTAAGAATTAAATAAAATTCATTTTTAAAAATATTATGATATTAAAATAAAAAATAATAAGTAATAAAAATCAATATTAATTTCTTATTAAATGTAATTCAATGGCTATAAAATAATTAAAGATGATCATTAAAGAAGAGAAATAAGAAAGGAAATTTCTCTTGTTGACAAAGTCAATTAATCTAGACCAAAGATATGGAAAATGGTTGGAATAAAAAGTAGGTGTGCTGGTAAGTTAGAATAAAAGTTGAGAATAATAGAAAGCAAGAAATAAATAAAATTCATTTTAAAAAATGTTATGATATTAAAATAAAAATTAATTAATAAAAATCAATATTAATTTCTTATTAACTATAATTCAATAGATATAAAATAAACTAGCTTATATATATTTAATAATATATATAGAATAAGTCGAGAGAGATATCCTTCTAGAGGCACCTATTTTTTATTAATTTATCAACAGTAAATGGCAATAGGTGCCTGGAGAAGAATATCTCTCGGCTTATTCTATATATATTATTAAATATATATAAGCTAGTAGCAGTCGTAGCATGAATTGAAAGACATGACATAAATTATTTTCAAATTATATATTGTTGTATAGTTGTATATTTTGGATTGGTACTGTGTTAGATTTTAGGATTCCATTTGGTTCAATTTTTAGATTTATAATTATAGTTAGGATTGGAATCAAAATAGTAGGCATAATTCAATAAGGATTAGGGTTCATTATGGTTTACTATTAGGGTTAGGATTTGATTTGGTTTAAAATAGTAGTCCTACTTCAATAAGGAATAGAGTTCATTTTGTCTTGCTATTAGGGTTAGGGTTATGGTTGTAGTTAGGGTTTACATCATTGTTGAGGTTAGGTTAATGGTTAGGGTTTGGATTTACATCATGTTTAGTGTTACAGTTAGCGTTAAGATTGTGATTAGGCTAGGATTTAGGGTTATGGTTAGATTATGTGTAGGGTTATGGTTTATATCATAGGACTATGATTAGGGTTAGGATTATAGTAAGGGTTTACTTCATTGTTAGGGTTAGGTTAATGATCAGGGTTTGGATTTACTTCATGGTTAGGATTAGGGATAGGGTTAAGATTGTGGTTAGGCTTTGGATTTATCATTATGGTGAGGATTATGTCTAGGGTTAATGTTAGAGTTAGGATTATTGTTAGGGTTTACATCATTGTTATGGTTAGGTTAATGGTTAGGGTTTAGATTTACATCATTGTAAGGGTTAAGGTTCTAGTTAGGCTTAATTTTTAGGTATATGGTTAGGATTATCTCTATGATTAGAGTTTATATCATCAAGTTACGGTTATGATTGTGGTTAGGGTTAGGGTTAAGGATTAGGTTTAGGATTATAGTTAGGGTTTACATAATTTTTATGGTTAGGTTAATGGTTAGGGTTTGGATTTACATCATGTTTAGTTTTACAATTAATGTTAAATTTATGGTTAGGCTTAGGATTTAGGGTTATGGTTAAGATTATATGTAGGGTTAGGACCTTTATATCATAGGGCTAGGGTGGCTATGGTTATGGGTTAGGGTTAGGATTATAGGTAGGGTTTACATCATTGTTAGGGTGAGTTTAATGGTTAGGGTTTGGATTTATATCATGATTAGGGTTAGGGTTAATATTGTGGTTAGGATTAGGATTTACATTTATGGTTAGTTTTATGTTTAGGGTTGCAGTTTATACATCACCATGTTAGGGTGAGGGTTAGCACAATGGTTAGGGTTATGGTTAGGTTTAAGATTGTGGTTAGGCTTAACATTTATAATTATGGTTAGGGTTATGTCTAGGGTTAGGATTTATATCATAGGATTAGGGTTAGGGTTAGGATTATTGATAGATTTTATATCATTGTTAGGGTTAGGTTAATGGTTAGAGTCAGGGTTAGGGTTAGGGTTAAGACTATGTTTAGGCTTAGGATTTATGGTTATGGTTAGGATTATGTGTAGGGTTGGGATGTATATCATAGGGTTATACTCAGGGTTAAGGGTTAGGGTTAGGGTTATAGTTATGGTTTTTATCACTTTTAGGGTGAGGTTAATGGTTAGGGTTATGGTTGTAGTAAGGGTTTATATCATTGTTAGAGTTAGGTTAATGGTTAGGCTTGGGATTTAGTATTATTGTTATGATTATTTCTAGGTTTAGGGTTTATATCATGGGATTATGATAAGGGTTAGGATTAGGATTTATGATTATGGTTAGTTTTACATTTAGGGTTAGGGTTTATATCACAACATTAGGGTTAGGATTAGCATCAGGGTTAGGGTTATGGTTAAGTTTATGATTGTGGTTTAAAGGATTCATATTTAGAATTATGGTTAGGGTTTATATCATAAGGTTAAGGGTTAGGGTTAGGGTTATAGATAGATATTACATCATTCTTAGGTTTATGTTAATGGTTAGGGTTAGGGTCAAGGTCAAGATTATGCTTAGGCTCATGATTTATGGTTATGCTTAGGATTATGTGTAGGGCTAGGGTTTATATAATAGGGTTAGACTTAGGGTTAGGGGTAGGGTTAGGGTTATATTTGTGTTTTGCATCACTTTTAGGGTTAGGTTAATGGTTAGGGTTTGCATTTACATCATGGTTAGGGTTAAGGCTAGGGTTAGGGTTAAGATTGTGCTCATGCTTAGGATTTAGGGTTATGTTTAGGATTATGTCCAAGGTTAGGGTTTATATCATAAGCTTAGGGTTAGGATTAGGATTATGTTTATGGTTTATATCATTGTTAGGGTTAAGTTAATGGGTATAGTTTGGATTTACAACAAGGTTAGGGTTAGAGTTTGGCTAATGGTTATGGTTTGCATCACTTTTAGGGTTAGATTAATGGTTAGGGTTAGGATTGTAGTAAGGGTTTACATCATTGTTAGGGTTAGGTTAATGGTTAGGTTTTGGATTTAGGGTTTCAGGTTAGAGTTAGGGTTACGATTATTGTTAGGGTCAGGATTTAATGTTATTGTTATGATTATTTCTAGGGTTAGGGTTTATATCATGGGCTTAGGACCATGGTTAGGATTAGGATTTACGATTATGCTTAATTTTATGTTTAGGGGTAAAGTTTATATCACAATGTTAGGGTTAGGGTTTATATTAGAGGGTTAGAGTTAGGGTTAATAGTTAGGGTTATGAATATAATTAGGGTTTACATCATTGTTAAGGTTAGGCTAATGGTCAGGGTTTAGATTTCTATCATGGTTAGGATTAAGGTTAGGGAAAGGGTTAAGATTATGGTTAGGCTTATGATTTAGGGTTACATTTGGGATTGTGTCTAGGGTTAGGGTTTATATTTATTGTTATGGTTATGGTTTGAATTTATATTTATAGTTTGCATCACTTTTAGGGTTAGGTTAATGGTTAGGATTACGATTGCAGTACGGGTTTACACCAGCGTTAGGGTTAGGTTAATGGTTAGGTTTTGGATTTAGGGTTAAGGTTAGGGTTAGGTTTACAATTGTTGTCAGGATTAGTATTTAGTGTTATTGTTATGATTATTTCTAGGGTTAGGCTTTATATCATGGGATTATGATTAGGATTAGGATTTACGATTATGGTTAGTTTTGTGTTTAGGGTTATGATTTATATCACAACATTAGGATTGGGATTAAGGGTTTAAGGTTTATATTAGAGGCTTAGAGTTACGATTTTAAGGGTTAGGGTTAGGATTGTAGTTAGGGTTTACATCATTGTTACGGTAAGGCTAATGGTTAGGGTTTGGATTTATATCATAGTTAGGGTTAGGGTTAGGATTGTAGTTAGGGTTTACATCATTGTTAGGGATAGGGTTAAGATTATGGTTATGCTTAGGATTTCTAAAGTTATGTTTAGGATTATGTGCAAGGTTAGGGTTTATATCATAGGGTTAAGGTTAGGATTATGATTATGTTTATGGTTTATATCATTGTTAGAGTTAAGTTAATGGGTACAATTTGGATTTACAACATGGTTAGGGTTAGGGTTTGGCTAATGGTTATGGTTTACATCACTTTTAGGGTTAGGTTAATGGTTAGGGTTATGATTGTAGGAAGAGTTTACATCATTGTTAGGGTTAGCTTAATGGTTAGGTTTTGGATTTAGGGTTTAAAGTTAGAGTTAGGATTAGTGTTACGATTATTGTTAGGGTCAGGATTTAATGCTACTGTTATGATTATTTCTAGGGTTAGGGTTTATATCAAGGGCTTAGGATCAGGGTTAGGATTAGGATTAGGATTAGGATTTACAATTATGGTTAATTTTATGTTTAGGGGTACAATTTATATCACAATGTTAGGGTTAGGGTTTATATCAGAGGGTTAGAGTTAGGGTTAAGGGTTAGGATTAGGATTATAGTTAGGATTTACATCATTGTTAAGGTTAGGCTAATGGTTAGGGTTTAGATTTGTATCATGGTTAGGATTAAGGTTAGGGAAAGGGTTAAGATTATGGTTAGGCTTAGGATTTAGGGTTACATTTAGGATTGTGTCTAGGTTTAGGGTTTATATTTATTGTTATGGTTATAGTTTGGATTTATATTTATGGTTTGCATCACTTTTAGGGTTAGGTTAATGGTTAGGATTAGGATTGCAGTACGGGTTTACATCATCATTAGGTTTAGGTTTTCGATTTATGGTTAAGGTTAGGGTTAGGTTTACAACTGTTGTTAGGATTAGTATTTAGTGTTATTGTTATGATTATTTCTAGGGTTAGGGTTTATATCATGAGATTATGATTAGGGTTAGGATTAGGATTTACGATTATGGTTAGTTTTGTGTTTAGGGTTAGGGTTTATATCACAACATTAGGATTGGGGATAAGGGTTTAAGGATAATATTAGAGGGTTAGGGTTAGGATTGTAGTTAGGGTTTACATCATTGTTAGGGTTAGGCTAATGGTTAGGGTTTGGATTTATATCATGGTTAGGGTTAAGGTTAGGGATAGGGTTAAGATTATGTTTAGGCTTAGGATTAGGATTACATTTTAAAGGATTATCTCAAGGGTTAGGGTTTGTATCATAGGTTAAGTGTTAGTGATAAGGGTTAGGGTTAAGATTGTAGTAAGGGTGAAGTTAGGGTTATATTTAAGTTTAGGGTCAAGTTATGGTTTAGAGTTCAATCAAGTCTAGATTATAGATATCATAAAGGTGAGGGTTTTATTATGGTAAGGTCTTCATTATAGTTAGGGTTTTTATTTTTTTAATGTTGTTAAATGAATCAATAATTAGTTTTAGAATAAATTTAAAACTAAACTTAGTTTTCTTTCAATGATTAGCGTATGCTTTTAATGTTTATCAAAGCCTAATGGTAATCAAACCAAAATATTAATTAAGGGTTTAACCTTTATGATATAATTTAAAAAATTTAAAAATTATATTGTTAGAGTTAACTTTAAGGTTAGGTTAGGGTTGGAATTCAATTAGAGAGATTAGGTTTAGGAGTTAAGGTTATAGTTAATTAGAGTTTAGTTTGAAGGTAAGGCTAGTAGGTTACTATTGTAGGATGATGCATTCATAACAATTATAATCATTTTTTATTAAATATTAAAAGAATCTTTATTATTATATAATTTTCTTGTGAATATTTTATTTCCTTATCTATATATTTTAAAATAAAAGTTAATTGATATTAAATTGTTAGAGTATGATTTTAGTTGTGAAATTGAAAAAAGAAAAGAAATTAATCTAAATATATTAACAAAATTTCTATTCTACCCTTTTTGTTTTTGCATGAAAATCAATTTAAATTTTAAAATTAAAATAAATTTATTTTTAAATGTTGTTAAATGAATCAACAATTAGTTATAGAATAAATTTAAAACTAAAACTTATAGAACTTGAAATTATTAGAGTATGCTTTTGAATGTTTATCAAACCTAATGGTAATCAAACCAAAAAATTAATTAAGGGTTTAAACTTTTATGATATAATTTAAAAAATTTAAAAACTATATGATTAGAGTTAACTTTAATATTATGTTAGGGTTTACATTTATTTAGAGAGATTAGGTTTAGGGGTTAAGGTTATAATTAATTAGAGTTTAGTGTTAAGGTAAGGCTATAAATAGGTAACTATTGTAGGCTAATGCATTCATAAAACTTATTGTTATTTTTTATAAAATATTAAAAAAGTCTTTAATATTATGTACTTTTCTTATGAATATTGTTTTTCTTTTTTTGAATTTTTTAATGAAATGATTATCGTGAAACTTTGTTCTAATGAAATAAATACATTTTAAAATAGATTTAAAGTTTATTATAATTAAAATATAGACATTTTAAAATAGTTCAAAGTTTCTTATAAGTAAAATTATCTTACTCATAACCTTTAATTAATTTAGACATATAAGAAACATTTTGAAACATTTTTATTCTATCTTTTCTTTTTGCATGCAAATCATTTCAGATTTTAAAATTGAAATAAATTCATTGTTTTTAGTTGTTAAATGAACCAATAATTAGTTGTAAAATAGATTTACAACTCTCACTGGCATCTTACGTTCTTTCTCCAATGCATTGATCTCCTCATTTCTGTAATTCAAATGAGTTTATTAAAATTGGAAAGAAGCTATTCATAAAGCTAATGAAAACATAGATTCTACCACATATGTTTCTATAAATGTCAACAAAGAATCCCTCTACAACCCCAAATACAGGTCAAACCTCCTCTACCCGTGAATAATAAAATAAAAATCTACTTTCATATTAAATAGGTGGTTAATTTGGATTCACCATGCATTGCACTGCATATCATTGCAAAAAATTATTAGTTAAAACGAACCATTGAAAATAGGATATCCATTTTTCGTTTTTTAAGAGAGATTAAAATAAAATGATGCATTGAAAATAGGATATCTATTTTTTAATTTTTTTAATTTCTTATTTTTTCTTTTTATCATTCTTAAGTAGATTAAACTTCATTAAAACTACTCAATATTTTCATCCAATGTTTTTCCTATGTAATGAGCTTTGCATACAATTCAATTTTAAGGTTGTAACAACAATATATAAACTTGAATTCTAATGTTAGTGTCGTTTAATTTATCATAATATTTTAAGAAGATAATAAATATATATCATCTTAATGGAACAATTGGAATAACTTTTATACTTCATATTTTAAGAAATCTAAATATTTCTATAATTAGACCTAAGAGATTTATGGAGCACTTGAAAAAAATCTACATAATAGATGAGACAACCAAACTATTTTTAAACTGATGGAGTATGTTGTTAATTTCTCTAAGGAGGGAATAAATATATATCTATGTATGAGTTTCCACAGGTTGATGGAAGAACTGGAATAACTTTAAGATTGTAACAATAATATATAAAATTGAATTCTAATGTTAGTGTCTTTTAATTCATAATATTTTAACTCTGAACCAATGGAACACTCTTTATAAGCTTCCATTATTTGAAGTCTTACTAATTTAGAGGTGTGTATTTTTGTTCTCTATTTTTGTATTGTTTATTTATGTCCTTCCTCTAGATAACGAATCCCCTCAGAGGTCTGTAACTGGCAATACAAAGCGGGTGAAATAGGGTAAGATCACATTACATTATAGACCCAAAATATTTTCCAAATCGGCTGGTGGAAGGATGGTGATTCCGCAAAATGCCACATCATAGGGCCATTGCCAGTTGGATGTGAGTTCCCACAAAAAAATGACTTCCTTCAGATCCGAGAGATAACGTAGTGAAAGAGGTACTGTCATTTCTAAAATACTTGCAAGATATCCTCCATTTATAGATGATTGGCGGGATCATCAGGCTTGGAACAATGTGTCAAGCAAATGTGTAGCATTACTTGCATATTTGATTGTGTAGTTCTATTTATACAGCTTTGACTTCCAGGGAAGATGAAAAAGCGAAACCAATCCGATCTCAACCCATGCGAGTATAGGGGATTGCATTGATAATTCTAACAAACCCGATATCAAAAGAATTCAAACAAACCCGACATCACACAACTATAACATGTAGGGAAGTTAAGTGATAAGATTCCTACAATATGAAAACAATATGAAATCTGTAAAACAATATCACATATCTGTAAAATAATATCACATACTTCTATCTGACGTTGAAACTGCACAATTGATCCCTCTCTATTTTCAAATTACTTTTGCCAGTGACAAGACTACAATTCAAAGAATGGTGCATTACCTTTTTTGCAATTTTAGTGTCTCGTAACGATTTTGAAAACCAAATCTATTAATCTATTAATTATTTTATATTTTATATTAATTAATTATTATTTTAAACCTTAAATAATTGAAAACCAAATGACCGTCAAAATTATTGAAAACCTCCAAATGTTGACGCATAAATTTGCTGCCATTGTAGAAACCTCTCGACTTAATAAAGATGATCATTGCATAAGAAAAAAAGTTTCTCTATGTTGACAAAGTCAATTAATCCAACGAATACCACAAAAGATATGGAAAATCGCTAGAAGGCGTGCTGATCAAGTTAGAATAAAAGAGAGCACGCCTGCCGTGCCACTTGAGTTAGAATAAAGGTGGGCCCGCCCGAACTGATTTTTGTGGACAATATTGCCCGCCGTCTGCAATATAGAAGCGACAAGGTGTGATCACATTTGTATGGCTAAGTTGTAGATCTGAAAATTTTGGGTTAAATCCTCTGTTTTCTCTCTATCATTTGTAAGCTTTCCTAGTAATCGATAAGAGGTATCATGGAATCCAGCTCTAAGATGGAAGAGTACAGGCCTCCCTCAACTAAAATTGCCTTCAGCAGCGATAAGATCTATCATGTATTTCTGAGTTTCAGGGGACCAGATGTCAGAAAAACTCTGGTTGATCATCTTTATGAAGCCCTCTCCGCAGCAGGGCTTAATGTCTTTTTAGACAGCGAGAAATTGGAAAAGGGGGAAATGATTGAGTTGAGCTTGGAAAGAGCGATGGAGGGCAGTGCCATACGCATTCCTATTTTTTCTGAGGGCTATGCAGACTCTGTGTGGTGTCTCAAGGAGGCCGCTGCAATGTTGAGCACCCCTGGCTTGATCATTCCACTCTTTTATTATGTGGATCCAACTCATGTCAGATATCCTCAAACTGAGTCCAGTCCCTATACGAAATCATTTGCCAAACATTATGGCCGTCCAGATCGGTACCCAACAGAAGATGTTGATAAATGGAAGGATGCCCTTCGACAGATCTGTGAATTCTCAGGCTGGTCCATGGACTTAACTCAAGGGTAAGTGATGAACCTCACTTTATGCTCGCTTTTCTATTTTTTTTTTGGGAGTTATTTAATGGCTGCCACTGGATGATAGGTGACATATATAATCATCAAGGCATAGGGTTTAAGGGAAGGGATTTGGGCTTCTAGATTTCTTTTGAACCAGAAAATATAGTTGATAAAGTAGTATGTTTTTAGCCCTAGAGAAATAGGAGCTCAACAATACAGGGGTTTAGCACGTAGCAATTAAAATTTTAATGAAGGTTGGAGTTTTCTTTTAGTTTGATGTTCAGTTATGTTAATGTTTAGTTTAATTATTGTTAAAATTTCATAATAATGATTTAAAAGATTTCTAGTTTTTGAATTTTGTTTTTAGTTTTTGAACAAAATATATTTGTGTAAAATATTTCTATTTTGAATTATATTTGAAATTTCAGAATTCCAATATTTTTTTGGTTCAATTATCCTCACAATCAAATTCCTCTTTGATCAACTTTATGATAAATAAGGGTAAGTCAAGCTGCCATGCTTGAATGTCTTAGGCTGGGGTCCCATGGAGGGGGCTTCCTAAAAAAATAGAGTGGGTGCTGCAAGGATTTTAAAACAGGTGGTCCCATGAAATTTGTCGTGCACTTCTGCTTAAAAATTTAAGCCCCTAAATTGAATTATAATTGACAAGTGGCATAAATTATCCCTAAGCTGTAAGGGCTAATTCCAGCCCCACCCCATTTGCACCCGCTCAAAAATGAAAATCTAAAAAGTAGGAGCTTCTACTTTTTAGGAGAAGATTCCAAAGAATCCTGTAGCCAAAAAAAAATAAAAATTTCATGGGACTGCCTTTTCCATAAATGACACTAGATAGAAGAGTGAATGAAAAAATATAGATAAGATTAAAATTACTACTTTTCCACAATCCATAATGATATCTATTGCTGCTTTTGGATTTGATTGTGTTACTTTTTTTTGCATCAATGTTTGATCCATCAGGATGAAAGATGTATACATCTTTCATGTCCTCACATTCTCTTTCATCGTGATCCGAAACATTGATGCTAAACAAGTAACACAATATAGATAGAGATTTCAATCTATACAAACTTTTGACAATACCTCACTAGAATTCTAAGATAAAAGCATTCAACTTTTCCAAACTTCAAGAAAAAGAGGTCCTCAATCATATTGTATATGCTCTTGCTCCTCTGCCATTGGAATGGATTTGTATAAATTATTACATCCGCACTTGTTTCTGCCACAAATCCATACACTTGAAAAACTTATGAGCAATTTCCAACTCGCCTTAACCTGCAACTTCACATAGGTCACCAGTTAAGCCCAACCTCTAATCCCTGGAGTGGAGTCTTCAAAGAATGGGGAACCTGGGGTTTTGTCCCACCTCAAGCCTGCAGTCAGGGGTTTTCGTTCCTGATTGCCTGTCGATCAGATTTGTACTTTAAATATAGTTTAAATCTATTAAATTATAATGAACCCTATTTAATATATCTTTTATTTTTTAATTTTGTTTATATTAATAAATGAAGAACTATAATTTAATTTTAAATTTTATTTCCACATTTCTATATTATTAATTTGATCCAATTTTTAAATTTCTATTTAAAAATGTAGTCAGCTAAGGTAAAAAAAAAACAGAATCAAAGTAAATAAATAAAAAAATTTAGTAACTTAATTCTTAAAAAATAAGTTACATTCTTTCATCTAATTCTTGTTTAATAGTTTCTAACGTATAATTATTTTATTTACAAATTTAATGTTAAATAATTCAATAAATACTTTAATTCTTACGACCATTTTTTCAAAGACTCGTTAACATTTTAACGTGCTGTTTCACTGATTATTAGGGCGCCAAAATAATTCTTAAATGTTAACTATTATTATTGATTTTTCTTTTACAAATGCTCTTTAATAGTATAACAGGAATAGTGTTCTCCAATGTTTCTGTTTCATATCGTATGTGACTTTTATTTTACAGCTTTGCTTGCATCTCTGTGCAAAGAGGTAGAACGAGGATAACAACTGTAATTTTTATTGACCTACAGTTTTGAAGCTCGGCTAGTAAAGAAGGTGGTGTATGATCTGATCAAGACATTGGATAGAGTGCCATTAGAAGTTGCCAAGCATCCAGTTGGAATAGACAGCATCAAGAATGCTCTCGTGGAGGAATTGCATCTCAATTCAGTGAATAAGGTGGTTAAACTTGGAATATGTGGAATTGGTGGTATTGGCAAGACCACAATTGCCAAGGCCTTGTACAATCAAATCTATGCTGATTTTGAAGCTGCTTCCGTTGTATTTAATGTCCGCACGACTGCAGCAGACTCCAAAGGGCTCAGAGATTTGCAGAGAAAAATTCTTAAAGATTTATGCAAGTATGGTGGAGACGTGGACAGCGTTGAAGAAGGCAAATCTTTGTTGAGAGATCGTTTGGGAGGAAAACGTGTGCTGCTTATTGTGGATGATGTGGATGCTGACGAACAATTGCATGCTTTGGTTGGAGATTGGCTGGCTCTTGGCAGCAGAGTTATTATAACCTCTAGAGACAAACATGTTCTCAATCTTGCTCAAGTCCAAAGCATCCGTGAGATAAGTGGTTTAGAAATAAATAAAGGTCATGAGTTGTTTAGCTGGCACACTTTCCTCAGAGCATGTCCAAGTCCGAAGTACGAAGATCTTTCCAGAAGAATAGTAGAAGCTTGCAAGGGGCATCCTCTTTCACTGGAAGTCATTGGATCCTTCTTATATGATAAGAAGGATGACACAGGTTGCTGGACTGAAGCCTTTCACAACATTACTCTACACCCAGACATACACAGAAGACTCAAAATCAGTTATGATTGTCTTAGTGATGAAGAAAAGGAGATATTTTTGGACATTGCTTGTTTTTTCATTGGAGAAAAAACAACACATCCCATTGTTTTCTGGAAATCCTTGTACAAGATGGTAGACACTGCCATATTTAATCTTTCAATGAAGTCTTTAATAAAGATTGACGATGAAGGATTATTTGATATGCATGACCATTTGCGAGATATGGGGCGGATCATTGCTGAAACAGAAAAAGAGGGAACCCGACTATGGGAGGCTACCCATTTAAGCACCCTATACAACAATACCAATTTCTCTCGTCTTCGGTTGAATGCCAGCAGTCCACAAAACCACGAAATGATTTACAGTCCTGGTCTTCGCTATCTTCATTTGCAGAATGTACACATCGAAGGCATGATGGCCATGATTCCTCCAAGTTTGATATGGTTAAGGTTGGAAGATTGCATCTTTGCAATTTGGATGGATAGAGCAGTGAAGAAGCCACGTCATTCCAGATTTTTGGATAACATTTGGGGTGCAATCGGGATGGATAGAGCAGTGAAGAAGCCACGTCATTCCAGATTTTTGGATAACATTTGGCAATTGAAGATTATGAAAGCAAACGGTTACCGTTATCTGGACAGCCTTTCTCTCTCTTCCCTGTTTTCACTTCCTAATATACAGCTGCAGCACTTGGACTTGTCATATTGTACGGGGTTAAATGTCCTACCTGATACCATTGGCAACCTGTCACAGCTGCAGCACTTGAGGTTGACCTATTGTATGGGGTTAAATGTCCTTTCTGATAGCATTGGCAACCTGTCACAGCTGCAGCACTTGGACTTGGACAGTTGTTTCGGGTTAAATACTTTGTCTCATAGCATTGGCAACCTGTCACAGCTGCAGTGCTTGGACTTGTCATGTTGTTTGGAGTTAAATGTCCTCCCTGATAGCATTGGCAACCTGTCACAGCTGCAGCTCTTGGACTTGTCATGTTGTTCGGGGTTAAATGTCCTCCCTGATACCATTGGCAACCTGTCACAGCTGCAGCACTTGGACTTGTCATGTTGTTCGGGGTTAAATGTCCTCCCTGATAACATTGGCAACCTGTCACAGCTGCAGCACTTGAGCTTGACCTATTGTACGGGGTTAAATGTCCTTTCTGATACCATTGGCAACCTGTCACAGCTGCAGCACTTGGACTTGTCATCTTGTAGGGGTTAAATGTCCTCCCTGATACCATTGGCAACCTATCACAGCTGCAGCACTTGAGCCTGACCTATTGTAGGAGGTTAAATGTCCTCCCTGATAGCATTGGCAACCTGTCACAGCTGCAGCCCTTAGACTTGTCATATTGTACAGGATTAAATGTCCTCCCTGATACCATTGACAACCTGTCACAGCTGCAGTTGGACTTGTCATATTATACGAGATCAAATCTCCTCCCTGATACCATTGGCAACCCGTCAGACTTACCTATGTTTATAGGCTTCCTAGACTGGCTAGTTAAAAGGATTGTAATGGAGCTTCCCGTGTTGCAAGGAGACATTGAGTATTAGTCCAACAGAGCAGGTAAATATTAAATATCCCCTTTTCATAAAATTAGGTGCTGAGGGTGGTTTAAATAGAATTGCCTAAAGAGGCTCAAATTTCCTCTCACGGCTATCCTATGGGACCGGGGATGCACTCTTAAGCTCTTTAATGAATCTGCATCTTACGTCTTGTTATTTTTTGAGCTTGTTTAGTGAAGATTGTATTAGTTTTTACATGTTTGCACGGAAGTGCAAAACGATGCGCTCTCTGAAAAAATTACATCATGTATTGTGGCACTTTTTCTTAATTGGATTTAAGAGGTTAATGAACAATGTAAATGACCCTACATAATTTACTATTTAAAGGAATAACAATGTCCGTTATATTTTCACAATACCAATTAAAAATTTATTTTATTTATAATGATATTATATATAAAATTAAATAAATATGATTGTATAATTTGGTGAAATGGTTTTAATTTTTTAAAATCTAAGTTTGAATTTAAGCTGATTATATTTTACTATACAATTGTTGTGTGTTCATTAACTGATTCATTACAAGAGATTTACCAATTGTGAAAAAATCTTATGATATTATCATTCAAGCTTTTAGTACAACATCAACATTTGATTATTTTTAAATGACATTGGCTTGGTATTGAAGGAGTTTGATCAAAGCAAGATACTCTTATTGGTAAAATCTCAATCACACAAGAATTTTTTTATATGGATTCAAAATGTGTGTCTAGAACATTAAATATTTTATAGAGATCAAATTTCCATATCTACATCATATCCACAATTGCACAAAATAGATCCACGAGGGTGATTGACCATGTAGTTACAAAAATGGCCTAGATGGAAGTGCTTCTAGTATTATTTTCTCCTTAAATGCAAATGATATTCAAATAATTATCGTCTCAGATGGATTCAAATGAATACCTTTAAATACAAGTACATAGTGATAAGTTTTGTAACCATTTGTTTAGTTGGCTCTAGGTAGGAAAGGAATGGGTAGGAGTAGACAAAAACTTAAATTTGAATTTTGAAATTGGTAGGAAAGGAATGGGTAGGAGTAGACAAAGCTTAATTTTGAATTTTGAGATTGTGGGTAATAATACTACAAGTTTAGAATCGATTGTGTCCATATGGGAATTGATTTATTAAATCTTAAGAGCAGCCTAATTTAGATTTTTTTCCTTCTAGCATGTATAAGAAGTTCTAATTCCAAATAATAGTTCAAAAGTTATAATCAAAACAATAGATAACCATCTTTTGATCATTATGACAAAAATGTGACAAAATCAAGGTAGAAATCAAATGTTTAGGGATAAGCATGGATAGGCCTAATACATAAAGAATACCTAAGGATATGTATAAATATGGATACTTAATGGACAAAGGATGTTGGAAGATATCTAAATGAGAGAGTAATAACATTGGGAAAAAAGGTCAATTTCACACAAGATTACACAATGTGTCAATATATAAATGTATGAAGCCAATCTCTCAAAATGAGCAAAAATCAAAATGAGAAATGGTGTAGGCATATAAATTTAACCATTATAGATATGTATTATTATGTTAATACATCTCATTAATCAAAAGATATTTAAGCTAATCTTAATTAATCATATATAATTTTTGTCTCATATTTTTACTTTGATATCATTGATAGTGTTATGAAATATATAAATGATGTATTTTTATCAATCACTTGAAACTCTGTATTTTTTTCAATTGAATCAATATAACATAGTTTGGAATATTTTCATAATATTCTTAACCATTCTTACATTTAACACATCTTTAACTATTGCTCTCCAAATATTATATTTTTTTTTAAGGCTGCATCAAGCTTTGACATACTTGTTATCAATATGTAAAAGTACTAGCTATTTTAGTTTAGATAACATTTGTTTAGAAGTTGATAATACAAACACATGAGCTAAGAATCATTTGCAAGTAAAACACTTGTCACACAAAGAGATCAACAAAAAACAATATGCCCAAATAAGTAGTACCTACAACTACTATCTAAAAGTATCTATCAAGCTTAGCACCACTCAACACAATATGCTCAAATAAGAAGTAGCACTTACTATTAGGAAAATTGCTAAAATTTGTTGGAAATCTGTAATCCAATAAAAATATTGATGAGATTCAATGCTTAGACTATACCCAAAGAAAATATATGATTGCATGCAAATATGAAAATTAAGTTGACTTAATATGAAAAACCATTTAGATATTCATCTTCTTTGTTATGCTGAAAACCACCATTTTAATACATTTAATAAACCTGTCTTAAATGAACATAAAACATCACATAAATGACCATTATTTCATCATAAGATAGCATCAATAGTGTTATCCTTGTTTTCGTTTCAAGAGGAAAACAATGTAACCCCTACAATTTTTTCTCAAATTCGTCTTCTTTTCTCTAAAGTCAAGTTTTTGAGGCATTTTTTGTTGTCTCATTTTTCCTCGAATACTTAGTATTCGATCTTGGAATTCCATATTTTTAGTTAGAATTTAACATTTTAACTTAAAAATATAACTTTCCTATCTTAGTGTCAAATTGGGCTTTAAACTTGATTTTGCACCTTTGTTGTTTTTTTGGTGTGAATTGGACCCGTAAGCCCGATTTGCACCATTTTTGGGCATAATAATGTAAATAGGACTTGTAAGTCTGATTCACACCATTATGAGGCATGATTTTTCATTTAATGTTTAAAAGAGTCTAATTGCATTTGAGTTTCTAATCTCTTTATTATTGATTTATGCCCTTATTTCTTTCATTATTTGTGTGGAGATTCTTCAGGCGCCGAAGCTCTTAGTTTGACTTCGGTTTCATCATACCTTGGTATGTATTTTTGTTCTTCCCTCTGTGATTTTTCACAGTTGGATTTTAATTTTAACAATACACATCGAAGTTTTTAAGTTCGATACACATATTATTAATATTAAAACTTGTATTATCATTTTTCATCAACTGCATTAAACCCTAGCCTTTGGTGTTTGTTGGGTTGAAAAATCGACACACACCAAAGCCTCGACTTTGATGTGTGTTGGGCTTTCAAACCCAATCCACAACACTATATCCTTCCACTTTTGTCTTGGCTTTGTTTGGTGTCAAGTCAAGGTTTGAACCTAGCACACAACAAAGCTAATGGCTATGATGTGTGTCAGGTTCAAACCTGATCCACATCCTTTTTGAAGCTTTATGAATTTGTTGGTGGGTGGCGGGGGTGTAACCCCGCCATACATCAGAGCCTTGCTCAATGGTGTGTGGCAGGGTTACAAACCCGCTACCCACCATTGCCTTTGTTCTTCCTCACTATGGTGTCAATCGAGTTTATAATCCCGCCCGACACCACCTAACATTTTGACTGTTTTTTGCTAAGTGTCACTTGTTAGGTGTGGGTTGGGGTTTTATCCCCGATTTACACCAAATCGGTCCCTCAAGGTGTAAATTGGGTATATAAGGTCTCGATCCACACCTTATGCAATTCATTTTTTGTTTTGGGTAGTGCATATCAGGGATATAGGTCCGACATGCACTTTATTGATGTTTTGGTTTTTATGATATGCACTTTCATTTTTTGTTTTTCCAAAGTGTATATCAGGGATATAAACCTGATATACACCTGTGGAGGGGAAAAAGCAAGACCGAGTGACTAGGACCTAATCCCTTTTGCCAACACATTGGGAATACGAAAGAGCCTAGGGAGATAGCTCACTTTGGCTACATCTTGTGAGAAAGAGAGAGCCAAGGATTATCTCTTAGGGTTTCTATTCCTCTTGTTGTATATGAAGAGAAGATGTGAAAAATAGGGTGTGATTGATCAACTAGACTAGAAGATGAACAATGAAGCATATATGAATTAAAATTGCAGAATCTTACAAGACTAAAACTGAGATACTGAATGCAGAGAAGGGGGAGGAATTTGAATGTGTACCTGGCACCAAAAAATGAGTCAAATTGCCTGGGATAGGGGTGCCACGCCCCTGTCTTGATTCTGCAAATAGGAAGTTGCAGCTGAGAGATTGCAATCTTGATGTTCTAAATTGTTGTTTTGCCAAAATCCACTTGAAACTGGGAGGACCAGGGTGCCACACCCCTGTCCTAGTGATTTGTACTCAATTTTGATCCTCAAGATTGTTGCTGTGTGCTCTATCGAACCTGAAATTTGCAATGACGATCGAATCCTTTACCTGCACCTGTAACTGAAAATAGGGTTTTGGGTGGCTATATGGGGTCTTTCCTTAGTCAAACCCTTCTTTTGGTGATTTCCACCTCAACAAATAGCCAATTTGTATAGTAAAATAGTGTGTGTGCAAGAATCTTGTGTGTGTGCAAGACCCTAAAATGATGAATGCAAACAATCTAGAGTAACCCTATGCTTTAAAGAGTAAAACCTAAATGCTTGTAATTGACAAAGTAAATTCTCTAGAGCAATGATGCTAAGTGATCTAAAACATAAATGTAAATCTACAAATTGATGTATTGAAGCTCATACAAAGACATAAAAACAACATGAAATCATACCCAACCCCAAGGGGGGGTAAAAGCCAATCGTCAGTCGGTGATCTCCTATTGATTTCCTACATCTTCAAAAGCCCACAATTGATGAAAGAATGCTTGGTGAATGCTTGATATATTCTATTGAATTTTGTTGAAGACTCCAAAAGACCTTCTATTTCACTGCATAGAAGGCTCCTTGTGGTCGCTAGAAAAATTAGTCAAAAACTTCTCCGCCTTCAAATGAAGAAAGAGAGCTCTTATGTATGAAACCCTAGATCTTAATTTCATCTTTAGACCGACCTAGGATTTGAATTTTCCACCAATTTATTGGGGTTAAGCATTATAATATCATAGAACTATGCTCCTAAAATTTCGGGAAAAATGTCAGGGATTGTGCATAACTTACGCACGGTCCTACCAACTTTTCACCAAATTTTTAGGGCCGTTAGATATGATGATATTAGAGTGAATCCCAAAGTTACAGCTGATTTCGAGATGTTTTGATATGCGAAATCGGGCCTTAAAGGTCGAAATAAGACATAATTAAGGTTTATGATTTAATCATTTATTAGAGGAATAAAATAAAAAAGGGGCACACTTAGGGTAAAGGGCCCAATTTTATGATGTGGGGAGTGATGAAATATGACTTTAGATTAAATTAAATTAATTAATTAAATTCTTAAAGGGAAATTACAATGCAAGATGCAAACACACTAAGGCGGGTGCTAAACTAAGCATAGAATTGTACCACCCTAGCAAGGGTGTACAATTTATGACGCTACATTTAGCCCCCACTTTAGCGGTCATATGACACTGCGTACATATGAAAGCTAAATTAAAGAAAAGCAAACATTCATGAAAAAGGATATATCCACAAGTTGTCGAACGAAGCCCCCAACGATATCTATAGTACATAGTTAGAAACCGCACCCTACAAAACCACATGTTAGATAAAATCACAAAATCACCTAAATGCTTACTAAGGAAGGTGATGAAAATTTGAGGGTAGCTATATGCCCCCTTGTTTTGGCTTGCTAATTTAGTGAGTTGAAACAAGGTATCATGTTTACCGTATCAAATTGTGAAAGAAGATTGATGAAAAATGCTCACAAGAAGATTTGATACAAGATCAAAAACTAATGGAGAATCATTTGGTAAGAAAGAGGACTAAACCTCAATTCCAACTCAACAAAGAGTGTGAGGATTTGAGAGCTCTCTAACACAAGATGAAATATTTAAATGGAAATAAATGCAAAGAGAAGAAAAGGAAGAAGAGATAGAATGCATGAATACACACTTTGGTGATCCATGAGAAGAATTATGAGAGAGAGAAAACATGGACTACTAACCTCTAGAAGTTTTATCTAGGTGATCCATGTAAGGGAGGAGAGTGAGAACGCCGCTAGTTCCACCCAACCTTGTGCGCGTGTGTGCAAGTGAGGTTCGAAGCACCTCATAGGAGTCTATGCCTGAGTATGCTTCAACATGTATAAGACATATAATGCAAATGCCAAGTGACGAATGTCTAACATTGTGAACATCTCGCTCTAAGGGTTTGGACCCTAGTTTCGAGAACGAACACCTTGTCTATGACATGATAAATGATAAATGATGTGCAAGAGATATAATCCAAAAAAAATGCATCTCCATAAAGGAAAAGAATGGAGGATTGAAATGACATCAAAGAGAGATTATTTATAGCAACAATCTTCTAAAAGAAGACAAGAGATCCTCATCAGGGACATGCACATTCACAAAATAGAAGGGTTTATTATAAAAGATACTACTCAATGAAGAAAAGAAATTGATGAATGACCAAAGACTTCCAACACCAAGGAGGAGGCCCCAATTAAGGATATGTACTTAAGATCCCTATTAGGGATGCTTGTTCGAATATGAGAGAAGGAATTCAAATATGAATACACCTCTACAATCAATAAGAAATCCTTATAGAAGACACTACTTCACAAAGGGGAAATTTTAATCTTAAGAAGCAAAGATGTTTGAAATCACTCTTTCCCCCCATATATAGGGAGAAGAGATGAGATAGAAATAGGCTATTATGTTGCCTCCAAAAGTATGATTGCACGTGAAATTGTACCATCATGAATGACAATGAGTCCCTAGTAAGTGAGCTACCAATGTCACATAATGATGAGCAACATAATAGCCATTAATGTTATTTAAAGACATGATAGATTGAATGAGGTATTTGAATATGACATGTTAAATGCTCTACTATAAGTGAGATTAAAAACATGTATAAGATGATGAATGTTAAAAAGTCTTTAGAAAGAGAGAAGTTTATACGAGAAGAATAGGCCACTAAGTCATACTTTTCTTGCACACAAGAAATCTTAGGAGAGTGATAAGTGTAATTAATTAGAGCCTTATTCCTAGAAGAAGGGATTTTAGAATGAGTACATGATAAAGTCTCATAAGTGGGATTAGAAATCTCTTAAGGAGATTTATAAAGAGATTTGTTCATCACCAAGATTTCCTTATGAGGGGGATGAGTGTTGAAAGAAGTAGAAGATGATTTAATTGAGGTGAGGTCATCATCACTACTAAATATAGCATTCACATTGAGAGATGGTCTTTTAGATGCTTTGGTGGTCTTAGAAGGATTATATCCAAGTCCAAATGAAACTTCATGTGTGTTATGTTCTAGAGGAACTTTAATTCCTTGTTCACTTGCACCACAATCATTGCCATTATAGCCACTCTTAGCTAAAATGTGAAAACAAGGACCATAAAGAGATGCCAAATCAAAAATAGATGGTTGCGTCTCATAGGTCTCAGTGCTATATGAATTAGAGGAAGGATTTGAAGAATTATTTGAATTAGAAGCAACCACAAAGTTGTTACTTAGTTGTTTAGACAAAGTGGGTTGCTCTTTAGGTTCCTCCTTAGATTTCTCCTTCTCAATCTTAGATCCTTTCCAAGATACTCTATACTCTCCTATAAACATAGGGTTAAAGTCTAGAGATCCCTAATCATCATCCGAGAGCACTCCTTCGGGAGAAAAGATATCTTTAGGAGGAGATTCCAATTGAGTAGAAGAATTAGGAGTACTAGAAGGAACAATATCATTAAAGGAAATAGATGTATCTAAAGAAGTAGGAGGATTGGGAGAAGAATGGGAAGTAGTTGAACAAGAAGATCCATCTTTTAATGGAGCTTGAAGATTGGTATCATCTAACAAGGTGTATGTCTTATTGTGATAAATTAACTTGACTCGCTTATGCAAAGTTGAGGGGACAACTTGCATGCTATGAATCCACGATCTCCCTAATAGAAGGTTATATGTCAAATTACCAGGCATGACATGAATAGGTGTAGATAAAGTAATAGGACCTACCTTAACAGGCAAGGTTATGATACCTAAATATTGTTTAGCAACATTATCAAAGCCTTGAATAGAAATAGAAGCAGGTTCGATGAGAGAACGATCCACATTAATCTTATCCAATAAGTCCACACTGCAAACATTAAGGATAGATCCATTGTCCACAAGGGTTCGTCTTATAGCATTATTGCTAATAATAACCACAATCATAAGAGGATCATATTGATGTTGGATTTCATGAGAAGGTAACTCATCTTGTGTGAATGCAGTTTGAGCTTTGGGTTTGTTTGTAGGATCAATCAAAGAAGCCATGTTATTAGGTGTCACTGCACGTGGGACATCTAAGTTTTTCAAAGCATCTTGTAACATCCCATGATAAGCAGGTGAAGTTTGAACCAAATCCCAAATAGAAATCTTGGCAGGAGTAGCTTTAAGTTGTTCAATGAGATCATACTTCTTACTAAGAGTCTGTGATATACGAGGTGCATGTGGAAGAGTAGGTTGAGAGGGAGGAAGTGAAGTTGGGATAACTGGAAGAGGATTAGGTTTCCTATTGTTTCTTGTGTTGTAGGTATGAGCAACCACATGATAACTCTCTTTAGTGATTTTCTTATCATACTCATAAGGTCTCTTACTAGGATAACCTCTTTGTATAGTAATAACAGGTTTCTTAGGAGTGCAAAAATAATCATTAGCATAACCACCTTGAACCACTAAGATAGGCTTACATAGAGAACTTTGAGAAGGACGAGAACCTTGAACTATGAAGAGGGGTTTATTAGGTATTTCATTCACATGTATCAAATTGATTGAAGATGCTTTAGGAATATCAAAGGTGTCCTTATGATTTTTAGAAGAAGAATGGACAAGATTGTTGGAAGAATTGTTGATAGTCTCTTCTTGCATTAAAACGTTATCATGGATAAGATCAATTTTAGGGGGTAGACTAGGAGTAGGCATTGATGTTTTAGAAGGAAGAGTATTAGTAGGAAAGGTCATATCATCCTTTATCATCAAAGGATCTACATGGGGAATAGACTCTCTAGGAGAAGGATCAACATTACTCTCTAAAGTTTCACCTTTGAGAGGGAGACCTTTGAAAGAGATGTTAACAATCTCTTCTTGAACTAAGGTATCCTTATGAGTAGAACCTAGTTGGGGAGAAGGATATGCCTTACCTTTAGAGGAAAAATGATTGAGATTCATGGAAGGTGAGGTGCTATCAAGAGAGTTATCAATCATGATTTAATCCTCTTTGGCTAGGGTTCTCTCATGGGGTAGAGAATAATCAACACCTTCTTCTAATTGTTCATACCAAATAGTGAGGTCATTGAAAAACATATTAGAAATATCTTGCACAAAGATGTCCTTGTTGTTATTGCCAATTTTGGGAGAAGGGATAACATTGTTCATTAATTCTTCATCCTTAGGAGGGAGAGAATCACTAAATGTGTTTAAATCATCCTCTTTCCTCAAAGTGTGTTCAATAGGATGTTTAGGGGAGAGAGAATCAAGGAAATTGATTATGATTTCATCTTATTTTTCTAAGGCATCTTTATGGGCAAGACAAGCTTTGGGGCAAGCAGAAGCATTTCTCATTTATTATCTCTAGTGAGAATTTTTTTGAAGTCAAAAGAGGAAATTCCATCACTAGGAAAAATAGGGACAATACCATCTTCTTGCACAAAATGATCCTCATGAGGGGATTATTCTTTATGAGGGAGATGAACATCTTTCTCCAAAGATTCATGCTTAGGAAGGAGATATTTGAAAGAAGTGTTCATAACCTCTTGTTGCACCAACATTCCCCCATTGGTAAGACCAGATTTAGGAGAAGATAAGTCAATGTCCATAAATACCCTTTCACTTAGAGAGGCATCATGTAAAGAAGGTAAAGTAACACTAAGAAAGGTGTTTATGATATCATCCTCTTCCTCTAAGATAGCTAGATGGGAAGGGCACATTTTAGGAGAATTGTCATGATCACTCTTCAAATCTTCATCCTTAGAGAATGGGAGCGTTTTGAAGGGGTTTGTAACAACTCTTTTAGGCACTAAAATGTTTTCATGGATAGGAGGTTCTTTAAGAGATGGAAAAATTTAAGCAAGGGAAGCTAACCCATTATCACACTTATGAAAAGAATGCATCATGACAAAAATTTTCCTCTTTCAAATGATAACATATGCAAAATAGAAGGAAATGTTCAATTTTAACCAATGCAAGCACTCTAAATGTTGATTTATAAAATGAAATTTATGAGTGAAATGTGTTCCTAAATCAGATCGGGAATTAATGATCCAAATTAAGCTATCCACAAGTTCAATTTTGAATTGAAAAATTAGGGTTTTAAAAAAATTGACCTCTAAATTTTTTGAAATTTGCAAGGAATTGAAACTTGTAAATGTAAATTTGAATTTGAAATAGAAAAAACACCTAGATCTGAGAACATAAATAAGAATTAAAGAAGATTGGATTCACGTCGGGTTCACCAAAATGTGGAGGGGAAAAAGCGAGACCAGGTGACTAGGACCTAATCCCACTTTTGCCAACACATTGGGAATATGAAAGAGCCTAGGGAGATAGGTCACTTTGGATACTTCTTGTGAGAAAGAGAGAGCCAAGGATTATCTCTTAGGGTTTCTATTCCTCTTGTTGTATATGAAGAGAAGATGTGAAAAATAGGGTGTGATTGATCAACTAGACTAGAAGATGAACAATGAAGCATATATGAACCAAAATTGTAGAAACTTGTAGGACTGAAATTGAGTTACTGAAAGAAGAGAAGGGGGAGGAATTTGAATGTGTACCTCGCACCAAAACCTGAGTCAAACTACCTGAGACAGGGGTGCCACACCCCTATCCTGATTCTGCAAATAGGAAGCTGCAATTGAGAGACTGCAATCTTGATGTTTTGAATTGTTGATATGCCAAAATCCACCTGAAACTGGGAGGACCAGGGTGCCATGCCCCTGTCCTGGGAAGGACCTGGGTGCAATGCCCCTATCCCAGTGATTTCTGCTCAAGTTTGATCCTCGGGACTATGTCTGTGTGCTTTGTCAAACCTAAAATTTGCAGTGATGATCGAATCTTGTACCTGCACCTGTAATTGAAAATAGGGTTTTGGGTGGCTATATGGGATTTTGCCTTAGTCAAACCCCTATTTTGGTGATTTCCACCTCAACAAATAGCCAATTTGTATAGTAAAATAGTGTGTGCAGGAATCTTGTTTGTGCGCAAGACCCTAAAATGATGAATGCAAACAATCTAGAGCAACCCTATGCTTTAAACAATAAACCCTAAATGCTTGTAATTGACAAAGTAAATGCTCTAAATAAATGATGCTAAGTAATATAAATCATAAATGTAAATCTACAAATTGATGTAATGAAGCTCATACAAAGACAAGAAAACAACATGAAATCATACTCAACCCCAAGGGAGGGGTAGAAGCCAATCGTCAGTCGGTGATCTCCTATTGCTTTCCTACATCTTCAAAAGCCCCCAATTGATGAAATAATGCTTGATGAATGCTTGATAAATTTGTTGAATGTTGTTTAAGACTCCAAAAGAACTTCGCTTTCACTGCATAGAAGGCTCCTTGTGGTTGCTAGAAAACTTAGCCAAAAACTTATTTGCTTTAAAATGAAGAAAGAGAGATCTTATGTATGAAACCCTAGATCTTAATTTTGTCTTTAGGCCGACCTAGGATTTGAATTTTCCACCAATTTCTTGGGGTTAAGCATTATAATATCATAGAACTATCCTCCCAAAATTTTGGCAAAAATGTTAGGGACTGCACATAACTTACGCACGGTCCGACCAACTTTTCACCAAATTTTCAGGACCGCTAGATATGATAATATTAGAGTGAATCCCAAAGTTACAACTGATTTTGAGATGTTTTGATATGCTAAATCGGGCCTTAAAGTTCAAAATAAGACATAATTAGGGTTTATGATTTAATGATTTATTGGAGGAATAAAATAAAAAGGGACACACTTAGGGTAAAGGGCTCAATTGTATGATGTGGGGAGTGATAAAACATGACTTTAGATTTAATTAAATTTATTAATTAAATGCTTAAAGTGAAATTACAATGCAAGATGCATACACACTAAGGTAGGTGCTAAACTAAGCGTAGAATTGTACCACCCTAGCAAGGGTGTACAATTTACGACGCTACAACACCTAGTTTGATTTTTGCCTTTCTCTTAAGTGCAAATGAGACCTACAAGTCCGATATGCACTTGTTATTGATTTTTCACTTATATTAGATGCAAATCGGGCTTGTAAGTCTAATTTGCACCTAATTCACACACTTGCAAATTGGTGATTTTTAACCAATTTGTGATTAACCGATGGATTTTGTTCTATCAAATGGGATTCCTATGGAGGCTAATTATCTCAATATGGTGATAAAATTTTCATGTTGCAATGCATTTATTGCAAATGACAGAGCCCTCACCAAGCAAAAGAATAATTAAGTTCAAAAAGCAAGAGCTTCATCTAGTCTCTCTTCCTTCCGCATCATCCAATATTGACAATATGAAGGATACAAAAATTGGCCATGTAGATCTTGAAGATTTCTTGAAAAGAGTCAGAGAGCCACCAGTGTCCAATAAAATGGAACCCACCATCAATAGTGGAATTCATCTGGTGGCAACTTTCCCCATGTCAGCTTAGAATCCAAAATTTGTGTTAGTCCTAGCTAACAAGTATGATCCTACAAATAGATCAGTAAAGGATACAGATGGAAAGAAGACACTCATCAAGATTCATGAGGAATTCTTTGACAAAATTTTCAAGTGCCCACTTATAGATCAATATGCTAATATGGATATGCAATCAACTGTGACTTATTATGACAATAATTTAGACAAGTGTAGGAGAAATATCAATGAAAATTGGTTGAAGACTCCTAGGCGTACAATTGCAAGGTGGCTAAAGACTCTTCCTCGCAGTGATTTCATTGAGGACAACAATGATCTCATTACTGTTCTCAGCATGGTAAAAGGCCTCCCAGCTTCCAACACTTACTACAAGTGGATGTATCAGTACATTCACATTATCAAGCAAAATAAGAAGAAGATCTACTGGGGCAAGCAGATTGTAGACGCTTTATGTGAGTAGTTGACCAAGGTTCCCACCACCTTTAAATTTTATATGACTTCATATCTTGTCTATGCAACCCCCTCAATTAGGCATTTTCCAAGTTTATCTAGCATAGGTGACATGAGCTAGGTTCCTGTGTATCAGTTCTTCACCTAGTTGACTCTCAAGGAGACTCTACATCATTTCAGGAGGATCAATGATGCTTTCTTTGCCCATTACATGTGTTTGTTTGATAAATATATTCAAAGCAAGAGCGTGTCAAATGAGGCTTGGAAAGTAGTAAGTGAATGTGGTTGTATTTTCTTACAGTTTCCTACATTTACATATATCAGGATTGGATATTTTGACAAAGAGCCCTTCATGCTTCCAAGATATCCATTAGATAAAAGCATCCTTATGTAGATGGCTCACCAGATGATATCAATCCATGAGCATCGATCTAGAGCTCATAAGATAGGTCTCAAGTTCTCCATCACCATTGGGAGATACTCCATCAACTCCATCTAAAAGCCCTGTGCCATGAAGGAGGAGATGAGGAGACTGACCATGAGATTCTTCAAAGCCAAAAAATATTTTGACTATAGGAGTATGAAGAACAAAATCAAGAAGAACTACACCCATGTTCACCGGATTGAAGATTTATGGATTGATTGCAGAACTGGAGAGGACATCCAGAGACTTGACTATTGTCGTTTGATAGTAGAGCGAATTGAGAATATTGATCTTGTTGAGGTTCGTGAGGATCTTAAAGAGGATGGAGACATCCTAGATCTGATATATGAGAAGAAAAAAGTTGTTAGATCATCTTTTCCTCTTATCCAATGGTCTTAAAAGGAGAATACTTCAATAAAGGTTAGGTTCCAAACCATTCTTGCTCATACTAGGTTCAAATGTTCAATAATACTTCAATAAGAGCCTTGATTTGAATCCTTTCTAGATCGAATCATTTGAAGATGATACTGTAGGGCCTAAGGGAAAGACTTCTTAATTGAGGACCAAGAACAACTTTAGGTCCAAAGTTCAAGTTCATAGTTGGAAAATGTAAGAGTCAAGGTGAGTCTTCTGCTCAAGAGACTCAAACTCATTAAGAGGTTGAGGAAGGAGAAGAAGATAATGAAGGTGAACAAGAAGAAGACGATGAACTTGAAAAGAAATAGGCACAAAAGGAAGGAGAATTTGAGGAGGGATTACCTGAAATCCCAAGTTTTTCCCAGTCTCAAGAGACACAAGAAGGTATTCCTCCTACATCATGTAATGTCACAGGTACTACTTCAGTCTTAGTTTATGATACTATTCCTTTAGGTTCCACTATTTCATTTTCATCACAAGTTCCTAAAATTCATGTCATTTCATCTACGTCCACTAGTGAATCTGCCCTTGACACACCTCATGACAATCTTGATATTATTTTCCTTCCCAATCTATGTAAGGTTCTGATTAATTAAAAAACAAGTTTTCAGGACCTAAAACCTTTACAACAAAGACAGAGAAAGAGCATCGAGAAGAACAGTGCTTTAAAGTCCGCATACAAAAAGACTGGCCAAAAGACCAGCGAATATAAAGAACAACGAATCTATCTAAGGTTACTTCTTCCATGTTGTCCAAGATTTTGATAATTTTATGTCGGAAACCTAAGTTCTTCCTAGGGTTTCTATTGCCCAAAATCCACCTACCATCATTACCTCTACTCCACCCATTGTCACTACAAATGTTTAATCTCAAGAATTGGCAACACAAGTGTTGACTGGAGGAGTGGATGATGACACATATTTGCCACCTTGGCTAGTATCTAACACTCCCAAGAGGAAAAAGTAATCCATCTCTCTAGATGAATTTGATTTCAATCAATTGGTGCATGTTAAGCCCAAGGGTACAAAGAAGGCTAAAACTTTGTCCAGATTGAGAATAGACAAATCAGAGCACAAATATGTGGAAATGGCAGTTCCTCCTCCAGACACTAATTATGTTATCAAAAGGATTGATCAAGGAAAGAAAACACATCAAGGAACAACGGAGGATTCTCTAACATCTTTCTAGCATCTTGTGACAATATTTAATGAAGAGAAGGATAAGAAAGACAAATTGAAGAAATAGGTAGACCAACTCATTGAAATTTTGATCAAGATAACAAAATCATCAGAGGTAGTTGAGCCTATTATCTCTTTAGTGGATGAACAAATCATTAGACAATATAAATAGATCAATTCTCTTGGAAGATCAGTTGATGAGTGGATGGATAGGATTTTGAGTCAAGGGACTCATTAGATAAGTTATGTTATTACTTTGGTAAATAATTTAGAAGGTGTTAGGTTTGAAGTTGACAAAATTTTAGATCTTTTCTCACAAGAATTGGACACATATGAAAAGGACTTCGACTCTTGGTTGAAGTTAGAATATTTCCAGTTGGATGTTCTATTTGATAATGGAGTGCTCCCTTCAAGGGATATGTATATTGAAAAAAGGGAAATATTGGAACATCAAATGAACACATTGGAGACACTTGTCAAAGAAATGAGGAAAGCCCAAAAAGAATGTAATGACAAAGGGAAGAACATCATTGATAAAATATCAGTTCTCCCTTGTGCTTTCCTTGATGAGAATCAGAAGCCCCTTCACAAAGACATCATCATCAAAGAACTCAGTTTGCTAGTTGGTGAAGAGGTTGATAAACAAGTTTTCTCATTATCCTCAATTGATAAGTTGATAGATATCCAAGTAAATCTAGATGATCTAGCATGTCTTTTGAAAAGGCACAATAAATGTTTCATAAACCTCAAAGAATCTGTAACCTGGGTCAAGATCATCACAAGTCACACCAAAGGACCAGATGAAAGCAGTTCTGTAAAAGTTCAAGGAGTTTATGAAACAAGATCAAAATGTAGTGTTTGGTGACACTTAATCTTTTTCATAGTTTAGATTTTGTATATGCATTTTTGAACAAGACTTCGACACTTCAAGTGTCATATTGCATTTTACATTTTTAATCTTAGGCAATGCATGAGTCCAAAGTCAAATATGGTTCTCCTTTGATTTAGTCATAGCTTTTCCTAGATTTTATCAACGCACCTCACCTATACATATGAGGTTTCTTATTATAATTTCTATCTAGAATCTTTAATCTATATGCCAAAACTCTACTGAAGTGAAGAGCAAAAGTGAAACTTTGTGTTCCTATTGTTATTTTACAAACTTGATCAAATAAGAAGAAAGATTTGGCATCTAGACTTTGTGTTGGATTCATGTGTGGTTTATGGTGAGAGTGTTCTTATATCATTCTTGTTATAATTTCTTATTTTGCTTAAGTAAAGGTGTTTTTGAGGAAATATTGTTAAAGATTAGAAACAATTGTTGGTTTGTGAACTTTGTGTCATATTTCAACTCTTGTTGATAAAATTAGGAATTAGTGAATGTGAAATCATCTTGAAGACTTTGAGCTTCACATTTGTGTTTTCAAGATAAAGTTAGATGAAATATTTTAAGATAGCATATCAAAGACTTTGTGCTTTATTGTGCTATCTTGGAAAAATAAATCTTAATTTGAAGACTTTGAGCTTCATATTATTGTTTCAAAAAAATATTATCGAAAGTTGTAATAAGGAATCAAATTAAAGACTTTGTGCTTTGCTTTGATTTTCTTTATTAACATATTGGGTTATAGAAGTATTTCTAAAAAGGTTGATAGGACAAGAGTGAGTTTTAAGACTTTGAGCTTAAAAATTCTTTCTCATCCCGGAGAAGCAACAGAGGATTTTGGGCCTTTATAGAAACTTTGCTTCTTTACTTATCCATATTTTAATCATTCTTGCATTTTAAGTTAATTTGTAACATTGTAATGTAAGAATTTTTGTTGCTCTATATTGTAAATTATTTCCTGAAGAAAGAGGAGAGAATAACATCTATTCTGAAAAAGAGTATAGGATGATGCACCACCCAAGTTTAGTTTAGAAGTTGAAACTTGTATCTTATTTTAGAAAGGTATAGTAGTGAATTAAAAGGGGGAGCCTTCCCTTAAAAATTAGGAGAGATTTAATCTCATTCGCTGTGGTTGAAACCACAACTTTGTAAACTCACCTAGTTTGCAAAATTTTCAACCAACAAATAACGAAGTATAAATCAACACAAGAACATCTTACAACTCAAAATTTACATGGAGAAACCCTTTCAAGAAAAAACTCTAGCAAGAAGAGAGGCCAATGCTTGTATCATCTTCATGAAATAGAGATTACATACAACCCTTCCTTCCTTTACCTCTTCAACCTATGTACAAAAAAGAACTCCCATGATGTCTCAATCTCAAGCCCTCAATATATAGGCTTATGGAGGCCTAAAATACTACTATAGAACATAAACATGGGCCAAAAGTATATCAAGTTTGGGAAAAATGAGCTATTGGTGTGTTTTCATTGATGTGAACATATTTAGGTTGTCATTAGTGACTAGTTGGTATAATTCATGTTGAGTTCCTGTACAATGTGCTCAGAGATTTGCTCCACATTACTTCTATATTGCACATCTATTCATGCAATTTGGATATGTTGTTAAGGACTGTTTAGAGATGTTAGATTCAAGATTTGGTGCTCTGAACTGTAGTGCAATAGAAGATGTGTTCATCAATGTGTGATGATCTTTGACAATGTTTCTATGTGAAATGTATGTTGTGCATTTCTCCACTTTATGGTTTCTGATGTTGTGATTTTGGAGATAAGTTGGTAATATCCTTGGCTTCATTCTATTCAGTTGGCACGAGTTTTTTGGCTTCGAAAGTATGGTTTCAAAGTTCGATGGTGTTTACTCTAGGTTTGGCTGACCTCGGGTGTTTACACTTCACATTGTTGCTTTTTATACTATTTTCACCATTTTAATCTTCATAATCTTTTTCTTCAATATTGTTGAAACCCAAAAAAATCTCACACAAAACTATCATGTACCATTTTATGTGGAGATTAGCTTGCTCCTACGAGATGGGGATATACCCTAAGCTCTCTAATCAATCTGTATCATACATATTGTTATTTGAGTTTGTTTAGTGAGATTGTATAAGTTTTCCTATGTTTGCACAAAAGTGCAAAATGATGCGTTCTACATAGAACATGTTTTATGGTACTTTTTTCTTATTGGATTTAAGAGAATAGGGGAGAGAACCCAATAGTTGTGCACCCTAACTACGCACTTCTCAAAATCTTACGTGGAAATTTTAAATCACTCCCAATTTTTTACAACAACTTACTTGGAAAGTCTCCTTATAAGTAAGGTTTCAGGGCCACATCATCAAATATGCCACATCAGCATGCTTTTTGTCAAGGTGTCCAAAACAACCCCCCAAAAAGTGAGACCAATAGGCATGCAAAATGGGCCCCAATACTTGTGCAGTTGATGTGGCATCACATGTTTGGTTGTTTTTTACAACAAAGGATATATTTCATTCAATTATTGGTACTCATCATCAACAATAACAACTCTAAAGTCACAACTACTGGTGCAATGTCGTACAAAAATTGGACATTAAATCAACAAGTATGAGGATATTAAATCAACAATTTCTATCACAAGAATTGGAACACGCTCAACTATTGGGTCCTCTCCCCTAGTGAACGATGAACCTCTTATAGAGGATACTTTTTAAAGGAATTAAAATCCCTGTTATGTTATCACAATACTAATTCTAAGTTTTATTTATTTATAAAAAATTAAATAAATACTAGCACTTGCACCCTAACGAGGTGCAATGGTTACGTCAATAGTCAGATATAGTTTGGGTAATTTATATAGAGGGCCGAGAGGTTTTTGAAAATTAAAATAGTCTTTGATAGGACTAATTGTGTACAATATAAGTAAAGTGGATTTGATTTGTGAAGATAACTAAATATGAACAAATGGAACTCAATTTCAATTAGGAAGTTGTGCAAACTGTTTTTACAATTCAAATATTCTTTAAAGTGTATGGAAACAATTTACTTAAGAGATCAGTTACATATAATATATTTGTTGTTAAATTGCTGAGAGGTCTACTATATATAGGTAGCACAATTGAGGAAAGCAAACAAAATTTTGTTTCCAAAATCTTTTTACCTTTTTTTCTTTCAAGATGTCGAACAAATGCTTCACTATAATCGAGAAAAAGTTTGTCGGTAGGCAAACCTTCTAAGTATGTTGTTAAGAAATATCTATTCATTGCACATGATTGTGTAGTCACAATGATATGACTCATTAGTGATAGCAAAAAGTATCACCTCTTGACATGATATAGTAGAGTTTAAGAATGCTTGTATATCTCCATTTTGGGAACCTGCAATTTTTAGCTTTCTGCACAAACCAATATTTAAGTTAGGGTGTTATTAGTGAGAGTAACGATTTCAATTATTCTTTAGAAAGATAGGAAAATATAAATAAAAAATTGGTTACCTCCTATATATCCGTTGTTAGTTGCTTGGATGCATTCTTTGTAGCATACAATTTTAATATTGCCTCCTTGTAGATGAGTTGGACAAGTCTTAGAGTAGGTTTTTACAAAAGAGAAATTTGTAAGACTAAAATTGGTGCTTCATGAATTTTTTTGGGAAATTATGAGGGAGATAGTGCTAAGAGTTGTGTACCTTTAACTACTTTAGAGAGATAGTTGTTGTAAGCAGGCTTCCTCTTTTTTCCTTATAATTGTGTATGCATTGTTTCACATTTTAGAGTATCATTCGAAGGAGAATGTTGGTTGAATGCTAAGGTCATTTAATGACTTGACTCTAGATATAGCTGTAAATTTTAGTCCCTGTCTTTCTTTCTTTTTTCCAATATCAGTTGTTATTTTTTGTAGTGTGAGACCTTAGGATTTGTGTATGGTAATAGCCCATGCCATTGTGAGTGGTATCTGCCTTCGAATACCTAGCGATACGAGCACTATCAATATGCTTCTTTGGTTGTCTTGGTTCCACTGTGGCCCACTATAATTATCGATCCTTGCTACAACATACATTGGAACATCTGGTGGTTTACAGCCTGGGCTGTAAACGATGTCAATAACTTCAGCAAGAGCTCCATTTACAAGTCCCACTTCTATCCATATGTTGGTTGTGAGCATAATGCGTTGACCTCTACAAAGTAATACTCATTTTTTGAATTTTTCATCATCAATTGCATTATCTATTCCACTCCTAGTGCTTGTGGCAATACTTATTGTGATTGGATGGTTCAACAATTTTAGTATTCTTTTGTTATGCAATCTAACTAAATCATTAGTAGCAAACACGTGCATAGAGTTTTTAAATTGTTCCTTCCCATTTGATGTCAATTGTTTGTCTATGCACGTCATCAAAAGTTGCCAATCTTCTTCTGTTTGTTCTGCATCTCATATGTTTTGCAAAATTTGATGAAACTGTGCTTGTGTTGAAGTTTCACCCTGTTGTCGAAACATTGTTTGTAAGGTAACAATTATCGTAAATTGTTCCCATAATGTTCTGGGATTTTAATGTGATGCATAGATAGGTTTGTCCATCACAGGTGGTAGTTGTGCGATGTCACTGATCAATATTATAGACACTCCTCTGAAGTGTAGATGTTGTTGATGGGGAAAGGCCTCTCATAGTTTGCTGTCTATTTTTAGTAATAGCTTTGGCCAAATGAAACTCATCTCATCTATGAGGATGTATCTTATGTGCTTCAACTCTTCTTGGAATTTTATTAATGTTTGTCCTTGCAATGGCTGCATTTCTTTGATAGGAATCCTAAGCATTAATGAATAGTTGATGCATGTATGTTGAATGTGACAACTATTGTAGGAGCTAGTGTGAGCAACTGGCCTTTTTGTTGTGGTACCTTTCTTTCAATTGCTTTCCTTATGCAGGTGATTAAGTAGTATTTTCCTATACATGTTGTTCCTTGAATGATCATGTGCAGTGGTTTAGCTACTTGGGACATTCGTTGTGGTTTGTAATTAGCATGAGTGCTATTTTTTTGTTTGACAATAATGTATAGCTTGGAATGTCAAAGTTAGATAGCATGTTTCCATCTTGGTTGCATGTTTTTATCATGTTTATGAACTGTGTGGTAATTTCATGTAAATCAAGGGGTACTGCATTCTGATCCCATCGATTGTTGTTATCAAATTCACACCTTCTAAGCATCTCGAGTTCATTTAGGCTGACATTGTTTGAGGGACCCATTTGTGAAAACAATTCCCATTCATTTATGTCTACAATAACCCTTGTGTCCAAGTCAATATCGCTCTCTTCTTCTTATTCTTCTTCTTCAAATCTTGATTCCTTCTCGATGGTGTGATTGACATGCCATACATCATATTTAGTTGTGTGCATTTGCTTCCAATTTGTGATTATCAAATCCTTAGTAATTCCTATGTCATTTTCTATTTGGTAAAAAAGTTTGTATAAAAGTAACTCGCTCCAACAGAATGTTCCAAAATATTTTGAGTCCTCCTTTGGGATGTTGTAGAACTTCGAGTAAACATTGATAGTGGCTTTTAGCTTTCTCTCTTTTCATTTGCAACCTTTACAATTTGCAAAATATGAGAAAGATCTTGCAAATTCAAGAAGTGTTATTGTCTCTAGCTCTGGAGGTCGTTTAATGTAGTTGTGTAAGTAGCTATATTGGATTTGGCTTTCATTTTTTGTTGTTGTTATTTGGTGGAACATTTTTTCGTTTAACATTCAAACACATGAAAGGTCGATTGCAAAAAACAAGGGGCAATTTTTGAAGCATATGACATGTTTCCTACTTTCCTATATCACGCTCTGCCATAATTTGTCAAAAAAAATTGATATGCAGTGAGGGTTGGATGATCTTCTTTTTGGCTTGCACATATTATTGTTAGCATATTAGTACAAGTTTTAGATGTTCTTTTCACTTTTGATGCATACTTGGCAATGTATTTTAGAACAATTGCTCTTAAGATAATAGGTTGGCAATCTATGTTAGCTCTCCATGTCAAAATCATTTATGGGTTGTGTATGTTCAACTTGTCATCATTTCTTGTAGGTTTATATTTTTTCTTCCTAGAATGATCACATGATAAGGTGGAGACAAGCTATTCTTTTCATGGAGTTTTGTATCGACACTCTAGCTTTTTCCTTTTCTTTCATAAGAATGTTCCCTCTCTACATTTTGTGTGGCGCTGGACAAGGTTAATTATGTTTTCATAGTCACAAGAGGGTTTTGTAGCAAATATTTCAATTTTGTCTAGCAAGCATGGATCATCTAGTGAAGATCGGTATATTATGTTGTTTCTCTATGATGCATCACGAGGGTTCCAAGCGCTAACATACATGTCGAAAAATGTCCGTTCTCTTTCAACCTCTACTCTATTCTTTGAATCAAGTTTAACCATATTTGGTGCATCTTGGAGCCAAAGGAACCCATGTACATGTGTAGTTCCTCGATGTTACCATTCATATCTATACCAGTATTCTTTTGCACCAAGGATTTTTTTAATGCTTTCCATGCAAAAGATGGTGAATCATTCATGTAGGTATAATGATGTGGTATGGGGATTATCTATTATGTTATCCGGACATTTATTTGATTGCATTTGCATGGCCACAATATTTGAGAGTAGTCGTTGTAGATCTGGCCACTTTGTGTTTGTTGCACTTAATGTGAAGAATAGAGTGACGATCCTATTTGGTTGATCATGTTTGTTAATTCATAATGACATGTGTTCCAATATGGCCTTGTGCCTCTCATAGATGATCCAAAGTGCATGAGCTCCTCAACTAATTGTGTGTTAGGAAGATTTTTTAGGTGTGCACATCGAAGATTTTCGATGGTGGTTGGTATGTTTTCTTTTACATTTTTTCTAATGAAAATTGTTGCAAGGCCTTGGCTACGATGCCACATCATAAGATTAAATATAAAATATCAAAACCTCGGATTCCTTCCAAATCTTTGGTCATGGAATCTCATCAAGTGCAATGCATACTCATGCATTTGTACTTCCCTTATTTGTGGTCGCATTTGTAATGTAGTTCCATTTGGGAAAAGTGTGAAAAATGCCATATTGAGCATACCTTTAGTATCGTATTCATTTATTGGAGATGAGTCATAATTTCATTTGTACTATCCTCAAGGTCTAGTGTTTGCTTAATAATTTCTAGTTCACATCATTTGCTTGGCATTTTTCCATAAATGACAAAGTGTATGCTATGTTATTTTCATTTTGGTCTTCATCGTTGTCCATTTCATTATTTGGTAACACTATCTCCTCATCAATTTCATTGGTATGAAGTATGTTTGAAATATTTGTTCTTGCTTCGGGGATTTGTACTAAGTGTTCAACACTTATGGCAACATCATTATAGTATGTTTCATATTTCACTTTGTATTGCAATGCGTCTCTAACGTGGCTTCTACTTACATAGAAGTCGTAATAATGTCCTTGTGTATGCAGTCTTCAAACTATGAGTACATCCAATTCTTCAATTCTACACAGAAGTATCTTTGCTATGTTCTTTATGTCTTGTGTGAAGCATATTGTGTGCCCATTGTACTTGTATTGGCCTTCAAGAGTGTGGGTTACTTGTAATATGGGCTTCACTCTGGCAATGAGCATTTCTTCCACTTGGGTTAGTCGTTTCAAGACAACAGGTTGTTCTCTAGGGTCCATGTTGTTGGGTGAGGAGAATTGGTGTATGCCTCTTTTGCTAAAGCATCTTTTGCAAGTAGTATTAGTATTTGATGATTGAAGAAGCATGCCTGGGTAACATTCCTTGCATATATTGTAAGTTTGCAGTTTGGACAATGCATCTATTATTTGTCAAAATATTCTCAATGCTCTCATGAAGCTAGCATTTTCATTTTTAGCATAGTAAGCTTGGCTTGTTTCAGAATGTCGTGGTCGTTGGGCTTCTACTTGTTGGGGTTCAATTTGAGTTTGTTGTATTTTTTTAAGACGCCTACGAGTAGCTATCTCTTCTTTATGTCAGGCATCGTAAGCTCGACTTGTTTTTCGACTTTGTAATCTTTCATGCTCCATTTGTTGTGTATTAGATTGACTTTCTCTAATAGAGGAGGTCAACATCTACATTGTACAAATGTTAGGCTAAATTACTAATAATCGTAAAAGTAAAATACTAAAACCAAAATTAATGTGAATTTAAAACAAAAAAAATTCAAAAACGTGTTGTGTAACTTAAATTAATAGGAAAAATGAAATAAAAATGTTATCAAAAAATAAGGCTATCAAAAATTTTGATTTTTTTAAAAATTGTAATTCATTTTATTGAATATAAGAATACATTTTTAAAATAAAACAAAATACTTTATTAATTAATAAAACACATATGTATCTTATTTGTTTTTTTAATTTTAAATTATATATATATATATATATATAAAATTTCAAAAATGTGTTGTGTAACTTAAATTAATAGGAAAAATGCAATAAAAATCTTATCCAAAAATAAGGCTAGCAAAATTTTTGATTTTTTAAAATTGTAATTCATTTTATTGAATATAAGAATACAATTTTAAAGTAAGACAAAATACTATATATATAATATAATTTTTGATAAATTTCAATAAAATATAAGTCTAATTTTAAAAAATAAACCCTTAATGTTTATTTACATTCAATAACTATCAAATAAATTTAATTTATTTCACATCTTCTAAATTAAGTTAATTTAAAGGAAACATGAAGAAATCTAATTGAACCTTAAAATTTAACTTTTATTTACTTCTCATCTTCTAAACTAAATTAATTTTAAAAAAAGATTTAAAAAATATCATTAAAACGTAAAATTTTAACTTCTATTCACTTTTATTAAAGATACTTCTACTTTTCCACGTAGCTTTCTAATTCTTAACTACAAATATTCCTTGAAATTTTAAAAGGGTAGTCATTTGTACTACTTTAGAGCTCCTTACGAAATTACATTTCTTATGTAATATTTATTTATTTTTTATGTACAAATTTCATATTACTGTGAACTCAACCTAGCATTGTAGAGATAATGTAGTTCCATTGAGAGGGAAAAAAATCTTGAGAATAATAAATGATCTTGGTATATTGTCACTGTTGTTTACATGAATGTACTTACTATTGTACATACAATGTAGTTCCACTGACAGAACAAAAAAATTATCAAAACACTCTTGATTTATTCCACTGACAGAACAAAAAAATTATCAAAACACTCTTGATTTATATTTTGTACATGAAAATTTATTGTCATTGATATTCAATACGATATTGTTATAGAAGACACATTCAAATTACTAAACTCCTATACATTTTGTACAGGTCATGAAATTACATTGTGCACATGGTAGTAGAGAACTGAAAAATTTAAAACAATGATTCCCCCTGTCTACAATAGTAACTTGCCATTAGAACTAGGCGCTCTCTTTGTAGAGATGTGCATCGTATTTGTCATGCTTATTGTAGTACCCCTACCGTAATCGATCTCTAACCTTGGTTTAATCTTGATTAGTTAATCGTAATATGATGTTACAATCAGATGTTTGATTTAACGCATAGCTATCGATGTGGTTCTCACACTAGTTGTATGCAGATTTTCAGTGTTCCTATTTCGTGATGTTAGTATCGGACTAATGATTTCATTAAATTGTATATATGTATGCATGTATGATCTTTGGTTGCAGGAAATTTCAGGTGCCACGCCGCATGAGTGCGAAGTTCGTCTGCACCTGGATTGCAGGTTTGAGTGTACCTTTTTTAATCCTTAGAGTCGGATTAGGTGGTCGTAAGACCCTAGTCGACCTTAGTCGTGCTCAAGTGAGCATCGCCAGTCGTCGTCGGTGACCCCTTCTTGTTTGGGTTTGCGAGTCGTCTGTTTGGTTGACCTTCTCGGTTTGCGTGCCTGGTGTGCATGATTAAATTGATTATTTAGTCCTTAGTAATTGTCTTGATTAAATATGCATTTGTGCATTGATGATTAATGGATTAGATTAATCTGGTTTCCGTTATGTGATTTTCGTTGATATTGGGTTGCTCGTTTTAAATTGGGAGTGAATTCGATTAAATGACTGTTTTCGAATATTTAATGCATTTTATATTTGCTGATGAAATGAAGTTTTATATTTTATCGCAATAGACGTAATTGCATTCTGTTGAATTATTAAATTAGAAAGGTTAAATTTGATTATCTGAGAAATCGATTTTTGATTTGAAAAAAAACAAGTTAAATTGTTGTTATAGTTGAAAAAGTATTAAATTTGGAGAATTATTTTGTAAATAAAGTTTTTAATTCCAAAATAGAAATTTTGGGGTCAACTCTTTCATATAACCCAAATTTGGGAAAAAAAGGGAGGATGGACATTTTTGGAGAAGTTTTGGATTGGAGATGGAAAATGGGAGGCTTTGGCAGCTGAGATTGGGATTCTTCAGCCGATCTTGCCAGGAACGCGAGATCAGGTAGGATCCAACTCTCATTTTTAGTTGTTGTTTAAAATGAAAATGGGGGTTTTATCTTGGTTTTAAATTCTCCATCGAATGCCATGTTTTTGATTGATTTAGTAAATTAACCAGCTTGGCTGGGAGTGTTTTTGAGATGTGTTAATTCCTCCACTCTTTTTGGGCGTTTTTGTTTTGAAAGTTCGGACTGTGTTTAATGGAAAATGAAAACATTTATATATTTTTTTATATATTATCGAACTGTGTGTTCGAAGAGGATTTTAATGCCTTGTTTTCGAGCTGGGCGTTTTTATTTATGTCGGACTGGGCAAAAAAAAATTTAATTAAACGTTGGAGCTGGGCGTATTTTGTTTATTGCTTAAACCGTGGGTTTTGGGGATTGGAGGCGAGGAGCGGAGCTCCACCCGCTCCGCCTCCCCTCTTCCCCGCTCGCCCTAACTCCTCCCCCCGTCCCGTGCTCCTCCCCCGTGCCTGTCGTTCTCGCAGACTGTGGCTGCGGCTGCGGCCCACGGCGGTGGCCGCAGGGGCCGCGGTGGCCGCAGGGCGCCGCGGCTCCTGCGGGCACCACCGCGAGCGCCGCCGCCCCTTTCCCAGCGGCTAGGGTTAGGGCACGGCCCTTCCCAGCTCGCCTCTCCATGAATTTTAAATTCGTTTTTTGTTGTTTTAGCATGGTTTTAAAAAAAAAGGGGTTGTTTTAATGTATTTTGTTTGGTATTAAAAAAAAATATACATATGATTTTTATATCATTTTTAAGAAAGTTGTGTTTAATGTTAAGTTTAATTAGATGCTTAATTATGATTAAAGGGCATATCATGATAAAGGATAACTTGATTTTGATTAAGCATATAGTAGAATTTATAGGTGAATTAATCATTCAATTTCATTTCATGATTTGTGCACCTTGTCTAATTAAGTTCTAATACTGATAATTTCATCATCAAATGTTAATTGGCTATACTTGGGTCCAATCTTGGATTAATAAGTTTATATCATGTGCGTTTGGAAATGAGCATCTACAACTGAATTTCCTTTATTTTTATATTCCGTGATCCGTATTATGCATCTGGAATTGAAATTATGAATCTGTAGAGATTGATTTTAGACCAGTATGTTAATGATGTTTTGTTGGAGATTAAATATCTTATTTTAGTTGATTAATGGTTGTCTGAGATTTATTAATATGAATTGGTTAAAAAAAAAAACTCTTTATGGCTTAATTTGCCTGTTCGATGCTTTGAACCTTAGGAGTTAGAAAACCAAGAACAACTTATCCCTCGATGAGGTAGATAACTGTAAGCTGATTTAGATCTTGTAGAAAACTTGATCGACTTGTAATGATTAAATCAATTTGAAGAAATATTGTCTTTCCTGTTTATTGCCCTTGCGAGTTTAATTGCTGTATTCGCTTTTATTTATGAAATGGCATGTTTTGCTTGTTTAGTAGGACCCTGTCGTATGGATGATTTGGTGTTCATGTATCAGTCCTCGATTTCGAGTTGACTGTTGTATTGTGATGATTGTCATAGTTGATCATATCCTCCTTGTGTGTGAGTCGAATGATGATCGTGGTTAACCTTAGTTGTCAGGTCTCTAGTTAGAGTACCGTCAGTAAGTGATTACTTGTGAGTCGGGTTTGACCTGATGATTGTGTCTCTCTTCTTGAACTCCGTTCGTCTGACCATGTGTATTCCTTGGTTCTGAGTTCGTCTGAGTTTGTTCTAGTGTCGTATGGGAAAGTGGCTTTCGATTGGGGGCCGCGCCCAAAGTGGCTGCTGGGTAACCCGTCGAAAGTGAGTCTAATAAGTGATAACCTAAGTAGATTAGAAAATAATCTCTAAATAAGATAATGTGCCTCACACATGGGACGGGTGCTAGCATAGACTCAACATGCTGTGAGAAGGCCTGAAATGGCAAACCATCTTCCTTGTCTTCACGAGAGGATGTGTGGGTCCACATGAGACTTGGATGGGCCGGAAGCTCAGATTAGGTTGCCAGGGTGACCCAGTGTATGGGACCGGGACCTATGAAGACTTGCCATGGTATCCATACCAGGTTGTGTGATGACACTTGTCCCTACGTTCGCTAGTGTGTTGTCGTTTTGTCCTGTTATGAGTACCTTTGTGGGTCGTCCTTTTGTCTCTACCCTTGTGAGTGTCAGTTTCATGTTAGACCTTGGGTGGTGATGGCTCAGTTTTATGGATGCTCTCCTGGACTCTTGTTTTAGCTTTGATTATGTTCAGCTGGATCCTATTCTTTTTAAGGATCATTTATGTATTAATGGACCGATGTGGTCGTTTGTATATTGTTTATATTTCGCCTTGATGGCTGGATTGTAATGGTGTAACCTCATGTATTCTTAACCTTTATTATTTATCAGAGGGGTCTTGCAGTTGCGCAGACCCGGAGATGTAGCCCTTTAGGGGTGAACTCCGAGATCATTATGGTGTTATGTGATGTATTCTCTTATGTTTCCTTTATTCAGCTTTATCATGTATGATTAACTTATGTTAGAATGGTTAAGTGGATAATTGGAATTAACTATAAATGCTTATATTCAGTTCTTCCTTGAATGCCATGTTGATCGAATGCGTAAGTGTTTTAGATGTGATGTATAGTAGATGTATGTATGTAATCGTCTTTTGAAATGCAATAAGTTGGAATATGAATGAATGTAACTTAGAGTAATGAATTATGCTCAGTTGTTGTTAAGGAATTTAAATATGCTTGGAAAGATCTCTTATGTTATGACGAAATCCTAGTGTATTAGAATGTTAAATGTATGGTTTGTAATTCTAAATGAAAAGATTGAATGAAGTTTATGAATGGATCTTAAATGATGAATCTTCGCTTGTGATTTACATTTCCCTCTTTTGAAAGGAATTATCCTGATTATGAATTATCTCGTTATTAAGATATTCAGCTTTTGGATTAATTGTGTGAGTTAAGTGAATTGTGAAATTTAAGTAATCTCGTTGGAAAACTCTTTAGGTGTTAGTTGAAGTCTTCCGCTATGTAATCTGAATCTTTGATATCTTGTTGCATCTTGTGTTGTAACTTTAAAAAAAAATTTTGCACTCTTTCTTGCCTTTTTGGCTTATCCCTTCGGGGTTTCCTGGCGGGGCATTACACTTATGACAATACACGACACTCCTCTATTCATTACTTTATTGGCATGCAATGTCATAATATTCTACTACTTCTTTGCATTTTTCATTGTTTAATGGTTTTCTACCAAGGGGTTCCAGAAAGCTAATAAAAATATGGAGAGATTGCTAAAAAACACAAGACCTTTCTCATCTCTGCCGAAAAAAAGTAGTTAGATAGAGCAAGGAAAGTATAATACTTGTACATCTCGATGCTTATTTTCATATTTTGATTGTCCTCCTCATATTAACCATCTCAATAGCCCAATGCCTAGAGCAACTATTTACAGTAAACCAGTCCTGTATCGTAATTCCATTGTACATAGTACCATAGACATTGACAATCTTAGTCAAATAACTCAAGAAGGTGATTGCATGTTGTCAACTACTTTACAACTGTTTCCATCAAATCCATTTACCCCAACACTGGAAAAGGCAAGCACAATAACTGCTTCCCCAAGTAGTGGATTGTTGAATGATATTGTCCACAAATACATTTTCCAACCAACTGTTTGTCACATTATTAAAGGCAAAGGAGACAATTATACAGGTCTAATTACCTGTAGTTGTTTCGAAAATTATAATGCTACACCTCATTTGTCAGCTCCAGCCTTGAAAAAAGAAGGACACACAACTTCAAAGTGTGCACACCTACATCAAATAACTAGTATAAACCTTATTTGTAAATGATTTTTCCAATTTTTGGCATTGCTATCCAGTAATTGAATTCACTGACAATTTCTTCTGCTCATATATTGTAGAGAATAGTCAAGTTTGGCTTCAACAAAATAGTGTATGCCACAACGCTAACAATTTGTCCACAGAGCTTAATGGCATATCAATTGAACATCAATGCAATGTCTACTATTCGCTGACACATAAAGGTTCGAGGCTGCCAAAGAAAAGAAAACATTGTTGTCAGCTATGTTGAAAAGTTCACTTAGAGGTGCAACAAGTAAAGAAGGACTTAGCAAGGATATAAAAAAGCTTCAATCAATTGCCAGACTACAATATCAAACTATGCACATATTTGCAAGACATTGTTAAGCATTCAATGTGAAGAGTTGTCCAAAAATATTATTATAGTTTGAACTATAACAAATTTTCACAGAATGTGCAAACTCTTTGCCAAGCCCCTTCTTTGCAAACATATTGAAAGATCAAATATGAAGGGTGCAAACTATTGCCACCCAAATATTTGTTCTAATAGTAAGCTTTATATGTTTGTATTATTTACAAATGCTTAAAGTTTGACTTTGTAAGATAATTACTAAAATAAAGATGATTTTTCACCACCATGTATATATAGTTAGAACAATATATACTTGTGGGATTTGTCACCATATTCAAGAGCCTATTAAAAACCCAACTTATATAAATAATTTATTTATTTATTTTGTAAACTAGAAGTGGCATAATAGATTCTAATCTTCAGTCTCTATACATTTATCCTATTCAATTCGAATAGAAGAGTTTATGTGTAAATGATCTGGTTGGCATATCAATTTTCTTTGTGCTAACTGCATTATTTGCACCATTGAACGATGTAAGCCCTACAAGGTTCTTCTCAAGCATTGCATTGAAGGTTGTCTGTCTTATGGAAAACTATGTTGGCAGAAAATTGGATTTAATTATCTTCGTTTCACCAATGCACCTATGAAGAATTAGCGTCGCCTTCTTCTTCAATGCATTTGAAAAATATTTGAAACTATGAAATGCTACCTTAGGTGGGGTTGGTGATGAATTTGTAAACAAGCTTTTTGTCAATAAACATAATTTTTAGTGCTCCCTTATCATCAAAATCTATAGAAAAATGCATAGTAGCATTTGAAATGGTTTATGCCTTACTTGTCGTTGATGTAGAAATTACATATACTTTTAACGACTATACAATATAACTAGTACAATCATATACACCTTGTATTCATTGTTCTCTTGCTTGTATGTATTTTGAAATACGCAATGAAAACCCATAATTTAATACACGAAATAATTTAGAGAAAAGTAATTTATACAAATGCAACTACTATGAATTATGAAATGTTATATAAACATTTCAAAATTAAAAACTTTAATCCATGGTTTATTGAATGCATTTGAAAATACATATATTGGCATAAGTTAATAATAATTATAGCTTTTGATTAGTGCAATTAATTAGGTACATTAAAATAAATATAAATATAAATATAAATATATATATATATATATATATATATATATATATATATATATATATATATATATATATATACAAGAAAAGCATATTGTACTCATATTGTCTACTTTTCTTGCAGATATCGACACGTGTATTGACAAACAAGAGATATGCCACATAATTAAACTTCACAAGCTAAGTGAAATACAATCTACAATAGCCAATTATTATTCACCAAAAACATACCAAAATATTTAAATAATTAAAATAAACCGACAACGAAGAAATGGAGATAGTAGATGTTGATAGTTACAAGTGTTCTGCTCGAGAACAAATACAAAACATAGACAATGTGCTAAACTATCATGGACTATACAAGGCACGTAATTTCAAGTACAATGTAGGTGATTGTCTATTTGACTCCTTTGAACTACTCTTGGAAGGAAAATACACATCAATTCAACTGTGAAATAGCACAATCAACTACTTTGAAACATGTCTTGCAAGAGGTGAAATAGAAGCAATCAACTCATACAACCTTGAACTCTATCCACCTACTCTTCTTGAACTACACAATGTCCCAGATCAAGAAACATATCTACGTAAGATGAGATTGTCTGCAAAACCATGTGCACCACCCACTGAAGTTGGATTATGGGGAGACATACTTTGTATACATTGGCTATTGAACTGGTTAAAAATACAAATATGTGTTTGGTCAACGACAGCAGGGAAGATGTACTTGCACTACAACAAAACATTGCAAAGTCAGCAATATTACATCTTGTTCCATGATGCTAATCCTCATAGTGGTCATTTCAAACCGCTATTAAGAGTTGAAAATGAACAATGCAATATATCACCAAAATACACAATTATCTGAACTTAAAAGAATCATTAGAAACAAAAGAGAAGACGAAAATATAGACAGGGGAAAAAGGCAAAAGCTTGAAATTAACAATAGCAATTCAAAACAAGAAACTGCAAAAGAAATTACCAATAATAAAAGGAAAATAACATTACACGAACATAAGAAAATGATAAGAAACAAAACAAATGAAAAAATTATAGACCATGGCAAAAGACAAAAGATTGAAATTAACAATATCTATTCAGAACAGGAAACTTGAGAACAAAATAGCAATCATAAAAAAAAATTAACATTTCACCAATGGAAGAATATGATTAGAAATAATCAACATGAAAACATCCAACAAATAGCGCAACAAATGTTTCAAACTGAGAATACAACTTCAAATGAGAATAATAAATCACAACGCAGGCAGAGTAGAATGATAAAATCAACAAAGTCAACAAGGACAAAATCATATTGTCCAATTGAGATTTACCAGAGAACAATTGAAGACACCCCTAAACATATATGTACAATATGCCACGTATTGCATTTCAGAAAAGATATGAGAACCATGAAAGGAAAACTCAAACAAATATATTATAAGTTAGTAAAATGTGATAATACTATATTGTCAAATTCCATATGTCGAATATGCTTTACTGCTTTGAAGCATTCGACGTTGCCTAAGTATGCTACACCAAGTAATATACGAACAAACAAACCATTGGACTATGTACAAAATCTGTCGCTACTAGAAGAACGACTTGTTTCACTCAAAATTGCATTCGCTCAAATATGGGAGCTAGGCTATAAAAGATCCCAAATAGGACTTACAGGCTCTATTATTAATGTTCCTGTCAACGTGAACATAATACAAAAAGCACTACCACAACCAATCAATAGTACAACGACAATAGCTATATATCTCAAAAGACGCTTACAGTATAAAAATGCCTTCCAAAAGGGGATGATATGACCAAGCATTGTCATGCAAGCTCTAATACAGTATAATTGGTTGAAACAAAACTATACAAATGGCAAAATGTCCAAATTAATGACAACTAGAAAGACTGTTTACAGACTAACAATGAAGATGAAAACAACAGTGAACTTAGTACAACTGATAATGAGACAGATAGTGAGAAAGAACAAGAACATCCATCTGAAACATTGATACATGGATTCACTGAATCTACATCTATACAAAAAATGGATGATAAAGTCATTGAAATTGCACCTGCACAAGATTTCTATCCAATTGGAATCTTCAAGGACACATATGCCGAAGAAATGAATTTTCTGACATTATTCTTTGGTAATCCACGTGATGAAGACATTGTTAAAAGATTTAGCTACCAAAAGATTGCACAATGGGAACTGACAAATTCGCATAGACAATTTGCATACCACACAACAAACTTATTCTTTAAAACCGTCAAAGTACTTATACGACAAGTTTTGTCCACAATGTGGATACGAATTCGAAAAGGGCAGCTAAAGGGAAGAAAGCTATATGCAAAGGATGTCAAGGAAAAGCCAAACCTAGAGAGATTGTTGAAATCAGATATAGGTTACACCGATTTCAAAAGAATAAGAATATCACTAGATTACACACAACTTCTTAAAAAGAACATATTTGCAATGATACGACAACTTGGACCTCCAACGTTTTTTGTTACTTTCACTAGTGCAGAACAAAATTGGGATCCCCTGACAAATACACTGCAACAGTTACAAACTTTACACCAATCAAGGCTACAAAACCATGAATCTTATCAAACAAAGGAAATTGATAAATTCCAATTGATCAAGAATGATCCAATAAGTTGTGTGCGATACTATAGGCATAGGATAAATGCATTAAAAAAATTGATATTTACAGATTCCACCTTCTTTGGAAATGTCATAGATTAATTCTCTGTAACTGAATTTCAAAATCAAGGAAATGAACATGACCATTTCTTGTTATGGATTGACAATGCACCGATCTATGGCAAAGACAACTATATGGACATAATACAATTTGTTGACAAGTATATCACTTGTAACATAAAACACTTGACTCCTGATTTAGAAAAAACTACACAAACATCACCACACAAGTCAATGCAAGACATCTAGAAGACGAGTTTGTAGATACAATTTCCCCATTCCACCAATGCAAAATACTACGATAATGCAACCACTGCCAGAAAAAAATGAAACTCTAACTACAATTGCAAGAAATATAAATTCAAAATTGCAAAAAGCAAACTATGACAGTTCATATACCTTCCACATATTCATAAATGAAATGCAATTAACAGAGGAAGATTACATATTAGCTCTTCGATCTACATTACTTAGACCGACACTACTCCTACAAAGAAAGCCATCACAGATCTGGAACAATAGTTTCTCAAAAAAAATAACCCCCCTATGGAAGGCTAATACAGATGCACAATATGTCCTAAATGCATATGCTGCAGCAATGTATTGCAGTTCATACATGGCAAAAGTTGACATGACACGTGCTCTCCAAAAAATTCGAAAAGATCACCAACAAGACAATATTGATGCAATCAAGATGATAAGTAAACTTGGAAATGCTTTGCTAAACCTCCAACAAATGTCATCACAGCAAGCTGCGCACATTGTTCTATCACTACCACTAAACTATAGCTCAAGAAAATGTGTATTCATAGATACACGATCTGATAATGACCGCACATTCATACTTAAATCTATGAAACAGATCAAGAAGGAACCAGACGATTCTGATAACATAATTTGCATATCCATTATCGACTATTATATAAATCGACCCAAATCTATTGCAAACATTTGCCTTGCACAATTCGTCTCAGAATATCACAAAACTGGTAGACATATCGAACGTAAAAAAAACCAAATATTATACGTTATATCAATTTCAACAAACATATAGATGAAGAAAACCACTGCAGAGAGCAATTAGTATTGTACGTGCCATTTACGACACATGAAAATACTTTGAAAGATAATTTCAATTCATGGGTAAGTGCATATGTACATCATGAAAGAACAATACAAATGAATCATTCAAAGTTTACGTACAACACTACTTCTACATGGGGTGACATTGACGAAGCTGTCAATGATGTAAACTTAGAAAATCAAAACACACAAGATGAGGCCTCTTCATTTACAAATTCTAAAGACAAGGAATTCAATGACATACAATTAGACATGAACAACAGAGCCCACCAAAAATTTCAAGCAAATTTTTAACATCCTTTGAAATCGGACAACACCCACAAATAATGGATAACAATGAGTACTTCAAATTAAGGCAAATGCTTAATAAAGAACAACAACAAATTGTCAAGGACATTGTGATTAAAAAATTGAAAAATATGAAAACTCCATTGCACTTGTTTCTAACAGGAGGAGCTGGAACTGGAAAGATTTTCATTGCAAACGCGATATACGAAGCACTTGTACATATTTATAACACCTCTTTTAAAAATGATCTAGACAAACCAAAGGGTCTTAAAACGACATTCACTGGAAAAGCAGCATATAACATAGGTGGAATCACATTACATTCAGCATTTCACATTTCATTTAACAAATCCGAATTTCTTCCACTCAATACTGAAACACTAGACAAAATGTCAAAGCATTACAAACAATTCCGTGTACTTCTTATAGATGAAATATCACTTGTGGGCTCTACATTCTTACGGTACATTGATAAAAGGTTACGTGATATAATGCAAATGCCCACTGCACATTTTGGGAACCTTGACACGATATTTGTTGGAGATCTATATCAAGCACAACCTGTACTTGACTCTAATGTGTTTGAAAATAAACCAACTCAAAAAGAATTGATGCCCTACAACTTTTGGAAAGAGAAAATAAGGTGTTATTCACTAAATTGTACAATGAGACAAAAAGATGACATTTTTATATCAATCCTCAATAAAATTCGCATTGGGTTACAAACAAACAATGATTTGCATTATCTGAATCAACATTGCTCACGGCCACCACCCATTGACCCAACATTTCCTTACCTATTTTATAGGAAAAAGGATGTTGACGAACACAACAATAAAATGCTATCTATCATTTCAGACAATGCCATTGTCATAGATGCAATAGATGAATATGAAGAAAATAATTTTACAATAAGATTGTACAATCATACGACTATGTTACCCACACAGATAAAATTGAAATGAAACATTCTTGTGGAAATCTATGCAGGCAACTATAACAGAAAAGATGGTCTAGTCAATGGAACGGATGGAATATTTAAAGCATACACAAAATACAATGACATTGACATTGTATGGCTCAAAATAAACAACCCTACAATAGGACAACAAGAAAGGAAAAAATAAGCTCAATGCTACACAAATGACATTGATAAACAATGGGTACCTATACTTTGGATTGCTAGACCCATTCAAAAAATATCAATGAACAACAAAATAACGATTAGAAAACAATTTCCTATACAACTTGCATGTGCAAGAACCATACATCGGTCACAAGGACTAAAAATGGAAGGTTTAGCATTTGATCCCACAACTATTCGACAACATGGCCTCACATATACCGCACTTTCATGTACCAAATCAATGCAATCATTATTCTTGCTTAAACCTCTAACTACAAACAATTTCAAAATAAAGAAAAAAGTACATCTTGAAATGTCACGCCTTCAAACCAATGCAATATGGCAATTTGAAAACATTAATGTATGTTCCCACAATATGGCACAACTCTTGGTCTGCACATTAAACACTCATAGTTTACAAGCACACACAAATGATATTCTAAATGACTATGACATAATGTCATCTGACATCATTTGTCTACAAGAGGTTCATACCGATCCTCATCAAAGTAACACTCTACTAAACCTTTACAATTTTGTTGCTATACATAACATTCATGGCATTATGACTTTAACTAAGAAACATCTACAAATATCAAAAACAAAAGAACACAGATCACAAAATGTAGAAGCAATGACAATAACAACACCACTCCCAAACAATGATCTCAATGTTTGTAATGTTTATGCAAGACCAAATGCTCCTATACTTGAAATTTTAACAATCATGAACAAAGTATTGTCCCACATTCCCCCAAAACAAATTCTATACATTGTGGGAGATTTCAATATTGACATGGCCATACAAAGCAAATGTCAAAAAATGCTTGTGAGTTATATGAAAAAATACAATATATATTTCTTGTTAGATGAATCACACACTGTAAACAAACCACTAATTGATCACATCTGGTCTAATGCATACAAAAACATATGCTTCATTTATAAAACAGAGGCATACTGGACTAATCATCTTGCTACTTTTATGAACATGCACATCACTGAATTTAGAAACTAAACTTCAAAATACTAAAAAAATATAACAAATAGAATCACAAATACACAGTGTTCAAATATAATAGAAATTCAATTCCTACAACAGATATAAAATTTGGCTTCTACAACTCACAAACAATTCATCCATACATGCAAACAAAACACAATAATAATAAAATTTATTCCAATACTACATATCTTTTTTTGCAGGAGAACAATGGAGCCGACAAAAAGATCAGGAAAACAAACACAAATCAATCAAGAATAGATCACAAAAAGATATTGAACTTATCTTATATCAAATTAATAAATATTATGTAAAGTTAACCATATTAATGCACTAGTCTTACGATTCTTGTAGATCAAAAGTGAAAGGACAAAATGCCATATCTATTGAAGACTTGAATGCAAGGAAAGTAGGCAACATCTTTGAAGGGGATGTGCTCATTGTCTATAAAGCCACACTTGACAAAGTGAACAAATCAAGGCCTGTCCTCCGTGCAGACCTAACTGATTTGAAAGCTGAAATGACAATTACAGTTAATGTTACTGGTGACCTTGTAGAAAAATATGAAGAAAAAATAGTGCCAAATTCTGCAATTTGTATCTCAGGATTTGATATTGCCCCAAAGACAGACTACGATCGTGGTGATAGTGACTGTATTCTAATCCTCAAAGACTCAACAACAATTGAAACAATGCCACGCATGTGTCAAGAATACAATTTCATACCAAGCACCACCATAAAACAACTACGCTTCAGTACAAATGAGTACCCCATTGGAACAATTGGTGCCTTGGTAACAAGGACAGGCAAACAAGGTTCACAATACACACTTGACATCAAAGATGGTGACAATGAAACAGGCAAAGTACAGGTAAAAAACTTGTAAATTGTTTCCAAATAACCTGTTTCAAACTTATGTTCAGTAGAACAAAATACTTTGCATTCTAAAAGTTTTTACACAACATAACTAACAATGTTACTCTCCATAGTTGTACCTGCACCAAAGTTTCTACCAGCAATGCCTCACAATAGAAGACCATCTACAAAGGAATGAAATCCCTGCAATGTTGTTCAGAAATGTTGTAAAAAAAGTGGACCAAAGAATAACATTTTGCACAAGCCTTTCTACATTCATATGCAAACTCAACGGCAAAAGAACATTGGAAAGGCTCAATGGCTTACTGAATACAACTTATGAGGTAACTATTTTCACAACATGCATGTCTTTATTTTTCAAATGCATTGTTTGCACACCACAGTAACATTTACCCATCTCTTACAGGTTGATGGTATCTTAAAAGTGGAAAATCCATTCTCAGTTCCATTCCATGCATTTTGCCCACAATGCAATTATAAATTTGAGAACTATGGCATGCTTGAAGACAATACTGCTCACTGCACCAGGTGTCACAAAAAAGTAAACTATGTATACTCACTTCAGCTGAATACAATACTTACAACAGAAAATAAAGAAACTATACAATGCTCTCTTGATAAGTCCACAGTTGAACAATTGTTGCCAGCACTTCAAAATACTACATATGAAGATTACAAAATAGACAAATCAAGAGTTATCTTCATTCTATGTGATTTTGCAACAAAAGGCCACTTCACTCTCAACCAAAACAACCTCATTACTCATGCCTTTGTTCTTCACGAATGATTTCTACAAAAAGGTAAACATGATACATTACATTAACCTTTATACATTTCAAACATTTTTATTACCTCTATATTATAACAAATACTAATTTACAAACAATAAAACCAATTTTTGTTCTACAGGAAGGAGAGAATCTCTAAGGCATAAATCACGGATACCTGTAAAATGGAAGAACTCCTCTCAAATAGACTACTACTGGTTAACAAATCAAAGCAAATTAGATACAAATTTGCTTTCTCTGTTTAAAACTTTATATGTTTAAAACTTTATATTTATCATGCACTCTACAAATTGTTGCTTACATAAATGCTGCACTATAACAGTCAACAACTCTTTTTTAAATGTACCTAATGTTCAAAAGACAAATTAATTAAAATATGCACCGTCTGATAAGATAAATTTATTATACTCAGTTGTCCATTTCTTCTTTGTGTTTAACCTCTCAAGCAAAACTAATTTCCACAGTTACAATATATGCCTATTCTATTCAGTATTTCATAGACAATTTGATCATGTCCAAGATTGTCTTCTTTTCCAACTAATTTTCGCACTTACAATATATGTCTGTTCTACTTCAAATATAGCAGTGTTCATTGTTTGGTACCTGGTTTCCAACTTTACCAATTTTTTATTTCTATGCATACATGTAAAATATTTTTTTTATTTGGCTATTGGCACACTATTGCAAAGTTGGGAGTTGTGAACCTCAGCAATTTAAACACTAGTTTGGTCTTTACGTATCACCTATGCACTGCCATTTTTCATCGCCCTCTTCTCGCTCTGCTTTCAATTTGCACTTCTGCACAGAAGCGCCGCCTACTCAAAACACAAGGATAAGCCAATTTATCTGTTTTTTGTTTTAGGGTGTTTTTTATACTTACCAAATCTCAGGTGAGCATATGGGGCATTTTTGACACCGTGTTAAATAAACTTGGCCTAAATTCCAGCCAATTTATTCGTTCTCTATTTTTGGATGTTCTTTTTGCTTGCTAAATCTTGGCTGAGGTCATGGGTTGCTTTTGATGCTATGCAAGATAAATTTGACCAGAATTATTTTCCCGTTGATCTACATTTGTAACAAGCAATCTAGATATGGCCTCACAGGCCTATCCAAATTGCTTGTTAAGAAAACAAGTAAAGGAGGTTTGAGCTCTACTGTGTCCATGCAAAATTGTGTTCCACTTTTGCTGGTATGCACCAACCATTCTGCCTATCAGGGATGGATGCATCTACATGAATTTGTGTTAGAAGGTGGCTGTGCCTTCGAAAAGGTTTTTGGTATGACTATGTGGGAGTACACTGTAAAGAATCCTGAAGAGAACAAGGCATTTAACGAGGTCATGTCCAGTGACACTCGTACTGTCATGTCTTCGACCATGAAGATTTATGAGGAGGGATTTAAGAAGATAACTTCTTTGGTTGATGTTGGCGGAGGTGTGGGCATAGGAATTCATTTTGATCTACCTCATGTCATTGCTTCTGCAGTTCCTATTCCTGGTAAGGTTGATCATTGCCCATTAAATTTTTTTGTTTTATTTTAAAAAATCTTTGGCTTTACAAGAATGCTGTCAATTCACTGATATTATATTTAAGTCTCCGAATCTTTCTTCTTTATTTATGTTCACTGTGTAACAATAGAGACTGGCTTTTTAATAACTGAATATTTTACTATTTTATATATAAAAATTAGTTGGAGTCAACTTGAAAACGTTTATTGAAATATATAATTGAATTCAATTTTAGATTAATAAGAAATGTGAAATCATAGGAGGCTCCTCTCTTTTAATTAACATAATCTCTTGTTCAATTTATTTGTTTAATTGTCTTCTTTTGTCAATTTTGTTAGTACATAATAATTGCAAATGAATTGAACATAAAACTCTATACCAATTTGAATATTTAATACATTACAATATCAACTACCTTTACAAGAACTTAAATAGAATGCCTATATTCTAGTCAATCATTTCTTTCCTGCCCATCTAAATCAATTAATTACCTTTTTCAATGCTTCAATTGTTTGTCAACAAACTAAAACATCTCGGCAGGAACTTGACGCTTTGCGTCTCTTGTTACATAATACTTCTCAAGTAACAAAGTTTATGAGGATGCGTACAAGCAAAGCCAAGGTTTAAATATATTTTTTTAAAGCCATCAGTTTTTCCACAATCCATCATGTTACCTCTTATTGTTTCTGGATTTGATTGTGTTGTGTTTTTTGCATCAACGTTTAGAATCACACTTTGTAATTCATCAGAGAAAATAAGGAGTAGAGAAATGAATTGTTGCAGTCCGGAGGAGACTAAAAAGATATAGGGTAGGAAGGGGGAGGAAGTAACACTTGTCAAAAATTCGTTGAAGGGAATAGAAGGGACAATAAATACCACAACAACAATAATAATAAAAATATAATAATAATAACATCAATAATAAAAAACTAATATATATGAAAAAAAAGGAAGAAGGGAAATAAATTGGAAGTAAAGGAGAATATTAAATAAAACAAAAGGGAAATAATTTAGAAAAGAAAAGGATTGATAAAAGAAAGGAAATTAATAATAATAATAATAATAATAATTATAATAATAATTATAATAATAATAATAATACATTCCTTGTTGGTTGTGGATTTTCTTTCGTGTATTACATTAGGGAGGGTGTTGTCTGGCCTTATGGCAACATTTTTGCTGATGGCATACTCGGTAAGTATTTCCTCACCGAGTAAGGAGGGTCATGGAGCTTCATCCATATGGTTTGTATCTTGTCTGTCAGGTCGGATTTAGTTGATTTTTCTCAGGCTTTGATGCCCTCACACACTTGATTATTATTATTAGGCATTTTGTTCTACATGTTGGCTGTTTTTGTTTTGGTTATCATGGTGGGAAGCTTTCCTTATCTTCATTACATTTAGGAGGATGGTAAATTTCTTTGATGTTGACATTTACGATAAGTTTTGCTTTTTTGAATGTGGTGGGTGCTTGAACTTCATCTGTGTGGCAAATTGGGTTTATTTGGTTAATCATAGATTTGATGTCCGAGGTTTATATGGTTAATCATAGATTTGTTGCCTGCACACTCTCTTATTTCATCTGTTCATTATTATGAGTTGGCATTTCTTTAGCTTGATTCATAGTTGGCTGCTTGATTTGGTAATCATGTCTGATGAGCTTGAGTAAGTTGGCTTGCAGAAGCTTCTTCATGATGTTGTATCAATTAATCATTTTTTTTTTGGCAGCTATCTTTATCATGATCTGCAGTTTGCTTGCTTGATTGAGTAATTATGTCTGGTTGTGCTTTGTTCACTCCCTTGGCAAGTGGGTTTGGTAATTATACTTCGGTAGGCTAGTTCTTCTGGGTTGTATCTTGCTTTGCCATGGTTGCATTCATGATGGTCTCTCTCACTTGGTTTGGCTTATATACGGGCTCTGGTTTTTCTTTTTCCATGCTTTTCTCTCCTTTATTCGGATGGTTCTTCTCATATGTTAAAGATGATCTGTTTCATTCGAATGATTTTGTTAAGGCTTGGAAGATGGTGGTTGTCTTCGGGGCCTTGGGAATTACAGGTGGTTTGGTATATGTGGTGGTTTCTCATCTCTCTTTTGTTAACTTGGCTATTTCTATGGGCTATTCTTTGGCTTGGCCTCATTTTGGTTCCATCGGGTTTCCAATATCCCCTCCTTTTTCTTATATGGATTATTCTGTGTTTGCTTACGGTTTTTGTCTTGGCAGGCTCACTTGTAGTGGTTTCTCTTCTTGTTCTTTGTCTCATGCTAATTAGTGGCTTGGAGACTTGTTCTTTATAGGCAGGGGTGGTTCGTGGTCAACTTTTTTTGTTGATCTTTCAGTTTTTTGGTGGATGATGATCTTCCTAATGATTCAAATGGCAGTTTATGCTTGTATGCCTCTCATGGTAGCTTTTTTTGTGTTTAATGAAAAGATTATGTAATATGGGGTGGGATTTTGGTGGAATGTGCCTAGGAGGCTTTTGTAATGGGTAGGTAGGCTTTGTGATTTTTGAGCAATACTGAAGGGTTTTCTTACTGGTTCTTTCCCTTAAGTGCTCATTGAACTAGAAACCTTGTAAAAAATATATTATATATTAATATAATTTAGTGGTATATCCACTTTTATCAAATATTAATAATAATAATTACAAAAAACAAAAACAATAAAAAAAGTAAAGATAATAATAACAATAATAATACTTGAAAAGTAAAAAGGAAGATAAAAGAAGAGAAAAATGATAATAATAATAATAATAATAATAATAGTAATAATAATAATTGTATATGGTGAAAATGGATTAACAATACTGAAAGACTAAATAGATTCAACCACAAAACCCTAGCCTAACAACAACAAAGATCCACCATAACATATGAAGATTACCTAAGACAATGCAAACCAAATGAAATCACAAAGATTATACCATCACATGTCCAATAGGGTTTGGATCTCCATTCTTCCTATCTCCATTGATCTTGCTTGATATATTTGCTCTCAGATTTTATGTGCACAAGAGCTCAACAAAGAACGGAAATGTGGTTGCAAGTAGGCTTGATTGCATATGCAAGTTCGAAAGCGTAGTCGGGGTTGAATGCATAGTGAGGGTAATCAATTGATTAGGATGCATAGATTGATTAGGGTTGATAATGAAGGAAGCATCTCCTTATATAGAAGACACTATAAGAAATGGAGGGATAAGATTGAGAGGTGTAAAAGAGGTCGGCTATGATTAGAGGGTAGGTAAAGAAAATAATAAAATAATGAGAGGGTAGGTAGCGTATGAATTAAGAGATGAATGACATGTGTCATGGGTAGAAAAGGTTAATGAATTAATTAAATAAATAAAGATTCATTTAATTAATAGAAGAAGTGGGATCAAATTAAATAAATAAAGTATTTATTTAATTTAGGAAAATGGTAATTTAAATAGATAAATGTATTTATTTAAATGAGAAATAAGGCTAGAAGAGGATAAATGAATTAATTAAATAAATAAAGATTTATTTAATTAATAGAAGAATTAGGCTAAAGTAATTAAATAAATAAAATATTTATTTAATTAGATTGGACAATTTTAGGTGTCTACATTTTGCCCCTCTTTGAGACAATGTAGCTTGTCGCATTGTTTCAAAGAAGATAAGATGAACTGATACAAAGTTGCCCCAAGATGGGAATGGTATGCCCCCTCGAGAGATTGGATGAAAATGTCTGAAAAAGATCGCAGACAATCTCTCGATAAGAGAGAAAGGCTAGAATGGACTAACTGGATAGGATAGAGTGACAAAGTCACGTGATAATGAAGACTGACTCGAGAAATGAGGGCTAGGGCTAGGGTAGTCTATAAGATAGACCACGAGCGGAAAACATCCTCCTTGTCATCCACACATCCAAGAGATCAGAGTGCAGAGAGAGAATAGAGAAGCAATGGTCAGCAGTGATGGTATTGGTGCATAGATTCGATCACGTTCGCCGATTTCAGAGGCCAGCAGATGTAGGAGAGTTGGTAAGTACCAGAAAACTTCCTTGTAATTTGTTGTAATAAATGTTGTCATCAATGCATCTTAGGTAGTGCAATAAATGCATTTTAGAATATGTCAAACAAGGTTGAAAAACGCTTAGGCGCATCTGTGTTTGTGCCAGGCACATCTGTGCAATATGTAAGCGCGTTTATGTCTTCTAGGTTGAATTGGCAGTTCTGTGATGAACATACGCTATTGATTGGATAAGCTACTGAGAGGATACACTCAAGCAGGTCCTCTAAGGAAGACTAGGATAGCAGATAGGGCTAGGATTGACAATTCTGTGATAGAACATACGTTGCTAATTAGGAAACTACTCAAGAGGATACACTCAAGCAGAGGCCCTAGGATAAGATAGATCGAGGTACTTTGTGATGAACAGGGAGTACTAATATATGAGCAGCACTTTGTGATGAACAGGGAGTGCAAAACACGTAGTACTTTGTGATGAACAAGGAGTACCACTAGGCTAGAAGCAACACTTTGTGATGAACAGTGAGTGTCACTAGGATAGAAGCAACACTTTGTGATGAACAATGAGTGTCACTAGGATATAAGCAACACTTTGTGATGAACAACGAGTGTCACTAGGATAGAAGCAACACTTTGTGATGAACAGTGAGTGTCACTTTGACTGACATGATTGATTTTCTTGACTGCAGGAGTATTTGCCTATGCTAGAGTCACGGGGGAGATTCCCATCGACTCAAAGGTTACGACCAGAGTTGACATTTGAGGACTGAGCTGCCATTGAGGTTATGGGTTTGAGATTCATTCTGTATGTGCCTGAGTTTCGGGCAAACATGGGGTTGCTGACTGTGCTGGCTAAGAGATGGCACTCAAAGATTTGTAGTTTTCATTTGTCGATGGGTGGGATGACAGTCACCTTGGAGGATGTTTACAGGATATTGAGGATACCGATCGACGGGGAGCTGATACCCTATGATCGAGATGGAGATAGGGAGGCCCTGAGACGAGTGTTCCAGGATCTAGGACTAGAGATGAGGGCTGGACATGTGGCTTGGGATACCATGACATGGACAAGATTAGCACTACTAGCAGTACTGGGAGGAGTGATCAGTGGGTTTCTATGTCTAGATAAGGCGACACGAGGGTTGGCTGTGTAGCCATATGTATTTTGACTTCATTGTATCACGACACTTATGATTTTGATATATATATAAGATGATTCAACTTTGCGGCAACTATATGCATGTGTACCTATCTGATGTTGCTATGTGATGCATGTATCTATGTGATGCTTATGATATAGATGCAAATATGTACATGAGGAAATGCAATATTTTTGTTCTTTTATGTTTTATATGTTATGCATATGTGAATGTGAATGTATGAAATGCAGATGGATATGACGATGCAAATAATTATTTACATGGTGAGAATGTAAAATGTGCTAACATGTGTTGTGTTCAGGATGTGATGCAATTGTGATATCTATATGTATGTATGAAATGCTTAATATGTGGTAATGCAGGTGCAACTACATGAAATGCAAATTCTTTTGGCGTGTCATTATACTTAGTCATGTGATAGAAGGCTACATAGACTCAAGAAGGACGATGGAGGTCAATCAAGAAAGGGGGATGGAAGGTAGAAGATATGAAAGTGAAAGAGCTTCTTGTACGTTATCGTCATTGAGCTTTATTATGGCAAGTAGGTTATGACAATCGAGGCATATGTTCGACCCAGAAAGTCATTGTACCTATTTACATGGAGATCAGACAGTCACAAACAAGGAATGCCCTAGTTCACACTAGACTCACAGTGTCCTCATATCCTTGGATAAGCCATAGCATTACTAAGAGACAATCCACAAACAACAAAGAAAAATAGGTGACGATACCCCATCCTCGCCTTTCTAGTCAAAGACATCCTAGAGATAAAATCTCTAGTCAGAGACATCCTGGAAAAGCTAAAAGTCATGTCACCAAAAAGATAAAATCAAAAGAAAACCAAGACTCGACACCAACATCCACTATAGTCCTCAAGTTTAGTGGCTCTTGTCACTTGTATAAGTCTATTTGATTATGGTCACAATGTTTACTTTCACAAACGGATAGATAGCACTAAACCATAATGTTGTCTGAGTTTGTTGAAAGATTTGATTTGTTGAAGTTCATTGTTGCTGTTTGCTGTGTCTCATCTGAAACTGACTGAATCCATGCAATTGATACTTTATTGTGGAGAAGATGGAACTTTATTGCGGATCTGTGATGCAAATGCTGCTTTATTGCGGATTGTGCGCGGATAGACTGAAGAAAACTAGAAGAAACTGTACTCCTTAGAATAGGCGATGCTCTTAGTTCCACACCCATCACTAGACGTAGGATTTGCCTTAGCCACAGATAGGTGCTGATTTATTATGGATGGAAAAGGGGCGAAAAGGAATATTCATTATGAATGGCTAACCAATCTTGGGTAGATCAATAACAAGCCATGACGGGAATGGGTAAGTTTATTGTGAATGAATAAGTTGTGAGTGTGTGCCAAGTGAAGTGATGAAAGAGAATCCTGAAGGAGGGAGGAGCAATGTCTCTACACATGGCGCTGGTGACCCAGTTTTCACCACGGTACTTGCCCAGGGCGCCACCGAAGTGGTTTTCACCGTTGGATGAAATGTTTTTTTTTTTATTTACTTTTTTTATTTTTCATTTTTTTTGTGTCACAAGGTGCCTGCTTGCCAAGTTTTCACCAAGTAACGATTTTTTTTGTTTTTTTGTTTTTTGTATTTTTTGTATTTTTTGATTTTTTTGTATTTTTAAAATTAGGATACTTTGAAGAGCTATGTGTGAAACTTGCGAAGTTGCATGTTGTTGATAGGATCCTCCAAAGGTTCACCCTCTATGGTTGAGAGTTGATATGCACCAGATCCATATGCTGCTGTGATGATGTAAGGACCAGGCCAGTTTGGTTCGAACTTGCCCTTCTTCTCTTTGTCTTGTTGATTTTTAGGATTTTCTCTGAGAACTAAGTCACCCACCTCAAATGTGTGAGGCTTGACTTTATGATTGTAGCTGCGATGTTCCTTGACTGAATGATGTGTAGCTTGAGTGACTGTCCTCTTTGATAAAGGAACTAAGATAGAATCACTAGTGTGTGGACTATACAGGCCCGTATGCGTGTCACCTGAAGAAGTTTGGGCATCCCTGATAACAAAGTCCTTCAAGGAAGCTCCATTAAAGGTCCATGATGTATCGCCAAAAGGGGATGGATGTGTGGAACAAGTGGATGAGTTATGAAGGCTTATGACTGTGAAAAGAAGTGAAAGTAGGATAGCATGATGGAGACTTAGGATCAACAAGTGTTCTTTTTTACTTGAAATTGTAGAACTTTTGCCCCCAGTTATTTTGATATTAGGGGAGATCAACTCTTGTTCCTTTTCTTTCATAGGATTTTTATCCTTGACTTTGATTTTTGTAGAGTCCAATAGCTTTTAATTTTGATTTGGACTAAAGGACTTCTCTTTATTTTTGACTTTTAGATTTTTCTTTTCAAAGCTTGATTTTTGATCCCCAATGAGTAAGGGCTTTTCTGATTCTTGTTGATCCAAGTCTAGGAGCGGATTGGAAATGGAATGAGTGGATGAAATGGTAAAGCTATGTGAGTTCTCAAGAGGGCTGGTGATATGCTCAGTAGATTCTTCATTGGAACCACTCTTAGGACTGTTGATATCAAGAGATGTTTGCACCACTAGAGGAGATTTGCATTCAGACTTAGTAGCCACAACACTAGGTGGTTCACACCCAATTCCTTGATATTGCAAATTGTTTGTAGGTTGTTCTTGTTGACTGAATATCTTAGGAGATAGTGGGAGTTGATCAACATGAAAGATATACTCACCACATCCCATGTCTTTAAACTTGAACTTTTCTTTGATCTCTGCTTGTTTTGATGTAGAAGCTTTCAATGATTCTGGATCCACATATGCTGATGAAGGAATAGCTTCTCGATTGGCTGGAATTGTTATTTCTGATCTAGGTCACAGATTGTTGCAATAAATGAATGGATTTGGATCAGCTTTGACGGTCACTTCAACTCCATTATGTGGAAACTTGATGCAACGATGATATGTAGATGAGACTGCGCTCATTTCATGAATCCAAGGATGTCCTAATAATATATTGTATGTGAGATCCAGATCTAGGACTTGACAAACCACATCCTTTGTAACTGGCCCAACTCTGAGAGGTAAGGTGATTATTCCCTTGGATGAGCTCTCTTCATCATCATATGCCTTAATGGTAATTTGTTTGTAGAATTCATATCCTTTTCAAAATATCCCAATTGTTTAATAGTGCTCATTGTACAAATGTTTAGACCTGCTCCTCCATCTATCAGGACTCTTTTTATTCGATGTTTGTGTAGGAAGGCTTCAATGTGTAAAGATGCATTATGTGGTTGGCCCACAGAGGCGTCATCAGTTTCTGTGAATGTAAGGGAGTGTGGAATGGAAAGGTATCCCACCATGGCTTGAAATTGGTCCATGTTCAGATTAGTAGGGATGGAAGTGTCTCTCAAAGTTTTGTCAAGAATGGCTTTATGTGCAGGGGATATGTGTAAGAGCTCAAGGATGGAGATGAGTGCGAGTGTCTTCCCTAATTGTTCTACAAGGTCATAGTTAGGTTTGGTTGATGTGGAAGTGATGTTTTTAGCTGGAGCACCTTGCAAAGTGAATTTACCTTGACGAGTTGTAACATGACATTCAGAGATAGGTTCAGAAGAAGATCCAATGCCTTTTAGGACAATCTTGGGTCTTTGGGTAGAATTCTCAGACGTTTTGTCCTTGATGATAATGGTAGAGACATAATTGTCCATTGAAATGTGATTGATAGTTGAATCATTGTTATAGGATGCTCTGGTATAATTGGTCTGGTCATCTGTGGCTTTGGCTTTTCCCTTGTCATGCTTTGGGAATGGTTCGTTTTGTCCTTGATGATAATGGTAGAGACATAATTGTCCATTGAAATGTGATTGATAGTTGAATCACTGTTATAGGATGCTCTGGTATAATTGGTCTAGTCATCTGTGGCTTTGGCTTTTCCCTTGTCATGCTTTGGGAATGGTTCCTTAAACATCTCATGTTCTTGATTGGATGAGTGTCCTTCAATCTCAATGTCACCTCTATCAATGAGATCTTGTATGATGTTCTTCAGTCGATGACAGTTTCCTATTTTATGACCTTTGCTTTTATGAAATTCACAATACTCGTCATCATTCCACCAATTTGGTTTGACCTTTGGTTCATATGGAGGAAAATCTGGAACTGTGATTACTTTGTTTGCCACTAGCTTCTTGAAAACTGACTCAAGTGGTTCTCCCAATGGGGTGTACTTCCTTCGTGATCTGGAAGTTGTTTGAGTATTCACTTGGTTGTTTGTAGAGCTTGATCCCGAAAAAACAATTTTGGGTCGCACTGTATTGGCATCAACAACACCATCATTGACTGTGTTCTTGTTTTTGTTCCAAAATCTTGGCTTATCTTTTCCTTTAAAGTCATCTTTATTTTCCTTGAATATCTTAATGACTCCTTGTTCAATTAGGACCTTTTCTATTGCCAAGCCTTTTTCAATGACGTCCTTGAAGGTGGACAAACAAGCTTTTCTTAGGTCATAACCAATGTCTTTGTTTATATTTTAGGTGAACATCTCTACCATTTGTTTTTGTGGAATTTCACAAGAGCATCTGCTGGCTAGATTTCTCCATCTTTGTAAAAATGATGAAAAGGATTCTCCATCCTTTTGTTTGGTGTTGCACAAAGTAGTGACTGATATGTCTGTCTCTATGTTGTTGGAGAAATGTTGAATAAATGCCTCTGCTAAGTCACCCCATGGCTTAATACTAGGTGGAAGTTGGGAGAACCATTCCATAGCTTGATCACCTAGGCTTTGTGGGAATAATCTCATCAAATATGTCTCTTCTGAAGCTACCTCAATGCAAGCTGTGAAAAACTGTCTTATGTGTGCCTTAGGATCCCCTTTTCCTCTATACTTATCAAAGTTAGGCATCACAAAGTGTGTAGGAAATGGAGGCATTGGAATGCTTTTGTCAAATGGATAGGGACATATGTCTCTCATTGTGTATGTTGGCTTTGGTGTATTTATGTCTTCCATTTTCTTTTGTAAGTCCTTGATTTGCTGTTCCAAATTGCTCTTAGGTGGAGATCGACTTCTTGGACCATATCCCATTCTTGAACCACCGGGTGGAGGAGGAGCATGTTGCATATATGGATGATATTGATCATACACATGTTCATATGGAGGGGGTCTATAGTGATGCTGCATATATGGACCACTTGATATAGAGTCATGATGAGGAATAGAATATCTGTTTTGTCCATGTATACCATACTCTACAGGCATGTCATGAGTTTGTTCTAGTGTGTTGCCCTCAAATTTGACACGAGGTTTCCTTGTATCCAAATTTTGAACATGCCTTTGGATATCCAATTGCTTTGGTGGTTGATCCTTAGCATTGGTATGTGGTTGAGTATATTTTTCTGCATAAGACTTCCATAATGGTCTGCGAAGGTGAGTATCATAAGCTTGACCATTTGTGTATGGGATTTTTGGTTTTTGAAACAAAGATGATGGTGATTCAGGCACCATATGTGGTCCTCTATTGCCTCCACTATTAGGCCTCCTTTGATCCATGTTGAGGTGAGGTTGTTGCAAAGGTCGATTTTCCATTATTTGAGACATGTCAAAATCATGAGGTATCTTGGCTCCACTTTGTGCCATCACTTGTAGAAAATACTGTCTATCTCTCCTCATTATTTCCTCAACCAATCGATTGAAATTAGGATTCATAATGGTGTCTTCCACTTCTGCTGAATGTATGGAAAAGTTGTCCATGTTTTCATTGTGTGTATCATTGTTGTTTATAGTGTCCATGTTCTCAACATTTGCAATGTTTCTATAGGCACCCATGTCAGGTAATGTAATATGATCAAAATTGAAAAAAATATCATTGTCATACTTGTGGGAACTCATGTTTGCGGACTCTTGATCCTCTTTAGTTTCTCTCCTAGATTTTTGGGAACGGATTTCAACCATGAACTAGGTCTTGACCAAGATGTGGGAGAGTAGATGAAAATGGAAAGAGTATGGAAGACCAAGAGTTTGGATGGAATGTAAATGAATCTGAGGTTTACTTGCAATGTCCAAAATGTAAGACCAAGTATGTTTGTAGTAGAGTAGGTGTGACTTCCAAAGAGATGATAGTTTCTCTTGATGAGGTAAGTTGACCTTGACTCTAAGTAAGACCAAATGAGACCCAAAGGTGATAGACCTTGATGAGGGACCACTTAGCAAAATGTTGTTGTATGTAGTATGTTGACAAAGTATGATGAGGACAAGCAAGTGACCTTTTGACTCAAGTTTAGATAAATGTGTATGTAATGTAAGATGTAAAGCAATGATGGACTTTGTGAGACCCAAAAATAGGTTGAATGCTAGATGAAAACCTGAAGAGATAGCTTAGGAAGCTCAAGAATTCTGAAATTGATTGCTCTTGTTTGTTGGACTGTAAATTTTTCCCATTTGTGAAGTTGTTTGTTGTGACCAAATCTAAATTTTTTTGACTATTTTTCATGACAAGAGGACACAATGATGATGAAGACTCAATGTTTGCAAATGTTTAGACTCAAAATGACTCAAAGAAAAGTGTGTTGTTTGATGTAAAATTTGTTTTGCATACACTTGAAGACACAAAAGACACAATGTTTTAAATTTTGGTCTTGAATGTTTGATTGTTTAAAAGAAGTCAAACACAATTCTTATGGTTAGCTAGGACAATAGTTGTTGATCCCACATGGAGTTTCCCCTGAGGTTACGCTATTCAAAGCGGATACTTAGATGCTTGACCCCACTGGCTCCACCCTCGACACTCACTTCTCTGGGCAACCAAGCATCAGTCCCCATGAAAACTCCCCGTGGCGAACTTTGTATCTCTACTAAGAACCGTATGTGTGTGGGCCGCTACCAGAGGTCCGACCTCTTGCCCCAACAACTAGAAGGATTTTGGCTTCTAAAACAAAAAGGTGTTAGTAAGGGCATCTGCTCGTGTGGCCATTCATGCGACACTTTCAGCTCTGTAAATACAGAAAGCTCCCAGTCGGTAGGGGTTACGCCCTACAACTGATCAAATAAATTTGATCAAATGAGTTTATGGGGAGACATAGTGTCAGTATGAACTAATCAGCACATGTTATCCATAGTTTTCACCATGAATACAGTTGTTTATAGTGGTTTGGAAGAAGATGGATTTTCTTTTTCTACCACTTGGGTCATTCTCTTCTCACTAGTATTCCTAATGACCACACGGGGAGACAAGCCCTCTAAAGATGAAACAAAAGAGCCTATTGCTCAAGACACAAAAGACAATGGTTCAATTTTAGTGCACCAATTGAAGTGTTTGCTAGTCTATGAGAAAAAGACACACAATAAAGATCAAAAACCCTTGCCAAGGTCTTGCAACAAAGATTTGTTAGTAGTTTGGATTGTTTCAAATGATCACCCCTTCCTGCAAGCACACAAGTTAGGTAAATTTTAGATCCAAAAGACTTTGTGAAATAGGGGCCTTCAACAATGCATTTTGTTGACCAATTCAAAGATATGATTCATCATAAAAAAAAAAAAAACCTGTAAAATTTCAAGAGATTTCCAAAAATGTAAGAAAATCCAAAAAATTTGCTAATTTGCTCCAAAAATTAATTTCTTATGAAAAAGCATAAAAAAATCATATAAAATGCAAAATCGATCCAAAAAATTTGAAATTTTTATTGGAGAGTCTTGATGGTCTTCCAAACGTGCATAAAAATATTTCTGCAACAAATCGAAGCAGCTTGAGAGATATGAGTAAAATAATGCAAAACCCTAATTTTCAAAGATCAAATTTTGGAGGAATGATTTTGCATCAAATTTATAATCACAAACAACAGATCTTGTGTATAATTATGAGATATTTCCAAAAATGTAAGAAAATCCAAAAAATTCGTTAATTTTCTCTCAAAATTAATTTTTTATGAAAAATCATAAAAAATTCATATAAAATGAAAATTTGATCCAAAAAATATGAAATTTTTTCCAAACACTTCTGATAATGTTCTTGATCTGCACAAAAAAATTGATGCCACAATTCAAAGTCGTTTGTGAGATTTGATCAAAATAATGAAAAACCCTAATTTTCAAAGATCCGATTTTTGAGGAATGATTTTGCATCAAATTTAAAATCACAAAGAACATATCCTGTGTATAATTATGATATATTTCCAAAAATGTAAGAAAATCTAAAAAATTCACTCATTTGCTCTCAAAATTAATTTTTTATGAAAATTCATAAAAAAATTCATAGAAAATTAAAATATGCTCCAATAGATCTGAATTTTTTTTTATGAGCTCTTGATACTGTCTTCAAGTTGTAAAAAAAAGTTGGTACAAAATTTCCAAGCCGTTTGTGAGATATGATCAAATCTCTCCAAGATCTTGATTTTGTGTCCAAAACCCTAGCTGTACAAGGTTATTCTCCAAATTGTTTTACAAAACAACAATGTAGGGTTAGAAAAATCTGCAAAAAACACAAATCTAACAAAAATCCATGTCCCACGGGGCGTGCCAAAATGTATATGGTGAAAATGGATTAACAATATTGAAAGACTAAATAGATTCAACCACAAAACCCTAGCCTAACAGCAACAAAGATCTACCATAACATATGAAGATTACCTAAAACAATGCAAATCAAATGAAATCACAAAGATTATACCATCACATGTCCAATAGGGTTTGGATCTCCATTCTTCCTATCTCTATTGATCTTGCTTGATATATTTACTCTCAGATTTTATGTGCACAAGAGCTCAACAAAGAATGGAAATGTGGTTGCAAGTAGGCTTGATTGCATATGCAAGTTCGAAAGTGTAGTCGGGGTTGAATGCATAGTGAGGGTAATCAATTGATTAGGATGCATAGATTGATTAGGGTTGATAATGAAGGAAGCATCTCCTTATATAGAAGACACTATAAGAAATGGAGGGATAAGATTGAGAGGTGTAAAAGAGGTCGGCTATGATTAGAGGGTAGGTAAAGAAAATAATAAAATAATGAGAGGGTAGGTAGTGTATGAATTAAGAGATGAATGACATGTGTCATGAGTAGAAAAGGCTAATGAATGAATTAAATAAATAAAGATTCATTTAATTAATAGAAGAAGTGGGATTAAATTAAATAAATAAAGTATTTATTTAATTTAGGAAAATGGTAATTTAAATAGATAAATGTATTTATTTAAATGAGAAATAAGGCTAGAAGAGGATAAATGAATGAATTAAATAAATAAAGATTTATTTAATTAATAGAAGAATTAGGCTAAAGTAATTAAATAAATATTTATTTAATTAGATTGGACAATTTTAGGTTTCTACAATAACAACAACAACAACAACAACAACAACAACAACAGTAATAAATTAAAAAATAAAAAAAATAAAAAAAAAAACAAAAAAAAAAACAATAAAAATAGTAATGAAAGAATAATGACAATAATACTAAAAAAAAATAAGAAGGATAAAAGAAAAGTAGTAATAATAATAATAGGAAAGATAAAAGAAGAGAATCAAGTTAATAATAATAATAATAACAATAGAAATAAAATAAATAAATAAATAAGACGGAAAACAAAAACAAAATAATAATAGTAATGAAAGTAACAAAAATACTAAAACAAAATAAGAAGGATAGAAGAAAGGGAGTAGAAGTAATAATAATAATAATTAATTATTATTATTATTATTAAAAAACAAAAACACAAAAAAACAAAGGAGAAATGGAAACTAAAACAAGGAACTAGGAAAAAACGCAAAAAGATGTTTGCGAAAGAAAGGATGAGAAATCTGAGAAGACTCAAAGGAAACATAAAGTCAACCAAGGTGAAGAGGAAAAGGAAAGCTAAGGCCAAAAAGGACAAAGACGGGGAGAGGGAAGGCAACAAAGCAAGACAACAAAGAGGAAGGGGGCCAAGAGACAAGGGAAGGTCAAGAGTGAGTAGGTTGATTTCTAAGGAAACATAATAAGGGTTGCCAAGAATGACCTAAACTCCACCCTTCGTCACGATTAAGGTTCGACGAATGATTGCTAATTTCAATGGCTTCCTTGACTTTGTGTTTGAAGAAGTTGTCTTCTTACTTTTTTTTAAAGTTTTTTTTTTCGTTTCTAGAAATTTTTGCAATCTTCTCAAACCCTACTTTCCTCCTACCAACACATTATCTATTTTTTAAAGCATTCAAGGATTGATCTACAACTTCATTTTAGGTTTTATGGTTCTAGAATTTTCTCTTGTTGCTCATCTTCTGAACAGGTTCTTATTGTTAATAGTTGCTCTTCTACTTTTTTTCTCCAAAACTATTTTGAGTAATGAATATATTAAATCCACGAGATAATTAGAACCTGTTCAACAAGTTTGTAAAAATCTCCTTTTCATGCTATCTTTAAAACATATAAATACTTTCAGCAATTTTGGTTTATTCTTCTAGGTAATCGTTGCAGACATAGTGATTTGCCTGGCTGCATTCACTCAGAGGAGAAGAGGAGTTACACGTTGTTTAGGGGGATTTTTAAGAATTTCAAAAATTCATTTGTGTGGAGGAATATCAAGGACATGACGGCCAAGAAAAGTGAGATGAGTTGTGCTTTTTGCAACTCAGATGGCACATGGGACATGCTGACCACTTTCTATTTGAGGAAGTCGTTTGAGTATCATGAGGATGGGGAGTCTATCGTTAGGCCCTATGTCTCTGAGAATGGGCTTGCAGCTGGGGCTTGGATGGATAGATAGAAATTTGATGAAGCAATATTTAAAAAGAAAATAATTAATGGTACTGGATAGTTGTTTTATTACGACATTAGCTATTGTATTTCAATCGGTGAAGAATATCCTAGAAGATTATTGAAGTTTGGTCGATGAAGGGTTTTGAGATTTATGAACCGTGTCCTCTTCAAAATGATTTATCAGTGGACCTGCAAATGGTTTTCAGGCATGAGACAACTTTCTGTCATAAGTTCTTACATAATATAGTCTATCGGCTAATAATTGTATAATTTGGTAAAATGATTTTAATTTTTTAAAATTGATATTTGAATTTAAGTTGGGTATATTTTTACTATACAATTATTGTGTGTCCATTAACTTTAATTCATTATAAGAGATCTAGTGATTGTGGAAGAATCTTATGAAATTATCATTCAAACATTTAGTAGAATATCAACATTTGATCATTTTTTGTCGAAGGGCAATGATTCAACGAATATTGAGCATCCTTTAGCCAAACCTGTCACTATGTGTCTATCTGAGGAGGTGGAAAAAGAAGTGGATCATAATGAAAGGGTTTTCTCAGGCTCGGGGCTTATTGGGTGTTTTAAAGGGCTTTGGTTGAGTTTAAGTGACCTTTACAAATGGATCGCGGCTCATTGGGAACCTATTTTGGAAGGTTGTGTTCAAATTTACCTCATATTCGAGAGTTTTTTGTTGTTTTTGAAAATGAGGACGACATAGTAAGATCCTTTATGACAGTAAATGGTGTTGGGAAGACAATTATCCCTTGATGTTGAAATCATGGCATCTGACTTTTAACCCCATTTTTGAATCTTTTGATCGGATTCCTGTATGGGTTAGGCTTCCAAACTTCCCCATCTAGTTTTGGTTTGACTCATATTTTGAAGTTGTTGGCAAATCATTGGGTATATTTTTGTTGGTTGATGAAGGTTCTTTAAATCTATTGCATACTACTTATGCTCAGATCCTGATGGAAATTGATGTTTCTAAAGGTCTTCCACTAGAAATTTTTATTGAAACTTTAAAGGGAAGTTGGGTGCATCTCTTAGACTTTGAAGGAATTTCATTCAAATATAGGTGATGCTTCAAAATAGATCATATTGTTGCCCTCTATGACAAGAGTAGAGTGGAGAAATCAAATACTTGGTGGAAGGAAGTGAACCCTCTTCATTATATGGTGGAGAAAGTGGATGAAAATCATAGATTCTCTCTAGTCTTGAGTGAAGAGATTGGATCTAATGAAGAAGAGATGAAGAACCCAAAGAGATCAGGCCCACTGAAGTTCTTCACAATTATTAATGTAAGGACCCGCTTGTCCTAACCCTAGATAAACCATACTTAAACACAGTTATACTTATAACTAAATTAACCATTATTACACATGCAAAAGCATTGCAAATAATAGATAAGTACTTTGAACAACCATGCATCTCATATTTAACACGTGAAAACAAAATAAGAATGCAGGACAATGACATAAGTAAAGTATGCTTGAAGTTTTAAATGACATGCAAATCCATAATTAGGTGCGATTTCGAGTTAAGCGCGTGCATGTATAATGCAAACCGTATGCATGAAATTATTACGAATTAAATTAAACATGCAAAAAACCATAATTAAATCATGTAATTAAATATAACCATGCATGCATACAAAAAGTAAACTAAACTAATCTAAAGAAAGTAAACCATGCATGTTAGTGGGTTAGTATGTTAGTAACCTTTTCTCTTCTTTTCTTTTGTTAGTTACATTGCATGGCGACTTCTTGTCGCATTACATCATGTGACCTTATAGGTCTTTTTCATAACTCTTTCATGTGACCATTCTAGTCTTTACAATGAAATAAAATACACATCTTTAATTATTACATAAAATTTTATCTGGAATCTCTGACTTTCTCTATCTTCGGATGTGTCGCCTCCATTTGACCTGGATAACCTCCTCTCGCAAACCGGATGACAGACATATGACCTAGGCGTTTGATCTGCCCAACCAAATGAATCATAAGCTTCCTGGTGCTCTTGATAAGCTCTTGTCCCTCACGACGGAGTATCCTAACAAGCCGGTACCAACTAGCAGTAAAGGAATCCTCTGCAATCATGTAGAACTAACAACCCATCCTGGTTGAACTAACTACATGTGTTATGGCAGGAAGATAAATAAATAAATAAATATGATGGCCATCATTACCCTATTGGGGGGGTGAAGAAAATCACCCTTCCTTGGTTAGCCCATAAACAAGCACTCTCGTTCCATAATCATCCCTCATAGACAGAAAAAATAATTAACCCTTTGCGAATTAATGTCAAAATAATATTATTTAATGAATGTCCTTTATAAATTTTATCAATTTTCCCTTTATAATATAATTTCCTCAAAATCAAAGTTAAATTTTAATATTTTCAATAATTCCAATTAAAGAATCTCTATCAATTCCTATTTTATCTTGTTAGTATACTTTATATATATATATATATATATTATATATCCTCTTTTTCCAAATTTAAATATTTCCTTAAATCAATTAGAATATTTCTATATAAATAAAATAATCTTTATTTAGTATATTCTCCCTCTTTCAAATTCTATATTTTAATAGAAAAGGAAGAAAAGTCAAATAGAATGTTGCTCATGGTGGGATTTGAACCCTTGACCTAGCTATCCCAAAAATAAACTACTACCACTACACCATTGACAAATACAAAATACATTCTCCAGATTATTCTATAACTATACTTTTTTATTTTCTAACCAAATATCAACACTGAGAAAACTATTTTAATGACAGGCAAACCAAATGAGAGGGGCCTTTTTTTTTGCTACTGAAAAGAAGGAAGGAAAGATGCTGGTGTGGAGTTATGGTAAACAGAGGAGGACATGGGAAAACAACAAGTTATTCTACCCCATTTTCCTCCACGTAACTTGTCGAACTACACCCCCCCTTCTCTTAACTATGGCGTTGTTGGGACGGTGGGGAGGATGGCATGGGGTGTGACCTGGACATGCTCGCACTCCATTACCCTGCCACGCTATGTAGAACCAATATGGTAAATGGGAGGTGAGAAAGAGGGAGATGGAGGGATTTATCGACTACCCCAAAACAATAAATATGCAGACAAATAAATTCTGAAAATGATTTTCCATTCCTGGAGCAGACATAATACATGATTAAAGAGGTTGAAAGAAAACGTGGAAAAATTATAGATATTTTGATAGGAGAGAAAGATGTGGAGGAGAGGAAACCCAAGCATACACATTATCTGCTGGTCAAATAATTAGATCAAACCAAGCTTTTAATCAAAAATTTCAATAATAGTCAAATCTGAAAGAAACCAATAACAATACAATTACCAGTCGAATAGAGAGAAAAAGTTGGGTGGTGAGAAAATAAGAATGGAGCTTGGTTATTTCCTGTAGCTGATCTTTCTCCTCTCAATTCCCTTGTTGAAATTCCTAAATTGAGATCACTGTCAGCAAGAAAGTAATATCAAGACTCAGAAATGTTGGATGAAAATTTCTGAATATGGAGCCCTATATTTATAAATATTGAATTCTCTAAAAATAAAAATTAACTGATTGCATGATTAAGTTCTCAAAATAAAATAAAATAATTATTAAATGCATGATTTAAAACTCACAAAATAATTCTTAATTAATTTTATTTTATTAAATCACAATTTGTTAAAGATTTAGTTTTTAAGAAAATAATTAATTATTAGGCCCTGGCATGTCGTCTATATTTTTAATACATAAGTCTACTCCAACATTGTAGTTTTGCATGCCTTGATCATTCATTTAAATTTATTAATTAATATTTTAATTAATTTCTTGAATTAATTATCTTTATTTATTTTAATTAGTCCTCTAATTTTAGTATTTATAAGATATTATGTCTTAAATATCTTTTATATTTTAATAATTTAATTATCAAATAATTTATTTTTAATTACTCAACTAATTTATTTATTTACTCTCTTTTAAATAATTATATTATAATTAATTTCTAGCTTGATTGTAATATTAAATACTTGTATATTTAATAATTTATCCTTATTATTATTTTCTTTTTATTTTAATAATTTTAATTTTATTTCTATCAATTTATATTAGACTCCATAATTTAATTTATTAATTGCTTATCTAATTGAGTACTTGGCACAAGGTTCCAATACTTAGTTTACTACTGGCGAGCTAGAAAAACCCTTCCTCGGTCATATGTCCGCCTTCGATGGTTACCCTGCAACTTATACTTGACAAAAATTCGTCAAATTGCATTACATAAAAATCTAGCAAAATATTAACATCATTAAATAACGACATCATATCAACAAAACATCATTATTAAGTATTATTAATCATAGCAGTAAAGTAACATCATAAAATAACTAACCATCATCATTGTCACTAAACCACACAATATCATCTATCATTATTAAAAGTTAATCAAATGATCGAATATGAAAAGGTCAGCAGTAGGTATCTAACATAATAAATAAATCTAACTGAGGTCTAATTTGAGTCGTGACAATTAAAGTGAATTCAAGAGGTTCTAGGGTTGTGGTAATTGATAATGGTAATACTGCCAATTGTGCTGATAAGGTAGGCAAGGATTGTCCTCAGAAATTGGAGGCTCTTGTTCGAAGGAGTGTAATAGCGCAACAAAGAATATTGGAGTTCAACTTTGTTTTCAAAGTGCAGAGGTAAGGGGGAAGGATTTGTTGGGAGATTCTGATTTGAAGCTGCTAAAAGATGTAGGGTAGGAGGGAGGATGGACAAAGGTTAAAAGGAAGAAGGAAAAGCGAGCTAAGGTATAAGGGATTAGTATGACTCTTCACTCTCATGAGAAGGGTAGAGTTAAGTCTATAATTTGTAAACATTGACCTACTTTGTGGTCAGACACCTTAGTGTGTTTTTATTTGTGGAGGAGGCTCCTTGGATGTAGCCCCACCTAGTTTAGGCCAGTTCAAAAACCCAATCTCTTAATCAAATCAATCATTATTATCGACCAATAAAAAAATATTTGATCATTTTTAAAAGTCATTGGCTTTGTATTCAAGGAGTTTGACCAAAGGAAGATACTCTCATTGGTAAGCTCTCAACCACACCATAAGTTTTTATATGATTCAAGACGAATAGATATACATGAAGGTGATTGACCACGTAGTTACAAAAAATAGCCTAGATGGAAGTTCTTTTAGTATTATTCTCTCCTTAGATGCAAATGATATTCAAATAATTATCTTGTGTCAAATGGCTTCAAATGAATTCCTTTAAATACAAGTACATAGTGATAAATTTTGTAAGCATTTGTTTAGTTGGCTCTAGGTAGGAAAGGAATGGGTAAGAGTAGACAAAAACTTAAATTTGAATTTTGAAATTGGTAGCAAAGGAATGGTTAGGAGTAGACAAAATTTAAATTTGGATTTTGAAATTGTGGGTAATAAAACTAATCTCAAGAGCAACCTAATTTAGATTTTGTAATTTTTCTTTTAGCATATATAAGAAATTCAAATTCGAAATAATAGTTCAAAAGTTATGATCAAAGCAATAGATAACCATCTGTCAATCATTATGACAAAAATGTAACAAAATCTAGGCAAAATTGAAATGTTTATGGATAAATGCATGGATAGGCCTAATACATAAAGAATACCTAAGGATGTGCAAAAATGTGGATAATTAATGGAAAAAGGATGTTGGACGATGTCTAAATGGGAGAGTAATAACATTGGGGAAAGTGGTCAAATTCACACAAGATTGCACAATTTGCCAATATATAAATGTATTAAACCAAACTCTTAGAAAAAACCTAAATGAGAAATCTTATGGGCATATAAATTTAAGTATTATAAATATGTATTATTATGTTAATGCATTTCATTAATCAATAGATATATAAGTTAATCTCAGTTAATCATATATCATTTTCATCTCATACTTTTTATTTGATATCAATGATAGTGTTATGAAATATGCAAATGATGTATTTTTATCAATCACTTAAACTCCATATTTATTTCAATTGAATCGCTATAAAATAATTTAGAATAATCTCATAATATTCTTAACCGTTCTTACATTTAACAAACCTTTAACTATTGGTCTTCAAATATTACATTTTTTTCTAAGGTTGGATCAATTTTTGATGTATTTGTTATCAAGATGTAAAATTACTAACTATTTTAGTTTAGATAATGTCTGTGTAGAAGTTCATACAAACACATGAGCCTAGAATCATATGAAAAAAAAATACTTGTCACACAAGAGAGATCAAGGGAGAACAATATGCTAAAATAAGAAGTAGTACAAGACAATTTCTATCTTAAAGAATCTATCAAGCTTAGCACCACTCAACACGGAATGCTCAAATAAGTAGTACCTACAACTTCTATCTAAAAGCATCTATCAATCTTAGCGCCACTCAACATTCTCCTAGCTCTTTCCATCCAGGTTTGATTCATTCTTCCTACTACCTCATTTTGTTGCGGAGTATAAGGAGTATTATTCTACCAAACACTACTTGCATGTTTAAAGAACTCATCAAATTCTATCGAACAATATTCATCCCCATTGTGAAATCTTAACACTTTTATCTTATAATATTATTGCTTCATAACTAAGGCCTTAAATTCCTTAAACTTAGTGAAAATTTCAAATTTAGAATGCATAAAATAAATCCATGTGTATCTTCAAATGTCATCAATGAAGGAAACATAATACCAAGATTTACCCAAAGAATCCACATCCACTAGACCACGTACATCTAAATGAACAATTTGTAATGGTCTTTTTGTCTTATAAGTTCCTTTAAGAAGTGATGATATATTGTATTTACCAAATACACAATGCTCACATAAATCATTTTTACGCATAGAATAATCCAAATTACTACTTGTTGGGACCTTCAAAATTTAGACCCCTACAAAATCTCTCCAAATAGCCCACTTTGAGGGTTGATAACTTCACACCCTTTTATTTTCACGAGGAACCAATTTTGGATATTGTTTACCACTTATTAGAGATTTATCGTGTCCATTTGCAACTTCCCAGAATCAGATTTAATGATTTTTTTAAGTACCCATTTTGGGGGTTCAAAAAAGGTTTGTTGTTTACACACTGCTAAGTTTACCAAAGTAGCCATCTTCAAAAAATGACATTTTGCTACCAATTGATTTTCATATCAAACCAATCATTCTACGCAATTTTCTACATCTTAATGTACCCTTGTGTCAGTTTCTGAAGCGCCAAGACTTTATTTGATATTTTTCCTTAGTCAAAACCAATGCAATTTATTCAGATTTGTTGCCAGAACAGGGTTAAATCTGCCAAAGTGACCTTGCATCTTAATTTATATTTCATGACTCAATGACCTGTATGTCAAGTGGATTGGTTCTTGTAATTATTTATATATTCATATGCTCCCTTGCTTGGTTGGAACACCCAATCTCTTAGTTTGATATTTTTTCGAGCTCAAAAGAAATTGACTTTGCAAAGGTTTGATATCAGCACTTCCAGAAATTTTCAGAGAACCCAACTTTGCCTATTAATGTTTCGCACATATGATGTAATTAGGACAAATCCATTGGAACATGTCTTCTTTGTATCTTGGTGAACCAATTCCCCCAGTGGTGGCTTCCCAGTGCAAAGTTTGATATTTTTTCAAGATGGTGATTTAACGTGGTTCAAATAAGTTTTGTATGTGTATTTTCAGAAAATGCTCAAGTAAGCAACTTTGAGCATTAAAAGCTTTCACCTCAGATATTGTCATGTGAATCCGCTAGGCAGTTTGATTTTCCTAATGACACTTAGGATGTATGCCAGCGTATGGGACCCTGGGATCGTGTTTGATCAATTTTTAAAGGTATTTTCGGAGGCCACCTATCTTGTTTAGAGCATTGAGTAAGAATGCCAAGAGAAACTTTATCAGTTGCCCACTTCACATTTTTGCCACAGATGTATTTAGTTGTGGTCTGAGTGTAGTTCCAGAGTCTAGTTGTTTGAAAATGAATTTTTTTTAAGCCAAGCCCACAAGAGAGCCCGACGTTTATCAAGGCCATGTTAAGATCTAGCTTAAATGGATTTTTGAAATATTTTATTATTTAAATCATTTGGTGATTTAAATAATAGTACTCATATTAACCCAGGTGCTCTCATTAATTTCAAGAGATTAACAAAAAAAAATTGAAAATTTAAATCATTTAAATTGTTTAAATATGTGGCATAGTGTGTTAATTGGAAAGGTTAACCTGGTGGCCAATTAAATCAACGGTATAAAATGCGCGTGTTAGTCAATCCGTACTGCCGTTTTGAAGCCAGAATAGATAGACACATCCATGCGGGAGCCGAGATGGTGTTAAGAAATAAATAAATAAAAAATTGTTTTCCAATGTCAAGCCCGCTACCCCACGGAGGATTTCAACAGTTTAGTGGTGGTGCTCTCGCTGGGTCAACTGGACTGCAGGTTTGATTTGCATTATGTGAAACCTCATATTGATTTGCATGTTTGACTAGTGGTGCTCTCGCTGGGTCAACTGGACTGAAGGTTCGATCGAAAGAGGAGCTCGTTTGCTACACGGAGAAAGAGATGAGTGGGAATAAGCACATACATAGGGAGATTACCTCTTTTAAATTTTTTTATTGTGAATAACCAATCTACAACAAAGTGTGAAAGTCAGAATGTCAATGTTACAGAAAGAGTTCAAAGGTGGATAAAATTTTAAAGTAAGAATTGTGTGTGCACATTAGAGAGGAAATAATGTAATTATAAAATAATGTTTCCACTCAAAGGGTTCATACTTCTGTTGTAAATGTGTATCACATGGAACATGTCTTTACTCAGAGGTCGAAATGATGCAGCAGTGAGTTTCACTTTCACTTAGATGAAATTTTTTGAAGGAATACTTTTATTTTAATCTAGAAGAGATATTATGCAATAGTGGGATATTTGTCTCGTTAAAGAGATATTGATATTGTTTTACCAATAAGATAAAATTGCATCTAGAAAATCATATCAAGCAAGATGCCATACAAGAAGTGAAAAGGTGACGGCTGCCTTCAAAGGTAAATTATGAAAAGACAGAGCATGACAACAAATCAAACATAACATTTCACAAAATTGAGCACTAAAAATCTCTGGCTCAAGAATTGTATTTATAAGCAAATATTCATTAACTATAAAAAAAAAAATGTAGAGCAAGAGTAAGTTGCAACATTTATAATGGTAGGTGGTGAAATGGTTACACAGTCAACAAAATACTTTCATACATGAAATATATGGAAGTCTAAAAACTTCCTTTGGTCTATGTTGATCACATGATTAATTTATTGTAACATCCCCTCGTAAATTAATCATACTAAATATCCTTATATAATCTAGCAAATATGGAACGTGGCCTAAAGCCTTGTTAGGTACCCATTTACAATCACTTAGCCACTTAATAATGGTAAGAATTCACTATAATCCCCCTTGAATTACAACCACTAGAGAGTCATGCACGACTTCTAATGAAACCTAAAATATTTCTGAAAAATACAAACTTAGTCTCACATAATGCCTTGGTAAAAATATATGCGATCTAATCCTCTAATTTACAATATTGAAGATGAATAACCTGTTGTTGGATGAGATGCTTGATATAATGATTACACCTCTATATGTTTTGTTCGAGCATGAAACATTGGATTCTTAGACAACAAGATGACACTTTGATTATCACAATGAATTACTGAAGGTCATGTCTGATGTTGCTTAAGTAGTGATTGAATAGCTTGTAGCCAAGTTATTTCTTTAGTTGCTTCATTTGCAAAAGTATATTTGGCCTCTATAGTAGATAGAGCAATGATATATTGTTTCTTACTATACCATAAAATGGGACCTAAACCAAGAGAGACAACATAATTTGTAGTTGATTTGTGATTATCTGCACATCCTACCCAATCTAAATCTAAATACCCAAAAAGTTGTAGATCTCCATGAGAAGAAGAATAAACACCCATTTTGAAAGTCCCTTGCACATATCTCAAGATTCTCTTTGATGCAAACCCAATGTGGAAGCTTAGGAGAACTCAAAAATCTTGAAACCACACTTACTGCGAAAGAAATATCTAGTCGAGTGTGAGCCAAGTACACCAAAATTCCAACCAATTGCTTGTATAAGGTAGGATCGACATCCTCACTTGCCATATCCTTGGTCAACTTTAATCCTGGAGCAACTGGAGTAGAAACACTCTTACAATATTCCATATTAAAACTTTCTTAACAAATCTAGAGTATACTTGGTTTGATAGAGATAAATACCATCATCTTTCTTCCATACTTGGATTCCAAGAAAGTAGTACATAGAAAACCAAAATCTATCATCTCAAATGAATCTTGTAATTTTAACTTCTCGTCACTAATTTGGTTCATGTTATGTCTTGTAATGATGAGATCATCCACATAAAGTACAATAATTATTTGTCCGCCATCATCAAAATCCTTCACATACAAGTTTGGATCATGAGAACTATTATTGAAACCTTGGGTTTATAAATATTCATCAATTTTAGCATACCAAGCCCTTGGAGCTTGTTTCGAACCATATAGTGACTTCCTCAATTTTCAAACCATGTGTTATTGTCTTGTACTTTAAAATCCTTGGGGTTGATTCATATAGATTTCTACATAAATTTCACCATTCAAAAATGCATTCTTGACATCCATTTTGTGAAGAGACCACTTGAAATGAGTTGCCTATGCTATAATAGTCCCGATAGTGCTAATCTTTGCTATTGGGGCAAAATTTTCTATGTAGTCAATTCCCTCTTTTAGTGAATACCCTTTGGCCACTAGTCTTGCCTTTTTTTTTTCAATGCTACCATCTAACTTGAGCTTAGTTTTATATACCCACTTATTGTTGACCACATTTTTGCCTTTGGGCAAGTCCACCAATTCCCAAGTTTTATTCTTTATCAAAGAATCATACTCATTTTGCTAGCTTGTTCTCATTCTTGTTTTCCTTTATCCTCATCATATGTTTGAGGACCATTGGCCTTCATTATGGTGGTCATTAGAGCATAATTAATTTGATGAGTCTTCTGATAAATCTCTTGAAGACTCTTGGTCTTTGGAGGATTAGATTCCTCAACCATATCAAAAGTTTCCTTTGAACATTCATTTCTTTTAAAATTATTAAAGATTCATTATTATCTATGGCCACTTGTGGAATAGGAGAGGATTTTATTATATCTTCAAAACCTTCATTAAAATTGACATCCCTACTTATGAATACATCCTCCACACTAGGATCATATAACCTATATCCTTTCTTTTGATCATCATAACCCACGAAGATGCACTTGACACTCTTCTTATCAAATTTCTTTTCTCTAGTCTAATTTGGTACATGAGCAAATGCTTCACATCCAAATACTCTAAAATACTTGACATTTAGTTTTTCTCCAATCCATGCTTCTTCATGTGTGATATTTCGTAAACAAATTGTAGGAGATCTATTTAAAATATGAGAAGCATTATTGATAGCCTCAGCCCAAAGAAGAAAAGGAAGATTCTTGTATTGTAAAATACAACGTGCTATTTCTACTAAGGTCTTATTCTTCCTTTCAATGACACCATTTTGTTGGGTAGTATATCTATTAGTCATTTCTCTCTTGATCCCATGATACTTACAAAAGGATTTGAACTTGTTGTTGATATATTCTCCACCATTATCAGTTCTTATTCTCTTGATCTTATTCCCACTTTGTTTTTTCACAAACGTTTTAAACATTTCAAATTTCTTAAAAAAAATCATCTTTTTGTTTAATGAAGTAGACCCAAACTTTCCTTGAAAAATCATCAATGAATGTTAAGACATACCTAGCTCCCCCCTTTGATGTTGGGTTCATAGGCCCACATAAATCACTGTGGATAAGTTCAAGAGATTTACTTGCCCTCTATGCAGATCTTTCAAAGTTATCTCTATGCTGTTTACCAACCGTGCATCCTTCACACATGTTTCTATTTATGTTTATCCAAGGTAGTCAATCAACCATGTTCATCTTTGAAAGCATAGCCAAACTTTGACAATTTAAATTGTTGGAATGAATAATTTATATAGTAATTATTCACTTAATTGCATTAATTCACTAAATAACATGTGCCTTAATTAGTAATTAATTATTGGTATTTATTATTTAGTTAATTAATTAATTAGGGATAATTAATTAATATTTATCTCCATGCATAATGCAAACTAGGAAAAGCAAACTATGTTTAGATTTCGAGAGTCTCATGCATTTAATTAGTCTATTATGCTTTTTGTGCATACATGATTGATTCATGCATTGTGTTTCAAACTCTCAGTCTATCTTGTAGACTCCACCATTTAGGGTTTCTATCTTTAGAGTTAAATTTCTTTACATGGATGTCATATCCTTCATTGTAACTCAAGCAATTTCAAAGCAATTCAATCAATTTCATTGTTATCGTCTTCAATTATTTTCTTGTTCAATTCTCTCTTTATGTGTGACAGGTATTCTTGTAGAAGATAAATGGGCTTGTGGGATTCACATTTAATGAATTCTAACATGGTAATAGAGCGCCAGATCTAAAGATTTCTCTTCATGTTTTTTGGAGATTATTTGCATACACAGAAAATTATTCATCTTGGGTTAATTTGGAGCACACCATTAACTCCAGAAGGCTTGTGAAAGTCAGAATCGCCTTTTGTTTTGCTGAAATCGGATACCCGGAGTTCATTTTGCGAGGGTTCGAAGTTCAAGGGTTTTCTCTGTTCCAGCGGGTACCTAAAAATTTGGAGCATTTTGGGTCCAAATAGACCTTGCCATTGGCTTCAAAAGGCTTTTCAGATGAATTTTGATATATAATTTGCCTATTTTTTAGTGACAGGCGCATATGGAGCATGATTTTTTTATTGGCACATTTTACAAGGCACAAAAATCTATACGGCTGTACCACCTTCACACGCATCAGTACTTACGTCAGAATTTTTTCAAAAAAAAACCGGTTAAAAAAAAAATCATGCTTAAATATTTTTGTTAAAATATTTTGGAGGGTGCAAATTTTTTTTGGAAGGAAATTTTTTTTTTAATTAAAAAAAAACAAAAAAGTCAAATTTTGCCAAGAGAGTATGTACCAGGCCTGCATCAGTAGGTACCATGATGACATCATCATCTGCATCAGAGAATTTGGCGGACCCACTAAATTTGGAGCTCTTCTAAATTTAGTTGATTTTCTCTATTTTTAGCCCTTCAAAGTTCTAAAAAGCAGGGTGTGGTTTTTTGTCCATAACTTCATCATACGGAGGCAAAATAGGGCAAATGAGATATCGCCAGAAAGCTCTTTCTAAGCCCAATCCAGAGCTGGAGGTATTTTTTTCTTATTTTTCCATTTTGTAGGCCTTTTTGTCAGTTGAAATCGGAAGTTGTTGTTTGCACTCTCGGGGGCATATCTTGTGCATCCAGACTTTGTTTTACGCAAATGAAATATCACTAGAAAGACGATTCAGAGCTCTATCTAGATAACAGGTCCTTTTTTGCAGATTTTTTACCAGATTTTTGTCTCTTCCTTTTGAATTCAACGGTTCTTTTTTTGGTCCTATTCTGCGAGCTCCGCAATTCTTGATCTCAAAGGAATTTTGTTCTGATTTTTTAGCTCTATTATTGTATTTATCTTGTCTCAGATTTGTAATTTTTCTAGCATCATGGATAAAAGAAACATGCCTCTTCTTACCACTTCTAATTTTCTCGAGTGGAAGTCTCACATGGAGATCACTCTTAAGAAGTTGGGGTTATATTGAGTCACCATGGGTACAAAACTTGAACAACCAGGTGTTGTAGAAAAGAGGAAATGGTTCAACAGATGTGATGAGGCTTTCGACACTCTTTGCATGAGTATCTCTCCTCATCTCTTGTTTCATGTTCAGTCTTGTAATACACCACAAGAAGTTTGGGCACAAGTTGAGCTTCTATTTGGTAAGTAGGACACATTTAGGAGTTATCAGTTGGAGAATGAATTGATATGTCATAATCCTTCTGATTTTGACACGATCTAAGACCTCTTCACAAAGCTTAAGTCCTTGAGGCTTCAGTGAAAGCATTCAGGTATTGAGAATAAAGATGACCAGTTGATCCTTTCTATTCTTGCAAAGCTTGGTCCAAATTATTCTATCTTTGTTTCTGCCTTCTATGCTACAAAGGATGCTATGGGCTCCAAATACAAAATGCCTTCTCTTGATGAGTTTGCCATTCAACTCATGTGAGAACATTCCAAGTTGATTCAGATGGGTACATTGAAGTCTTCAAAAGCTTCAGCACCTCTTACTACTCCACCTCAGATGGACACAAAGGATTCATCTAGCAAAGGAAAGAAACAAAATCCAAAGACCACAGGGAAAGGAAAGGATTTCAGTTCACAGAACACTTCTAGTTCACCTTCTCCTAAGGGAGAATCATCAAAGAAAGAAAGACTACTTGTGCTTATTGCAAAAATCAAGGGCATAATGAGTCATATTGCCATCAGAAGAAGTTTCATGGATATGAGAAACAGATTTCAGAGTTGACAACTCTTCTTGCAAAGAGCAATACTCCTTCTTTTTCTTATAATAGGTCTTCTTCTTCTCCTTTATTCTAGATAGATGGATGGTCCAATGGAAAGGGTCACGCATTATGTGCAACCACTAGTTCACCCTCTTCTCAATGGCTACTGGTTTCAGGTGCTTCACACCATATGACGTCTTCTCAAGATATTTTCTCATCTTTTCAAGCTTCTCCTACACCACACATCTTGATGGGCAACAACAATGTTATGACAGTATGTGAAAAGGGTTCTATCGAAATTAATGAAGATACTTTTAACGATGTACTCTGTGTACCATCTTTGTCTACTAACCTTCTCTCTATTTATCATATTTCTCACAGTGGGACAGGGAAGAAAGTTGAGTTCACATGAGAATCAGTGCACATCATAGACAACAAGACTGGAGACATTTTTGCCATAGGGACAATTGATCATTCTTCCCACTTGTACTCCTTTTCTCATTTTGGTCCATCTTCTCCATTGTCTAAGAATCCCTCTTTTTTTTCAAGAGAGCATGTTGAGGTGAAGTCGGGTCACTTGAACTTATGTGTTGTTCCTGAGATCAGTGTTTTGACTTCTACAGCTCCACCTCCTGTTGAGTTTGCATCTGTTCAACAAGATTCCTCTTCAGCATCACCTAACATTGTAGCTCCATGCATTGAGCCCACTACTTTTGTTGTTGAGGACATATTAGAGTATGTTCATTCCCTCTCAGATGATAGATTCAACACAATTTTATCCCACCATCATTGGAGCTTCCTTTACAGGATCATCATGCATTCTCCTTTGATCAACATCCAGGTTTTCCAATTTTGCCTTACATGCAGGTTTTTCATCTTCTTTGTCCATTGAGTTTGTTTCCTCCACATTAGAGCCACATCGATTTGATCATCGATACAGGGGTTCTATCATTCTAGGGGGGATTTGAAGCTTCGGTCATCTCTCATGGGGGTTGGACCTACGTATGTTCTTGAGAGAGTCTCTTGAGACATTGGTTTTGTACTTTCTTTTTTGTTTCTCTTTTGGAGAGGAGTTTTGTTCCCACTGGGTTTTCTCCTTTGCTTCATTGCTGAGAAACTTGCATGTTTGTTCATGGGTACCTCATCAAGCTTTATGTCGGGTCCCATCTTGCACCCATCTTGCACCCATCTTGCACTCATATTTGCATGCTTTTTTCCTACATCTTTTTTGCATCTCTCCCTAGTTGTGCATTCAGGGGGTGTTGGAATAAATAATTTATATATTAATTATTCACTTAATTGCATTAATTCACTAAATAATTTGTGCCTTATTAGTAATTAATTATTGGCATTTATTATTTAGTTAATTAATTAATTAGGGATAATTAATTAATATTTATCTCCATGTACAATGCAAAGTAGGAAAAGAAAACTATGTTTAGATTTCGAGAGTCTCATGCATTTAATTAGTCTATTATGCTTTTTGTGCATACATGACCGATTCATGCATTGTGTTTCAAACTCTTAGTCTATCTTGTAGACTCCATCATTTAGGGTTTCTATCTTTAGAGTTAGATTTCTTTATAAGGATGTCATATCCTTCATTGTAACTCAAGCAATTTCAAATCAATTCAATCAATTTTATTGTTATTGTCTTCAATTATTTTGCTATTCAATTCTCTCTTTATGTGTGACAGGTATTCTTTCATAAGATAACTAGGCTTGTGGGATTCACATTTCATGAATTCTAACATAAATGACCAAATCTTTGATATCATAACTCACTTGTGGAGGATCCTATAGTAATATAAGCTTTCTTATCAACACTTGCTAAAAAATTGTATATACCATTGAACTCTCAACTCCAATTGCCACTATTTTATATCCATCATTAATATTCTTAATTAAACACTTATTTGAATAGAACTCCATTTTATAACCATGTTGAGTTATTTGACTCACTGAGAGAATCTTTTTGGTTAACTTTGGTACAAGATTCACATCTATTACTATCCATTTTTTACCATCATTTGCTTTCATTGAAATTGAACCTATTCCTTCAATTGCATGTGAACTATCATTACCAAGAAATATTCTTGCACCTTTTGTTTCTTCTAAAGTGTTAAAGATGTTTTTGTTGCAAGTCATATGGTGACTAGGTCCTGTATCTATATACCATGTGTCACTTGAATTTCCTTGAGTAACTAAAGAAGCTATCATTAAATTATGATCACCCTCCTCTTGATCAAAACAAATAGAAACACAAACAAATCAACACACACCAGAACACTCCAAACATGAGAAAAATTTGATTGCCTTCTTTCATTAAATTTCCTTTGTCCCCTTACATTAGAACATCGATCATGTTTATGCTCTTCTTATCCACAATTATAACATAATATTATATAGCATTTTCTCTTTTATAAAATTTTACTTTTATAATTTCTCCATTCATTATGTTTTTGAAAACAATCCCTCTGTTGATTATACCTTGAATGATTCCATTACCTTTGATCATTTCTATGTTGATTCCCTTGATTTTGTCTTTGATTTTTATATGATTTACCTTGAGTACATAATTCTTATATTTTATTTTCGCCATAAATGCTTGAGAACTCTTACTAGACTCACCTGTGAACTTTTTAAGCCTATCTTCTTCATTTAACAAAGCACCATAAACTTCTTCTAGTTTGTTATTCTCAAATTTTCTAGTCAGGTCCTGTTGGATTTTGCCAAGATCAAGAAGTCATTGAAATGTACAAGATAGAGACATAATATGGGACAAGAATAAACTGTATTCTCATCAATAGAAAATGATCAATAATCAACTGGATTATCATTGTTGTTACATACAATGTAGATGAGCCTGCTTATATAGGCAAGGCTAGGGATATGTATGAGCACACAAACATGACATGTGGCTCAATAAGAAACAAGGGTAGGTAGGAAATAGGTGTGGGTAGGTAGGAGAAATAATATAATATTCCACATGAGGTGGATCACCCACCGAAGGTGGAATTATCACTCCACAATAAGTGGATATGATAGTGTAATAACAAGATCAACACCATAAGAGGTGGAATTTCTCCTACACACACTATCCTAATGTGGCACAAACACCCAAGTGTCTCATATCCAAACTACTATGAAATGCATTATCCTAAGTAAACTTAAGTAAGTGTAATAATATCCATGATGAATAATTATTTACACCAACACCCCCCCTTAAGTGCAACTTAGGGGAATGCACTTAAGTCTACAATGCAACTAAGCAATGCAAGATGGGTCCCGGCTACGAGGCCTTGTTAGGTACCCATGCACAAATGCAAATGCATGCAAACCAATGCAATGAAATCTCTCACAAAGTGGGGAAAGAGAGAAAAACCCAATGGGAAAAAACCCTCCCCCAAAAAGAGAGATGAAAGCTATACAAGAGAACTCTCAAAGAAGTATGTGAGGAACAAAACCCCATGTGAGGAAATAGTCCCCCCCATATGAGAGAAGAAGAGAAGTCAAACTGTGATCATCCCTCAATGAAGAATCTGCACCAATGATAGAAGCTCGATGTATGAAGAAACTGCTCCATGAACGTCGAACAACATTCCTCCCCTTAGGAAGAAACAAAACCAAAGGTGTATCCATGAAGTCTCCCCAATCATGAAGGGAAGATGTATGAAGAAAACTCATGATGAAAGGAATCTCTGAAAACTGCTCAAGTGTCCCCATGTCGATGCTAAAAGATACCCCTTCCAAAGGTGGTGAACTGCTCCACACTGCTGAAAAAGGAACTCCAACATCTAGTGAAGATGAATGTAGAACAATGTCCAAAGACTCATGTGTCTCCTCAAAGAATAAAGAGACCTCCTCCAACTGCTGTACATAAGTATCCACAATCATGTCAACCTCGAAAGAATGATCATGTAGAGAATGAACAAGAGGGTCAGAGTGTGCCCTCGCAACAATCGAAGAAGGATCATCTTCATCAAAGAGAAGATGTATGTCATCAATAATGTCTCCCAAATCTGCAATGTAGGATTCCACAAACAAACCTGTAATATCTGTCATGTAATCATCCCATGAATCTGAAGCTGGAAGACAATGTATATCCTGCTGCACTGAATCACATGAAGGCAAAACTGTCGCACTATCTGTATCATCAGGTACAATAGGTGATGTGATATCAATATGAGAAGATGAAATACAAGACTCAAGAACTGGGTTACATGTGAGAATCCCCATGTTCAAGTGTCCAAATTTCTCCTCAAAATCTGAATCATCATAATAAGTGTGATCATCATGTGTAGAATCATCAAATGTGAAATCATCATCATCAACAAAATCTGAAAAGGAGTATAACCGAGATGCATGATCAACCACCCCAGTTGCAATGATAGCTCTAGTCTCCATGTCTCTAATAAAAACTGAGTCAGGTGTGAACTCCACAACTCTCTTAGTTGCGCCATGTGTGATTTGATAGATAGAAAGGAGATTGTTTGTCAAGTGGGGTACACACAACACATCATTGAAGGAGTTATCCCCAATGTCAATAGATCCTTTCCCAATCACATCCATGTATGTATGATTGCCCATCAAAATCTGTGGCATGGTGCAAGGCTCAAATGTAGAGAACATAGACTGTGAAGATGCCATATGATGAGAAGCCCCTGAATCTAGAAGCCATCTCTCTGAAGTATGATTTGTTGTAGCACATAGAGCTTTTCCTTTTCTTGTTCCAAAAGAGTGAGTTTTTCCACTTGTAGAAGCCATGAATGCTTGCCCTTTTCCTTTTGAATGTGAGGAAGTGGAAGTTGATGAATCATCCTTCTTGTAGACTTTAGGCAAATCAATGTTATGCTTTTTGATGATATGTGTGAGCTCATCAATCTTCTTAGTATGGCAACGATGTTCCTCATGACCAATCTTTTTACAATAAGCACAAGTAGGTCTCTCTCTCTTTGGTGAATTATCTTTCTTGGAAGAAGATGAATCTCCTTGTTGTGGAGAAGATGATGCTTTGTCTTTAGGTTTTGATTGCCATTTCTTCTTGTTTGAGTTGTCCTTTCCTTGATTTCCTTTGTTTCCTTGGTTTGCCACTAATGCTTGAGACTTAGAAGAAGTCTTAAGAATGCCCATGCTTATCAACTTAGTTTGTTCCATCATCAACATTTCATTGAAAGCATCAAATGTAGGCATTTTGTAGCTTGAACCCATTGTCATTCTATGAGTTTGGAAACTAGAAACAAATGCTGCATATTCTTGTGGAAGCTTGCCTATCAAGTTGAATATCAATTGAGTATCCTTCTTATCAATGCCACAATCTTTGAGTTGTGCCCTCAACTCATTTGCCTTAGTGACATAATCTTGTATAGTATCAAAGTTCTTGGGATCTAACATGGTGAGATCACTATCAATTTGATATCCCCTAATCTCATCAACTTGACCATACAAGTCTTGAAACTTTTGCCAAGCATCCTTGATTAGAGTGCATTTCTCAATATGAAAAATGAGATCCTTTGATACATACTTTCTTAAGGTACCAATTGCCATGATATTTTTAGTGAGCCAATCTAAGTGACCAACTGGATCAGCCTTAGGATCTGCTGGAGCAACAATAGTTCCATCAATGTAATGAGTGAGTCCTTTTTCCATAAGTTTACTCCATGCATCAATTTTCCAAGTAGCATAATTATGTGGAGTTAAGAGAGGAAACTTAGAAGAACCCATAGCAGCAAAAAGGAAAGAACACAAGAGCACAAAAGCACAAGAGACACCCCCCAAATTCAATCAATCAAATTACCCCCCCAAAAGTGATGATTTTGGCACTTTATACTTAGTGCGATTACAATGAGCCACTTGCAAAACAAGGAAAAGTGGGCTTATGATGCAAATTTTACAACTTCTCAAATGAGATACAAGAGACTTCAATCAATAGTGCAATGAATCTAACTGAGATTCAAGCAAATATACAAGTACCATGTGAGCCAAAAATGGCCTAAATCTGAAAGTACAATTTCTACTTACAATGACATCAATCTGATAGCATCATGTGAAAGTAGACAAAAAAATACACACTTTAAAAAAAAACGGCACCTGAAAAGGAGGTCGTATGACCCCAAACGAAGCCTCTGAAGTTGCAAAAACTGGGATTACTCAGGGAAAGTCACCAAAAACTGCATTTTTTCTGAAAAATCCGTGCATCAAAATCAAAAAATTATTTCACCACTGCGGAGAGCATGAAATTCTAGCCCATTTCAAAAAAAATTGCACCCAAAAAGGAGCAAAAATGAGCAAGTTATGGCCATTTGAAGTTGAACTGCAAATTCAAAAATGCAAATGAGAGGGGGTCAAAAAATTTTCAAACCCTGCTGATGTGGCGCTGACGTCAGAAAAACACTGTGTTAAATTTGACGGCCGTATGACGGTCGCCAAAACTTCTCTCTCTAGCTGACTGGGCGTCCGTACCGTACCGTACGGATGACGTGGATAGCTGACTGTACTGTCCGTACTGTACGGAATATGCGACGTGCAGGGTGATTTGGCTGCTGATGTGGCAGTCCGTACTATCTATGTGGCGTACGGATTAAGTGCGTGGCAATGTACGGAGTATCGCGTGGCACGCTGACTGTACAAGGCCGCCGGTTGATGACGTGTCGGAGGATGAGCTGACTGTTTGCTGCGTGGCGGTGCTGCTGTCCTGTCCGCGTGGCTTGCCGAGGGCGGAGGACCTGCGGAGGCGAGGGGAGCTGCTCCGGCGGAGGGACGGGCGCCAGAGGAGACGCTGGGAGGGGGCCGCTCGCGGGAGGTGCGGCTGCGACGAGCGGTTCGTGGGCGCTGCAGGCACGGATGCGACGACACGGACAGAGCTGCAGGGTCTTTGGCGCGTGGTACGTTCTGCAGCAGACAGGGTACGACGAGGACACGGCATGCAGGATGTACAACGCGCAGAGGGTACGGAGTCTGCTACACCTGCGACCTGCAGGTTACGGAGCACGGGGGGGGGTCTGCGAACCCCCCAAAAAATATATATATATATTTTTTGATTTCTTTCAATTTTTTTTGCTCTTTTCAAATTATTTTCGATTTTTTTCAATCTTTTTGATTTTTCAAAACATTTGTAGAGAAATGAAAATTTTTTTTTGAAAAAATTATATAAAATTCGAAAATCCGTACGATAAGCAAAATTGGGGAAAATTTTTTTCCTCACCAAAATAGGCCAACTTTATAACCAAAATTCATGGAAATGGCCTTCCGGACGCAATGGCGAGGTCGGATCTGGTCTAGGACGCCTCCAAATGACGATGCTCCTCAGATCTTCCTCTTAACGTCACAATAATGCCTCTTCAAGGCGAATCAATGAGACTCCAATAGCTCTGATACCATGTTGGATTTTGCCAAGATCAAGAAGTCATTGCAATGTACAAGATAGAGACATAATATGGGACAAGAATAAACTGTATTCTCATCAATAGAAAATGATCAATAATCAACTGGATTATCATTGTTGTTACATACAATGTAGATGAGCCTGCTTATATAGGCAAGGCTAGGGATATGTATGAGCACACAAACATGACATGTGGCTCAATAAGAAACAAGGGTAGGTAGGAAATAGGTGTGGGTAGGTAGGAGAAATAATATAATATTCCACATGAGGTGGATCACCCACCGAAGGTGGAATTATCACTCCACAATAAGTGGATATGATAGTGTAATAACAAGATCAACACCATAAGAGGTGGAATTTCTCCTACACACACTATCCCAATGTGGCACAAACACCCAAGTGTCTCATATCCAAACTACTATGAAATGCATTATCCTAAGTAAACTTAAGTAAGTGTAATAATATCCATGATGAATAATTATTTACACCAACAGGTCCAATGTACGAATGAAATTATTGTACTCATCTGGAAGACTTTCAATTAAACAATCTATTATTTCAGTTGCTTCATACTTAACCTTCATCATTGCAAGTTGATTTCTTAAATTTTTCAATTTAGCAATATGATCATTCATACTATCACTTGCTTTCAATTTCAAATGACACTAATACATTTGGCCTCAAATTCCGACGAAGGTTTTCGACGGACAAGGCATATTGTGATCAAATTTTATTTTTATTACAAGAAACCAACGAACTCGGGCATTTTTGTAAAAAAAATCAAATTTGATCACAATATGCCTTGTCCATTGGAAACCTTCGTCGGGACCTTTTGAAGCTATTTGTATGCATAGAAGCCTATGATCAGTAGGACTTACACTAGCGGTGAAGGGAACATTTGGTCTTGTCGATAGCTGATGAAGCTATCGGTAAGACATACACCGATGCAGACCTAATGTATTGAAGGGAGTTACACCGATGAGAAACTCATTAGGGAAGGTCATTCACATCACCAAAACAACTTTCCAGTTATCCCAATGCCCGATGAAATCATCAGAGAGACATACCCTGAAAAACACTATACCAAGGAATGAAGGAGTAAGTTACAACGATGGCGCCGAAGAGAGAAATTACATTAGGGAGACCTAAGCCAATGAGTCGTTATTATATCAGATTTTAAAAGTAAGCAAAGTGTTCCTATTTAATGCTCACAATAGGCTCGCACGAAGAAAATAAATAGAATGTTAATCATTTCAAATTGAGCAGTGAATGCAATTGTTTGGAGTTGCTTAGCTTCAAGTCCTTTCGGTAGGCAGCGTTAATCAGCAAAGATTGGAGCTTTAAGACTAGGAAGATAAGAATTTTTAGTTGCAGAGATGGAATCATCTAGCTCGATAGGAAGAAAGAGGTTGATGAAGAGTATAGAATCAAAGGCTAAAATGTCCAAGACGGGGGAGGATGTCCCTGCTAGAAAATTGAATCAGGACATGATAGACCAAATGCAAGCACCCGGGCCAAAATCCAGGAGGTCAAAGCAACATTTGTTAGGAAGGGACCAATTGGAGGATAAGTATAAGAATGTTGGGGAAGTCTGGACAAAGGTGAGGGGCTATGAGCTATTCATATTTCATTATTTAAGAAGGAATAAGGAAATACCCCTCTGCAACCCATGGTCAATTAACTTAGGAAAGCTAAATGTTCCTAATGTTTTTGTAAATTTGAAAGTTTTGGAGATCTTGGTTAGAAATTATGACCTAGTGGGAAGATGTATTCGGGCCCCAAGCGGGGATGCATTGATAAGGTTTTCTGAAGGTACTATTAATGAAGTGTTCAATCTAGGGACTCGTTTAGACATGCCAGTGTCTTTTGGACAATTGGAAGAAGAATACAGGTGAATGGATACTTCATATTTGGGAGGGAAGTTGGCCATTCATAGGAAAGATCCAGGGATGCTTACAGAATAGGATGGGCCACCTTTCAACATTGACCTTTTTAGACAATATTTGCAATATACTTACATGTCTTGTGGGCAATTGGGAGGTGTGGAGGTTCCTAATTTAATGAACATTGGACCTATGGTCTTGGCCTCTAATATTCAGATGTATGAACCTAGGCCTTTCGATTATGCTTCCTACTTGGTAAATAAACTACATGAGGGTTTTCTCGACCTCTAATAAAATCCAAGCCCTCATTTCAAATTCTATTCATTGTTGATGCACATTTTGTTGTTTTATGGACAATCTCAGGGAATGTGGCCCAAAGAACTAATTTTGCATACTAGAAACAAAGAAGGTGAAGAGCAACCAATCCAGTTATGGACTTCCATTTGGGACTCTTGTTTCATGAGGTCCAATTATATTAAATTTAAGGAATGGATAGTTAAGCCTATTTGCAGAATATACGGTGTCCCATGTGATTATTCTATTTTAGATGAAATCAAAGCTTTTTTTAGACCAAAAGAATTTGATAGCAAAAAGATAGTAGACCATAATTAGGGTGATTGGCTTGTAGACAAATACTTCACATGCTTTCGATTTTATGGGTTTGAAGGAATCCCATATATGTTGCCAAAGTGTGTTCCTGACAGAATTACCTATTTAAAAATCACAAGGCAGTTGAGCGTTTCCAATGCGAAAGACTTTGCAGATCTGCATAAGCAATCTTTTCTACCTGGTACTCTTAGTTTTGGGGATTTTATAATTGTCTCTACAAAAGCCTATGAAATTATTAATTGAAAGTTGATAGAATAATATAATTTGTTTGAGCACTTTTCAAGAAAAAACTATGACCTAGAGGGGTATATTCGTTCCTGCAAAAAGAAGCAAAATCTAGGCAATTGTCCTCATATTGGTTTGGAGACATAGGATGTATTTAGAAACATGGAGGAAGTGAAAGCTCAGGTTGTCATTGATGATTTAAATAGGAAATTGGAAGAAAGAAGGCAAAAGCTAAGTGACATGGACTTTGAGGAAGAAGAAGAAACTAAAGAAAATGAGACTGAGGATGTTGAGTTTGTTTCCAGGTCACAAGCAAAGAAAGTAGAACAAACACAAAATGAGGATGATCAAATTGTGGCCACATTGCAAATTAACCAAGATGTGAGGTTGGGGGAGCATATTGCTTTTGTGTCCGATGATGTATTTGTTAAATCAAAAGAATTCAAAACACTTCTTTATAATTTTAAAGGTAAAAGGCAGAGAGAGTCAATCCCTAATGTGACCCCTGAAAATGAGGTTGAATTGAAAAGGAGGTTTAAGAGCAGACATTGATGCATAATTGTCAACAATGACTCCTCAAAAGGGAAAACAAATGTTAGCAGAGGCTGGAATAATAATTTTTCCAGGATGGGATATGAGTGCCTCATTTATCTTTGATAGTTTACTTCATTCTAAAAATAAAGATTTAAAATTGGATATTTAGGGAGTGAATGATGTTTTCATTGGTTCTAGATTTGACCAAGATGAAGAAGCTTTGTTGTTGTGGGATTTGTACCCACCAAACAAAAGGCCAAAAAACATTGACGTTGACAAGGCATTTGGTCACATGATGAAGTTAAAAGTTGGTGAGATTGATCCTATCGTCTCTGCAGACATTGGAATGGATATTTCAAAGTTTAATAGATCACAGGTGGCAACAGTGGTTCGAGAGAGAGATCAATACAAAGCTATGTATGAAGAAGTCCTCAGAAGAGGTGGTCAAACTATTCCCCTATTGCCTTCCGCAGACAACTCAAGATGGAAGAAGAGATGTGAATAATTATAGTAGGAGAATCAAAGGATTCTCAAACAAATGCAAAATGTTAGATATGATACTACTTCCTTTTTATTAAATAAAAGATTTGAAAAATTAAAGGGTTATCTAGAGGAGTTTTGGACTATTTTCCAAAAGAACATGGACAATATTGTATCTCAAAATAGGATGAAGAACAGGTTGGGTGTGAAGTTACATGAGAAAACTTTAGAAGGAACATATGCAAAAGAGATTGATAAAATCAATAGGCTCCTGGCAAAACATAAAAAAATTGACACCCAATTGCAATCAGAATTTGATGAATGCAAGGACACGTTTAAACATGGAATTCCAGCATTAGTCGATCAAAGAGGGGAAATTAAGGATAAAGATAAATGGATTTTTGAGTGTCAAAGTCATCTTAATGTTGCCCATAATGTTGCTTGGATGGATGGGATTGGTTTAAAGGAGACCACAACACAAATGGAGCAGCTTATCACTTTGGAAATCATTGTTCGAGATGTCATCTTTGTGTTGGCATTTTCATGAAGATTGCATTAATGAAGTATAAGTGTTGTCATCGATGTCAATTGTAACCGGTAATGGAGTTGTATTGCAACCGGTAGTTGAGAAAGCAAAGGAAACTGGTATTACTATTGAAGTAGTGAGATCAACTAGTAACCCTACCCGTTGATATGTTGATCCCTAACCGATGGAGATTGGTGAATTAGTTTTTTTGATCCATGGTCGAATGGTGATAAAAGATGATTATGCCACATGATGCACATGATAAATTTTAAAGTGGTTTTGGTGTGTAGAGATAATTGTTTTATCTTGAGAATGAGTGAGTACATTACATGAAGTGGAAACCGCGCGATGAGTTACAGGATCCTATGTGCGGTGATCAAGGAGTGGTCGAGGTTGTCTTATACAATGTGCATATGATTGCTATGTAATCCAATGGTTATGTTTGAATCGATTTGTTTGTAATCTCTATGAGATCTTGGGTTTTGTGATGTCTTACCGACCTATTGTTTTGCTTATAAGGTCTATGAGTTATTTTGTTATAGTGTTGGCAATTTTGGTTAAGTGTCAGTGTGATTGATTACCGAACCAGAAGGAGTATCTGCAGGATGTTTGAAGGTAGATAGGAGCATGAAAAGGATCTGATCAAGAAGAGTAGTGCTATTACCAGATCAGAAAAAACCTTGTTGTTCTCTAACAATTACAACAGTTAAATCCCTTTATCGGGTAAGATTGAACAGGCTTGGTGTTTTCTAAATCCTCTAACCAAGTGATCCATTAGCTTGGAAATACTCTATCAAGGTTACTCCTAACAGGGTATTTCCTTTAACATGGTATTGTAGTCAATCCCTTAATTGGGTGGTCCTTAATCAGATCTATTCCTAACAAGACATTTTTATAAAGCTTCTAACAAGGCTTGGCTCCTAACATGGCAAACTTTAGAAGAGTTCAGAATACTTGTGGGTATTCATCCCCATCGTGGTTTTTCCCATTTGGGTTTCCACATCAAAAATCATTTTGTCAAATGGTGAATGGTTTTTGTGGTTATGTTTTGATATGGTTAATCTGTTTAACTGGTAAAGCTACTTAGATGTGTTAAGATGACCAGAAGTGATTTGAAATGTGCTTTTACTAATGGTAGTAAAGTGGTTTGATGTTTTGGTTAGATGGTTTAAGAGTTTCAGATCTGTTACACTGCTATTTTTGTTATGCTAGTCAACTGGTAAACTTGACAGTGCAGTTGCAGTTTATAGTTCAGTGTTGAACCAGTTAGTTCAATGATTGATTATGAGTTGGGTTTTGAGCTTGGTGAAAGTTTATTTTTTTTCCATCTACTGATTCAACCCTCTCTCAATAGTTGTTTGAATCCTTATTGATTCATCACATCATCAATTGGTATCAGAGCATTTCAGGTCCTCTAGTGTCTAAGCCTAACAACTTGAGGTAAAGATCTAGGAGAACATAATGAAGAAAGAAGGTTTGAAGTTCAACTGGGAAAACTACAGAATCTAGAGTGATAGGATGAAGATATATATCAAAAGCTTAGGAAGTCAATATTGGGAACATGTTGTGACCAAATATAACTTGCCTAGTGAGATTATGTTTGATGATCAAAAGAAGGTGCAAAAAAAGAATAATCAAGCATTGGAGGCCATTATTAGTTCCTTTTCTGATTCAGAGTATGTTGATGTCCATTGTTTGGAGACTGCTTATGATGTGTGGAAGAAACTTGAGGATATCTATAGCGGTGATGAGCATGTCAAGATTGCCAAAGAGGAGAGTCTGAGAGGTAAATTTGATGACATGCAGATGGTTGAAGGTGAGAATATTCAACAGTATGGTTAGAGGATCAAGGAGATAGTTGGTGAGATCAAAAGTGTTGGCGGTAAATTGGAGGATACCATAGTGGTTAGTAAGGTGTTGAGAACCCTTCTACCGGTCTATGCTATCCGAGTTGCAGCCATTCAAGAACTCAAGTCTATTGATAAAACAAAGGCAACTCTTTACTCCATCATTGGTAAACTAACTACATTTGAATTAAATAGTTTTGATGGGAGTGTTAAAAAATTGAAATCTTTATTTAGAGCTTCAGTTTCTAACCCATTGATAAGGAAAAGCAGAGAAGCTAGTCACAGTCATGAGTCTAGATCTAGTAGAGAAGTTGATGATGAAGACAGTTTGATTGAGCTTGAAGCATTGCTCACCAAGCGGTTACCCAAAGGTACCAGTAAGTACATAGGTAAATTACCTTTGAAGTATTTTACTTGTAACTAAATTGGACATATTGCAGCTAACTATCCAAATGGAGACAATGAGCATAAACGAGAGAAGTATAAGAAGTACAAAGGAAAAGGTAAAATAGATTGCCTCATTGCAGTTGATGGTGGAATCACAGATGACAAATATGAGGGAGATGAGAATAAAGACATTGTATTTGTTGCCATTAAAGAGGAGACATCATATCAAAAGGCATTAGTCTCTCACATGGATAGTTCTGATGATTGGATTATAGACAGATGTTGTTCACACCACATGACCGGTGACCAGAGTAAGTTTCTTACTTTGAAGGAACTTGATGGAGGTGTTGTGAGATTTGGAAATGACTCACCCTGCATGGTAAAATGAAAGGGAACCATTTCTCTTAATGGAAAGAGCAGTGCAGATGATGTCTACTGGGTTGAATGATTGAAACACAATCTTTTTAGTGTAGCTCAACTCAATGACAAAGGTTATCCACTAGAATTCAAGAATGGAATGTGCAAAATCTATGGAAGAAAAGGTGAACTGATTGCAACCGGCAAACAAACAAAAGGTAACCTATTTCACCTAAATCCTAAAGTCAACAATTGTTTAATTTCTAAAGTAGAAGATAGTTGGCTTTGACATCGAAGATTTTGTCATGTAAATTTTGATAACATTGTAAAAATCAGTAAGTCCAAGTCAGTAAGAGGTTTGCCTCAGCTGGACAAACTAGTGAATGCTTTGTGTAAGGAATGCCAGTTAGGGAAGATGGCATCCTCAAATTTTAAGAGAAAATCTTTCTCAGCAAAACATTTGCTAGATTTGGCTCATACAGACCTTTATGGACCAATAAGGACTAGAAGTATTCAAGGTGATCGATATTTTATGATCTTCATTGATGATTGCTCAAGAATGATGTGGGTCACATTATTAAAGGAAAAAAAAGAAGCCTTTAGTAATTTTAAGGCATTCAGGGCCTTAGCTAAAAAGGAAAGTGGAAAGAAGATAAAGTGCTTAAGAACTAATCAAGGTGGTGAATTTACTTAAGAGGAATTCACTAGATATTGTAAAGACAATGGAATTAAGAGGCAACTTTCTGCACCTAGGACACCATAGCATAATGGTATTGCAGAGAGAAACAATCGGTCAGTTGTTGAAGTTGCTAGAACGATGCTAATATAAGGAGGTGTAGCCAAAACTTTCTGGAGAGAAGCTGTCAGCACAGGTGTCTACACTATGAACCAGATATTGGTTAAAAGAGGTAAGGATAAAACTCCTTATGAATACTGGTATGGTAGATCACTTAATGTCAGTTACTTTAAGAATTTTGGCAGTAAATGTTTTATCAAGAGAGGTGACTATGTTGGTAAGTTTGATGCTAAGAGTGATGAAGGCATATTTCTTGGTTACTCCACCAAGAGAAAAGCCTACAAATGTTACAACAACCAGACAAAGAAAATCATTGAAAGTGATGATGTCCAAGTGAATGAGTGTCATGAAGATTCATGAGAAACCAATGAGGAGAAGAAGGAAGATGAACCTTACATTCTGATCTTGGAGGTAGAACCAGTGAAGCCAGAAGTCGGTGAAATGAATGCTATTGTACCAGTTCAACCAGAACAGGTAGATTCCACAGAAGATGAAGAACGTGAAGAACATGATGATCATGATCATGTTATTCCCAGGTATGTAAGAATCAATCGTAGTCCTAATCCGATTATTGGAGATAAAGATGTTGGTGTGTTAACCAGAAGAAGAATTAGAGAGAATTCTTGTATGATCTCCACTATTGAGCCTAGAATAGCAAAGGAAGCCTTTGGAGATGATCACCGGATCAAGGCTATGGAAGAAGAGCTTGACCAGATTGAGAAGAACAATAAATGGACCCTAGTACCCAGATCAATGAACAACAATGTAATAGGTACTACATGGGTATTTAGAAATAAACTGAATGAAGATGGAGCAGTAGTAAAAACCAAAGCCATATTGGTATGCAAAGGTTATGCACAGGAAGAAGGAGAAGACTATGGCGAGACATTTGCACCAGTTGCTAGATTGGAAGGTGTTAGGACTCTACTTGCATTTGCAACATTTAGGGGATTCAAAGTATATCAGATGGATGTGAAGTTAGCATTTCTAAATGAAATATTAGAAGAGGAAGTCTACATTGAACAACCAGATGGTTATGCTTTGACTGATGCAAAGGATATGGTGTGTAAACTACACAAGGCACTATATGGTTTGAAGCAAGCACCAAGAGCATGGTATGAAAGACTACATTCACACTTGGTGAAGATTGGTTTTCAGAGAACTAGTGAAGACAACAATATATATCTCAAGACTGAAGGAGATAAGATACTGGTTAGTGAGGTATTTGTGGATGATATCATTTTTGGAGGCACTGATGACATAAGTGATGACTTTGCAAATGAGATGAAAAGTGAATTTGAGATGTCTTTGGTAGGAGAGATAAAATTATTTATAGGTTTGAAAATTCAACAGATGAAGAGTGGTATTTTTACCACACAGTCCAAATATGTGAAAGAGGTATTGAAGACCTTTGGAATGGGAGACTGTAAACCAGTTGGGACACCAATGGTTATAGGCTGTAAACTGTCTAAGGAGGATGATGTTGCATCCATTGATGAAAAGGAGTACAGGTCTATGATAGGGAAACTGCATTATGTTATTCACAGTAGACCGGATATTGCTCATGCAGTTGGATTAGTTGCCAGATTTCAAAAGAACTGAAAGGAGACACACATGGTAGCAACTAAAAGAATATTCAGATATTTGGAAGGTATAATTAATTATGGATTATGATATCCATATGCAGGTAACTTTGATTTGAAAGTATATACAGATGCAGACTGGGCAGGAAATGTTGATGACAGGAATAGTACAACCGAAGGTGCATTCTTTCTTGGAGGAAGGCTTGTATCTTGGAGCAGCAAGAAGCAAAGTTGTGCATCATAGTCGACTGCTAAAGATGAATATGTTGTAGCGTATATGAATTGTACCCAGGCAATCTAGATGGAACACATTCTAGAATGATTCAAGTTGAAGATGGATTTTATGTGATGATACCAGTGAAATAAATATTTTAAAGAACTCGGTGTTGCATGCTAGGACCAAGCATATTGAGTTGAAATATCATTTCTTGAGAAAGAAAGTGCAGTGTAAAGATGTGTTACTGGAGCATGTATCTACTAAGGAACAACTAGCGGATATCTTTACCAAACCTCTACCTAAGGCTACTTTTGAGTATCTTAGAAGTCAGCTAGGGGTTGTGCCCCTACATGAAGTTCATTAAACAAATGTTGAAGAAATCAATCTTGGAGCTTATTGAAGATCTTGAAGCAGGATTGGTGTAGAGTGGAGCTATACCACAGGGGGAGCAGGAAGTTGCATAACAGTGAAGTATGACACTGTATGTTTTACTTTCATTTTGGAATTATTGTCAAAGGGGGAGAAGAACTGTATGATTGATAGGGAGAAGAACTGTAGGTAGTTACCAGCTGAAGACATCGAAGACATGGAGAATTAGTTGAAGGATAGTACATGGAAAAATATAAACCAGGATTCCTATACCTATGTATGTGCATTACTCTCAATCATCACAATCAAAGGGTATTGATATTTGTATTACCATCAATGCCAAAGGGGGAGATTGTTGTCATTTTCATGAAGATTGCATTAATGGAGTATAATTGTTGTCATTCATGTCAATTGTAACTGGTAATGGAGTTGTATTGCAACTGGTAGTTAAGAAAGTAAAGGAAACTGATATTATTATTGAAGCAATGAGATCAACCGGTAACCCTACCCGTTGATATGCCAAATCCTAACTGATGGAGATTGGTTAATCGATTGTGTTGATCTATGGTTGAATGGTGATCGGAGATGATTATGCCATGTATGCATGATGCACGTGATAAGTTTAAAAGTGGTTTTGGTGCGTAGACATAATTGTTTATCTTGGAAATGAGCGAGTCCATTGCATGAAGTGGAAACCATGTGATGAGTTACAGGATCCTATGTGCGATGATCAAGGAGTAGTCGAGGTTGTCTTGTACAATGTGCAGATGATTTCTATGTAATCTAAGGGTTATGTTTTAACTAATTTGTTTGTAATCTCTATGAGATCTTATCTTTTTTGATGTGTTACCAACCTATTGTTTTTATTATAAGGTCGATGAGTTGTTTTGTTGTAGTGTTGGAAATTTTGGTTAACTATCAATGTGATTGATTGTCAAATCAAAAGGAGTATCTGCAATATTTTTGAAGGAAGATAGGAGCATGAAAAGGATCTGATCAAGCAGAGTAATGCTATTACCAGATCAGCAAAAACCTTGTTGTTCTCTAACAATTACAACAATTAAATCCCTTAATCGAGTAAGATTTAACAGGCTTCGTGTTTTCTAAATCCTCTAACTAGGTGATCCATTAGATTGGATTTCAAATCCTCTATCGAGGCTACTCCTAATAGGGTATTGCCTTTAACAGGGTATTATAGTCAATCGCTTAACCAGGTGGTCCTTAATCGAATCTATCCCTAATAGGACATTTTTGTAAAGCTTCTAACAAGGCTTGGCTCCTGACAGGAAAAATTCAAAAGAGTTTAGAATACTTGTGGGTATTCATCTCCACTGTGGTTTTTTCCATTTGGGTTTCCATGTCAAAAATCATTGTGTCAAGTGGAGAATGGTTTTTGTGGTTATGTTTTGATATGGTTAATCTATTTAACTAGTAAAGCCACTTAGATGTGTTAAGATGATCGGAAGTGATTTGAAATGTGCTTTTACTAATGGTAGTAAAGTGGTTTGATGTTTTGGTTAAATGGTTTAAGAGTTTTAGATCTGTTATACTATTATTTTTGTTATGCTAGTCAACTGATAAACTTGATAGTGCAGTTGCAGTTTATAGTTCAGTGTTGAACCAGTTTGTTTAGTGATTGATTTATGAGTTGGGTTTTGAGTTTGGTGAAATTTTAGTTTGTTTTCCATCTACTGATTCACCCCCCCACCCCTCTCAGTAGTTTCAAGATCCTTATTGATTCATCATATCATCACTTTGATGCAGATACTGTCAAATTAGAGAATTATTTGGAGCATATTTAGAAGTGCAGTCAGGTTCTGGGCAGTTAGCCCTTGTGTTTAATGATTCAAACTGTGGTTCTTTAAGAGCTTTATGTAATATGTTTTCTGTGTCATTTATCAGTTAGGTTAGTTAGTTAGTTTGTAATTAGGTTTTAGTTAGTTTGAGTCTTAATGAAAGGGTATGCCCTTTCACTTTCAAACATAATTCTCATCTATATATATGGAGAATTTCTTGACAGAAGGGACAAAAGAAAATTTATTATCATCTTTGAAGACATTTTTAATGTATTACTTTGAGTTTTATTTTTTGAAAATGCTACACTGTTGAAGTATATTATCAGTTGATTCTCTCATTTTCTCTATTTTATATGAATTTCAGATGTTTTATTTATCTTTGATGACATATATTTGTTCAATCATTTGATTAGTTCCTTGAGATCAATCTATTTTCTTTAGATTTATTCAATGTGCTTTCTTATGTTTTTATGATTTGAAGTAAATTGCAATTCGAGTATCACTGTGGAAGATTGGTTGTCAAGTTCCATTATGTCATGTTGGTCTTTCAAAGAAAATTTAAAAACAACAAGACTAACTGTAACCTTTTACTTTGGTTATAATTCATATAGATGCCCTTGAAGTGATAGTGTTGTTCAAGAGCAAGTTAAAACTGTCTCTCGAGTTATACATAAAATCAATTAATTGAATCAACAAGAAGTTGATAAGGGGTGAAGGCACTAGTCTGATTATGATTTTGAAGTGGTTAATCAAGTATTTCCAAAAGTAATATTTATATTTAGAATTTATCAATAAAGCAATTTTTGTTTCAAGGGAGTTGTATTCAAGTAAATAATTCATAATTTCCAACACTTGTTTGATTGTGATAACAAGTGTAATTTAATAAATCTATGGATTTATTTGCCATCTGGAGAAGATCATGAAGTTTTAAATTCTCTATAGAAAATCCTTAGGTTCAAGGTATAGGTTCACCCGCCTAGGTTTAGCGAAACCTAAAGTGCAGGGGAACTTGATCAAAGTGACTATTCCCGTTTGTTGGCCAAAACTGATTTGAAACCACTAAGAGAAGTGGCAAAACTCTTTGGTTTCCAATCTATAGTTTTGGGAACCAACAAAACCTTTATTTGTAATATTTATTCAGTTCGTTTTGGATATTTAATAACAAAAAAATTGAAAGACAAAAATTGCAAATTTCCTTACTGAATAATTTTTTAATGTATTTAATCAATGTTTGTAGTCTATGATCTAATAGAATCCACAACAGAAGGGATGTGAGAAACCAATCCATCAGAAAAAGAGCTCTCTTTAAAATTTTGATCTCATTTGAATTGGACTATTATAATTGATATGCCACTTACCAACCACCTCTTAATCCTACACTTTACTTGGGAAGAGAACCTTTCATAGAATATTTCATATGACCGTTGTTCTTATAGGAGTTAGTTCTCATTTCTATATCACCTTTTCTCTCACTCATGCCCACTCTATCTCTAACTCGCTATCTCCACCTCCTCCTCTCTATCTATATCTCTACACCTATACAACTCATTCTTATTAAATCCATGAATATTGCTCTATATTTCTCTCTCTATTGTGTCCTCTCTTTTCTATCTCCTTGTATCCATATATCTTTGGCTTTTTCTACCTCTCTCTATCTATCTATATCTTTGTTTATATCATTCCCTCACTCTATAGAATTAACTTCATCTCTCCCTCCATCTCTCCTACTCTATATCTTTATCTCTATTTATCTCTCTCTCCCCTTACTCTATATCTTTATTATCTCTACTAACTCTCTCTTTTTTTTGGTCAATCTATCATGCTCTATATCTCTTTCTCTCCATCTCTTTCTCACTCCTCTATATCTCTTTGTATCCATCTCTCTCTCTCTCTCTCTCTCTCTCCCCATTCCTCTTTATCTCTCCTTATCTCACTCTATCTTACTCTATCTATATCACTTCCTCTGTCTCTCTCATTCACTCTATTTTTCCTTCCATCTCTCGTACTTTGTATCTTTATCACTCCTCTATCTCTATTTCTCTCTATCTCCTCTCACTCCTCTCTCTATCTCTTTCTATCCATATCTTTCTCTGTATTTATCTCTATATCTCTCCCTATCCATCTTCATCTCTATATATTGATCTATCTCCCCTTCTCTCCCCCTCTCTATATATTAATTTATCCCTCTCTCCTCCATCTCAACCTTTATCTTCTCACCCCATCTCTCTCTCACTCTTCCCAACTCTATTTCTCCTTCTCTATCTCTATTGCAAACATAACATGAGCCTGATTATCATTTTCAATCATCTTTGGATCCCTACAAGTGGATCCATAGTTGATTTAAAATTATCACTTCTCCATTGAAACCTTTGTTGCACAAACAACATCATTTGTTGAAGGGCCTACTAATTAACCTCATGTACTACACACATGTATGCAAAACAATACATCGAAAAATTTCCTATTTAACCTTTGAAACCTTTTCGATGTACCCATTGCACACCAAAAGTGCAATTGCTAGTATTATATACATCTGATTTGAATGGCTTTGCACCTCGTGAATGTTCATTCTTTTGCAAATTGACTATGTTGTATTCCCCAGTATTCACTTGCGATTATTACTCTTGATTGTTATATATAATGATTAACGTTTAATGATTGTGTTGAGTTACCATATCAAACTTAGTTGTTTTGATAGTTTGTATATAAAATATTTTAAATTTGAACTCTTGAACCTTTTGTATTCATTATATGATAGAGTAAGCCAGTAAGAAAATTTTGTCATTATGCCTACTTGATAAAGTAGAAGTTAATTGGGCCAATATGCACAAGATGAATAATTTATTAATAATTACGTACCTATATGGATCTCTCATATCTCACTTATTAAGTTGTAACTTGTTATTATGATGCATTCCATCTTTATGTCATATAATATTATGAAATGAGATATAGCTCATTTAAAATGATAGCACACATGTGCACTTATTTCATCATGACAATTATGTTGATCATGGTAATCTATCATATTGTGACATATAACATATCTCTAACACTCCATGCTACTAATGGTTAAGATATCATCATTTGGATATTGATCATCCAACCCACCAACAAGTATGAGAATTAATATCGGGAACTAGACTTGAATGACATTAGAGACACATTATGAGCACTACATATTATATTTGTGAATTTTTTATTCACTTATAATCTATTTAATCACACATTATGACCTAGATTATTTGTTGATCCATAATCAACATGAAAATTCTGCTAGACACTTCATTAACATGAATTTTTTTCTATACATACTGAAAATATGACATTACACATGCGGATAATTAACCACAACCACAATGCAATTAAGAACATGGAATGCACAATTATTATGAACTCGTTTGAAGCCAATGCCTCTATACTTGTAATATGTTAGAAAACTTGAAGTAAATAATGTAGAAGTGTCAAACAAAACTTGGCTAATGCGTGGGTAGAGTTTGTGAATTCTAATGGTTGGCAATGCGTGGTTACTCAATTAACACAACTCCTGTAGGTGGGATTTTATTTTATTTGGCTATGGGTTCTACAAGTTTTTGTTTGATTGGAATTTTAGGGGAATTGATTATTAAGTATAAGGTTTTTATCAATTGGTTGTTCGTGTTCGCAGTTTCAGGGCACTTAAGATTTTCACGATAACTTGGTATGTGATGTTGTCTACAATATTGCACTTTCTAATGGTTATATACATTCATATATTTCTTAATTTTGGTAGCTACTCTCTGCATTTTACATAGAGGGTATTTGTGGTGTAACACTTTTTGAGTTTGCTTCTGTGAGATCATCTTTTGTTTGTTCCTGCGTTTTGGTGTTGTATTGGGCATTGAATATGTCTACGAAGAGTATCAACCATTTGTAGGGTTTCCCTAGAGTTCCTCAACCATCTATTCCCTACTACCATGGATTCTTCTAGCATGGAGTTGGCTGTGTCAACAAACCGTCGACTTGGTTTATTAATTTCAAATATTTATCATACAATTTTTTATTTTCTTGTTGATTATAAGGTAAAAAATGAAATACATCGAATTATAATTTGAGTTCATAGGTGCATAAAGCCTAAGAATCTAGAAAAACCCACAAATACTTGCCAGTATACCAGTCATAGATTACATTTACATTACATCCTAATACCAAACCTAGGCTTCTAGCTATAGCCATACATGAGTGCATCTAAGGTGTTGACAAAGGGATTTCTCTCTTCACTTAACCTTCCCAATATATGTCCATGGGAGAGCTCAAAGATAAAAACCTTGGTATGTCCATCCTCAGGAAATCTGTGAAATTTTTCTTTGTTGAGTTTGATAACCATTGTGACCTGCGAGAAGACAATATAGAATGTGAGTCTAAAAAAAAGAGTCAGTAAGGGCCCTTTCTATCCCTTGATACTTCTCTAAATTTCTAATCCTCCAAATGTACCAAATAATTTCACATGAAAGAGAATTCCAGAATTGATTAGTGTCTTTTTTAAGTCCTTTAATAAAACCAGATACAACATCAAGTATGCTAATATGCCAAGGAATAATAAACCCAAACAAGTTCCAAACCTCCTTAGCTACAGAGTAGTCAAAGAAAATATGTCTAACTGTCTCTTTAACCTTGCTAATGTTACACAAATCATCATTAGAATGTTTAGATCTGATAGGTAACTTATCAAGTAGAAGCAACCATTTAAAATATTTCTTTTTAGGAGCAATGGGAGAGTTCCAAATATTCTTAAACAACTTGCCCCGTTGAGTAGGGGATGAACTAGAATACCAAACAATATTAACATGATTAACAATACTCACATTATACATCAAAGAATTATAAATAAAAATAGATTTAACATTACAGAGCAAGTTACCATCAATCCATGTAAAGGAAACAAATCTGTCATTAAGAAAATCACATCTTTTGGGTAACTACAAGGAGATCATACAATTTTAAGCATTTTCCACCTTGATTTTTGGTAAATTTGCAGTTTATAATTGTGGGCCGTGCCTATCGTGGGATGAAATTGTTTACTCATTTTGCTAGGAACCTAGGTTCTAATTATTTTTCCATTTTGTCCAATATCATGGCATTTACCTCAGGAGGACTTGAATCAAATAAATTGGGAAGGTGAAAAGGCCCTTTATTCAAATTGACTGCACTCAAAATAATTCGAATGCACAGTTGATGGCGCTTATAATCATCTCACTCCAACTGTTTGCCTCCTTAAGAATTTTTTTAGATGCCATGATGAGGGTAGTTTTGTTGATGCCATTTAGCATCTGCACTCAACATCTTTTGTTGGGAGGGAGAGAAAGAGGGAGGGAAGAAGAGTTGGTGAGAGAGGAAAAATAATTCATGTTGAACATCTAATGTTTGGACATCTATCTCAAAATAATTTGTGACCACTAGCTACATTAAATACGATCTCTATTAAGTTCAATGTTTTAAGATGAAAAAGAAGAGTTAAATTGTTTTGGTTCAATTTGTAATTTTTCCATAGCCTGATTTTTTTGCCTATGAAGAAAGACCATGCCAGATAATATCAATGAAGAAAAAAATAAGGAGACAATTGCTAGATTGTGGTCTAACTTGAAAAGAAAAGGTGATGGAAAATATTATTGTCCCTGCAAAATTTGAAAGGGCTTAAAGACTAGAAGACTTCTAATCAAAACAACTAAGAAACATTATAGGCAATATGGTCACATTGAAGGGGGATATGATTATCATCCATTGGTAAGTTGTTCATTATATCGTTTTAACAATTTATATACATAAAAAATCACTTGATGATGAGATTGTGATCATGGTTTATTTATGTTGATCATTTTTATATAGGTCGAGCACCCCAGGGCACATGATATATACCAACACAACCCAGAGAATATGGTTTTCAAAGTGGAGGAACATGGAGGTGTGAATATCAAAGCTGAAGATAATGATCCCATGGAAGATGACGATCATGCGCTAGAAAACACAATTGAAGATAATGGTACAAATACATTGATCCATGACACATTTAGTACTAGCGCAGTTGATCATGACGATCAAGATGACATTGATGTTGTTCATGATTTACCTCTACTTGAGAAGACATATGAGGCCCTTTATGAAGGCTCCCAAACAACTCTTCTCTCCATTGTATTGTTGTTCGTGAACTTAAAGGTTATGAATGATTTATCCAATATAAAAATCTCACATGTGTTAAGGTATGTCATATATGTCATTATAGTTAATAAATGGTGAATCATGCACCATTAATATTCTTTGTATTAACAAATTATATTTTTTGCTTTAGATTGATAGGTGAGTTTTTGTTACCACCATCAAATATTCTACCTCGCTCATAACGAGAATTATCTGTCATTATGAAAATATTGGAATGGAGTATCAAGAAATAGATGCTTGTCCCAATGATCATACTATATATTATAAACAACATGAATTTGGAATAGAATGCCCTAAATGTCATATCAGTAGATATCGAACAAATCAAATAACAAAAAAGGTGTCTCGCAAAGTTCTTTGTTATATTCCCATTATTCCATGTATGCAACGATTATTCAAGTGCACTAGCTTGGCACAATTTATGGATTACCATGCATGCAATAGAAGTTGAGATGACATTATTTGAATGCTTGTGGATGGTTCAACATTTATGGACATAGAGGAAAAGTGGCCACACTTTAAAGAAGAACCTCGTAATCTCAGGCTTTCATTGGCAGTGGATGGTGTCAATCCATTTGGAGAGTTGAGATCTGTTTACTCAGTGTGGCCTGTTTTTGTTATCAACAATAATATTCCTCCATGGATGTCATTAAAGAGGGAGCACATAATGTTGGCAATGATTGTTCCAGGTATTTTCTCATTTAATAGTCATCTATATTTAATTATAAATATTGCAGTAAAATGGTCATAATAATTATGTATTATTGTTGTTCATTCAACTAGGTGAGTACCAAGGTAAAGATATGAATGTATATATTGAGCCTCTTATCGACAAGTTGCTAGAGTTATGGAATGGTGTCACCATGTATGACATCTCTAGACCAATAGGACAAAGACAATTTCAATTCCACACAATGCTTGTATGGACAATACATGATGCCCCAGGGCTAACACATTTTTGTGGTATGTTATAGTGTTCAAGTTGCGCATGATAATTATAATTATAAAAATTTACATATTTAATCGAATTATACATTATCTTGTAGGTCTTCAAACAAAGGGAAAATTTTCATGTCTAGTTTTTGGTCCAAAGATGAAATCTCGTCATTCAAAAAGTTTAGGAAAGCAGGTGTTTGATGAGTATAGGCACTTCCTCCACAAAAAGTTGGATGACATGAAGAAAACTTGTGATTCTGGGATAATTGCAGTCTCTGAGGTGACCAATATTTCATCTAGAAATGACATACATTCTCAAGAGTCTCAAAATAGATACTATGGCATTTTGGATGACATACTTGAGTGTGACTTTAATTCATTGAAATTAGTTTTGTTCGTCGTCAAATGGTACAGGCTACGATTGAATAAAAATGATCCTAATAGAACTATTATTGAACATGATAATGGATTTATAATGGTTAATACAAGGTCATTTGAGCTAGTTGGGGATGAGCCCTCAAGCCCTCTATTCTTCCAAGCCAATGTGAGCAAGTATTTTACTTAGAAGTTCCACATAAACCAGGTTGGCCATTTGTTGTTAGACATGATCCAAGAGGAAGGTCGATAAAGTATATTGTGATGGAAGAAGAAGATACTGAAGAAGTAGAAGATGATGTAGATGATGATCATGATCAACAGTTAGTCGATGATATTCCTGACGGAAATGTTCACGAAGAAGAAGAAGAAGCTGATGATGATGATGATGATGGTGATGGTGATGGTGATGGTGATGGTGATGGTGATGGTGATGGTGATGGTGATGGTGGTGACGACGACGACAATGATGATGATGATGACGATCATCATCATGGTTATGATGATGAGTTGGATGAAGAAGAAGAACAATGACATGAATGAAATGTATGAGGTATGTGATTAGTATATTATCTATTTAATATTGATTTCTTGATAGAAATTTATTTGACTTATATGGTTACATAATTAATTCATTATGTGGACTGTTTATTAGCTATGTGATGGATGGTGATTTATAATATATATTTGATGGATTACATGTTTATGATGATACATATGTGATGTTTATGATGCTCACTTACATATGTGATGCTTATAATACATATGTGTTTATTGTTTATTAAATTACATATGTAATGCTTATGATGCTCAATTGTTGGTGTTTATTTCATGTATATATTTTGTGTGATGTTTCCACCCTTGGTGGAAACAGGTAATTGACTACAGACATCATCAACCCTTTAGTTGAGGATCCTATGTAGTCTACATAAAGTAAAGGTAAGGAATAAAAAAATATACAATGATTATGATGACTGCATATTGTTCATGTTGTGTTCTATGTAATTTTTAGTATATGTATCATGTAATTTTTAGCTAACACAAGATAATTGAATTACATATGCAGGAACCTGAACCCCTTTGACGAGGCTCCTGCATAGTCTCACAGATCGACAAGTATAAGTCAATACTCCCAATTTAAACAGTTTATTTTCTAAAAATTACTAGGAAAGCAAACTTCCTCAGTTTTTCAAATCTCAACATTAGCAGCAAATCTAATATAGTTATCAACACTTGAGACCCTAGTTGGACTTATTCAAATTTTAATCTCAACATCAACTTTAGGGTCGACTTCTTCATCGAAATTACTCTCATTTGCAAAATATCTCTCTCATTACCAAATAACTCTCTCATTTGATGGAGTGCAGGTATCACCAAATAGGTATTTGTCAGATGTGTCTTCCTTGAGTGAGGGAAATGTAGAAATAAAAGACAAAAGTGAGACATGTAGTAGATCTAAAATTGGGAGATCAACTAGAGGTCAAAAGATTAGAAGAAAATTCAATAAATGCATGGAATTTTTCCTTGGTCAAGGGGGGTCATGTTCTTATGATGATGAGACCAAAGGTGACATCGAGGTGCCATTGAGGTACAAACATCTATAGAAAAAATGGGTACCCAAATAACTTCCTCCAATAAACATTGATTTTTGTGTTAACAAGAGGATATATCGCATAGCACCTTTGTCGTTACATGGTTTGGGCCTATTTTCCATGGACGACATAAAGGTTTGTTACAACAAAGTTGTTTAATTGATGGAGTATGTCAGACCTTGTTACAATTACAAAAATTGGATGTAGATTGTTCGATATAAAAAAAAGTATGCGTAGGTATGCACTGTCAGCAAATTATATACAATAGAAAGATAATGATCAAAGTAAATGAGTGGTTGTATACATTGATGGATGGCCAAAAGAAATAGGGAATATTGCAGGTTTTATAAATAGTACACAACCTAGGTCAACTAACAAGCAACCCAATTGCATATTTGAGGCACGTGAGAGAAATCGTGTATTCGTATGTGCGATAAAACCAATAAGTGTAGGGGAAGAGCTGCTAATTGATTACAATTTGAATCATATAGATATAAACAAAGTTACTATCATGGGGGTGGTACATACTATATACCATTTAAACCAACCTCCAATTAATGACTCCAATATACCATTTTATTATTAAGTTTTTTTGCTAAGTCTATTGGTTTCATTTCGCTAATGTTTTTATATTTTTTCTTTGTCACAGGGTGACATGGATCCATCACATAGCACAGACAAGGATGTAGGTCCTAACACTTCTGCCGAGCAAGTAAACCTCATTGTAATTGTAAAAATTAGATAGAAGTAAACTATTACATTATTATGTTCTTTTCTTGAGTATTTTGGAGTAATTTTGATAGTGTTAATAATATTCTTTTCACAGACAGATGTTCAAGGAAAGGGAAAGGGACCCGCAATACCTCAACACCTCTATAGGGATGTGGAATCAACAATATTATGTGATGATGACATCACATTTACCACAAACCCTATAGAAATGATGAAAAAGTTTATTAGAAAAATTAATAGAGAGATTCTTGCTTTGGCATCCACGAGCCCTTAGACTGATGAAATAAAAAGAGAGGGTGCAACAATTGATATGGACAACACAAAACTTGCGAGTAAGGAGTAATGAGTTCGATAATGGTTTATATTTTATTCTCTTTTATGTCATTAACTAAAATATGTATGTGTTGTTTTTATAGGATTTTATGCATCCTCATCAACCTGGTGGCCATGATCAGGGTACTACAAGTAGTTCGGGTGATGACCATGTTCTATACATTAAAACTACTCCTTCTTTGGACTTGTGAACTTTCTTTTTTTATGCTAGTGGTATTGATCATATATTTATTATGTAGTTGATGCAGAGGGATCTAGTTGATGCTCTTCATGACTGATCATTCATACCTTAGGGCAACAAACCCCCTTACACATCCCTTCACTTGTTCTCAACAAATCCCCAACACATCCTTTTTCTAGATCCTTGACTTCGAGCAACCTCTCACTTTCACTTATAATTTTTGAGAGCTTCATGCTATGATTTGTTCTTCACTGTCAACTCACCTCTCACTATATGATACTCTCTCATTTTTAAGCTCTTCACATTCTACTTGAGCTCAACTTCCAACAAGACAAGTTACATGTTCAAGAAACTCCATGTTAGCCTTAACATTGTGAAAATACCAAGTATTTCAATCATCATACCTAAACATATACTTACCCCTGTCCCCCAAGAGTGTTCTTTCACTGTCCTCATCTCATTAATGTTTGCTCCAACTGCCCAAGAACTCATAATATGCACTTACTCATAGAATCTTTACAAATTCCAAAACTGCAAAATAAGAAACCCAAAATACCATTCATTGTGATTGTCATGATCAAACAAGTAGATTGAAACTTTCTTGACTTATCGCTTTGAGCACCCAAAACAAACCATACTGGATACCATCTCACACATATTAGACCTTTAAACATAGTTTGCAACCCATAAACACTCTACTCATGTCATTTTTAGTGCCTCAACACCTTAGGATCAATGTCCATCATACTGAGAAAGGTTATTTAGAGTTGTTCCAACCTTATTTAATCAACACAGTCCTATTTGAACCCATTAGACATCACTCAACAAAACAATATGGTTTGTTGTCCCAAAACAGGGAAAACTCTGTCTCGGTCTACTAGGGCACTAGTTTTCTTGAAATTTGTACAACCATTCAACATAAGAACTATTCAATATGAAAGATACTTGAGTTGAAAATAGGAATCCATAATTTGAGAAGTTTTCAATAACTACATCAATGGATATTAACAAACCCTTGTGACCGACCCAAAATTGAGGGTTTTGGATAGTTTAGAGAAAAACAATTCAAACTCTCCTCATTCTTCACAACCATTGCTCTAACTTGGCACAATTTTTTTTTAATTCATTACACTTCACCCTCCAATCCTTGATTAGACATGTTTAATCAGTTTTCTTGATGAGAAGAAACTTGAAACAGTGCTTGAAACGTGACTGACATGGAAATTTGCAATTAACAAGCTCCAAAACACAAAATTTTATTGCTTTTATGAAACCATAATACATTATAGTGTTCTTCAAGGTGTCTCCTTCCTTCTTCCTTTACACTGCCCTCTTGTCACAAATTTACCTACCTTTTCCTCCTTCATACTATTGTATCATTAAGATTAGCATCAAACACTTAATAAAGGTTCATCTTTCTTTACAATTCTTAATAAAGGTTCATCCTTGTTTACAATTCTTGCAGTTTTCATATATTTAATGTATTATTCTTTAGGTGTTGTCAATGTTCCTATGCAAACGCCGCCTCATCCAAGGTTAGCCCCACCTGTATTGCCGACTGCAATGTTAGCAACACACAACATGTAGACATCGTCTACTGCACGTCATGTTGACCCGCCCACTATTAGTAGATCCCTCTTTTGCTCTCTCTTTCATTATGTGTTTATTTCCCTTGAAGCATTTTTTATTGGGGGCATTTCATAGTGGATTCATTTTCTACAGCAGGAGATGCACATGAGGATGCGCCAAAGGCGACTACTGCTGATAACATACCATCATTTCCTAGATCTTCCTATATTGCTAGTACAGGAATGTTCCAGGCCACATTGGTGGTGAGTGAAAAAGAATTGATTCCCTTAAAGATATAGAAGGTTCCAGGTACTTTAAAATTATTATTATATATAGTCTAATTGTAATTTACTTACTGATCACTCGTTTTGGACTAATGATCCCATGATTTTTTTGCAGGAAATGATATTTTTTATAAAAATCTTAATGGCATTGCATTGCAGATATTTGGGCCCACCATACATAAAAGGCAAAACATCATATGTGACCTAACCCTAATCCACTATTTTGATTTCATATCATTGCTAGAATAGTTTTCGTTGATCATTTTCTTGAACTATATCAAAGGTAGTTTCAATTTATTTTTGAATCTAACAGGTTTGTTTTTGTTTTAAAGGTGGAATGACCAAGAAAAAAAGTTAAAAGATGAACTAGCAAACCATATGGTTGGGTTGTTCGGAAATGACACATTCGACAAAACCAAGGTCCTTGAAAAAGCTGACACATATCTAAAGTATGTGAGGGACCAATACCAGACACATTTAGAGAAGAATGTAAAGTATGAGCATCCCCCCATGATTCTAGGGAGGGAGTGGAAGGACCTGATTTTGGATGCGAATGAGAGAATTGAAAGGAAAAAAGGAAATACACCACCAGATGCCGAAAGAAGGTATGTGATACTATTAAGAATGTAATTATGTACTAATTACTCTTTATATTTATATAATCTAACATATTTCAAACTTTTCATAGAATGAGTGACACGTCAAAGGCAACCAAGGCAAGACAAGAAAAACATGGGCAACACAAACTCGGCTCTGGTGGTTATATGAAACTTGTCGAACGAATTGTAAGAATCAGTAAATGAAATATTGCATCAAAATCGTTATAAATTGCAAACAATTTTTTTTTTATCAAACAATACAAGTGAAATTCACGATACTAAGCAAAAATGCAGGGCTCTGAATTCAATAGAGTGCCCACAAAAGATGACAAGAGAATTGCCTACCAGCAAGGCTATACAACCATGGTTGAATGGCTATGAAAATTGAGTGGGCAAACACGAGATTTTGATGCAGATGCCACAAAGGTAAATAAGATAAATGAAAATGATTTCAAATTGAATACTTTACCAATAATCTATTTGATGTTAAGTTCCAACATAAAGTGACTATATTCTTTTTAAATAAGAAAGCAATGGTAACAATGCACATGACATTGGAATATAGCTTGTTAATCATGGGACACAACCTGGACATGAAGGTCCGAATATGCAATCCAGTAGTGTAGGTATTCAATTGCTATTCAATTTTTTTTATTTAATTATTAATACAATTAAACATCTTAATTAAATTGTAATTAGTGTAGTAATTAATGTAGCCTTTTTTGTTAATATTTTAGAGCATGTAGTTGGTGGTGACCAAGTGGAGCATGATCTGAGTAGACAATATTAGGAACCTGAAGTTGATCAATCAGGTAAAGAGGACCACTGTTATTCCTTTAAACAAATTTAATTGCAATTGGTGTATTGATTAATGTAACCTTTTGTATTTCAACTCTAGAGGATCTAGAGTTTGTTCAACATGTTAAGGTTGAGGCTAGACAAAATGATGTGGAAGATGATGTCACCCCATCAAGTAAAGAGTGCCACAATTATGTTCTTTAAATTAATGAAATACTTGTAACAATAATAAAAAATATTTTGAATTTAACCCATTTCTTTGTTATTGCAGAGGACCCCCATTTGGTTTAGTGTCCTCGTCCTTTGTATAGGACTAGACATACATCGAGATCATGAGCAAAGGGCAGAACAATTGAAAATGGGGGAAATGACGAAGAAAAAGATGCTCCACATAGTTTTTACATAGCTTCAAAAAAAAAAAAAATGATTGCAATCTACCTTATTTGATAATGATTAATTTTTATGTGTTAATGAATGTAATTATGTGCTAATGAATGTTCATGAATGATATGTGTTAATGAATACTAATGAATGTTATGTGTTAATGAACATAATGTGATAATGAATGAATGCTAAATTTTAATAATGGATAAAATAATGAATGAATGTTAGATGTTAACGGAGAATTTAGAGTGATGTTAGGGGGGGGAGGGGCCAAATGAGCTTCCACCTTCACGTGGTTGGCCTTGTTAAGTAGAGAATATTATACTATTCTCAAAACAAAGTAAAGCTCAGTAAGATAACAAACTTTTCAATATTTCATTATGTTGCATAGTTAATCTTGTTGAATAATGTATATTGAATCTTAATTGCAAGGTCCAACAGAGCCAGCACGAACAACAACACCACAAGTTGTTGGGTATAATGAACTCCCATATTGTCTTGTATGTACACTAACACTATGAGTTGCTTCTAATGTAGATATCCATGGCGCGACTGCAAAAGTTATGAATATGCCTCATCCTTGTAAGTTTTTTTATTAGTTGACATTTTCTTTAGGATTTTTTAATTTTCCTTATCATTTTAAGTCTAACCACTTTCATATGGAATTTAATGTTCTATTTTTTTACTATCTGTCATACATTATTGATACAAAGACTTGCATTGCATCCATTTTTTTAATTAGGTATTATAAAGGGTGAGTTGTATTTGTAAATGTCTCTTTGAGTTCATCCAAATTTTATAAATGTTACCTCACATCTCGTCATTGCTGCAATAGGGATTATGACCAACATAGGCTATGATTGCAATCTCTCTATGTCATAGAGTCTCTTTGTTCTTAAAATTGTAGTGGACTGTCAGGTACATTCCCTCTTTTGCACTCCAAATTGTAGCGGTCAATGCACATGACCAAATTTCCTTTGACATCTAGAGGATAGTATCAACTTTTAAGTAATTAGAGGCTTTTGAGGCATATTTGGCTAGTATTTATTTTTGTGGGATATGATGGTTATGTTTTAAGTCATCTTAATATGATCTCAATGAGTAATCATTTCACTAATGACATTTTTTCATTTTTCTTCATGAATGTTGGAAATTTTTACAAGTTAAGAGACCCATTGAACACATAGGCACCTTTCAACATTTGCTAATAGGGGGAGGAACAACTCTTTCTAATGCTAAAGAGGATACGGTGTGTTGGTAAACAGATTTGTCTCTCACGATTTATTTAATCTTTATACTCTATAGCTTGAGAAATGAAAGACAAATTTCACCAAATAGTTGGAAATCATTATACTGATTAACCTCTGAATTAAGGTACAACTCCCTTTAATAGATATTCAATCAACTTCAAATTACACAACCAATATTATACTTTTCACTAGAAAGTACCTAAAGGTAATTGCATTCACCAGTCAACACCAAATGAACGAAAGCACTGATTCATATATAACTCTTTGTATAAAGCCGATAGACTTCACATGTACACTAAAACAAAATGAAAAGCTTAAAAGATGAATTTCACTGATAATTTTCTGCGCACATAGAAAGCTAGAACAAATCTTTTCTTGAAATAGATTCTCACAGAAATCAAATTTCAAACATCAAACACATAGATTCCAAGTCAAAGATAACTGTCATTTTGATTTTCATTCATAGATGATCATCAACCTTCCACATACACAAAGTCTTTCAGCAAAATTAAAAGGATAGTTTTTCAAAAACTTAGTGAACCCAATTAAAATCATTACAAAACTTATAAATAGGTTGCCAGACCAATAGTTTTAACCAAAGGTAAAATTAAATTGAAAGAGTTAATGAGAAACTACCCCTAACTGCATAACTGAAACTAGAAACAACTAGACTCGCTGGCAAACAACTACCAGCAGTGCTAGTCATGTTGTCGATTCAGTCTCAGTCGAATTGCCTGGGTTGTTGTTTTGGACCGACACCATAACCGCTTTTGTCGCACTCCACTCTCGATGAACTTTTGAGAACTCCTAAATTACTGTTACATGCGGCAAGCTGATATGTATTACCCTTTGCTTCCAGAGTTCTTTCTTCCTCTTTACCATCTGTACTTTGTCTCTATGCAAATCCAAGTGATCCAAGCAGACTTTGAGCATTGACTCCACTTTGGAAATCTTTGTAAAATCTTCCACAGCCAAGGATTTCTCCACTTTAATTTGTTTAATATGGCTGCTGAATTGATTGATCATTTCTGCAGTATCTTCCAAAGTCTGGCTATCCTCCTTAAGCAACTAGACATCTACACAGCGAAAATCCTTTTGCATGGTCATCCTCAAGGTTGTTAGTTCGCCTCATAGACTGGCGGATTCACTATGACCTTGTTTGATGATTTGGTTATGCCACTCTATGCTTTCTTTGCATATAAACATTATATCTTCATTTAACCCTGGCACTTCTCTTTCGGCAAGAAAATGCATCAAACCATAATGCTGAATGTCGCACATTTGCTTTGAAATCATCACCCATTTCGTCTTTTCTTTTTTCCACAAGATTAAATCGGCATCCAAATCCTTGGTAACTTCATTAGCATCTTTAAAAATCTTATCTAAATTGGATATGTAATTGGTTCCTTGATGCACAATTGATGTGAGCCACTCAGAGAAAATCTTTGCAATCATCTTGTTTCGTTGAACCTCATCAAAGAACTTCTGGTTACCAGGGGATTTTGAACTAAAGGGAATAGAGCTTAGGGACAATGGCAGTAGACTGTTCTGCAGAGCATGAATGTATTGAGCCATTTGTATTAAATTCTTCTTCAACTCTGCCATATCTTTTTCATCCTTCCAAGTGCGGGAGATAATCTGTTTGGTCAAAGTCTTCGAATGTTTCACATCAACTACTCTGGTTCCTACCCCCAAATCAACTCGCTCAATAGTACAATCAACCTCTGAAGTGTTGGTAGCATCCTTATCAGATGTAGGTTTGGTAATGTCTGCAGTCCAATGTTTTGTGCCTTCATTAAAACCAATCATGGTCTCCATTTTTAGCCGCTTAGGCTTCGTGGATCTTCTGAGGCATTTACTCACAACATCTTCCATCGAAACCAAAATAGGCACCACATTTATTTTCCTGGTAATTGAATCACTTAACCATTTAGGAGCCAGAGTCAGTTCCTTAGATTGCATAGGGGGAGGCCCTCCTGAAGGCGGCAGTGTAGTATTGTCTTGGTTAGATAGGATATCAAGCACTTGTGAATCCTGGATAGTAGCATCTGAATCAATTGAGATCTTGTCAGCATCAGAAACAAGGGCTGCCATATTTCCATGTACCTCCTCGGCATCCAAATCAAGAATGAGATGAGCGGCAAGTGGCTGAAAATTCTTCTTGTACCTTGACCTAGTCACTCGGCCACCAATGGAATGTGCAGCTTCAGTGTCAAGTTTTTCTTCCTTAATCTTTGCTTGCTTCTTTCCTGCAACAGAAACAGGGATGTTAGTTAAAACAATGGTTTTGTTTGCGACCTTCCTTTTTCCATTTTTGTTTCTTGAACTGGTTGCCTTCGCCAGATGAAATCAGCAACTCCTAAGCCAATTCTTTGTTCTGTGAATTATGCTAAAAGTGTGTGCCTGTATGCTATCTTCCATCTTTCTACTCTAGTAACCTTTTGGAAGGGGTTCATTGTGCACCCGTCTCATAAACTATGGATCCAGTACATCTTCATTATCAATAGTGACACCAGAGGTATCCATTTACAATTTCATGTCATGAATCTGTTTCAGAGTTAACCTGGACCAACTCTTTTTTCTCACTTCAAACTCATCTGGGTAGTCTTCCCAATAATCCTCCAACTAGGGCACATGTTGATCAAACACTATCTTTTTCACATACTGGGCAATAAAACCTTTACTGTCAAAATTATCCCTTTTCACAAAGGTTTTCAAATGAAATCTCTTAAATTCTAACTCAAGACTTAGTGCATCAAAAACAGACCTACAACTGTAATGGCCTAAATTGATAGGAAAAATTCCACTTGTGCTAGAATCTTCACCATAATCCTTTGCAACATAGGCTAACTGCCTAGAAACTTCAATCAAAACACAGGAATCTGAAACATATCTAGGTAGCCTAAAGGGTTCACCTTTAAAACCTCCAAACCTTATGTAAGTGAAGTGATTAAATTGTGTAAAGAAACTACCATAGATATTAATTAGTTCAACCGCTTCTGCAGACATTCTCCTATGCAAGTTATCTTGTAACTCAAAGGTCAACCTCCCAACAAAAATGTTATTCCATCGAAGGTAATTATCAACATGTCCTTTTTGGGTCAAATGAGGGTGATACTCATAAATTTTAATACCTTCAACCCATTTGGCATGGAATAGTCCAAGCCAATCCCTTACACAAGCTAGCATATATAACAAATATGAAGACATATAGAAATTTGACATCCCAAGGTAATTAGTCAAACCCTCATGCAACCTTTCTGCAATAACAATTCCCCAGTCAATGAACTGGTTTTTGTTGAGAGTGACCTGGATGAAGAAATACATCCAGTCTTCCCAATAGGAGTGTGAATTTCCCTTAACCATGCTCAACATTATTACCAAATCTGTGATTCCAGGAATCAAATGCTCTCAGGTTAATGGTCTTGGCAATCTTGAACAACCCTTTTGAAACCTCAAAAGCCAATTTCATGCAGTAACAATTATGTAATACTGCTTTTTCTCAGAATAAATTCCACAAGACTTTCCAATAGTCCAATCCTCATATGCTGTGAGGCCCTACTCCGACACATCCTAGCTTTTCAGTGATTTTCATGTTGGAACTATTATGGATGCTTTATTTTGATACATTATGGATATAGAACTTTATATGGTCCCACGATTTTGATAACATTGATATATATTGATGCTTCATTTCTATGCTTTGTGGATATAGAATTTTGTATGATCCTAGAATAGGGTAACATTGAGATGATGTATGTCATTAATTGATTTGTAGGACTTTATTATGATGCTAGAAATATGTTTGCATATCTTATAAATGGATTAAATTATAAGGAATATGATGAATTGCTTATGTGAATTGCTTTGATATGTGACAATTGTATTGTATAATGTCAATTCTATGCAGAATGATTGAATTGTATTCTTAAATGTATGTTTTATATTATATGAGGCTATTGGAAAGTACTAATGCTTAAATTGAGATGCAGAGGAAATTATCCATGTGACCATGGAAATATTATGGAGAATCAAGCCTAGGCCTATGTGCGTTCGTAAAACCGGGGGTTGTCTATTTGGAGAGACACCACCCTGTATGTATTGCATTTTATTCGTAAATGAAAAATGTTGCATGAGTGTAAATTGTATTTATTGAATTTAAGGGACAATTGCCATGCGTGTATTTGTGATGTGGAATTATTTTGTAGTGTCACTTGACACCTATGTTGTATGTTGTGTTGGCAATTTATCATGTCACCTTTTTTGAGAGTTTTATTTTTTGTTAATTGTTATATCTCCTAATTATCATTGAAGGAACAAGAAATCTAGGTTAGTGAGCCACAAGGAGGGTCAACTCAGAGTTGACCCGTAGGTTAACTTTAGGTGGACTTTCTAAGGGTTAAATCAACTCCTAGAGTCAATTTTAGAGCATTTTTATTAGGCCTCATGGGGTACCTATGGGTGAAGGCCAAAATTGGCCATGTGTCTTTCCCTTAAGGCTTGTTTAACCACCCAAAAAAGTGGTTTTCCTAAGATGGACGAATTCCATCTATAGGAATGCCATCCTTGGTAGGATAACCTTCTTGATAGGTGTAATCCCTCTTCCCCATTTCATTTCCCTTCTCTAGGTGCCTTGGTTAGGGAGTGTGTAAGACCTAGGGAAGACCAACTAATGGGGGGTCCCTCACTCTATCCAAGAGGATTGGAAGGAGTGAGAGAAGCCTTCTTAGGCTAGGAATGGAAGCTTAGTGAGGTAATCAGCCACTCTCCATCCTTGGAGATTTTTGAGAATTTTTGGAGGAAAACCAGTTTGGGATAGGAAATTTGGCTAAGTGTTGCAAAAAAGATTGAGGATTGGCCTGCTCTTCATCAAGCTTTCACCTAGAATACCCTTGGTAGAGTCAAGGTTGGTGTTTTCTTTTCTTACTTGTGTATATGAGAATCTGTTGTAGAATGCTTGAATGGAAAATGTTGTATTTTATTTGTGTTGTACTTGTGAAAACTTTATGTGATTTCTTGCTTATTTCTATTTTATGCATTCTTGTGTTTTGGGGAGTGTCAAAGACCATCTTTTCCTTGGGAGGGTAGATTGGTCTTGGGGGTGGAAGGAGTTTGACAACCTTAGGGTGAGAGGCTCTCATTATGATAGTGATCTCAAGGGTCTGTCCATGTGACCCTTGCTGCATTTTTGTGTTATTTCACTTAGGGATCATAAGGGGAGCAAATATGGCATGTTTGCCATTTTGGGGGTCATAAGCATGTAGGGGTTAAGAATGAGTTTGGATATGTTTTCTTGGATGCCATGAGTTGGCTGTGAGTTTCTATCTAGCAGATCTCCCCTAGGGTACTTGGTCCACTTCCACCCTAGTAAAACATCACATTTTATGATGAAGTATTACCTTGGGAAGGGAATGTGTCTGTTGTGTATGTTTTCCCCTTGTTTGTTTGTGTTTGCCTGAGTGTAACCTGTTTAGGACTTGGTTCTCCAAGCTCGGGGGTGGCTTCTAGTAAGCCTAGGCTGGGAGGTGAGCACCCCATGGTCACAACCTTATGATTATTTAAAGGTTGCTTTTAAAGAGGAAAGTAAGATAGGAGTTGCAGATTGTATTTGGTTCAGATTTGAATCAGTTGCAGAAAAAGGAAATAGGAAATGTAATACTATGATTTGTTGCAGAAATGTAAATAGGGAACTCAATGTTGTTTTTATTCCTGTATAAAGAAATGTATTTTTTTTTATTCAAGTCCTCATCATTAAGAATGAGAGACCAGTTGGGTTATTTCACCCATTGTAATAGTGGGCCATTGTATCCAAATATTCTATGAGAAAAGTGCATTTTATTTAAATTCTGTAATCTATAATGCTGTTGTAGATTTTATTAAATTCTGTCTCAAAATGAATTCTGTTATTTTGTTTATTCTGCAAATTTAAGTAAAGAAAAGAAATGAAAAAAAAAGAAAAAAAAGAAAAAAAAGAAATGCAATATGTTTTAAGTATTTACTTGCAAAGTTTAAATGTTGTTAAATTCTGTCATTTATTCATTTTCTATTTTTACATAATAGAAAATTAATCCATACACAAAAGAAATTTGATGTAGAAAACCCGTTTGTATAACTGTCATAAAACTCCTAATGTTGCATATTAAAATAAAACACACCTAGGAAATGAGATATACAATCATTGAAATGCTGTCATTATTTTATCCAATCTTGCAAGCTTTAAAACAGAAATATATATATATATATATATATATATATATATACATATATACATATATATATATACATATATATATATATATATATACATATATATATATACATATATACATATATATATATATATACATATATATATACATATATACATATATATATACATATATACATATATATATATATATACATATATATATATACACATATATATAAATATATATATATTTATGTATATATATATTAATCAAATGAAAACATCAGAATATGTTCAGATCTGTTCTATATATATATATGTTTATTTTATATAAAAAAATTTATAACAAAAAAAAAAAAAACCTAAAAAAAAATTTGGGGAGGGCCGAAACTCTTATCCCTCCCCATTGGTACCACAGGCTGCTCAGCACTGCGAGTGTCCGCAGTGGGCGGCGACGATGCCATCCCTGCGGGCGTCCGCAGTGGGTGGCGTCAGGGGGCTGCCACTGTGGGCTTCCATGGTGGTATCCCCATGTTCGCCCGCCCTCCCTCTTCAAACCCTCTTCGCCTCCCCATGGTTGTCGTGCCCTAATCTGACCCTGTTCCTGCATACACAAACACACACACACCACTAAACAAAAGAAAAATATAATATAATAAACCCTAACCCATTTCGGGTTAGGGTATAAGTTAATAGAAAGAAAGTAAAGAGGTGTTTAAATAAAAAGAAAATGCAACCGGGTTAGCATTTTAAGAATAAGAGATTTTAAGAGAATTTAAATTAGATGTAAGGAAAAATTTACTGAACCCTATTTGGGGTTTAAAATTTAAATTTTAAGTTAAAATAAGAAAAAGGGGGGGGAAATGTTTTTCAATTTTGGAAAAGAATTTCCTCTAGATAACTTTAGCCATATGTGTTATTTAATTTAAAAAAAAAATCATTAATTCGTTTGGGAAGAGAATTAAATTTTAGTGTGGTCTTTTTTTTAAAATTTAAAATGGAGGATTAATATCATTTACATTAATCGTATAGTTGATTTAAATTATTTAGCTAGGGATATTTTACAGTTATTTAATTTATTCGAATGTATATAGTTACTAAAGTAAAGAAAATTGGAGAAAAATTTATAATGGAAGACTATTAAGTATTTTTAGGAATTTCTTAGCCCTTGAGGCCAATATTGGCCAGATTAATTATATCGTCAAATTTAAAGGTTTAGGGAAATTAAAACTGACTTTAGCTTAATATCGGATTTAGTTGGCAAATGTCATTATAGAATTTCGAACCCTTATTAGTTAGATTTAAATAATAAATTTGCGTTCGTATCAATTAATTAATTTCTAAATAGCATTATCACTATTTGGTCGGGAATGATTTAAATGCATTTGAGATAACTAATTAATCCTCATTTTTAATTAGCGACAACTTAATTAAGATAATTGAAATAACTAACTAATTCACGACATTAATTAATCTCCACTAAATAAAGTCGCTCGTTTGAGTTGGTTAATTAATCCAACCTTAGAAAACAATTTTATTTACATCCTAGTTAAGACAAAACTCTATTGAATTTATTATAATGTAGGATATGTTATGAGTTTATGTGCTAAAAAAAAATAAAAATTGTTGTTCCGTTTTTTGCCCAAAAGTTTGGGCACGACATTTTGGTATCAGAGCAAGGTTTCAAACACTAGGAACCTTTCTCCATTACGTTTCACTTTAATTATTTAAATTAATTAAATTTTCCCCGAAAATTATTTACTTATTTATTTTATTTTATTTTTATTCTCTCAATAGGATGCCTCCGACTATGCAACAAGCTCGCAAGCGTGGAAGGAGTCCTAAGCGTACACATATGGCACATGAGGATGTTGATAGGGAGGAACTGGTTTCTAGAAGGGAACCCGGAAGCTCCTCCCGAACCATGGGTTGACCCTAATCGAGACATCTTACTAGCACTTCAGAACCTGATTGGGATAGTGCAGGATAGGCTTCCAGCAGTTGACCGTCATGTAGATAATCAGAACTCAGGGAGCCAGAGGTCATTAGATAGGGAATGAAGTAGGAGTCCACCTCTTAATCCCATAGAGGGCGAGGCTGAGCATGAGCCTGAGTCCATTCACCTACTCGGACCACCTCCAGTAGCAACACCTGTGTACTTTGAGAGTGCACGTCGGGAACCAGGAGATCTAATTAGGGAGGTTTTGCACCTCCAGCCACCATCTTTTGGGGGATCTACCAACGAGGTAGAGGCTGAGGCATGGATTTTGAGCCTGGATCGATGCTTCACATCATGTTCTTATGAAAGCAATCTGAAGGCACAAGTTGCAGTCCACCTTCTGAGATCGACGGCCTCCACATGGTGGAAACATGAGGAATTCAAGTGTGGACTCATTGTAGACACCCTCACATGGGAAATCTTCACAGAGAGGTTTAGGGAGAGGTACCTGTTAGAGCATTTCAGGTAGCGTAGGATCGATGAGTTCCATGACCTCCAACAGAAGGCTCTCTACTACCTAGTATGAGAGCAAGTTTATTGAGCTCCTACCTTATGTAGATTACCTGAAGGATGAGAAGCTGCTCGTCAACCATTTTGTTAGAGGATTGAACGCCGAGATAGCAAGACCGGTGAGGATGGCCGCTCTAGGAAACCTTCAGGTTGCCGTGGAGAAGGCCTTGATAGCCGAGGAGATTCAGATCAGGCCACAAGACATGAGGGATCAGTTTTAGAACCGAAACCCGGCACCCCAGTCTTTCGGGTTTCAGAAACCCCATTGGAAAGGCAACCACAGAAATGCATCGGGGTCCTATAAACCCCCTCCTCTGCAGCAGTCATAGCAGAGTCAGAGACATAGGCCTCCTCAGGGATAGCAGGGCTCCAGGCCCAAGTAGTGGCAGTCATAGGGTCTTAAGCGTGACCAGAGAGCACAGGGTACATACACACCTTCGACACGAACTCAGTAGTCCTCCAGGGGTGGGTATAGTGGTTCTAGTAGGATAGGTGGGCAACCTTTCTCTAGGCCTCAGGGTGCATAGTTTCAGGCATCCGGTGCTTGTTTCACATGTGGAGCCATGGGGCACATGGCGTGAGAGTGGCTGTAGGGTCAGATGACAGGAAATCAGAGGATGGCAGCATCAGAGCCTACAGTTGGAGATATGGGCAAGTCCCATAGAGTCTTCATAGCGGTTGACAACTACCAAGCAGAGCACCAGGCCATAGTCATTGAGGCTATAGGTAAGATTTGAGGTAGCGGTATTTCTATATTATTTGACTCAGGAGTGACTGAATCCTTTATATCTCCATTGGTTGTGGAGCATTGCAGGCTAGTGGTAGTTAGGCAAGGTGTCAGCTGGGAAGTGGAATTAGCTTCAGGGGCTAGAGTGTCAGTGGATTCAAAGGTTAGGAGATGTCCGCTCCAGATTGGTAATACCACCACCTTAGTAGACCTTAGAGTTACGCCACTCAGATCTTATGGCATCGTACTTGGCATGGATTGGCTTTATGCCCATAGAGCCAAGATGGATTGTCGCCTAAAAAAATCAATTGTGAGGATGATCATGGTGCTCCCATAGTAGTCACTGGGATTTAGAGACCTGTGTCTATTCGTATGATTTCCACTATGCAGCTTAAGCGGAGCATGCGGAAGGGATGCTAGTTGTTTGCTATCACTATCAATGATAGAGAGGAAGATAATGAGAAGGAGCCTTCCATAGATGATCATCCCATCCTTGAGGCATTTGTAGATGTGTTTCCAGCAGAGCTACCTGATATGCCACCTAGCAGAGAGATTGACTTCCACATAGATTTGGTACCAGGAGCCGAGCTAGTTTCGAGAGCACCTTATAGGATGACCACACATGAGCTTAATGAGCTCAAGATGTAGCTATAGGAACTTTTAGAGAAGGGTCACATTCATCCTAGCGTCTCCCCTTGGGGCGCACTAGTCATCTTTGTGAAGAAGAAGGACGGGTCCCTTCGGTTATGCATGGATTACATGCAACTGAATAAAGTAACCATCAAGAACTACTATCCCTTGCCCAGGATCGATGACTTGTTTGATCGACTTCAGGGTGCTATCCAAAATAGATCTAAAGTCAAGGTATCATCAGTTGAGGATTGTGGAAAGTGATATCCACAAGACCGCGTTTCACACCAGGTATGGCCACTATGAGTTCATTGTGGTCCCATTAGGTCTTAGGAATGCTCCAGCTATATTCATGATTCTCATGAATGGGGTATTCCACACCTTCCTCAACCGATTTGTGATTATGTTCCTCAATGACATATTGATATACTCTCGGAACGAGAAGGAGAATGAAGAGCATTTGAGGCAGGTTTTGCAGTGTTTGAGGGACAACTAGTTGTTTGGCAGTTTGTCGAAGTGTGCTTTCTTTAGATCAGAGGTCAAGTACCTAGGGCATGTTATATCTGGCGATGGGATCTTAGTTGACCCATCAAAGATCAGAGCTATTATGGATTGGCCACCACCAACTAGTGTGACAGAGGTTAGGAGCTTCATGGGTTTAGCAGGATACTACAGACGCTTTGTTGAGAGATTTTCTAGAGTTGCACACCCCATCACATCCCTCTAGCGAAAAGGAAAGAAATTCGAGTGGACAGAGAAGTGTGAGAGGGCTTTCCAGGATCTGACAAGGGCACTTACTAGTGCACCTATTCTTATTGTGCCAGACCCCACGACTAATTTCATGGTATGCACAGATGCTTCCTTAGATGGATTAGGAGCAGTCCTTATGCAGGAGGGTAGAGTTATAGCGTATGAGTCTAGGAAACTTAAGACTCATGAGCTTAACTACCCTACGCATGACCTAGAGCTTGCAGCAATTGTACATGAAATTGTGAGGTGGAGACACTTCCTTTTAGGTCATCACTTCAAGCTTCATTCAAACCATTAGAGTTTGCAGTACATCTTCACCCAGCCTAACCTTAATGCACGTCAGAGGAGATGGATGGAGTTCCTTTGTGAGTATGATTTTGATGTCCACTACATCAAAGGGAAGGAGAACGTAGTTGCAGATGCCCTGAGTAGGAGATGACATGAGGTATACACCATATCTATGAGCACAGATTTGAGAGACTGTATTTTGCAGTGGTTGCCAGAGGATGGATGGTATCTAGAGGTTTGTCAGAGGATCCGATCTTAGGAGACCTTGGAGGGGAAGTTTGTGGATTACTCTTTGGAGTCCGATGGACTATTACGCCATAGAGGGTGCATCTATGTACCTTCTCCTGGAGGATTGTGAGATTTCATTATCATGGAGGCTCATAGAGCTCCTTATGCAGTGCATCCTGGGGTTAAGAAGATGCATGCTGACTTGAGGCAGTTATATCATTGGCCAGGAATGCAGTAGCATATCGCTGAGTTAGTAGCCCAATGCCTTGAGTGTAAGAGAGTCAAGGCAGAGCACCGCCATCTAGGTGGGATACTCTAGTCTCATGCTATACCAGAGTGGAAGTGGGACACTATATCCATGGACTTCATCATTGGTCTTCCCATGTCATCTCATCGCCATGATGCTATCTTGGTGATAGTTGACAAGTTGACCAAAGTGGCCCACTTCTCACCAGTCCAGAATACCTTCATAGCTCCAGCAGTGGCACAAGTGTTCTTGAGAGACATTGTCAGGCTTTATGGTGTTCCACACAAGATTATTTCTGATAGGGATTCCCTCTTCACTTCTTCCTTTTGGAAGGCATTACAGGCAGCTTTGGGCACCAAGCTAAATTTTAGCATAGCCTATCATCCGGAAATAGATGGACAGATAGAGCGGGTTAACCAGGTGTTAGAGGATATGCTCTGCATGTACGCCATGGATCATCAGACCAGATGGGAGGAGTACCTTCATTTAGTAGAGTTTGCCTATAATAATGGGCATCACACTTCTTTGGGGATGCCACCCTTTCAAGCTTTGTACGACAAACCATACAGGACAGCTTTGAGTTGGGACCGTATTGAGGATAGAGTGGCCATAGGCCCTGAGATGGTTCATGATATGGAGCAGCAAGTAATTTTGATTAGACAACACCTTAGAGAGGCACATGATAGGCAGAAGAAATATGCAGATGCAAAGAGGATAGGCCGGAGTTACATGGTTGGGGACAGAGTTTTCCTGAGAGTGTGACTGCATAAGAGTCCAATCCGTTATGGAAAGGGTTCTAAGCTCGCACCTTGCTTTGTCGAACCTTTTGAGATCCTTGAGAGGATAGGACCAATTGCTTATCACCTAGCTTTGCCACCTAGCCTGTCACGCATCCATGATGTGTTTCATGTATTAGTTTTGAGGAAGTATATCTATGACGAGTTTCATATTTTAGATTGGGATACCTTGCAGGTGGAGTCGGACGGGCAACTAGCTTTGGAGCCCATTCACATTTTGGCTCGCTGGACGTTGGCCCTTCGAGGTCGAGAGCTGGACCATGTTAGGGTCCAGTGGGATTGCTATGATGAGGTTACATCTTCATGGGAGGATGCAACACATATGAGATCACAGTACCCTCATCTTTTTGATGAACTCCAAGAGGACGTTCATGCCTAGAGGGGGAGGGTGTGAGGCCCTACCATGACCCATCCTAGCTTTTTAGTGATTTTCATGTTGGAACTATTATGGATGCTTTATTTTGATACATTATGGATATAGAACTTTATATGGTCCCACGATTTTGATAACATTGATATATATTGATGCTTCATTTCTATGCTTTGTGGATATAGAATTTTGTATGATCCTAGAATAGGGTAACATTGAGACGATGTATGTCATTAATTGATTTGTAGGACTTTATTATGATGCTAGAAGTATGTTTGCATATCTTATAAATGGATTAAATTATAAGGATTATGATGAATTGCTTATGTGAATTGCTTTGATATGTGACAATTGTATTGTATAATGTCAATTCTATGCAGAATGATTGAATTGTATTCTTAATTGTGTGTTTTATATTATATGAGGCTATTGGAAAGTACTAATGCTTAAATTGAGATGCACAGGAAATTATCCATGTGACCATGGAAATATTATGGAGAATCAAGCCTAGGCCTATGTGCATTCATAAAACCAGGGGTTGTCTATTTGGAGAGACAACACCCCCTATGTATTGTATTTTATTCATAAATGTAAAATGTTGCATGAGTGTAAATTGTATTTATTGAATTGTTTAAATCACTTAAGGGACAATTGCCATGTGTGTATTTGTGATGTGGAATTATTTTGCCGTGTCACTTGACACCTATGTTGTATGTTGTGTTGGCAATTTGTCATGTCACCTTTTTGGAGAGTTTTATTTTTGTTAATTGTTATATCTCCTAATTAACATTGAAGGAACCAAGAAATCTAGGTTAGTGAGCCACAAGGAGGGTCAACTCAAAGTTGAACCGTAGGTTAACTTTAGGTGGACTTTCTAAGGGTTAAATCAACTCCTAGAGTCAATTTTAGAGCATTTTTATTAGGCCTCATGGGGTACCTATGGGTGAAGGCCAAAATTGGCCATGTGCCTTTCCCTTAAAGCTTGTTTAACCACCCAAAAAAGTGGTTTTCCCAAGATGGACGAATTTCATCTATAGGAGTGCCATCCTTGGTAGGATAACCTTCTTGATAGGTGTAATCCCTCTTCCCCATTTCATTTCCCTTCTCTAGGTGCCTTGGTTAGGGAGTGTGTAAGACCTAGGGAAGACCAACCAATGGGGGGTCCCTCACTCTATCCAAGAGGATTGGAAGGAGTGAGAGAAGCCTTCTTAGGCTAGGAATGGAAGCTTAGTGAGGTAATCAGCCACTCTCCATCCTTGGAGATTTTTGAGAATTTTTGGAGGAAAACCAGTTTGGGATAGGAAATTTGGCTAAGTGTTGCAGAAAAGATTGAGGATTGGCCTGCTCTTCATCAAGCTTTCCCCTAGAATACCCTTGGCAGAGTCAAGGTTGGTGTTTTCTTTTCTTACTTGTGTATATGAGAATCTGTTGTAGAATGCTTGAATGGAAAATGTTGTATTTTATTTGTGTTGTACTTGTGAAAACTTTATGTGATTTCTTGCTTATTTCTATTTTATGCATTCTTGTGTTTTGGGGAGTGTCCAAGACCATCTTTTCCTTGGGAGGGCAGATTGGTCTTGGGGGTGGAAGGAGTTTGACAACCTTAGGGTGAGAGGCTCTCATTATGATAGTGATCTCAAGGGTCTGTCCGTGTGACCCTTGCTGCATTTTTGTGTTATTTCACTTAGGGATCATAAGGGGAGAAAATATGGCATGTTTGCCATTTTGGGGGTCATAAGGATGTAGGGGTTAAGAATGAGTTTGGATATGTTTTCTTGGATGCCATGAGTTGGCTATGAGTTTCTATCTAGCAAATCTCCCCTAGGGTACTTGGTCCACTTCCACCCTAGTAAAACATCACATTTTATGATGAAGTATTACCTTGGGAAGGGAATGTGTCTGTTGTGTATGTTTTCCCCTTGTTTGTTTCTGTTTGCCTGAGTGTAACCTGTTTAGGATTTGGTTCTCCAAGCTCGGGGGTGGCTTGTAGTAAGCCTAGGCTGGGAGGTGAGCACCCCATGGTCACAACCTTATGATTATTTAAAGGTTGCTTTTAAAGAGGAAAGTAAGCTAGGAGTTGTAGATTGTATTTGGTTCAGATTTAAATCAGTTGTAGAAAAAGGAAATAGGAAATGTAATACTATGATTTGTTGCAGAAATGTAAATAGGGAACTCAATGTTGTTTTTATTCCTGTATAAAGAAATGTATTTTTTTTTATTCAAGTCCTCATCATTAAGAATGAGAGACCAGTTGGGTTATTTCACCCATTGTAATAGTGGGCCATTGTATCCAAATATTCTATGAGAAATGTGCATTTTATTTAACTTCTGTAATCTATAATGCTGTTGTAGATTTTATGAAATTCTGTCTCAAAATGAATTTTGTTATTTTGTTTATTCTGCAAATTTAAGTAAAGAAAAGAAATGCAATATGTTTTAAGTATTTACTTGCAAAGTTTAAATGCTGTTAAATTTTGTCATTTATTCATTTTTTGTTTTTACATAATAGAAAATTAACCCATACACAAAAGAAATTTGTTGTAGAAAACCTGTTTGTATAATTGTCATAAAACTCCTAATGCTGCATATTAAAATAAAACACACCTAGGAAATGAGACATACAATCATTGAAATGCTATCATTATTTTATCCAATCCTGCAAGCTTTAAAATAGAAAAAAAATAAATATATGTATTGTTGTTAAAAGAATAGGGTCTGCATGATTAGGTATTAATTTATCAAATAAAAAAAGAGATTTCCAACCCTAATAGCTTAATATATATATATATGTTTATTTTATATATAAAAAAGTTATAACCAAAAAAAAATCCTAAAAACCAATTTAGGGAGGGCCAAAACCCTTACCCCTCCCCATTGGTGCCGCAGACCACTCACCACTACGGGTGTCCGCAGTGGGCGGCGACGACGCCAACCCTGCAGGCGTCCGCAGTGGGCGACGTCAGGGGGCTGCCATTGTGGGCTTCCACGGTGGTATCCTCGTGTTTTCCCCCCTCCCTCTTCAAACCCTCTTCGCCTCCCCATGGTCGTCGTGCCCTAATCCGACCCTGTTCGTGCATACACAAACACACACACACACCGCTAAACAAAAGAAAAATATAATATAATAAACCCTAACCCATTTTGGGTTAGGGTATATGTTAAGAGAGAGAAAGTAAAGAGGTGTTTAAATAAAAAGAAAATGCCACCCTAACCCAATTTCGGGTTAGGGTTAGCATTTTAAGAATAAGAGATTTTAAGAGAATTTAAATTAGATGTAAGGAAAAATTTACTCAACCCTATTTGGGGTTTAAAATTTAAATTTTAAGTTAAAATAAGAAAAAGGGGGGGGAAATGCTTTTCAATTTTGGAAAAGAATTTCCCCCATATAACTTTAGCCATATGTGTTATTTAATTTTTAAAAAAATCATTAATTCGTTTGGGAAGAGAATTAAATTTTAGTGTGGTCTTTTTCTTAAAATTTAAAATGGAGGATTAATATCATTTACATTAATCGTATAGTTGATTTAAATTATTTAGCTAGGGATATTTTACAGTTATTTAATTTATTCGAATGTATATAGTTACTAAAGTAAAGAAAATTGGAGAAAAATTTATAATGGAAGACTATTAAGTATTTTTAGGAATTTCTTAGCCCTTGAGGCCAATATTGGCCATATTAATTATATCATCAAATTTAAAGGTTTAGGGAAATTAAAACTGACTTTAGCTTAATATCGGATTTAGTTGGCAAATGTCATTATAGAATTTCAAACCCTTATCAGTTAGATTTAAATAATAAATTTGCGTGTGTATCAATTAATTAATTTTTAAATAGCATTATCACTATTTGGTCGGGAATGATTTAAATGCATTTGAGATAACTAATTAATCCTCATTTTTATTTAGTGACAACTTAATTAAGATAATCGAACTAACTAACTAATTCGCAACATTAATTAATTTCCACTAAATAAAGTCACTCGTTTGAGTTGGTTAATTAATCCAACCTTAGAAAACAATTTTATTTACATCCTAGTTAAGACAAAACTCTATTGAATTTATTATAATGTAGGATATGTTATGAGTTTATGTGCTCAAAAAAAATAAAATTTGTTGTTCCGTTTTTTGCCCAAAAGTTTGGGCACGACATAGGGTTCCCGATGTGGGATACCCATGACAGCCATTACTGTCTGTCTACCAGTGGATAACAAAACCTCACCATTATTTTTCCTTATGTATCTATTAGCTTTATCATAGTGATTCATATATTCTAAAACCAACTCAGGACAAGGGGTAGTTGTGGGAAATGTGGCTGCTTCTAATAAACCACTTTGTGCAATGTCTTTCATCGTAGAATTAGCGACTAGGTTCCTTACTCTTTCTAGGAAAACATCTAAATCTAATTGAACTAAAGCACATATCACCCAGCTCTGGTAAGGAACTTACAAGGGAAGAAGAGTTCATTAATTTAGGCAGAGTAGGCCTCATGCTTAACTCATGATTTTTCCCTTATCAATCCAGACAAAGAAGAAAAGGTAAAACAAAAACAAACAGCTAAACAAAATACCCAGATCTTTTCTAAAAACTATAGCAATTAGGAAATTCGTTGAACATACCTTCCTCTATCATCTGCAAAACCCCTGTCGCACTCTCTTTCTTCCCGCTCCAAAAACTCTTCTTAAAACTTATTCACAAATGACAATCTTGACAAGACAACAACTCAATTTAAAAAGCCGAGAAAATCTTACCCATGATTACCACAAATTGTCATCATTACTCTTCACTCGTGCGACATCACTCTGAAACGATCACGATCAAGCATGCATTTAATGACAAGTCACTACATATCTGAAAATACGGATTTCCATGCCATACTTGCTATAAATGACAACTTTTAAATCATCAAAGAAAGAATATTCCCTTTCTCTGCCGCCATCAATCAAATCTTAAAATCCGCGCCGCCACCTCATAAAAAGTCATAGGATTTCCAAGAAATCAAAACATTGAACTTTGAACCTTGAGGAATAATCACAACACAAAAACATAAACATGACAAATATTGAACTTTGAACCTTGAACCTAAAAGGTTCAAGTTCAAGGTTCAACCAAAGCTAAACACCGACAAAACTAAAGAAGACTTAAGGCCACGCAGGAGGACAAACTTTTAATATGATGCCCATTGAACTTTGAACCTTGAACCAAAAGGTTCAAATTCAAGGTTCAAGTTCAATACAGTGAAACTTAAAGAAAACAACGAAGACTGAATTACATGGGGAATTCAAACCACATGACACGACCAAAGGGCCAGATGAGGACATGACTCAATAAGGCGACATATAGAATGGAAATTTTTATATGTACTGCCAACACAGTGAAATGCACAATGACCCATTTGTAGGTCTCAACCTCCAAGAGACATAATTAAGATGCTTGAGTCATCTATGTGCATGTTAGACAACTTCAATCTATTAGAAGCCTAAATTAACATATAATTAGAAGAGTGCACATAAAAAAGTTGCTACCTCCTAGAGGTAGGAATAAAATGCATCAAAGTAGCCTTGTAAATTCATTACTTTGTTAATATAATACTCAATCTCTCTAAAAATAACTCGTTATGCATAGTGATTATGATAGCCAATAGTTCCCATTTGATGATCATCTAGGTCAACTTTTGATCTAAAAGAAACTTATCATAAAAGGGGTCGTGAACTATCCTCATTCACAGTCAAACCTCACTATAGTTGAGATATCAAATCTGTCAATCATAGGAAAGATATAGCAACGGTAATTTAGATGTCAACTTGAAGAGAATGAGTAGTGACAATAGAAGTCATACAAAGTTAGAGATCAAGAGTTATCAGTCAAACTAAAAGCCCTAGATCCATAGATGATACAAAGAGCAGTCAAATAACTCTCCACGAGTATAGATAGTTAGCAAATCACAATGATGAAGGTTTTTTAGTGGTCAAATAATTAAAACAATATGAGAAAACACTTAGATAAGAGATCATTTTTAAAAGATGACAAGGATGCCATCATACTCATTGTATGTGACAATAAGGACATTCATTATTGCAAAGATAGTTGTGAGTAATAATTTTTGTATCAAATCAATATAAATATTATCCTGTGCTTATTGCAGAATCCATACACTTGAGCCAATATTCATAGTGATAAAGGATCCTTTCAACGTTAGCAACATAGAGGATATAGACTATCAAAGTTTCAAACAGTGGTAGGCATGCATTCAAGGTAGCTCAAATAGAGGAGATTTGATAGAGCACAAGCCATGATAGAAACATAGAGGCAAATCCCTGTATTGGGCATAGTTAAGAAGGATAGTGCTCTAACAAGTTCTAATGATTTGCTTAAATTGGTCAAAATATTGTTGCATTATTAGCCGATAGGCTACATTTTGTGTGGGGTTTTGACCTGAAACCTATCTCACACCGTAAAAGAATTAAAGAGTTGACGTGAAACTGTTGGCTTTTAATAGTCATTAGAAATGATTGAGTCATCAAATGAAATTAATGGGGCCGGTTTTCACAAAACTAGTGGGTTGTCACAAAACTATTATTTTTGAATAGTTATCAGATGAGGTCAAATCTTCAAACAAAATCAAATCTTTGAAACATTCAAATCCTCGAATTGGATTTGATTTCCTCGCTTCATGCTTGAAAATACCAAAATCAAAATTTTAAATCATTAGATCTCCGAATTGGATCTAATTTCCTCACCTCATGCCTGAAAATTCAACAAGAGCTTGATAATGTAGGTGAAACATATTTTTTGGGGGCTTTTATTTTTATTTGAGCATCTCTTTTTAATTATAAGTTATAGTTGAATTATGAAGTGAAGTATTTCCATTTAGATGGTACAACTGTTCGGTAAATCTTCATTGATTTATAAATTGGACATATCAATTTCTATGTGCAATGCAAGTAAGCTTTGTGCTACTATGATCTATGGTTATGTAAATTGTATAGTTTTATGACAAAGTAAGTTTCACAATGATGGAGGTGGAGAAAAACTATAATGAGATACAAAGATGTATGTTTTTTTAGTATGCATCTCTAATTTGTTATTAATTTTTTATTAAATGACTTCAAGTCATGGGATGGATTTCTTAATTTATGTGGTAAAGATGTAGCAGAAAACTCATGCTTGGATAAGCTTCAAAAAGTAAGAAATGATTCCTATATGTTCCACACTAGATTGTCCTCTTGGGATTGTAATTTCAAAGTTCTCATTCATTGCTTGGGTTACATGTTCCATTCTCATCAAGTTCTTTCATGTTGATCTTTCCCATTAACTGATATAAGTTTCTTTTTGTCACCAGTTGCTTACTTTCACTTTACTTTATTTTAGAAGCAAACTCCTTGGATTTTATTGAGTAGTAAAATATGTGTGCTCAAAAAAGTTGTTTACAACATGTGAATAAATCTCAAAAACAATTACCACCATAACTCAAAGAATTTATAGAATGTATTGTGCCCAAAGAAGTCATTTTCATCATAATGATAGCTAATGTTTGTTTATTTCTTCCTTTAACTCTTCTACCCTAATAAAGGAACTTGCGACTCTTATCATAGAATAAAAACTGAGATGAAGATATACTTATGTCCTTAGATTCAATTATGCTATGTGTCACCTAATAAGCATTTTTCTCTCTATTAGGAAGATGAACTAAAATTGACATAACCATTGCAAATCAATTATAATATTCGTGTAAAATATAATTGTTAATTGAAACAAATAATATATTGTATATGATATTTAATATTATATATTATATGATTTTTTGTATTTTTTTAAAAAAATTACATTATCATCGGAATTTTGACGCCCCCTATATTTGCATCGATGACTATACCATCAAACATACAACATCCTCATCGGTACATAGTCCTTGGTTGTTGTTGGATGGCGTTGACATTCTGATGGAAATAAACGAAACATCCGATGAAGATGTTGTATGCCCGACAACATTCTTTCGGTAGACTGGCGTCAGAATTTTGACATCCATCTAGAAAACATCCAATGAAGATGTTGTATGCCCAATGATATTCTCTCAGCGGATGAGCGGTCGAGGTAGCACGTGTCAATGAAATCCATTGGCAAGACCTACACTAGTAGCGAGGCAACATTTGGTCTTGTCGATAGCCGATGAGGCTATTGGCAAAACATACACTGATGGGCATATCAGATCTCCATCAGTGTATTTCTTGCATCACAAGACATACATCGATGGAGACCTGATATATTAGGTGTTGTCGAGGTAGCACGTGCCGATGAAATCCATCGGCAGGACTTACACTAGCAGCGAAAGGAACATTTGGTCTTGCCTATAGCTAATGAGGCTATTAATAAGACATACACCAATGGAGACCTTATGGTTGCAGTCAAAATTCTAACGTTGGTGAGCACCATCGGAATATCTGACAACAAGTTTTCGATGACTACGTTTGTCGGCAGTCCGATGAAAAATACTCGGAATTCCGATGAGTGACCGTTGGAATTGAGCCCCTAATGTACTAGTGTGAATTAATTGGCTTTTAACATCCATCACTTTTAAATTAATAATCTCTCACCACGTAAAATGATTTCACATGAGGTAAAAGTGGATATTATTTTTACTAAGTAAAAATAGTATCCAAATTTCAAGTAAAATGTTTTAATTCTAAGTGAAAATTCTTCCACAAGAGGCTATTGATTTTAATTATGTGACTTTATACTTTTAAAGTCTAGAGGGGTAATTGTTTTTGAAGCAAAGGAAAACTTTCATGCAAGGTTAGCAAGTTAACTTAAATCCAAACAAGCATAAAAGTTAAATGAAAACAACAAGCTAACTAGATTATACCTTGCAAGAGAGGAGTCTCTCTTGTTCCTCTGACTAAGCTTGAAGAAGTAGAGGCGCCCTTGTGCTCCACTTGTTTGGATGTGCTCTTCTTGAGATTTGGATGAAAAAGGATTTGTCTTGGATGAGGGATTTTTTGGATATTATGTGGATATGATAGAAGAAGATGGAGGAAGAAAGGGACAACATAATATAAGAAGAAAATTCCATGTAGTGTTTTGTGAGGAAACGAGACTCCAATTTATAGATTGGATGAGGTCAATGGAGGGCCAATATTGATTTGGGTATGAAGGGTTGAGATTGATTTGGGATGGAAGACATGGATCAAGGTGTATTGGGAGAATAAAAAGGAATATAAAATTCCTTGGGAAAAGGAGAGAGGAATTAAAAATTCCAAAATAAAGGATGTGTGGGAAGGCTAAATGGATAAAGGAATTAAAAATTCCTTGGGAAGAGGATGCATGAGAAAATTCAAGAAATTTGAATTTCCTTGAAAGGATCAAAGGTGATGTGATATGGGTGGAGAAATATAAAATTGGAGAATAATGATAAGTATGAATAAAGAAGAATTAATTAGACTGAGTGGGGATTAGGAAAAATGAATTATAGGAATCACATGACTTAAGTTAATTAATTAGAATTAATTAACTAAGAGGAATTTAGAAGACTTGATGATTTGGTTGACTTTAGAAGAATAGGGAAATAATTAATTTATTTGATAAATTAATTATTGGACTATAATGACAAGATTGATTAAATTTGATTTAATTAACCTTAAGAAGAAGGGAATTAACACAATTAAATTGGTTAATTACGATGACAAGCTTAAATTAATTAAACATTAATTTAATTAATTTTAGGTGTCTACATTTTGCCCCTCTTTGATATAGCATCATGAAGTGATGTTACATCAAAGAAGAATAAAATATAGTGGATGGTGAGGATAAGGACTAGTAGGTTGATGCCCCAGTCATGAGATGAGGAAGAATGACAAGGAGGAAGTATGAAGAGGAAGTAGTGGTATGCCCCCTTGATAGGATGGGCGGATTCAAAGAACAGGGTTGTGCTCTCGAAATAGATTAGAAGATTAAATAACGAAATAATGAAGATGATGAAAGAGGGAATAAATGAATTGGAGCCTCTTAGATGGATGAACGAAATGAAGTAGATAGAATTTCTTGTTGTGCAGATATGGAGAGCAAACCTAGTTTTGATATTGCCAAGCATGATCTACACCACTGATTATAGGAAGTAGGATGTCATGAAAACCCAAGGCGTGTATTGATTCTCAGACAAACAGGCATGCCTTGTACACAATCATGCAAGTATTGATAAACAAAAATACATGGCTTCTAGTACGTACAAGGGAAACCTTCAAACAAACCATACCACAAAAACAATTCCCCATTATGCACCAACCAAGATATGTGGAGATATAGTATGATCAAGGTAGCCCTGAATAGGTATAGTCCTAGGACACAAGATAAAGAGTCAAAGAAAAAGGCTCAATCATGCAAACAACATGCACATGACCAATTGATATCTATTGCCAAGATTAGGTCATGGATTTGGATCAACTGCCAGACATGGGAAGGATACATCCTGATGGGAAGGGTGATGGATTTGGATAAACTATCGGATGTGGGAAGGATGCATCTCGATGGGCAGGGTAAGGATAGATTGATAGATGCAAGAGACAAGATGGTGTGCAAGAGCTCTAGGTGAGAGGATTTTATAACATGGGAGGGGGATTAATGATTGAATATAATTGGATGGGATGGGAAATATGCTATGAAATGATATGATATGATGGGATTGGTTTGTGGATATATGGTAAATGGAGGGGGACCAATGACAATACCAAGACCAAAGGTAGGAATGAGGGATGAATTTGGATAAGATGAGGGATATGAGATTGAGGATATGGATAGGATAGTCAAGACCAAATATAGGAAAGGGGGATGGACTTAGATAGGATGTGGGTAGAGGAAAATAGATATGGATAATGCAAATGGTTGGATAGCATGGATGAAGCTTGCCCCCAAGTATAGAGTGAAAGAAGATGGGGGGACTACATATGATGCTTGTTTCAAGAATCTAGTTACGTGGATAATATATATGCTATAATAGAGCAAGAAGGATAAGAGATGCAAGATGAACTAGGATTGACTTGGTAAATGGACTGGGATGGGAGACATGGATAGGTGAAAGTTGGATAATTTTGAGGGATGTATGAGCTAGATGTGGATGATTGATAGGGTGATCCATGTGTTGGATTGTAGGCATTGACAAAACCGGTCAATCTAGAAAAGTGGTATATATGCTAAGGTTTGTCATTGATGTTCAACACTTACCGGTGAAGATATTAACCGGTGTACTAGTATAGGTAAAGTGATTTTTCTTTTCAGTAAGCAATAATGAATGGGTATTGAATGATCAAAGGGTACTTCAGCTCAAGGAAAGATAAAGTAAGTCAACTGATCTATCATTCAGAAAGATTGGTCACCTTGATGATGGTGAAGTCACAAAAGGTGACTCAGGCAAAGAAAATTGTTTGTTCCAACCAACCAGTAACTCTCTAGCAAACAGAGAAGAAACATGATGCTAGCACAACAAAATGGTAGCCAAAGAATAAACCGGTAAAGCAATAAGTGTAGTTACATACCAATACACCGGTATGACTGAAGGAAGACAGGCGATCACCATAAGTTTTAGAGCAATGATCGGCCATTTAGTTGCAGTGGCAAAGAATGAGTTGGTAGGCTTGTGTCTACGCCAAATCATTTGTTGGTAGAGTTAACTTTAAATTACCATGCAATCAAGCATGATTACATGTGGATTCTCTGGTTTGCATTTATTTGACTAGACATGTCTTGGACGTTTCTATCCTTGGAAGATACGGTGGCAAAACTAGTTGAACACTTGGCGAAATTGCTGAAAGGTGTGCAAAGAAAGAGCGGGAGAGTTTGAATTTGAAATATTTTGAAATCCTTGATTGATCTGATTGAGGATATGCCTGTAAGTGTCGACTGAAAATGTATAAAGAGTTCTTGAGCTCTTTCAGAAAGTTTTTGATCGTGAAATTTGAAACAAAGAAATCTTGTTGAAGGTGATCCAGGGTAAAGAGCAAAGTGAGAGGAAGTGCTAAGAGGTGTTAGCACAGTTGAGTGTATGTGTGAGGTAGATCGACTAAGTGTAGAGTCGACATATAGAGAACCGACTAAGTGAAGAGCCGAAGGACAGTGAATCGGCTGAGTGTAGAGCCGAAGGACAGAGAACCGGCTGAGGGCAGAGCCAAAGGATAGTGGACCAGTAGAGTACAGAGCCAAAGGTCAGAGGACTGACAGAGTGCAGTGTTGAAGGAGAGATGATCGAATGAGTGAATAGTTGAAGGTGTAAGAAGGAAACCGGTGTTGTGTAGAGAAGACACAACCGATGTGTATTGAGTGGAATGCATATTGAGATCTGATCAAGCTATCAATAGATAATTCAATAGATCATCCATCTGTTGCTTTCTAACAACTGCAACTTAAATCCCTTGACTGGGTGGACTTTAATAGGTTCCTATTGTAAAATCCCTTAATTGGGTAACATCTTATATGATGTTCTAAGTCCTCTAACTAGGCTACCTTCAACAGGGTAAAGGCACTAACCAGCCTTTTTCAAAGTCCCTTAACTGGGTGGCACCTAACAGTGCCTTTGTAATCTCCTAACAGGGATGGCTCTTAACGGGGTGTACTCCAGAAGAGTGCAAATTTTGTGAGTTCCTACTCACACCATGGTTTTCTCCCTATTGGGTTTCCACGAGATAACTTCTTGGTGTCACTGTCAACTTTTCATGCTTGCATATTTTACTTCAGTGATTAAGTATATTGTTGGATCTTAGATGAAAGAAGGTTTAAGATAAAAGTTAAATTGTGAAATTTTGATTAAGTGTCAATTCACCCCTCCCCTCTCAGCACCGGTTGGGACTAACAATTGGTATCAGAGCATCAGGTCCCTAGAATCAGAAGAAGCTTAACCGGCTTAGGGAAAGATCAAAGATGATGCGTAAGGAGGGTCCTAAGTTCTCTAAGGAGAACTACATCTTATGGTGTGGAAGAATGAAACTCTATTTAAAATCCCTAGGTGAATACTACTAGAATCATGTGATCATAGAATACAATGAACCTACAGTGACTCTTACTCCAAAACAAATCAAGGAAAGGCAAGATAATACTGCTGCTATGGATCTGATTGTTAGCACACTTTCAGATAATGAATTTGTTGAGGTACAAGATTTGAAAAATAACTTTTCAAATATGGAATAAGTTGAAGACAGTCTATGGGGGAGATGCCCATGTTCAAAAGGCCAAAGTAGACAGCCTAAGAGGAAAATATGATGAGATGAGAATGTAGGAAAGTGGAAACATAGAGCAGTATAGTAAGAGGATAAAAGATGTAGTAAACTCCATTAAAAGTGCAGGAGGAAAACTAGAGGAGGATGATGTGGTTAGCAAAATCCTGAGATCTCTGCTACCACAATATGCCATAAGGGTCTTTGCTATCTAGGAGCTTAGATCCTTGGGAACAGTCAATGTAACTCTTGACTCACTGATCGGTAAGTTGACTGCTTTTGAGTTGAGCAATTATGACAACAACATGCCAATGATTGATGCTGCTTTCAAAGCATCCATGATGCATGCACCCACAAGGAGAAGGAAAGAAATTGGTAGTAGATCTACTACCAGAACCAATCATTCCCATGAGAATGACAATCTGCTCTCTAAGGAACAGGAGCAAGATGAAATTGAAGCTCTTTTGGCAAGAAGATTGCCAAGAGGTAAAGGTAAATACAAAGGTAAATTACCCTTAAATTTCTTCTCCTGTAATAAGATAGGTCATATTGCTTCAAGATGTCCTAACAATGATAGAGACAGGAAGGATAATTTCAGAAGTTACAGGGACAAAATCAAGAAGGAATGTTATATTGCAGAAGAAGGAGTCACTGATGAAGAATCAGAGAGATTTGATGAAGATGGTATTGCTTTTGTGGTAGTCAAAGAGGACAGTGCAGAGGAAGGAGATATGGCATTGATTTCTAGCACAAACCAATATGGATAATGGGTGATCGATAGTGGCTGCACTCACCACATGATCGGTGACAGAAGTAAATTCCTCAACATGGATGATTGCAATGGAGGAACAGTGAGGTTCGGAAATGATGCCCCATGTGCAGTAAGAGGTAAGGGGTCTATAGCCTTGAATGATAAGATAAACTATGATGATGTCTTTTGGGTAGAAGGATTAAAGTACAACTTGTTAAGTGTTGCACAAGTTAACAATAAAGGATACCAGTTAGAGTTTAATAAAGGGATATGTAAAATAAATGACAAATCTGGAAGTTTAATTGCCACTGGTAAATAGTCAAGAGGCAATTTGTTTCATCTAGACAACACCATAGGTAATTTTCTAGTGGATAAGGTAGAAGACAACTGATTATGGCATAAAATATTGTGTCATGATCAAAATCAGCAAGGCAAAATCTGTAAGAGGTATGTCTGACATAGTCAAACCTGAAAATGCTATGTACAAAGAGTGTCAACTAGGGAACTTGACCGGGTCTAGCTTCAATAGTAAAACTTTCTCATCTGAAAGTGTGTTGGACTTAGTTCACACAAACTTGAGTGGTCCCATGAGAACCAAGAGATTCTATGGAGACTAGTATTTTAGGTTATTTGTGGATGACTTCTCAAGAATGATGTGGGTTGTCTTTTTAAAAGAAATATCAGAAGCTTTTCACATGTTTAAAGTGTTTAAGGCTCGAGTAGAAAGAGGAACTGGTAAGAATCTAAAATGCCTAAGATCAGACAGAGGAGGAGAGTTCACCTCTCAAGAGTTCATGAACTACTATGAGGAACAGGGAATCATGAGACAAATGTTGGCACCCAAAACTCCTCTGCATGATGGAGTTGCTAAAAGAAGAAACAAAGCTCTCATTGATTATACCAAAACTCTAATGATACAGAAGGATATCCACATACCTTCTGGAGAAAAGCAATAAGCACTGTTGTATACAGTTTGAACTGGATACAGGTAAAGAAGGGAACAAAAAAAAATCCTTATGAATTATGGAGTGGTTACTCAACTAATGTTTCTTATTTCAAAGTATTTGGAAGCAGGTGCTACATCAAAAGGGATGAGTACACTGGAAAATTTGATCCCAAGAGTGATGAGGGAACCTTCTTAGGTTACTCAACAAAGAGCAAGGCATACTGATGTCTAAAGAAAAGGACCGGTAAGATTGTGGAAAGTGCAAGTGTCAAAGTAGATGAGTACTCTGAGAAAAATGAATAGGACAGTAAGAGTGAACCAGAGGACTATGAAGGGTTCGAGTACAATGTACTAGTGGAACCTACTGAAGAAGATCCCATTGAAGCAGATAATGAAGAAGCCCATGAGATAGAACCTACACAACCGGTAGAAGAAGTTCCAAGGAGTGAACCGGTATTGGCTAAATATGTCAGAAATAATCACTCTGCAAAAGATATCATCGGTGACAAGAATGCAGGAGTTCTAACTAGAAGAAGAGCAAGAGAGAATGAGTGTATTCTCTCCATTTTTGAGCCCAAAACAGCAAAGGAGGCTTTGAAAGATGATGGCTGGGTCAAAGCTATGGAAGAAGAATAGGAGCAAATAGAGAAAAATGATACATGGACTCTAGTACCCAGAACAGAAAATAAAAATATAATAGGCACCAAGTGGGTGTTCAGAAATAAGATGGATGAAACCAGTAAGGTGATAAGAAACAAGGCAAGATTGTTCTATAAGGGCTACTCTCAAGAAGAAGGTTTGGACTATGGAGAAACCTTCACACTGGTAGCTAGACTAGAAGGGGTCAGATTTTTGCTAGCCTATGCTACTTATAAAAGGTTTAAAGTATACCAAATGGATGTCAAATCAACATTCTTAAATGGTGTGTTAGAGGAAGAGGTATACATAGAGCAACCGGAAGGGTTTGCATCTGAAGATGGGAGAAATATGGTATGCAAATTGTAGAAAGCTCTGTATGGGCTGAATCAAGCACCGAGAGCTTGGTATGAGAGATTACACTCATATCTGCTAAGCATTAGGTTCAAAAGAACCAATGATAACAATAACCTATATCTAAAGAGCCAAACTAAAGGAAAACACCTAATTGCTGAGATCTTTGTGGATGACATCATCTTTGGGGGAGATGGTGAGATGAGTAGGAGCTTTGCAGGACAAATACAACAAGATTTTGAGATGTCCATGATGGGTGAGATTAAGCTCTTTATTGGCCTACAAGTCTCTCAGTTAAAGAATGGAATCTTTATTGGTCAGACTAAGTACATACGAGAAATTCTCAAGACTTTTGGAATGGAGGATTGCAAACCTGTTGGAACTCCAATGGTTATAGGTTGTAAGCTATCTAAATATGATGAGGCTGCAGAGGTCAATGAGACACTTTATCGGTCCATGATCAGTAAATTCTAGTATGTTGTACATAATAGACCAGACATAGCACAAGTTGTTGGCCTGGTTGCCAAATTTTCTATAAATCTGAAAGAAACTCACATGATGGTAGTCAAAAGAATATTCAGATACCTAAAGGGGACTGAGGACTATGGTCTCTAGTATCCACACAAAGGAGACTTTAGCTTAATTGTCTTCATTGATTCAGATTGGCCTAGAAACATCGATGACATGAAGAGCACCAGTAGAGGAACATTCTTTATCAGAGAAATAATTGTATCTTGGACAAGTAAGAAACAAAACTGCATATCTCAATCTATAGCTGAGGTTGAGTATATAGTTGTTGTAATTAACTACACACAGATAGTTTGGATCAAGCAACTGCTAGAAGCAATTCAAGAAATGGTGGTTGGACCGATAGCGATTCATTGTGGCAACACCAGTGCCATTGACATATCTAAGAACCCAGTGATGCACTCCAAAACGAAGCATATAGCCATTAAATATCACTATCTAAGGGAACAAGTTCAAGAAAAGGAAGTAATGTTGGAGTACATATAAAAAAAAGAGCAGGTGGTTGATATATTCACCAAACCACTATAGAAGGACACCTTTGACTATCTCAGAGGTAGGTTGGGGGTGATGCCCCTCCATTCAGTAAAGTAAGCAAACAGGGTTCTACATCAATCTGGTATGCTTTCAAGTTTTGTTTACACAAACTAGATTGATGAGTGTTGACTACTCTGGTTAGGGGGAGCAGTCTTGTAAGTGGTCAGACGAGACTCTTTGGCATTGTTGTCAAAGGGGAAGATGTGATTAGAGTGCAGCATTGGTAGGTAGTGATTGAGCTGAAATTGTTGTATCAAAGTATGATTAGTGACAGGGGGAGATATTCATTACTCAGGGCAGAAGTAATGACTAGATTGTTATAGAACTGAAGAAACATGCTTCTAACTAGCCAAAGTTTGAAGTATTTTCCATCAATGCCAAAGGGGGAGATTTTTGGATTGTTGGCATTGATGAAACCGGTCAATCTAGAAAACCAGTATATATGCTAAGGTTTGTCATTGATGTTCAACACTTATCGGTGAAGATATTAACCGGTGTATTGGTATAGGTAAAGCGATGTTGCTTTTCAGTAAGCAATAATGAATGGGTATTGACTGATCAAAGGGTACTTCAGCTCAAGGAAAGATAAAGTAAGTCAACCGATATATCATTCAGGAAGATCGGTCACCTTGATGATGGTGAAGTCACAAAAGGTGACTCATGCAAAGAAACTTGTTTGTTCCAACCAACCGGTAACTCTCTGGAAAATAGGGGAGAAACATGATGCTAGCACAACAAACCGACAGCCAAAGAATGAACTAGTAAAGCAAGAAGTGCAGTTACATACCAGTACACCAGTATGATTGAAGGAAGACAGGCGATCACCATAAGTTTTGAAGCAGTGATCAGCCATTTAGTTGTGGTGGCAAAGAATGAGTTGGTAGGCTTGTGTCTATGCCAAATCATTTGTTGGTAGAGTTAAGTTTCAGTTACCATGCAGTCAAGCATGATTACATGCGGATTCTCTGCTTCGCATTTATTTGACTGGACATGTCTCAGAGGTGTCTATCCTTGGAAGATGAGGTGGGAGAACTAGTTGAACACTTGGCGGAATTGTTGAAAGGCACACAAAGAAAGAGCGGGAGAGTTTGAATTTGAAATCTTCTGAAATCCTTGATTGATCTGATTGAGGATATTCTTCTAGGTGTCGACTGAAAATGTATAAAGAGTTCTTGAGCTCTTTCAGAAAGTTTTTTATCGTAAAATTTGAAACAAGGAAATCTTGTTGAAGGTGATCTAGGGTGAAGAGAAAAGTGAGAGGAAGTTCTAAGAGGTGCTAGCACAATTGAGTGTATGTGTGAGGTAGATTGACTAAGTGTAGATTCAACATATAGAGGACCGACTAAGTGAAAAGCCAAAGGACAGTGAACCGGTTGAGTGTAGAGCTGAAGGACAAAGAACTGGTTGAGGGCAGATCTAAAGGACAGTGGACCGATAGAGTGCAAAGCCAAAGGTCAGAGGACCGATAGAGTGCAGTGCTAAAGAAGAGATTACTGGCTGAGTGAATAGTCAAACATGTAAGAAGGAAATTGGTGTTGTGTAGAGAAGACACAACCGATGTGTATTGAGTGGAATGCATATTGAGATCTGATCAAGCTATCAATAGCTAATTCAATAGATTATCCATATGCTGTATTCTAACAACTTCAACTTAAATCCCTTGATTGGGTGGACTTTAACAGGTCCCTATTATAAAATCCCTTAACCGGGTAACATCTTAGCTGATGTTCTAAGTCCTCTAACTAGGCTACCTTTAACAGGGTAAAGGAACTAACCGACCTTGGTCAAAATCCTTTAACCAAGTGGCACCTAATAGTGTCTTTGTAATCTCCTAACAAGGATGGCTCTTAATCAGGCGTACTCTAGAAGAGTACAAATTTTTTGAGTTCCCACTCACACCGTGGTTTTCTCCCTATTGGGTTTTCATGAGATAACTTCTTGGTGTCACTGTCAACTTTTCATGCTTGCATATTTTACTTCAGTGATTAAGTATATTGTTGGATCTTAGATGAAAGAAGATTTACGATAAAAGTTAAATTGTGAAATTTTGATTAAGTGTTGATTCACCCCTCCCCTCTCAGCACCGGTTGGGACTAACACCATGAAATTCCATGAGCATTTATCATACCAAGCTCTGAAGTTTGGATGTGGATTTGGGTAGCCATGTGACCTCAAAATGTTGATAATGGAGAGGATAAGTTGGGATTGGATAGACTTGATAAAAAAAGAAGTAATGAGATGATGTTAGATGAAGATGAGGACTAGGACTTAGCAACTTTAGATTGGATTGATTGATTGATTTAATTTGATTTGATTTGCTTGGATCGAGTTAAATTTGATTAGATTGGATTGGTCCTTGGGTTAGGACAAGATTGATTTGGATTAAAATGAAACCTTAGCCCTTGGATTAGGACCTTAAGTGAGGCGTGAAAGGATCCAAATGATTAAACCTTCTTCTACTTAGAGTGGAATTGCGTGCCTAAGCAAAATAGGGCAAAAGGATCCAAATGATTAAAGCCTTCTTCTACTTAGGGTGGACTTGCGTGTCTAAGCAAAATAGGGCAAAAGAATCCAAATGATTAAGCCTTCTTCTACTTAGGGTGGACTTGTGTACCTAAGCAAAATAGGGAAAAGGATCCAAATGATTAAACCTTCTTCTACGTATGGTGGACTTGCGTGCCTAAGAAAAATAGGGTGGAGGATCCAAATTATTAAACCTTCTTCTACTTAGGGTGGACTTGCATGCCTAAGCAAAATAGAGAAAAGGATCCAAATGATTAAGCCTTCTTCTACTTAGGGTGGACTTGCGTGCCTAAGAAAAATAGGGAAAAAGGATCCAAATGATTAATCCTTCTTCTACTCAGGGTGGACTTGCGTTCCTAAGCAAAATAGGGCAAAAGGATTTAGGGTTGTTGATCAAACCAAATGACTAAGCAAAGGTACTTGGGGGAGATTCTTTCCCAAGCACAAAAAGACAATTGATGATTGATGAAAGATAAAGGTCTAAATCAAACTTTCACAAAGTTTTGACTTTGGATTAGGATTGATGATTGATTATTGGATTAAAAGAATATTTATTGATTGATTGGGATTTTTGGAAATTTGATTAGGTTGATGTGCTAATTCCTCGAGGATGGAATGAAAATGATTATGGAAGAATGGATTTATGGTATGAAGAGGAACGGGAAGGTTACCCCAGATTAGATTAATGATAGAATAGAGATATTGGTTGGGGATTGATGATTGTTTAGATAGATGAAAATGGATAAAGGATTTTATATGGATGACGATGAGGGAAATATGGGTTTGATAATGAAAAGGTGGAATTTGAAGGGGTAGTGTTTTATACTAATTCTACTCTTGGCAAAAAGACATAGAAAACACATTAGCCATTGACACAAATAGAGACTTCAAGCACAACATGCTATCCTAGGAAGTTAGATGAGGAGGAAAACATTTGCTTGCTGACTCAGGTACATACCCAATAGCTAATCAAAATACGGTTGTTGAGTCTCATGCAATGGATCCTCAACATTGTATTAGCTGACTCCAAATGCTAATGGGGGCACGATATGGCAAGTCTCTTGGGGGAGTTCCTATCTCCCTTGCACAGAGATTATCCACCTTTCCGAGGTGAACCGGGTAGCTTGTATTCCTAGAGTTCGTAGTAAGGGTTTTCGTTTGAAGACTATCCTTTGTAGTCATGCAAGCGCGATTGAGGCCTATAGCCCAACAAATTACTAAGCACAATAATAGTCACACAAGCGTGATTTAGACCTCAAGGGCCTTACAAAGTGCTCGATATGAGAGTAAACTCGGATAGCTCCATCCTCTGAGATTTTCATCTCAAAAAGCGATTTGATTATAGTGAGTCAGAATGCTCGGGTTCAATTGTACTCACTTGGGTCGTTCCCCTCTCACCAATGGTTGTGCGAAGTGCCAAGCAAATCGGGAAGGCAAACCCTCTAAAGGTAAAAACATGCAATTGATATAAAATAGGACATGGAATATATGATGTTCTTTAACCTTTAAAAAAAATCAAAATGTGCAACTATTCTAAAAGAGACAAACACTTGCAAGATTTTAAGCCCAAAAGTAAGCATTTGCTAATGAAAAATATCTAAACTAGTGGAAAGAACATGTCTTCGTCAAACATGCTGTAGAAAAAATGAGTTAGTAGTCTCAATTTCTGATCTTGGGCAGACAATGCAAACTTGCAAAACTCAAAAATTGATCAGTAACTAAATCCCTAAGGGATAAAATGCAAGCGCTATTCCATAGGCGGATGCGCTACAACACCTGCGCATGCATTGAAGGAGGTCTACATGACTAAGAGAAATAGAAAGATGGAAATTTTTTGAATTTGAATTTAAAACTAATTACAGCGGGCGCGCTAAACTCAAATCGCATGCGCTAAAGCACAAGTGCAAGCGCCAAAAGCAAAAAGTTTAAATTTTGAAAATGAGTGAGCTTTTGGGTTTAGTGAATTCGTTGAACCAGAAGTGCAATCGTTGGTTTGCTTGCGCAGGCATTGATCCACCAGTAGCCCAAAAAAATTGATTAAGACACCTAAAGTTGATAAAAAACTGAATTAAAGAGCTATGTTGGAATTGTTTTTGTTCTTTTTAAGGCCTTTTTAGATGTTTTGATTGTTTTTCGATTAGTAGAAAGCAAAGATAAATAAAATCTAAGCTCAAAATAAAGTGTCAAAAAACACTGGGTGGACACATCAAAACCGAGGCAAACGCACTATTCCACAGTCTTCAAAAAAGAAGGGGGTCAGGAAATTAAGATGCCCGCGCTAATTCTGTAGCGCTCGTGTTGTTCTGTAGCCTATGACAAAAAAGGCAGTTAGAAAAAAATACAAATTTGAAGTAGATGCACTGAAGCGCCTACGCACACACCGAAGCAAAAGTGCACGTGTTGAAGCCGAGGTGCACACGCTGGTTTGCAGACTCTCGCACTGATCCGAAACCTACGACTAAAAATGGTGAAAACCCTACAAAAAAGGTTGAATTTTTAGGACGTGGATCCCATCAGGCATATCAGAATGAACCAAGGGAAAACTTTTCATGTAAGGTTGGAAGGTTAGTTTAAATCCAAATAAGCATAAAAGCTAAATGAAAACAACAAGCTAACTAGATTATACCTTGCAAGAGAGGAGTCTCTCTTGTTCGTCTGATTGAGCTTGATGAAGTAGAGGCACCCTTGCACTCCACTTGTTTGGATGTGCTCTTTTTAATGGATGTTGAATGCTCTCCAAATGCATAACAAGATTGGTGGATTAGGATTGAATTTGGATCATGATGGGTGCAGAATGGATAGATTTTGATAAAAAAAGATGTCTTGGATGAGGGATTATTTGGATTTTATGAGGACATTATATGGATATGATAGAAGAAGATGGAGGAAGAAAGGGACAAAATAAGATTAGAAGAAGATTTCATGTAGTGTTTTGTGAGGAAATGAGACTCCAATTTATAGATTGGAGGAGGCCAAAGGAGGGCCAAGATTGATTTGGGTATGAAGGGTTGAGATTGATTTGGGATGGAAGACATGGATCAAGGTGTATTGGGAGAATAAAAAGGAATATAAAATTCCTTGGGGAAAGAAGAGAGGAATTAAAAATTACAAAATAAAGGATGTGTGGGAAGGCTAAATGGATAAAGGAATTAAAAATTCATTGGGAAGAGGATGGATGGGGAAATTCAAGAAATTTGAATTTCCCTAAAAGGATCAAAGTTGATGTGACATGGGTGGAGAAATATAAAATTGGAGAATAATGATAAGTATGATTAAGGAATAATTAATTAGGTTGAGTGGGGATTAGGAAAAGTGATTTGTAGGAATCACATGACTTAAGTTAATTAACTAAGAGGAATTTAGAAGACTTAATGATTTTGTTGACTTTAGAAAAATAGGGAAATAATTAATTAATCTGATAAATTAATTATTGGACTATAGTGATAAGATTGATTAAATTTGATTTAATTAACCTTAAGAAGAAAGGAATTAACACAATTAAATTGGTTAATTAGGATGACAGGCTTAAATTAATTAAACATTAATTTAATTAATTTTAGGTGTCTACAGTTTTTACCTCCAAAGTGAAAGGTAAAAAGGGAGATTATTTTATTAGTGGGAATAATGCAACAGTAAAATCAATTTACTAATGGGTGAATTGTCTTTACCCAAGTGAAACTTTCTCTTATTTGCACATTGGGGAAGATTTAATTATATGCCAAGTGGGATAGAATAATTATTTTCACAAAGGTTATAAGTTGCATTTAAATGTATTTTTCCATCAAAGTAAAGACATATCCATGATAATGCAAACAAAGTGTAGCAATCATAAATTTTTATTTATAAGCAAGTAAAGGAAAGGAAGAAGAAAAGTGCTGAAACATTTTCAAATTGTCAAGTGTCATAGGAGAGGGAAAACAATTATTCTAGTTGCAAGCAAAAAAATGGAGGGAAAGTAGTTTGCTACAAATCAGATTTGAGAAGAAAAGAGACGAGTGTTAGCAGCTAATTGAATCTCAAAGCGTTTTCTTCTCTTTATTTTCTATTCTTCTATTCATTGTAATGGTTCTCAACTTTGGAATTCTGAGAAATAGAATAGAGAAATGTTCAGCTTAGGGTTGTGATTTCTTCAGTACAATGAATGTGTAATTCTTACAACACTGCCAGTTAGTTTTGAGTAGATAGTAAAATTATTGCAGCAAATTATCTCCATATTGTATTTTAGAGCTTCATATGAATTAATAATACCAAGGGTATTTAGATTTGTCTCTGCAATTTCTCTATAATTGTGTGGTTTGTGTAAGGGTTTCCTTCAAGGAAGGAATTAAATTATTTATGCAAATTGTTGTGGGTTGAGAATATAGTTTGGATCTGTAAGTATGATTTATGTAATAGTATGAGGGGTTGCATTAATGTTAGGCATTAGTGTCGAAGGGGCCACTAATTGGGGGTAATTTGTTGTTTAAATATGGATTAAAGATCTATGATTTGACTCCACACCCAAGGATTAGGTACTAATTTATGACATTTCTCATATCTCATTCAACAACATTTAAATTTGTCAAAATATATTTTAAATTTCTATTATAGGATTTAGGTGTAGTGTAGGAATTATTCCCAATTACTGAGTAAAGGATAAATGGCCAAGATCAAAGCTATATTTAAGGTTATTTAGACTACCCTTGGTGACATTTTCTATGGAATTATCTACTATAAAATATAATGTCTATGTAAAGTATGTGTGAAATGCTTAGGCATTGTTAAGTTCACCCACCTTGCTCTAGTAGAGCCAGAAGTGCATAAAATTTCAATCTTATGACTGAATATCATTTGTTGGCTGAATCCACCCTTGAGTCTGAGCATAAGAAATGGTTAATATTTAGGATTCAGAGGATTTGTTGATTTGAGAACCAACACTACCAACAAACTTGTTCTAAAAAAATGATCTTTAAACTTTTTTCATCAATGTGACCCAAACTATGGTGCCACAACATACATGCATTTTCTATGCTAGTTACATTGGTAGAGTTACAAAAAGTAGAGGCATCTAGGCTCAATAAAGTCCTTATCTGAAATTGTTTAGCTTTCACCAAACTCCCTCTTACTACCCTACAACCAGACTTTTAAAATTTTGCATGCATTCCAAAATCATTCAACTTGGACATTGAAAGCAAATTTCTCACAAGTACTAGTATATGAAAAACATTATCAAGGGTTTTAATCCTCTAATCACTGAAACATAACTATACCTTTCCCTTACCAATAATCTTCTTCATGTTGTTATCACTAAGGAATACCTCTCCCCTATTATATATGCTTTATATGTAGAAAACCACTCCTTGTGAGGATTCATGTGGTAGGAATGACTTGAATAAATTTAAGCCAAACATCATTACTAATAGTTTTAGTTAAAATAAGAAAATAATCAAAATCAACATCAAAGTAATTTTCCATGGAGGAATCCAAATAATTTTTCTTAAATTTACACTCCTTCAAATGTCTTCTTTCACCATAATTCTAACACTTTGGTCTTTTGGGGGGCTTTAGAATGTAATTTATACTGCTCATTCTACTTGTTCTCCAACCAATCCTTTCCACTTTCCCACTGTAGTTGAAACATCTTTTCCATCCCCCACCAATTTTACCACCCCCTCTTTTCTTAATATCTTGAATGCATTTTCTTCTTTGGTCTCCTCTTACCCTCAGAATCCCCCCCATGCCTGGAATCTAGCCAATTATATTTCTCTCTACACTTCTCATGATCTCGACAATCCCCTTCCCCAACCAATTATCTCTCACAACATGTAGCTAGTACATGGTCATCAACCTTTCGAGTGTCATTTTAGACAAGTTGCCCCTTAGATTCCTTAAGAGAGGTCTTGGTTTTTCTTTGTCCCCTTGTATTATTCCTCACATTAACCTCCTCATTGAAATTGAGAGTTTAGTTCAATCTCTTCCTTTGAATATCAACTATAGTCATTGCATCTAAAAGAATAGTTGTTTTCCATCATCATAATTGAGATTTTAGAAACATGAAGAGTAGCCATACAATATTTTATGCCCTTCATTTTATTTCTCTTCCTCTCCCTTTCTCTCTTTCTCAACCTCTCCCTTCCACCCCTATCTCTATCTTTGTAACACAAGAAGTAGACATATCCATTATGTGTGCCTAATGAAACTTTTGTTCTTGATGACCTTTCATTGAAAGAGTTATTCAAAAAAGATTCTACAAGGTCAAATTTTCTTGGCATCCTAATCCCCTAGGATCCTCCTTCTCTCTCTATCTCTCTCTTTCTACCTCTCCCTTTCCCCCTCTCTCCTTCTCTCCCCCATCTCTATCTCCGTCTCCTCTCTCTCTCTCTCTCTCTCTCTCTCACCCTATCTCCTCTCTACTTCTCTCCCCCATCTCCCCCATCTCCCTCTCCCCTCTTTCCCTCCCTCTTCATCTCTCTATCTCTCCCCCTTTCTCTGTCCCCCTATTCTTCTCCCTCCCCCCTCTCTCCTCTCTTTTTGTCCCTTCCCTCCTCTTTACCCCCTTCTTCCCCTCCCTATCCCCGCTCTCTCTTTATCTACTTCTCTCTTCCCCTACCTTGCCCCCTCTCAATATTTCTCTATATCTCTCTCTCCCCTTCTATGCCTCTCTCTATTTCATAACACTTAGCTGGAGGCCAAAGTGCTAGAACAAAAGTTGAGGACAAAAAATTCAATGAGTTAAGTTTTCTTAACGCATGCACATTTTTTACCCTAAAGAGGTGTTTGCATGTAGTTTGGGTTTATAGTGCCAAAAACCCATACATAGTTTTTTACATAAAAACTTGTACAATTTTTTAACACTTGTAAAGGGGAAAATTTGATTTGGCAATTTGCAACATAGAAGGAGAAATCACCAAATCAATTTTCGCTTTGGGGAGGAATTCCTTTACATTCAAAAGAGGGGAGGAATCCACTAGATTCAATCACAAATCAGATAAGGACTGAATACTAAGTGGATTGATTTATTATAATGTATTTTTCCCTCTTTTGTAAGTTAAGATGCTAATTTAGGGTAAAGTGCTGAAATTGAAGACAAAACTAAGAAAATACTGAGCTACAAGTTCAAGAATTTGTCATGCACTTGGATCTGAGAAATATGAGCTAATTTGGATCTACCCTGCAAAAATGCCCCCAAAAAGTAGGGACTATGGCGCGGCCTCTTGGTCCTCCAAATTTTTCACACACCAAAAAGGGTTTTTCCACCTGTGTTTGAAGCTTATTTCCAAAAGTACAGTTGCGCACCTATTTCTTGCACATAGAAAGAAAGGGAAATAGGTTGGCAATAGGGGTTTGCCTAAGTCAAACCCCATTTTGGAATATACCTTGAATTAAATATTGTAAATTCTTGAAATAAATGATGGAAAGGTATACATTTAGATCTGCAATGAATGATGATGACACTTTGCTTCTTGAATGTAATCACATATGTTGTATGAAATGGCATGAACATGAAAAAACCCTAACACACACACATGTTTGCAAATGAATGATGTAATGTTGCTCCATAATGAATAGATGAAGAATATGTAGCCTTGAAGACCTCTAGAAATGCTTGATGATGAATGATTCAATGCTTGACTACTTGACTATAGTTCTTCTTGCCTTATCGCCTTATTCACGTATCTCCACCGTATGCCAAATGAGAGGGGAAGACCTCCTTATATACTTGCCTATCATCAAACATATTAATTTTTTGACATAGGCTGACATAGAGCAAGGTTTCTTGCACAAATTTGAGATGGGGCTAGGGGTCCAAATTAGGCCCCATTTAGGGAGGACCAAGGCACCACGCCCTAGTCCTACCCCAAATTGGGCCAGGGTTAAGGAGTCCCAACAAGGTACGGGATGAAAATATGATGTTTATTTCATCACGGAGGCATAAATGGGTCCAGATCAACCGTGAGGATGAGAACACTAAGGCAAGGGCCCTGAATGCAGTCAAAATTGCAAAGGGTGCAATTTTAGGATGCTACAACGCTATATAATTTGCAAACCCATTTGGCCAATCAGGAATTTAAGGGGTCAACAATAGGAATGGGTTAAGGGAAAGTAACTCACATGAAGTATGTGGAGTTAAAGTAGACCTCTTCCTTTCCTCTCTTTTTCTTTTTCTCAACCTCTCCCTTCCCCCTCTCTCTTTCTCTATCTCCTCTCATCTCCCTTCCCAACTCTCTCTCTCTCTCTCTCTCTCTCTCTCTCTCTCTCTCTCTCTCTCTCTCTCTCTCTCTCTCTCTCTCTCCTCTCCCTTCCTCTCTCTCTCTCTCTCTCTCTCTCCTCTCCCTTCCTCTCTCTCTCTCTCTCTCTCTCTCTCTCTCTCTCAGCCTCTCTCCTTCCTCTCTCTCTCTCTTTCTCTCCATCGGCCTTCTCTCCCTTCACCCCCCTCTCTCTCTACCTCTCTTCCCCTCCCTTTCCTCACCTCTCTTCCCCTCTCTCTCCCCCACCTTTACAATGGTTATCTTAATTTTGTATTATGCTTCCACATGGGTGTTTCATGTTTCAATGAGAGTTTGGAACACACAAGCTAAAAAATGTATAAGATTAAAAATCTAATTTTAAGCTTATGTTTCCAAACTTTCATTTTTAAGCTTATTGTGTTTCCAAAATCTCATTTTTAAGCTTGTTGGAAGATACTTCTTTTACAACTATATCTTTTTTTCTTTAAAACATATATGCCTCTTTAGCTTGGAGTGATGTAAATTGTTGCTTAAAGGATATTTCTTTGGTGTTGAAAGTGTGTATCCTAAGTCATTGGGACAACAATAGTGCAAAGTCACCCAATTGGAGAAGATAGGTCTTTCATAAGGCACTTGCATACTATACCTCTGATATTTACCTTATTCATCAGTATTGCCAATTTCATTATACCAATACTATAATATAAGGTTCTCAAAGAAAATAGTGAATGGTAATAATAACAAATTTTTTGTTCAAATGTGAGGTGAATACATCTTGGGATCACTTAGATCAAATGTTTCTCTACCTTTAGCTTGAAAAATTTGATCAATCCGAAAGAGTTATGGATAACTTTGACTATTTCTCACCATGATTTACTATTAGTATCCCTCCTTTTTCATTTATGCTAAAGAGAAAATTTGCCACTTAATTATTTAAATTCCAAGTTTTGAGTCTTTAATGTCTATATATCAAAGTTCCTAACCCCATTTCACATTTGGATTCCTTCATAATGAATATAAAATTATACTTAATTATTTCCATTATCTCTTTATATGTATCTAGTACTTGAAGCCCTTTCTTACGTTAATTCTTTTTTCCAAACATTTGTCTAAGATCAATTATTGTTATGATTCAACAAATTTTTTAATCAAATCCAAGAAATTATAATTTGGTTATCCCAAGTTGTGAAGTTCTTTTTATTTAGTTTTTAAGAATTCACTTATTCCAAACATTGGTTCTTATTTAAATCCAAGAGTTTGTCTAAGGGTCGTTGGTATTATGATTCAACAAATTGTTTAAGAAACTCCAAGATTTCATTTCTTGGTTATCCCAAATTGTGAAGTTTATATTTAGTTTTTAAGAATTCAATTCTTCCAACATTGATTTTTTTTAGTGTTTGAGATAAGCTTCCTACCCTACTAATATTAAAGGATATTATTATAATAAAAATTATAATTGTTAGAGTTATCTTGTATTAGCTAATAATTATTTATTTAATTATTAGTCTATTATACTCTACGCTTAAGCTAAACTTAGGCATTTAATAATATGGTAGGTATTTAATAATTATTCTAATTATTAAATACACTTTATCCTTTTAGGATTTCTTTAGGGTTGCATATTCTCCTTTTATAAGGATTGTATTGTATTTTTATTTTCAAATCCCTCTTTGAATGATAATCTTTTTCTTCAGAGCGATTATTGTGTTTTTGTCTCCAATCTTCTCTTGTGACAGGGATTTTGCTTGCAAGTGCTCTTGGGATCTCTGGAGTAGTATTTTCTCAACTTATTCATGGTATCAGAGCCTACATCTATTGCTGCTTGTTCCTGATTTTTTCAGAAGATTTTTTTGGAGGCAAGGGTTTCAATTTTTTTCATAGTTTTATTTTAAATATGGGGTGCTTATTTGTTTATGGGCAGTTTGGGCTCAAACGGATCTCACCGTTGAGCTCAGAACACCCCAAAACCCCCTATTTTTATATAAAATTTGTACAATTTGGATAACTTTGGCTCTGGGATTTTTTTTTATTTTGGCCCTTTAAGAGCACGTTTTTCAAGAAAAAAATAAATTTTTTTTTGGGCAGTTTAATGGCTTTTCCAGGCCAACACCACTGGGACCTGCCCTCATAGTAATCATTGATCCCGCCTCACAGTAACTGCTGACCTGTACTCAACAAACTATGGCGGTCTCTACACTGCCAACTACTGCCAGTAACTCGGGAGCCACCCCTTGAGACCCGTCCGCTGCTCGCTCGGAGCACAGCCATCGCCTCCCGGAGCACCTCCGCCACCACCACGAGGAGCTCTGCCACCACCGCTGCTCGTCCACTATAGCCCCGCCCGACCACCACTATCGCCTAGCAAGAGAGCCACCTCTGCCTAGTCACCTCCTCTTGCTCCTCTTTGAAAGCCTTTTGACATAGGGGAGGATTTTTTGTCATAACTTGGGAAAACAAAGTCATTTTTTGAAAAATCTTATATTGCCAAAAAGCTCTTTTTGAGCTCTATTCAGATCTAGAGGTAAGATTTGCTGATTTTTTCTTTTATTACCTATTTTTTGTTGTCAAAGTCAGAGCTTTTTTTCTGCACTACGAGATCCATAACTTGGGCAAACAGACTCTGTTTTCGGAAAATGAATTGGCGTCAGAAAGGTCTTGGAGAGCCCTATTAAGATTTGGGGTTCATTGTTCTAGAAAGTTTACCAGGTACATAAGATATTCATCTGAATCTTTTTTTTTGCTCTTGCCTTTCTTTCTAGCTCTCAAATTGTATTGGGGTTTAGTTTTTCATCTTGTGGTGGTGTTATTTTACTACTTTCTATAATTTACTTCAAAAAATCAGATCACCTAAAACTATAGAAAAAACCTTCTACATCTTCTATCTAGTCTGAAAGATCACTTAATTAAAAAAAATCAAGAGCGGATTTAACTACAGGTATAAGTACACATGGAAGATTCTTCACTTGAGCTTCTTACATCCCAGAACTATCACCTCTGGAAAGATCGTATGACGAGGCTTCTCAGATCACGAGGGTTGTGGTCCTTTTTAGATGCGGATCAACCTCAGTTGCAGTGTCCTTTTGAGATTCTTCAGCACGAGAATAGGATGGATGAGGCTATGGGTGTCATCTCCTTACATGTTTCAGACAACTTGCTTTTTCACCTGGATGGTTTTCTCAATCCTTGAGCTATGTGGTCCAAATTCGATACTCTCTTTGGTACCATCAATGAGTTCAGAGCATTATAGATTGAGGCAAATCTCTCTTGTTACCTGGGTCCTTTCCTCACATTGAGGACTTTATAAACAAGTTTAAAACCACCAAATCTATCCTCCATAGTTGTGGTAAAAATAAGAAAGACACGGAGTGTATCTGCCTAATTCTCTCTAAGCTTTGAGGTCCCTATCAGATATTTGCTTCCATATTTTATTTTACTATAGATGCCTTGGGTACATGCTTCACCATGCCTACATTTGATGTGTTATGTGATCACTTGACTTGTGAACAGGCTCACCTATCTCAGTTGGACACTCTCACAGGATCAAAGAACAAAGCATTGGTTGGACAAACATTTAAAGAGAACAAGAAGCAAAAAATGAAGCCTAAGAAAGATTTAATTGACAATGAGAGTTCCTCCAAGCCACCACCTAAGTCTGATTATAAACCAAAGTCTTATCCCAAACAAGAGAAATATTCTAAGTCTGGTGAGTCTTCCTCCAAGACTAAGAAGAAATCAAATGAATTTTACAGTTTATGTGGCAAGGAAGGACATCTAGTTTCCTGGTGTTGGAAATGATTAGAGGATTTGAAGGAAGCCATGCAAAAACATCATATTTCTTCTCCTCGGCCTCCACCTTCCTCTTCTATAGGGAAAGGACATGCTCTTTCTGCACAAGCTATTACTTCTGCATCCACTTGGATTATTGATTCAGGGGCTTCTCACCACATGACACACTCACAACAACTTTTACCTCACTTGCTTACAATGATACTTTACATATCGCAGTTATTGACTTAGCACAACTTTCAGTTTCAAGTTTAGGTTTTGTTCCATTAGCAGGTGGCTATATTCATAATGTTCTTTTGGTTCCTAAAATTTTGATGAACCTCCTCTCTGTTTATCAGATTTGTTATTTTGGCTCTAGTAAAACAATTGAGTTCTCACCACATGATGTGGTTATTAGAGAGCTCCATGATCCTGATTTGGTTGTGGCTACTGGCAGTGTTGATCTCGAATCTTGGTTATACTGGTTTGATGGCTTTGATAGTCCAGATAGTTTAGGTGTTTCTCTTGTAGCACATGCAGATTCAGTGAGAAGACTTTGGCATGAGCATTTTGGCCATGTCAATTATAGATACTTACAATAGATGAGAACATAGGCACTTGTGATTAGGCTCCCTCAGATATCTTGTACTGATGGTGTATGTCGAGGTTGTGCACTTGGCAATCATCACCGAGATCCTTTTCCTATAGGCAAAGCCACATGTGCTAAGGTACCCTTGGATTTGGTACATAGTGATCTTATGTCATTTCCAACTCCATCTTTTTCAAGGTCCAAGTATGTGCTGACATTCATTGATGAGTTCTCCGAATGTACATGGGTGTACTTTCTTAAGTACAAGTCTGATGTATTTAATTCATTTCGAGTCTTTAAGACATTTTTAGAGAAGAAGTTTGGTCTTTCTATTAGGACCATACGCACAGATAATGGGAGAGAATATGTGAATCATTTTTTTATAGATTTTTGCACAAAGTATGGTTTGCAGCATCAGTTATTAGTTCCTCACACTCCTCAGCAGAATGGTGTTGCTGAGAGAAAGAACAGAACACTATGGGAGATGGCCAATTATATGCTTTAGTCATGTTCTATGCAGCCTACCTTTTGGGCTAAGGCAGTTAATTATGCCACTTATATTCAGAATCAGATGCCTCATAAGGTATTGCGCTAGATGGCTCCTGAGGAGGCTTGGTCCCATGTCAAGCCTAATGTTTCATCATTCTGAGTTTTTGGTAGTGAGGCTTGGGCATTTATTCCAAATGCTCAGAGGAAAGCCATGGAGAGGAAGAGCCGAATACTCATATGTGTTGGTTACTATGAGGATGTTAAGGCATATAGGTTGTTTGATCCTGATTCTTGAGAGGTCCTATTTAGGCAAGATGTCCAGTTTGATGAGCGCTCTCCTCAGATGGATTCTCCATCACTAGCTTCTCCCTCACTGCCTCCTCCTCCCTCTTTATCTTTTGAGGATTCCTTATTCTTTGAGGATGATATAGATGATGGTCCACCATCCGCACCACAACCCATAGCTCAGCCTTTGCCCAAGTGGGCCTAGTTTACAGTTGATGTTGATGGTTCTATGGCAGGTGATCCTTCAAATACTCATTGTACTCATGCACAAAGATTTGGTTCTAGTCTTATGAGTCAAGCCATTTTAGATGATCCTCATAAATTTTTAGAGGTGACAGGTCACCCAGAGTGGGATAGGGCTATGGATGAGGTGTATTCTTCTTTGATGAAGAATCATACTAGGGATCTTTGTACTCTTTTGAAAGGAAGAAATTTGGTTCGATGCAAGTGGGTGTATCATACTAAGTACATTGTAGATGGTTCTATTAATAAGTATAAGAGTATGTTGTAGATGGTTCTATTAATAAGTATAAGGCTCATCTTGTTGCAAAGGGGTTTTCTCAGGTGGAGGGTATTGATTACTCTGAGACCTTTTCTCATATTGCCAAGATGAATTCTATTCGCTTTATACTTTCACTTGTAGCTTCAAAGGGATGGATAATTTTTCAGATGGATGTGAAGAGTGCCTTCTTGCATGGAGACCTTCATAGGAGATCTATATGGAGCAACCTTAGGGTTTTGTGCAGGATTCCTCTTTGGTTTGCAGACTTTGGCGTTCATTATATGTTCTCAAACAGGCTCCTTGGGCCTGGTATGAGAAGATGAACTCTTTCTTTCTCTCCACACTCTTCACACGTTGTCATTCTGATCCCATAGTATATATTCAGCATTAGGGGGATGATATAGTTATCATTGTGCTCTATGTTGATGATCTTATCCTTACTAGTAGCTCATCCTCCTTGATTCAAGATATTCAAGGAGCCTTGATGGATAAATTTGAGATGACAGATCTTGGCCTTCTACACTATTTTTTGGGCCTACAGATTATTCAGTCTTCTGATGGGATTTCCATACTTTAGCAAAAGTATGTTCTTGATATGCTTCATAGATTTGACATTCTTACTTGCAAGCTTGCATCCACACTATTTCAGTTAGGTGTTGTTTTGTCTGCCACTTGTTCTACACCTTCTGTGGATCCTACCTTATACAGGCAGTTGGTTGGAAGTTTGTTGTACCTAACACATACTCGTCTGGATCTTTCCTTTGTGGTTGGTCTTGTCTCTAAGTTCTCCCATGACCCTCATGAGAGCCATTGACAAGCTACCAAATGTATTTTGATGTACATTCGGGACACTACATAATTTGGCATTCACTGTACTTCAGGATCCTCTCACATTGTTGGCTTCAATAACTTAGATTGGGCTGGTGATGCTCATGATCAAAAGTCTTCTTTTGGCTTTTTTTTGCCTTGGTTCTGGTCCTATCACATGGTCTTGCAAGAAGTAGTTTTCTATAGCATTATCATCTACAAAGCTTGAGTACTGAACAACGGTGTTAGCTAGTCAAGAGGTTTTATGGCTTTGACAGTTGATGACTGAGTTTGGGTTCCCTCCTGATAGTCCCACTCTTCTTTGGTGTGACAATCAAAGTTCCATTAATATTTCCCACAACCCAGTGGAGCACCAAAGGACTCAATGTTGAAATGTGGCGACTGATCAACAAAGTATTGTACACTCAGTACATATTCTTGCTGGGGTCTGGGGGGTAGGGGTTAGAGGGCGGCAGCCCCCGAGAAAATTTTTTTTGGCATTTTTTTTTATTGATGAAAACCGACATTATAATAAAACACTAAAAAGACTGACTTTGTTTGTTGCCCTAAAAATGCATGTTATAAGCAGCTGGGATGCTTAAGGCATTGTAAGGTTGATGTACTATTTTTGCTGGATAATAAGAAAGATTGGACGACTATGTATGGTGGATGTAACCCATTCTGGGTGAACCACATTAAATCTCCGTGTTATCTGTGTCATGTTTTATTTCTTTATCTTTTGTATTTAAATCTGCATATAATTGTTAGTTCATAATTGCTTCAGATCTGCTTGAAACCCTAACAATTGGTATCAGAGTGAGGTTTTCTGTAAATTGGCAGGACTTTCAGATTTGAGTGGAAGCAATGGAGGATTCCAAATTCAAGGTCAAAAAGTTTAACAACCAGAATTATCAATTATGGAAAATGCAGATGGAAGATTACCTATATCAAAAGGATTTGTGGCGGCCATTGGAAGAAAAGGCAAAGAAAGCGACTACAATGACAGATGAAGAGTGCGACATTTTAGATAGAAAGGCACCGGGATCCATTCGATTGTGCCTTGCACCGTTGGTAGCATTCAATATAACAGAAGAAAAATGACTGTAGATTTGATGGCAACATTGGCTAAGTTGTATGAGAAACCCTTGGCTTCGAATAAGATATTTCTTATGAAGCGTCTGTTTAATTTGAAAATGAGTGAGGGAGGATCTGTAGCAGAGCACTTAAATAAATTTAATACAATTACCAGTCAATTGTCTTTGGTAAAAATTACTTTTGCAGAAGAGGTTAGGGCCTCTTGATTTTACGTTCTTTGCCAGAAAGCTGGAATAGCTTGGTTATGGCTATAAGTAACTCTGTCTCTGATAAAAATACTTTCGTATTTGATGATATTGTTGGTGTTATCCTAAGTGAGGAAATGTGAAGGAAAAGCACAGGTGAGACTCCAACATCATCGGGTAGTGATTTGAATGTGGAAAATAGAGGAACATCAAAGGAAAGAGGAAAAGGCCCTGGGAATGAGAAGTCACGAGGGAAGTCAAAGAAAGGATACTCTCAATCTAGAGGAAAGAAAGATTGCTGGTACTGTGGAAAGCCTGGTCATCTAAAGAAAGACTGTTGGTCTCGAAAAAACAAAGAAGGAGACAAAAATGAAAATGACAGTAAGGAAGCTAATATTGCAAGTAATACTTTATAAGATGCTTTAATCTTATGTTTGGATAATGTTAATTATTCCTGGGTAATAGATTCTGGGGCTTCATTTCATGCTACACCCCATAGAAAATAATTTTTAGATTATGTTCAAGGTGATTTTGGATAGGTATATTTAGGTGATGATGAGCCCTATCAAATTGTTGGAAAAGGAAAGATAAAGATCAAGTTGTAGAATGGAAATGACTGGTTTCTACAGGAGGTAAGACATGTTCCTAATTTAAGAAGAAATTTAATTTCTGCAAGGCAACTAGGTAGTGAAGGTTGCATAGTTACTTTCTCAGACAGTATGTGGAAGGTCACTAAAGGATCATTAGTAATAGCTAAAGGTGTGAAGGTAGGCACATTATATCTATGTATAGGTAACACTAACTCTACCCTAGCTGCTACAGATAAAGTTACTGCAGGGACAACAACAATAGATGTTGCAAGAACAGATTCAATAATGTGGCACCATAGGCTTGGGCACATGAGTGAGAAAGGGATGAAAACCCTTCACTCCAAAAATCTATTGCCAGGACTAAAGAAGATTGATTTAGAGTTCTGTGAAAACTGTGTTTATGGTAAACAGAAAAGAGTCAGATTTCTCAAGGTTGGGAAAGAGAAGAAGAGTGAGAAGTTAGAGCTTGTACATTAAGATGTATGGGGATCATCTCAAGTATCATCTCTTGGTGGCTCTTGTTATTATGTTATTTTTATTGATGACTCAACAAGAAAAACATGGGTATATTTCCTAAAACAAAAATTAGATGCTTTTGAAACTTTTAAAAAATGGAAAGCTTTGGTCGAGAATGAGACAGAAAAGGTTGAAGTGTCTCAGATCGGATAATGGAGGTGAGTATTGTAGCAAAGCATTTGAAGATTACTTCTCCTTAAATGGGATTCGAAAGCAGAAGACAGTTCTAGGAATTCCACAGGAAAATGGTGTGTCAGAGAGAATGAATAGGACTATCATGGAACGCGCGAGGAGAATGAGATTGCATGCTGGATTGCCCTTACATTTTTGGGCAGATATACATATTGTTGTCTATTTGATAAATAGAAGACCTTCAACCCCTTTGGATGGTGGTATTCCAGAGGAGGCATGGACTGGTAAAAAGGTAAATTATTCTTTTCTAAAAACTTTTGGTTGTGAAGCTTTTATCCTTGTTGATAAAGAAAATGGAACCAAGCTTGATGTTAAATCTCAGAAATGTACCTTCATTGGATATGGGATAGATGAATATGGCTATCGGTTATGGGATTTTGAAAATAAGAAAATAATTAGAAGTAGAGATGTTATATTCAATGAGAAGGATATGTATAAAGAACAGATGCAGGAAAAGAAGCATGAATGGGACAAACAAGAATATGTGGTGTTGGATGAGATTCCTGAAAATGAAATGCCACAGGTACCTGATGCTCAGCAATAACAGATTGTCCCACAAACTCCTGCAAGTGTTAGACATTCTATGAGGTCAAGTAGACCCCCTGAAATATTCTCCTTCTTTGTATTCTATTTTATTAACGAATTCTGGTGAACCCAAAGAATATGAAGAAGCAATGCAGGTAGATGCCAAACAACAGTGGGAGCTAGGCATGAAAGTGGAGATGGACTCCTTGATGAAAAATAAGACTTGGGACTTAGTCCCTTTACCTACAGAAAAAAGAGCCTTGCCTAACAAATGGGTTTATCGGCCAAAGGAGGAGGAAGGAGGTCAGAAAATATACAAGACAAGACTTGTGGTAAAAGGTTTTGCATAGAAAAAGGGTATAGATTATGATGAAATATTTTCTCCAGTTGTAAAAATGACTTCAATTAGAACTGTACTTAGTCTTGTGGCTGTAGATGATTTACATCTTGAACAATTAGATGTCAAAATAGCTTTTCTCCATGGAGATTTGGAGGAGGAAATTTACATGTTGCAACCACATGGATATGAGGTCAAAAGTAAGGAGAACTTGGTGTGTAGGTTGAAGAAAAGTCTATATGGCCTAAAGCAAGCACCCCGACAATGGTACTTAAAATTTTATAGTTTGATGGCTGAACACAGTTATTATAGATGTCATTCTGATCATTGTGTATATTTTAAGAGATTTGATAATGGTAGTTATATTATCCTATTGCTTTATGTTGATGACATGCTTGTTGCTGGGTCTAACATGCAACATATAAATGATCTTAAATAGAAATTAGCCAGGTCATTTGCTATGAAGGATTTGGGTGTAGCTAAGAAAATTCTCCGTATGAGGATTGCACAGGATAGGAAAAATAGAACCTTGAATTTGTCCCAAAGTGAGTATATAAAGAAGGTGTTGAAAATATTTAACATACAGGATGCAAAAGCAGTTAGTACACCTTTGGCTAGTCATTTCAAATTGACTAAGGAGATGTGCCCACTGGCACAGGAAGAGGTTAATAAAATGTCTAACATCTCGTATTTATCAGCTGTTGGCAGTCTGGTGTATGCAATGGTATGCACAAGGCTAGATATTGCACATGCAGTGGGAGTTGTGAGCAGGTTTATGAGTAATCCAAGTATGGAACATTGGAATGCTGTGAAATGGATTCTTTGGTATTTGAAAGGAACTACTACGAAGGCATTATGTTTCAAAAGATCTAATGCTTCTCTGAGTGGATTTGTTGACTCTGATCTGGTAGGTGATATTGATTTACAGAGGAGTACTAAAGGGTATGTTTTTACTATAGGGGGAACTGCAGTCAGTTGGATTTCTAGGTTGCAAAAGGTTGTTGCACATTCAACCACTAAAGTTGAATATGTTGCTGCTATAGAAGCTGCTGGCAATATTGCATTATAAAAAACAATGAAAGATAGTTTTCATTTCATAAGGATATTAAGAAGGTTGTTGATGATTATGGATATAACTGATTAAGGATGTTTACTGTCTTGATATTATTATTTTGTCATTGATGTCAAGAAATTGATTTTCTAATTCAGTATGATGTTGCCATATCTTGAGAAGTATGATTTAAAGAATATAAAGATGTCAATAAAAGACACAGGAAAGATTATGATGAATAAGGGGATGAATTAAGGTATTCAATGGGCAACTACTACCGAGTCAGACAATGATGAGATCATGATGTTTAGATTATTTTAACATCATACATATGTTGTAAATTGTAAGGATAATACTATACTATGCTACCAAGCAAAGAACCTAGTTGGTAAACCCTAAGGTTATCACTATCGGTTAATGAAGGCAGAATGTCTACCGAGTAAAGTTTAGTATTCACCGAGTTATAACCGAGTTGTAACCGAGCTATAACAGAATGCATTAAATGTTTGCATGCGTTATTTAATGAAGGAAGCTAATGAGCTGGAATTGATTTAATGATTAGTAAGTCGTGCATGAAGTTTGTTAAGAATCTAAGGCAATGGAAAGTCGGCATGAAGATCTACAACGCAGATTGAACCGTAATACCCTGGCACAAGTTCCAAGAAATGTATGCAAGTTCTCAGGTGGGGTAAAATGTTTTCAGATCGAAAGATGCATTGAACCTGGACAAGATTGAAGATCTTATGGCTATGATTGATCATGGGAAATGTGATCAAGGAGATTAAGCGGTTACCTAATTGTTTATAAATAGGAAACTATTGATAAACAATGTATGCAGGCAAGTGTATGCACAAGGATGCTACATAGTGATTATCGAGCACAGAATCTTGAAGACCTGTTTGAATAATAGAGTATAGAAGCCCAGTAGATAGACAAGATTAGTTCTATGTCTAGTGTCTACCCCAACTATAATGACAATAATAATACCTCTAATTGAAATCTCAATTCGAAGTTTGGACATTCATATGGTAGAGTTTACTATTCTCATGGCTGGTGTTCATTTAGTTGTCAATCCAGGAACGTAAAACTTGAAATGGGTCTGCAATATATATGCACTAAGCTCCTTAAATGATTATTCTTAATTACTACAGGAAAAGTAGGAATGAGAATCATAAAAGGATAAATGAAAGCTTTACAAAACTCTGTTGAAAAGATCTAATAAAAATAACAGGAATCACACCGTTCTGCCTTGGTTGCAGGAACAGTCAAAGGATCTATTTCCAGTAGCTGCAGGAACAGTCCAGTCATGAACTTCTACTGCAACTAAGTAAAAACTAACTTCAATAATCATAAACATAGGATCACTCACCAAGTGGGCCCCCTTGGATGAGTGATATCAAACTCTCAGCAAAGAACTATTAGTAGATCAAAATAACATATTTTTATTCATTTTTCCTAAAAGATGATTACATATTCTAAAAGAGAAAAATTCATAATGCATGACAAAAACTCTGCTCAATCCCTTTCCATTCTGTCTAACTTAGAAAAGAAGGAAGAGCTTATTATAAAGAAAAGACAAACTACAATGGACAACTCCAGTTACGCCTAGAAGAAGAGGCGGATAGCTGTTAGATGAAGGGGATAATAGAGAGCTTGGCTGCAGGAACTGTGGATCTGAAACCGAACCACAATCTTTGCACACCAAAGAGATATTTTGCAAATTAAACATGCACCGGAGTTAAACTCCCATGGTGAAGTACAACTACTCTGATTATGTCATAGATTGCGCTCACTTGAATCTCCTTCAATTTGTCCTCCAGCTATCTGAACGTGATTCTCTAGTCCTTAGGCGCGAAAGAAAATTCTCCATTGAGGCATCAATTATTGTCTGCACTAAAACAGAAACAATTTACAAGGACATGCATATGTATCTTACTTAACTAATACATTCATTAACTCATATATGAAATCATCCTAAATAATCCGCATATCACAGGGACAAACCATTTGGCTGCAGGAATAAACTGACATGGCTGTAGGAATTAACAAACAAGGTTCAAATGCGATTTCTTAAGTTTAGTTTTAAAACATGGATTACATATAGTCAATTCACAATATTTTACTATCACAATGCAACCCAAAAGATACCAAAAACCTAAGAGTCCTGATAAAAAACATGTCAATACACTAACTTATCATGCCCTCCAACTTTAAGGGTTTGCTGCTCTTGCAGCAAAAGGAAATTTTTTTATTTTTGCTAAAACTCTGAAATCACCAACAGTGTCCTGTCCAGTTCCCTTGGAAGGCAAATTCCAATAAAATCCTTTCATCTTCTCCAACCTAGACCATCTAGTTGTTTCTTCCACATCTACATCATAATTCTATTCTGTTGGTGGACATGCCAAAAGTGGCCACATAAGGATAGGAGGTTGAAAGATTAATGGCAACCAATTATTGGATTTCTCCTTGCCTAGTTGTATGCACTTGGAGGCTCTCTGTATAGCTGCATGAAAATTCTGTAATGAGTAGGGTTCTTCCAATTTTAAATGATCTGGTAGATGATTCCAGCGTTGAGTTAGTCCTTCTAGTGTTGTTATCCTGTGGGTATGAACCAATTGCTCATACGCTTGATAGACTTCCTCTCTCATTGGAAGTACTATCTTACTAACATCATCTCTTATTAGCAACTTTTGTCAATCATAATACAGAACCCTGGGTGCTTCTGATTCCCTCCTCAATGGCAATGGATAGTCAAGTTCTAACTTTTCAAACTCCCTAGCTTGTGGTCCTATAATCATTTCATTTTGTATCCAAGACATTAGAGCTCTGAGATGGATATCCCCAATGTACAACAAATGATTCCATTCTCTGTCCTGGGGTATAGCATAATTATGTAAATATAATTCACATAACAGATTCCTTACAGAATGTGGGGAGGTTTGATAAGCATGATAGAATTCCAAAGGTGTTTCCAAGGATGGATTAAGATCCCTTACTATGCGGTTTAATTTGAAATTCAGATACCATTCTTTCAAGTGCACTGCATAAATTCTTGGGCGAGCCCTACACTGCATTATCTCAGGAATCATACCATAAATCTCTTCTACCTTAGTCTCTAATTCTTTAATTCTATTATCTTTTTTCTCAATATCTTTTTGCTGCTTATTAATTACCCCTTGCAACCTATCCTTCTCTATTTCCCATTGCCTAAAGAATGTTAAAGCAATTGATAAACTAGTTAGGGATGAAGGAGTTCTTATGGGTCCTACCTTAGACCGTGGGATTTCTTCAGTAACTTCCTCATTTTGGATTAGCATATCTACCACATTTTCTTCATGTTGTTGTGGAACATCATCAATAATCTCCTCACATTGCAATGCCACTGAAGCTAGATTTGCAAGCTTATCCATTACAATTTCTTCCTGAATTTCTTCTTGGATTTCTTCTTGGATTTCTTCTCCTGCAGGATTTTCTTGCATTTCCTCTTCTACAGGGTTTTCTTGAATTTCCTCTTCTATAGGGTTTTCTTGAATTTCCTCTTCTGTAGGGTTTTCTTGTTCTGAAGTTTCTACTGCAATCTTCTGCACGATTACTCACTAGTTGAGTCTTCTATGTCCTCCTTCTTGTTCTCCTCACATACACTTTTGAAATAGATGTAGGAGTTTTTGTTTTTGTTTGACACCTCTTGGCTGCAGAAGGGATATGCACTTCTTGCGACCAAATAACAAATTCTTCATCCGACTCCTCCTTTTCCAATTATTTTCCTTCCCTCTGCAAAATAGGTGAACCTCCTTGAAGAGAGGTAGAGGGTTGTCCTTTGATTGACTCTGCTTCAATATTTTCTTCTAAAATAATTGCAGCTCCTTCAGCAAACAACAAACCCTCATCTTCACTAGAAAGACCTTTTGGAACTATCTCTTCTTGAACTGGCGAATTATTTTCAATAGGGGCTTCATCTACCGTAAATTGTAGAATATCTTCAAACACACCCCATTCCATTTGTGAAACATCTCTCAAGGACCATTGTACCAACAACTTCACCAGTCCATGATGGCTAATAGAGCGATTTCCATATTTTTTAGTCTCCTTAGCACTTATAGAAATGAGATGATACAAGAAATTTGGGACATTAACTCACCGGTCATGACATAGATGACTAAGTAACTTGAAGTGAGGTGAATGGAGATTTGAATACTGTCCTTCACAGATAATATATTTCATAATATACAGAGCTACCTGAGGCAAATGTGCTGGCGAAGAAACCCTTCTAGTCCCTTGCTTATCCACCATTAAGGGTCTGTCAGTAGGAACTGTGAACTCTGCCCTGGCACTCCTTGCATCCTTCGATTCTGGAAAGAGTTCTCCTTCCTGCAACAACCCTATGACCTCTAAAATTCACTGCTCTGTAGAAATTACCCTCAACCCCTTAACTGTAGCTTCTCCTTCATCAAAAGAATGCCTAAATTTCACAGCTATTTTGTCGTTGAAATCCCTGATTCTTAAGAAATAATCCAGCTAGCCGTGGTTTTGGAAATAATGCACACAGACAACATCCTGCAACAACCCTTCATGGACAGTTGGTTCATGGTGAATCAGATCACCACCCATCTTTTATTCTGATAATTCCACAGCTTCACCAAAATGTTTGACAGATTCACAAAAGCTAAAATCTGCATATCTTAAATTTGGCAGTAGAAGTTATTATTCACTCGTGTGAAATAATAATCATCATAAGTAATGTCAGTTAGGAAATCAGTTCAGGATAATAAATCTTACTGGGAAAAAGGACCATAAAGTACCCCCCCAACTTAACCTAGCACGTGTCCACACAAGCTGACGAGATTTTGGGTTTGGAGCGGATTAAAACAGAATTAAAATCATAATGACCTAATAAATGCATAATTAAAATAAAGTACAATACACACATACCTGCAATTGGGCGAAAATGATGGCGAAATGAAATGAAGTGACAGATAAGAAAGTGGGATGGAGTGTAGTGGATGGAACTTTATGTACGGAGAAGAATATTCCTCATGGATATATTTTATTATGATACGGTCAATAAGTTCATTGCAAAGGCTGCAGGAACATCACCTTTATCAACACGCTCAAATGCAATAGGAAGCTTATGAATTGTTACCGAATCATTGGCAGTTGTTGCAGGAACATTACCAGTTGCTACAGGAACTTGTATTTCATTTTGAGGAGCAAACTATTGCAGGAACTCTTCTCTAGTAGCTGGCTTGTGATAAAGTCATAGTCGGTGTCCATTCACTAAGATTTTAAATCGAACAGGATCTATTGTGGACAACTGAACTGCTCCATTGTGAAAAATTTCTTCTACCTCATAAGGACCCAGCCACCTTGTTTGGAGTTTTCCCATAGCATCCTTATATCTGGAATCATACAAGAGTGCCTAGTCACCAACTTTGAATTTCTTTTCTATGATATATCTATCATGCCATCTGGCTCTTTGGTTTTGAATCAACTTTGTTTGTTGAACAACTATCTTTCTCCATTCATCAAGAGCATTTAACTGCTGAATGCATTCCTTCTGTGCTTCAGACAATGTCATATTCAGTTGTAGAGCTGTTCTCAAGGTTTTATGCTCAAATTCAATATGCATCATTGTTGTTTTACCATAAACCATCTCAAAAGGTGTGAATCCAATTGGTGTTTTCCATGTTATTCTATATGCCCAAATTGCCTCTGAAAGCCGATTAGACCAATATTTCTTGTGGATAGAAACTATTTTTGTAAGAATAGTCTCAAGCTCTCTGTTGGTAACTTCTACCTAGCCATTAGACTGTGGATGATATGGAGTAGATTTCCTGTGTCTTATATTTTAGTCATTGACCAAAACTTTTATCAATGTTGATGTAAATTGAGGTCCCTGATCTGAGACAATTTCCCTGGATACTCCATACCTTGTAAATATTTCTTCATAGAGAAATTCAGCTACCTTATTGTCTCTTGCATGTTGCATAGCTCTATCTTCTACCCATTTTGTCACATAGTCTGTACATACCAAGATATAAGATTTGCCATTAGAAGGTGGATCAATGGGGCCAACAAAATCTAATCCCCATTTGTCAAATGGTGTAACAGATATTTGAGGGCATAGTGGCATCTCATCTGATTTTGTAGGTCTGCCCATTCGCTGACATCTATCACATTTCCTTGTGTACTGAACTGCATCCTTGTGTAGTGTAGGCCAGTAATAACCAGTATTGAGTATTTTCAGTGTTGTTCTTTTGGTAGCAAAATGACCTCCACATGGCTCATCATGACATGCATGCAAGATGTCATATGTTTCATCCTCTCTAACACATCTTTGCATGACTTGATTAGGTCGAATATAAAATAGACAATCAGCAATCCATGAAAAGTTAAAACTTTTTTCAACTAGCAACCTTTTTTCTTTAGGAGAAAAAGAAATTGGCATCTTAGCTGCAGCTAAATAGTTGGAAATATTAGCATACCAAGGAGTATAAGCCTGTATGAGAAACAAATGCTCATCTGGAAAAGTGTCATCTATCATTGTAGAGCCTTCTCGCAATTGAAGACATGAAAGATAATCTGCAACAACATTAGACTTCCCTGGCTTATCAACAACTGTGATATTGAATTCCTGCATCAACAATAACCAGCGAGCTAGTCTACTGGTGATGGATGACTTATTCATAAGATATCTAATTGCAGTATGATCTGTATGCACAAATATTAGATACCTTATAATATAGTGTCTAAACTTGTTAAGGGCATATATGACAGCTAACATTTCCTTTTCAGTAACTATATAATTCAATTCAGGTCCCTGCAAATTCTTGCTGATATAATACATTGCATTTTCCAACTTATCAATTTTTTGTCCTAGCACTGCTCCTATAGCATAATCAGATGCATTAGTATGGATTTGGAAAGGTAGAGACCAATTAGATCCTTTTAGAACTAGGGCTTGAGTCAAAACATGCTTAAGCTTTAAAAAGGCTTCATTGCATGCTGAGGTCCATTTAAATTCTACATCATTAGTAAGAAATGTATATAAGGGACTTGCAATTTTGCTGAAATTTTTGATGAACCGTCTGTAGTATCTAGCATGGCCATGAAAACTTCTCACATCTTTCTACTTCATAGAGTTATTAATATGCTGAATAACCTCAATCTTTGCTGGATCCACTTGTATGACTTGTACATATATATGATGACCAATGACTATTCCTTCTTCCATCATAATGAAACACTTTTCACTGTTTAGAGACAAGTTGTAATCTTCACACCATTGCAAATTTTTTTTCAAATTACCCAATGCTTGCTCAAATTCAGCCATAGGTTGTAAAGTCATCCATGTAAATTTCCATTATGTCTTGAGAAATATCAGAAAAAATACTGATGACTGCCCTTTGAAAAGTGGCTGGAGCATTATACAACCCAAAAGGAAGAACAGAATATGCATAAGTGCCCCATGGACAAGTAAATGTTGTTTTCTCCCGATCCTCAGGAGCTATTTGTATCTGATTATAGCCACTAAATCCATCCAGAAATGAAAAATATTTCTTACCAGTAAGAGAATCCAATACTTGATCCACAAATGGCAGTGGAAAATGATCCTTCCTTGTAGCTAAGTTCAAAGCTCTATATCAACACATACTCTCCATTTGCCTCTCTTTTTAGGAACTATCACCAAAGGTGATACCCATTGACTGTTAGAGATAGGATAGATAAACCCATCTTTCAACAATTTCTACAATTCTTCCTTAACTATCTCCTTCAGGGAAGGATTGAATCTTCTTTGAGGTTGTCTGAGGTGGCAACACTCATCCTTTATGTAAATGCGATGAGTACAAACTACTGGATCAATTCCATTCATATCCTTGTAATCCTATGCAAAGACATTTCTATGGAGTTTTAGCAAGTCCACCAGGCTATCTTTCTAAGCACCTGCTATATTCTTGTTAATGTTCAAATATTTATTCAATTCAACCTCTATCTTGATAGTAAGATCAATCTGATTTATATAAAAAATATGAGAATATGACAATTCCTGCGGTAACAAGGTATGTAAGATATCAGTGGCTATAGGAAAGTCCAACCCTATAATATTCAGAACCAATTCCTGCAATTATTGGTCTTCTATTAATTCATTTTTTAAGACCTTATAAAGGATTGATTCTTCATCATATAACTGCATGAGTGGCACTCGATTAACCATCATAAGGTGATTAATAGAGTCAATTTCTTCAGATTCCTCTCCCAAAATAGGCCAAACAGCCTGCTGCTGCTCAAGATGAGGTTGTGCAGGGGAATACAAGGCCAATGTTTTTGTGGAATTGCCATTTGAAATAGTCATGTCTCCTGATCTACACCCAATATATGCATCAGCCATGGCAAGCCATGGTTTTCCCAAAATGACTGGATATCCCCCCAATGTTGCTTTTGGGGATAAAATCATAAAGTCTGCATGATATTCCCAGGAATCTAGAATGACCACTATATCTTCTATCATACCATCAGGTCTTACTACAGAGCCATCAACAAGTTGAAGAATTGTGGGTGTAGCCCTTAAACTATCTATCTCTAGATGTTTCATTACTTCCCTTGTCATTACATTAATGGCTGCCCCTAGATCAACTAAAATATTTTTTATTTGACTGCCATTAATGACTATACTCACAACAAGGCTGCCTGGATCAGAATACTTTGGAATAACAATTTTTCCTAACATAATATCAGCCAATTGACCCATAACATGAACTGTTTGTGGATCCTTTTTCTTTCTGCTAGGTTTCTTTAGGCATGCCTCTCTCAATGCTTTACCATATATTGGAACATCCTTTATTGCTTGCATCAATGAAATTTTAATACAAATGTGCTTCAGTTGATCAAGAATATCAAAGCTTTATTGTTGATCAGTTGAAACTTCTTTGTATTTCAATCTTTGGGAAAATGGTGGTAATATTTGATTCTGAGGTATTACATCATTAGGATCAGAGATTGGTTTCTCTTCTTGTACCTCAGTAATAATTGGCTGAGAGGGATTAGGTAGTGTTGTTCTAGATCGGAGGTGAATATCATCTAGTGATAAAGAATAGGTTGGGTATTGATTAACATCAACTGAATAAGCTTGTTGTTGTTGCTGAGATTTGATATTTGGATTAGGCAACGGTTGAGTAGGCAGTTGTGTTAGCTTGGGAGGTGGTGTTGTGGCTACAGGAGGTGGCATTAAAGCAGGAGGTTGTGGCTGCTGAGCAGGGGGCTGATATCTAGAAGATTGAGATGACCATGATGGATTTCCCCTCCATTGAGAGGTAGGTTGCCAATTCCCTTGAAACTGGTTCCCTACACCCTGAGGTGGATACCAGTTTCCCTGTGGCTGCTGCCACTAGGGTATTTCATTAGCAAATTGTTGTCCTTGGCCTTTTGATCCATACCAATGTGGATAATTACCAAAATTTTGAGAGTACTGTGGTTGCCATTGGTTATTTGGTGCATAAGAATTACCACTATAACCAGAAAAGGAAAGTGGATCAGGTGGCATACCTTGTCTCTGAAAATTTGGTCTTCTCTGAGCAACATAGAAGACTTGTTCATCCTCCCCTTGAATTGGTTTGAACTCAAGTATGTCAACATTTGCAACCATCTTACATCTGCAATCTTTCTTCCACTGCTTACAATGAGGACAAAATTCTGCAAGAAATGCATCAGCTTCCTCATGCTTCTTCTTGGTTGTCAATGCATCCAACTGAGTAGCCATATTGTTTATAATATCCTCCTTAAAATATTTTAATAAATGACTAAGTTCCAACCTAGAAACTCCATTTCCAGATGATGATGATGATAGTGCTCCTGGCTTAAATCTCCTATTCTTCTTAGAAGTAGATCTGGAATACTTTTTGCAAATTTGTCCTAGTTCAGCCCAAGTAGATTGTGTAATGTCACCTCCCCCCATTAGATCTAAGGAATCGGTGCATTCATCACTGATACCCCTCAAGAATATCAATTTGAGGGAATCTTCATTCAAAGTACTATGCTTGGACTTCTTGACACTAAACAAAAACCTTTCTAGATAATCCTTAAGGCTCTCATCTTTAGTTTGTGTCATTCTAAAGATATCATCCCCATGACGATCAATGCCTCTACAATAATCTTTGTATTTTGCAAGAAACAACCATTTCATCTGATCCCATGTATTGATTGTGCTACTACCCAAGCTTATAAACCATCTCAAGGATGACTCCTTCAAAGTGGTTGGAAAATTTTTGAGTCTATGGGCATCTATAGTATAGTCAAAACTCTTATAAAGAACATCAAACTCAAACAAAAATGTATCTGGATCCTCTGTGACCAACCCATAGAACTTAGGAAGTGAAGATGCTGGAATGTTCTTGAGGTTAGCATTATCATGCTGGTTAGAGATGGGAAACTCAAATGTTGGACTAGGTGGTGGTGGTGGATTATTTCCACCAGGAGGTGGGCTCCCTTGCATTGGACTTGTGGGGGTTATTACAATAGGCAATTCTTCTTCTTGTGGACCAAAAAGGAACTGAAGACTACCTTCTAGAAATTCAGACTTAGGGTGATTCAAATTTTGTGGGACTTGATATAGCTTAGAAAAAGGGTTTATATATGGAAAACTATCTTCTACATGAGTAGTATGAGAGGGTAAAAATCTACCCCTGGCATCTCTTCTTCTATTATGCATGCAGATTCATGAAATTCAATCAATTAACTAGAAACTAAAATAATCATAAAAGGCTCTTAGCTTGACACCATCCCCGGCAGCAGCGCCAAAAATTTCTACCCCAACTATAGTGACATTAATAATACCTTTAATTGAAATCTCAATCCGAAGTTTGGACATTCATATGGTAGAGTTTACTATTCTCATGGCTGGTGTTCATTTAGTTGTCAATCCAGGAACGTAAAACTTGAAATGGGTCTACAATATATATGCACTAAGCTCCTTAAATGATTATTCTTAATTACTACAGGAAAGGTAGGAATGGAAATCATAAAAGGCTAAATGAAAGATTTACAAAACTTTGCTGAAAAGATCTAATAAAAATAATAGGAATCACACCATTCTGCCTTAGCTGCAGGAACAATCAAAGGATCTATTTCCAGTGGCTGCAGGAACAATCCAGTCATGAACTTCTACTGCAACTAAGTAAAAAATAACTTCAATAATCATAAACACAGGATCACTCACCAAGTGGGCCCCCTTGGATGAGTGATATCAAACTCTCAGCAAAGAACTATTAGTAAATCAGAATAACATATTTTTATTCATTTTTTCTGAAAGACGATTACATATTCTAAAAGAGAAAAATTCAGAATGTGTGACAAAAACTCTGCTCAATCCCTTTCCATTCTGTCTAACTTAGAAAAGAAGGAAGAACTTATTATAAAGAAAAGACAAACTACAATGGACAACTCCAGTTACGCCCAGAAGAAGAGGTGAATAGCTGTCAGATGAAGGGGATAACAAAGAGCTTGGCTGCAGGAACTGTGGATCTGAAACCGAACCATAGTCTTTGCACACCAAAGAGATATTTTGCAAATTAAACATGCACCAGAGTTAAACTCCCATGGTGAAGTAAAACTGCTCTGATTATGCCATAGATTGCGCTCGCTTGAATCTCCTTCAGTTTGACCTCCAGCTATCTGAACGTGATTCTCCAGTCCTTAGGCATGAAAGAAAATTTTCCACCGCGGCATCAATTATTATCTGCACTAAAACATAAACAATATACAAGGACATGCATATGTATCTTACTTAACTAATACATTCATTAACTCATATATGAAATCATCCTAAATAATTTGCATATCATAGGGACAAACCATTTGGCTGCAGGAATTAATAGACAAGGTTCAAACGTGATTTCTTAAGTTTAGTTTTAAAACATGGATTACATATAGTTAATTCACAATATTTTACTATCACAATGCAACCCAAAATATACCAAAAACCTAAGAGTCCTAATTAAAAACATGTTAATACACCGACTTATCATCTAGATTATATTGAACAAATAGGAATCTGCTTTAGCATTTTAGATGTGAAGTTGCAAATAGATTTTTATTACTGTTATTTTGTGAAAGTGACAGAAAATCTCTTAACCGAGTGGACTTAACAGTGTTATTTGTAAAACCCTCTAACAAGGTGACATTCTAATTGAGTGTTTGAAATCCTTTAACAAGGTCACTTCTAACAAGGTGAAGATCCTAACAGATCTGAGGGAAATCCCTTAACCGGGTCACATCTAGCAATGTGTTTGTAATCTTTAACAGGATTTGCTTTTAACCGAGCATACTCTAGAAGAGTATATTTCTTAGTGGGTCCAAAATCCCATAGTAGTTTTTCCCTATTTGGGTTTCCACATTAAATCTGGTGTTATGAGGTTTATGATGTTTTTATGCTTTTGAGTTTGCATGTTTAACAGTTTTGGTTATATTATTGAAGTATATGTTACCGAGGTTGAATCTGATGTTTTTATGGAAGATTAAGTTTGTATGATTCACCTCCACCCTCTCATATTATTGGCTATTGGATCTGTACTTACATTTAGTATCAGAACTATCAATTGGTATCAGAGCTTTGGACTCTAGAAGAAAAGTTTAAAGGCACTTGAGTTAAATATCCAAAGATGTATAAGAGGGATGCACCGAAGCTGAACAAGTCAAGTTTCTCTACAATGCAGAAAAGGATGAAGTTGCATCTATGAGGAGTTGGAGAATATGTTGTATATTATCTGGAGAATGATTTTGTTACACCGAGCACCTATCCACTGACTATGGAAGAGATAAAGGTAAAGCAAGAACATATTCAAGCAATGATTGAAATAACATCTGCATTGACCGATTTAGAGTTTAATGATCTAGAAGGCTGCAATGATGCAAAGGCTATGTGGGATAAGCTCATATCAGTATATGGAGGAGATGAACATGTTCAAAGAGAAAAAATAGATAGTCTAAGAGGACAACTTGAATCTATGAGGATGAATGAAGGTGAGAACATAACTTAGTACAGTACAAGACTAAAGGAGATTGTCAATCAAATCAACGGAGCAGGTGGAACTATTGAAAAAAAAGATATAACAAGTAAGTTGTTAAGAACCCTTCTACCAACTTATGCAATTTGAGTCTCTGCAATCAATGAATTGAGATCTGTACCTAATATGCCAGTTTCTTTAGATGCTACTATTGGTAAGCTACATGCATTTAAGTTAAGTAATTTTGATAATAGTGGATCTTCGGTAAATAAAGTTGAATCTGCATTTAGTTCTTTTCATCTTGATGAATCTAATGATTACAATGAAAGAAAGTATAAGTACTCTGAAGGAGATCACAGTGGAGCAAGTGAAAGATTTCATAAGAACATGGAAGAAGTACACAAACTGTATGAGGAAATCAGAAAGCAAGAAGAGTTTGAAGCACTATTAGCTAAAAGGTTACCGAGAGGCAAAGGTAAGTATAAAGGAAAACTACCTTTGAAATGTTTCAATTGTGATAAAATAGGACATATGGCTTCTAACTATCCTGACAAAGATTTTACTGAAAAGAGAGATTACCGAGATGACAAATAGAAAGATAATCATTACAGAGGACACCGAGACTTTAAGAAGAAGAGATAGAAAGACATGCTTAATAGCTGATGAGGAATCCAATGATGATAAATCAGATGAAACTGATACAAAGGAAGTAATTTATGTGGCTATCAAAGATGGATCAGATGAAGAAATGTATGAAGAAAAAGCCCTAAAATCTCACATAAACACTAATTATTCTTGGATCATAGATAGTGGATGCTCACATCATATGACAGGAGATAAACACAAGTTTGTTATATTAGAAGATTATGATAGAGGCTATGTTAGATTTGGTAATGATGCACCGTGTCCGGTGAAAGGTAAAGGATCTATAACACTTCTTGACAATGCAAGATGCAATGATGTTTATTGGGTTGAAGGTTTGAAATACAATTTGTTGAGTGTAGCACAGCTAAACAACACAGGTTACTGAATAGAATTTCAGAAAGGAATTGTCAAAGTTCGTGACAAGAATGGAAAGTTAGCTACTACCGGGACACAAACAAAAGGTAACACATTTCACCTTGACTCAACTCATAAAAAGTGTTTGTATGCAAAGATAGATGATACCTGGTTATGGCATAAAAGGTTTTGTCATGTAAATTTTTGATAATCTGATCAAAATAAGTAAGAAGCACCGAGTAAGAGGTCTACTGAGTCTTGAAAAACCTAAGAATGCTATGTGCCGAGGATTCCAGATGGTAAGATGACAAGATCAAGCTTTACAAGTAAGTCTTACACTTCTAAGGGAATTTTAGATCTAGTGCATACTGACCTTTGTGGTCCTATGAAAGTTCAAAGTTATTATGGTGATAAATATTCCATATTATTTGTGGATGACTATTCAAGGATGATGTCAGTAATGTTTTTAAAAGAAAAATTAGAAGTTTTTCATATATTTAAATGGTACAAGTTAAGAGTTGAAAATGAAATAGGAAGACAACTAAAATGTCTTAGATCAGATAGAGGAGGAGAGTTCACATCTGATAAGTTCAACTTATTCTGCAATGATCATGGTATTAAAAGACAAGTCTCTGCACCGAGAACTCCACAACAGAATGGAATAGTTGAGAGAAGAAATAGATCTATTGTAGATTGTGCTAGAACACTGATGATTGAAAATAAGGTGCCACAAACATTTTGGAGAGAAGCAATAAGCACAACAATTTACACCTTGAACTGAGTACAATTGAAGAAAGGTACTTTGAAGACACCATATGAAATCTGGTATGATAAGAAGCCTAATGTAAGTTATTTTAAAATCTTTGGAAGTAGATGCTATGTTCACAAAGATGATAGAAATGGCAAATTTGATCAAAAAAGTGAAGAAGAAACATTTATAGGTTATTCTTCTCGAAGCAAAGCATTTAAATGTCTAACCAAATCATCTAACAAAATAGTAGAAAGTACAAATGTGAAAATTGATGAATTTGTAGAAAGAAATGATGAAGGAAATTCCAAGGAACCAAAAGACTATGATGAATTTGTCTATGTTCAACCAAGAAGTCTTACCGAGAAAATTGTTGAAGAAAATGAAGAGAATATCTAGTTACCGAGTGATGAAGAAGATCATACAGAGCCTACCGAGTCTGTATTAGCCAAGTATGTCAGAAGATATCACGCACCAAGTCAGATTATAGGAGATAAGGATGATCCAATGATGACAAGGAACAAACTGAGACAGAACACATGTTTGATATCTAGTGAATTTGAACCGAGAATAGTAAAAGAGGCATTTAACAGTGAAGATTGGATAAATGCTATGACAGAAGAGATTGATCAAATCAAGAAGAATGACACATGGACACTAATCTCAAGACCAAAGGACAAAAATGTAATCGGTACAAAGTGGATTTTCAGAAACAAGCTGAATGAAAAAAGGAGGTCATTCGAAACAAAGCAAGACTAGTTTGCAAAGGTTATGCTCAAGAAGAAGGAATTGATTATGGTGAAACTTTTGCACCTGTTGCTAGACTTGAAGGAGTAAAAACATTGTTGGCCTATGCTGCTTTCAAAAACTTCAAGGTATATCAAATGGATGTCAAATCTGCATTTCTGAATGGAATATTAGAAGAAGAAGTTTTTATTGAACAACCTGAAGGATTTGTTGAAGACAATAATAAAGATCAGGTATGTAAATTGAACAAAGCTTTATATGGTTTGAAACAAGCACCTAGAGCATGGTATGAAAGATTGCACTCCTATTTGATTAAGATTGGTTTTATAAGGACAAGTGAGAACAACAATATGTATATGAAGAATGATGAAAATGGAATACTGATCTCAGCCATATTTCTTGATGATATTATATTTTGTGGAAATGATTCTTTATGCAAGAACTTTGGAAATGAAATGAGCAAAGAATTTGAGATGTCATTAATTAGTGAGATAAAGTATTTTATAGGTTTACAAATACTACAAATAAAAAATGAGATTTTCATTACTCAATCCAAGTATATAAAGAAAATCTTGAAGAAATTTGGAATGGAGGATTCAAAACCAGTAAGTACTCCTATGTCTACCAACTGTAAATTATCAAAGAATGATGAATCTGCATCTATTGATGAAACACTTTACTGATCCATGATTGGAAAACTACAATATGTTGTTCACAGCAGACCAGACATAGCACATGCAGTAGGTATAGTTGCAAGATTCTCTGCAGATCCTAAAGAAACACACATGACAACAATCAAAAGAATTTTTAGATACTTGAAAGGCACAAAGGATTATGGCTTAGTATATCAGAAATGAAATGATTTTGATTTAAAAGTTTATACTGATGGTGATTGGGCAGGCAAGATTGATGACAAAAAAAGCACAAGTGGAGGAGCTTTCCTTTTAGGAGAAAGACTAGTGAGTTGGCTTAGCAAGAAACAAGGATGTGTTTCACAGTCAACAGCAGAAGCTGAATACATTGCTGCAACATTGAATTGTACCAACATTGCATGGATCGAACAACTGTTGGAAGGTATAAATGAAAAAGTTACCGAGCCAGTAACTATATTCTGTGACAATACTAGTGCCATTAACATTTCAAAAAATCCTGTTATGCACTCTAAGACAAAGCACATATCTATCAAATATCATTATCTTAGAGAAGAAGCTCAAGAGAAGAAAGTGGTGTTGGAGTATGTTAGCACAAAGGAACAAATAGCAGATATCTTCACCAAGCCACTACCATGTGACACTTTTGAATATCTCAGAAGTCAGTTAGGGGTCCTACCCCTATCTTCTACTCACTGATCGAGTTCGGTGAAAGCATAAATCCGATGACTCTATCGAATATCTTTTAAGAGTTGATGTTGCATTACACACTTTAGGATGTTTTCTAAAGGTGTACAAGAAATATTACAAGAAACAATATAGGGAATAGGAATTAAAGACAAAATGCTCTGACCGAGACTCAGTTGATACACAACAACAGGAAATCACTTCATACAGAAAGAAATTATGTTTTAGTTCTTTACTTTTTGACACTGTTGTCAAAGGGGGAGAAGACTACAGATTGGAAAGAAGACTGAAGAAAAGAGGAGAAGTCTAATGTATGGGGGAGAGCATTTTAGTATTTCAGAATCACAACAATCCGAATCTTGTAAGGTCAAATCAATTGGTTTTGCCATCAATGCCAAAGGGGGAGATTATTGGCAATATTGCATTATAACAAACAATGAAAGATTGTTTGCATTTCATAAGGATATTGAGAAGGTTGTTGATGATTATGGATATAACTGATTAAGGATGTTTACTATCTTGATATTATTATTTTTTCATTGATGTCAAGAAATTGATTTTCTAATTCAGTATGATGTTGCCATATCTTGAGAAGTATGATTTAAAGAATAAAAAGATGTTGGTAAAAGACACAGGAAAGATTATGATGAATAAGGGGATGAATTAAGGTATTCAATGGGCAACTACTACCAAGTCAGACAATGATGAGATCATGATATTTAGATTGTTTTAACATCATACATATGTTGTAAATTGTAAGGATAATACTATACTATGTTACCAAGCAAAGAACCTAGTCGATAAACCCTAAGGAACCTAGTCGGTAAACCCTAAGGTTATCGCTATCGGTTAATGAAGGCAGAATGTCTACCGAGTAAAGTTTAGTATTCACCGAGTTATAACCAAGTTGTAACTAAGCTATAATAGAATGCATTAAATGTTTGCATGCGTTATTTAATGAAGGAAGCTAATGAGCTGGAACTGATTTAATGATTGGTAAGCTGTGCATGAAGTTTGTTAAGAATCTAAGGCAATGGAAAGTCGACATGAAGATCTACAGTGCAGATTGAACCGCAATACCCTGGCACAAGTTCCAAGAAATGTATTCAAGTTCCCAGGCAGGGTAAAACATTTTTAGATTGAAAGATGCATTGAACCTGGACAAGATTGAAGATCTGATGGCTATGATTGATCATGGGAAATGTGATCGGGGAGATTAAGCGGTTACCTAATTGTTTATAAATAGGAAACTGTTGATAAATAATGTATGCGGGCAAGTGTATGCACAGGGATGCTACATAGTGATTACCGAGCACAGAAGCTTGAAGACCTATTTGAATAACAGAGTATAGAAGCCCAGCAGATAGACAAGATTAGTTCTATGTCTAAATTATATTGAACAAATAGGAATCTGCTTTAGCATTTTAGATGTGAAGTTGCAGATAGATTTTTATTACTGTTATTTTGTGAAAGTGATAGAAAATCTCTTAACCAACTGGACTTAACAGTCTTATTTGTAAAACCCTCTAGCAAGGTGATATTCTGATTGAGTGTTTGAAATCTTTTAACAAGGTCACTTCTAACAAGGTGAAGATCCTAACAGATCTGAGGGAAATCCCTTAACCGAGTCACATCTAGCAATGTGTTTGTAATCTTTAACAGGATTTTCTTTTAACCGAGCATATTCTAGAAGAGTATATTTCTTATTGGGTCCGAAATCCCACAGTGGTTTTTCCCTATTTGGGTTTCCACGTTAAATGTAGTGTTATGAGGTTTATGATGTTTTTATGCTTTTGAGTTTGCATGTTTAACAGTTTTGGTTATATTATTGAAGTATATGTTACCGAGGTTGAATATAATGTTTTTATGGAAGATTAAGTTTGTATGATTCACCCCCCCCCTCTCATCTTATTGTCTATTGGATCTGTACTTACATTTAGTATCAGAACTATCAGAAACCAGCAAGGAGATGATTTGGTTACAATGTTTTCTAGAGGAATTGGGTCAGACATCGGAGGATAGCCCATTGTATACTGATAGCCAGAGTGCCATTCATCTTGCAAAGAACTCTGCTTTTCATTCAAGGAAAAAGCACATTCAGCTCAGGTACCACTTCATCCGGACTGTTTTGGAGGAGGGTTAGTTATAGCTTGAGAAAATTCACACAAGTGAGAATCCTGCTGATATGTTCACGAAGGCAGTTCCACAGGAGAAGTTTATTTCTTTATCAGTTTTTGTTGGTCTTCTTGATTGATAATTTTGGAATTTATACCAGTCGAGTCCTAGTGTTTTATCCAGTGGATGCTGCATGTACAGTGGTGTTGTGTAGTATCAGTCTCCAAGTGGGAGATTGTTTGGTGTGGAGCCTAATCAGTCTCCAAGTGGGAGATTGTTGAAATGTGGCGACTGATCAACAAAGTATTGTACACTCAGCACGTATCCTCGTTGGGGTCCGGGAGAAAAAAAATTTTGCCATTTTTTTTTGTTGATGAAAACTGACATTGTAATAAAACCTTAAAAAGGCCGACTTTTTTTGTTACCCTAAAAATGCATGTTACAAGCGGCTGGGTTGCTTAAGGCATTGTAAGGTTGATGTACTATTTTTGCTGGATAATAAGAAAGATTGGACGACTGTGTATGGTGGACGTAACCCATGGGTGAACCACGTTAAATCTTTGTGTTATCTGTGTCTTGTTTTATTTCTTTATCTTTTATATTTAAATCTACATATAATTGTTAGTTCATATTTACTTCGGATCTACTTGAAACTGATGTAGAGGTATGGTTCCAACAACTTGAAAATGCTCCAAGTTGCTCACTTGCTCAATTGGCAACCCAATCCCTTTCAAAGGAGATTTTACCAACCAGACCTCACAAATTAACAAGAAACAAATCAATGTCTCATTACAATTGTTTTCATCCCCATAATTCCCCACTGAGACATTTTAAAAAGGTTATCAACTTTGGTTTGTCAACCCCACAGGCAAAGTGCTCAAAAGTTGTTCAAATGGCTCACACCCCTCCAAAATGGTTCTACAAGTCCACAAAGACTAAAATAAAGTTTATTAGGATCCAACAACCTCCAATTATGGTAAAAAACCCTCAGATTGGGTTGATCAAGTCTCAAAGGGGTCAAAGTGCAAAATGGCTATTCTAGCCAACTAGCCCTCAAAAGTGACTTTTTGGTTTCTCTCCCAAAAACTACAAAGGACAAAACAATTTTATTTTATATTCACCCTTAAAAACCTAGGATAGCATTTTTTCCAAAAGGTTTTGATCTGGAACCTTCTACAAATACCATTTCTAGTAAACCCTCAATTAGGCTAAATGGGGTTAAATGAGCACTTTAACAAAGGAACTACCCTTCCAATTGGAAATTTATCGAGGGAAGAAATTGGAAAAATTTGGGGAACTCAAAAAAACACCAAATAAAAATTTACAAGTCTTGGTTTGCATCTGATCAAAAATTATGGGGAAATGTCAAAGTCTTCTTCACTATCGTATGCCAGTCACATGGGGTTGCATGGCTTCAAACTTGAAGAAAATAATCTCCAACCACATTATCCTAGTATGAAACCTATTGAATAGCATATTAAACTCCTAGATCTTCCATTCAACCAAGTTTTAGACTTTTTCCATGATTAGATTGGAAGAAAAGGGAAAGAAAAGGTGAAACCCTTGGTTTATGCCCTTTTCACAGGCTGTTTTAGACTATTACACAATAACTTGCTCAAAAGTCCACCTCAGAAGATTTGGTTAGACTAAAAAGAAAGTTATTTCACCCCTCTAACTTCCCATGAAATAATTTTTCAGTTTGGAGGTCGTGAAATTCTGTACCAACCAAAAGAACAACAAATTTTCTGGAAAATGCAGTATTTTTTTATTGCTTCAAAATGTCAAATTACAAATATCCACCAACAACAACTCCAAAAGAGTTTTTTGAGGCATTATATAGCCATCTAAACATGTTCCAACTGAAAAAAATTGGTTGTGAACATTGGGAACTTATTTAACAACTTTTCAAAAAGTTGTTCACCAATTTGGCAACATTTTGGCAATTTTTGACAATTTTGCAATTTGCCAACAAATTAACTTCAAACATAGAACTAGGAGACTAAACATATTATATTGGACCTAAATAGACTAAAATACACATAAATCACTAAATCTACCCATCCCAATTCCCTTTGACCATAGTTGACCATAAGGTTTATAATAGACCCTAGGCCACTAGGTCTTACAAAATGGACTATTAGGACTTTATTTTCAAAACAAAACATGAACATAGGATTATAAGATCCTTTACAACACCTTGAAATAAAAACATGACATAATGAAAGAGGAAAAGATGAATTCTTAGGCTTGTGCCCTTGCACCATACTCCCGGGGTGGGCTGATCTCATTTCCACATGAGATAAGTTGGTCCAATGAAGTACCATGCTTCAGAATTTCAGCCTCATCCATCCATACTGCCTCTTATACAGGTTGTCCTACCCATTTCACAAGGCATTTCTTGTATTCTTTATTTCTGGTCTTCTTAATGAACCTTTCATCAATGATCTTTTCAGGCCTCTTTGGTGCATGAGGAGGTATATCAACAATGTCCTCTTGAATCTCCTCAACATGAAAGTTTGTACCTGCAGCAACATGCACTTTATAGGATGTTAGATCACATACATTAAAGATAGGAGAAATACCAAGGTTAGAGGGAAGAGATATCTCATAGGAATTCAACCCATGTTTCTTCAAAACCTTGCAAGGACCCACTTTCTTCATGAGTAACTTTGTATGCTTCCCCTTTGGTAATCTTTCTTTCCTCAAGTACACCCACACCATATCACCAATCTGAAATTGTACATCCCTCCTCTTCTTATCAACAAGTTCCTTGTACTTTTGTGAACTCTTTTAGAGGGCTAGCCTTACTTGATCATGCACTTCCTTCATGCTATCAACAAATTGTTCACAATGAGCACTCGTTTGCCCATCATGTGGAAGGTCTCTCAACTCCAAGATGCCTCTTGGATTCTACCCATACACAATTTGAAATGGACTCCTTCATGTACTCCTATTCATAGAATCATTGAATGCAAATTCATCATGTGGAAGTACAACATTCCACTTCTCTCCATATTGCTTTGTCAAGCATCTCAATAGGTTTCCCAAGGACCTATTCACAACTTCAGTTTGCCCATCTATTTGTGGATGGTAGGCTTAACTAAAGTTCAAGTTTGTTCCCAACCTCTTCCATAAGGTTCTCCAAAAATGGCCAATGAATTTCACATCCCTATCAGACATAATTGCTAGAGGAAGTCCATGTATCCTTACAATCTCTTTGAAAAACAAATTTGCTACATAGGTTGCATCACTTGTACTCTTACATGGTAAGAAATGTGCCATCTTGCTGAACCTATCTACAACAACAAAGATGCTATCAAAGCCTTTTTGAGTCCTAGGCAATCCCATTACAAAATCCATACTACAATTTTCCCAAGGTCTTGTAGGTATGGGTAATGGTTGATACAAATCTGCATTGGTGGAAGTACCTTTGGCTTTCTGACAAATAGTGCATGTCTCAACAAATTTCCTCACATCACTTTGCATCTTGGGCCAAAAATAATGTCTTCTTACCTGCTCAAGGGTTTTATCCAACCCAAAATGTCCACTCATGCTTCCACAAAGCTTTTCTTTCACAATATTCTCCCTCATTGAACACCTAGGAATGCATAGTTGATGTCCTTTGAACAATAAACCATCTTGGATCAAGTAATCAGCATATTCAACATGGTATGCTTCAGAAAAATCAGAACAAACTTTATAAATTTCATGAAAGTCTTCATCACCTTCATACATACCTTTCAAGGAGTCCATCGCCACACTTTGCAACTTCACCTCTTGCATTGTCAAGGACCTTCTACTCAAGGCATCTGCCACCTTGTTTGCAACCCCCTTTTTATGTTTGATTGTAAAGGTATATGCTTGGATGGATTCTACCCATTTCATATGCTTGTGACTCAACTTCTCCTGGCTATTCAAGAAGCTAAGTGCCTGATTGTTAGTAAAAACAACAAATTCTTTTGGAAGGAGATAATGCCTCCACTTTTTCAAGGCTTGAACTAAGGCATACATTTCCAAATCATATGAGGAATACTTCCTCTTTGCCTCATTGAGTTTCTCACTAAAAAATGCAATGGGCCTACCCTCTTGGCTCAAAAAAACCCCTTATTGCAACATTAGATGCATCACACTCAATTGTAAAAAATCTTTTGGAAATCTGGAAAAGCAAGTATAGGTTGCTTTGGTACCTTTTGTTTGAGACTTTGGAAAGCCTCCTCAGCTTCCTTGGTCCACACAAACTTGCACTTCTACCCCCCTTTGATTGTTTCCAAGATAGGTGCACAAACTTGGCTAAAACCTCTTATAAACTTCCTATAAAAGGAAGCCAAGCCATGAAAATTTCTAACATCAGTCATTGACTTTGGAGAAGGCCAATTCAAGATGCTCTCCACCTTCTCAGGATCCATCTTGATGCTTCCACCTGAAACTATGAAACCAAGATACACCAATTCTTTCTGCATAAAAAGAAACTTGTCCACATTGATTAGGAGCATTTCTTCCTGCAATCTCTTAAGGACCAAATTCAAATGCTGCATATGTTCATCTCTATTCTTACTGAAAATAAGAATATCATCCAAGTAAACAATAACAAATTTACCAAGGAAAGGTTTTAGAACTTCATTCATGAGTCTCATGAATGTACTAGGTGCATTGGACAAGCCAAATGACACCACTCTCCACTCATAAAGGCCTTCATTAGTCTTAAAGGTTGTCTTCCATTCATCTCCAGCCCTTATTCTGATTTGATGGTACCCACTCTTCAAATCCACCTTTGAATACCACCTTGCGCCCCCTAGATGATCCAACAAGTCCTCAATCCTAGGCATAGGGAGCCTATACTTGATAGTGATCCTGTTAATGGCCCTTGAGTCTGTACATAACCTCCATTTACCTTCTTTCTTAGGTGCTAGCATGGCTGGAAAAACACATGGACTCATACTTTTAGAAATCAAACCCTTATCTAAGAGTTCCTGGATTTGTCTTGCCATTTCCTCATTCTGTTGGGGTGTTAACTTATAGGCAGCCTTATTGGGAAGTGTAGCCCCTGGAATTAGATCATTTTTATGGCTAATCTCTCTAATAGGAGGTAAGGAATCAGGTAACTCCTTGGTTACAATGTCTTTGTAGGTCTCAAGCAAATCAGCCACCTCCTTTGGTCCTACCCTCCTAGATTCTTCCTTCTTTTTGTGCACCTTCTTTTCTTCCTATTTTGGCAACACAACCAAAGCATAACAAGGAGTATCCTCCTCTTTCAAGTATTCCAAAAACTCTTTTTCTCCTACAAACAAAAACTTAGAGTCTTTTGCTTCTTCACCATTATCAGGGAGGGGTAGTAGTGTTACCTTCTCACCTTTGTACCAGATGGTGTATGTGTTCTTCTCACCATCATGTTTTGACTTCATGTCATATTTCCATGGCCTTCCAAGTAGCAAATGGCATGCATCCATGGGTACAATATCACAAAGTACCTTGTCCTTGTACTTGCCAATAGAAAACTCCACCCATGCTTGCTCTTTAATGACTGTTTGCTGCCCCTTTGTAAGCCATGATACCTTGTAGGGTCTTGGATTTTTAATCCTCTTCAATTTTAGTTTCTCTACTACCTCAATGGATAGCAAGTTATCAGTAGAACCCGAATCAATCACCACTCTACATACTTTGTCACCACTTCTACAAGTAGTTCTAAAAAGTGCCTTCCTTTGGGGTGGCTCTAGTGGACTAGGTGCCTTGATCAATGTCCTTCTCATCATCATGATCTCTCCTTGTTCAGGATGCACAAAGGATCCATGAGAGTGAACACTATGTGTGTCCTCATCTCTCACCAAATTTTCTCTCCTTTCACCTTGTTTGTTTGCCTTCTCTGGACATTTGGATGCAATATGCCCAATTTGATGACACCTATAGCATTTTATGCCTTCTAGGCCTCTTCCACCACCTCTTCCTCTAAAGTTTCCTCTCTTTCCTCTAAAAGATCCTCTAGAACTGCCTTCCCCTTGTTCACTCTCTTGACTTGATTCACCAAGGTCTTTGGAACCTTGTCCTCTTCCTTGAGACATATTTCTGCCCCTATTTCCAAAGTCTTTTTGCCCTCTCCCTCTTCCACCTTGATCACTCTTCCTTTTGAGTTTTTCTTCAACCTTCAAAGAAAGTTGAAAACATTTTTGGACTGTGGGAGGTCTACTTAGACTGAGTTTATCTTGAATGGTAACTCTCAACCCTTGCAAATATCTTGCAAGCTTCACACATTCAAGCTCCACTACATTGGACTTCATCACCAATTTATGGAACTCTTGAGTATAATCTGAGACACTCATCTCCTTTTGTCTCAAAATTATTCTCCTCTTATGAAGTTGGACTTCATAATCATCAGGAACATATGAATCCCTGATCAATGCAACCATCTTCTTCCAAGTGGTCACTGGATTCTTCTTCTCTTTCACCCTATCATCTTGAGTGAAATTCCAGCATGTAAGGGCTGGTCCCTTCAACTTAGACTTAGCAATCTTAACTCTCTGACTTTTAGGTATGTCTTCACATTCAAAGAAGCTTTTGAGGGCATCAATCCAATCCATAGCAGCATCTGGGTTCAAGTTCCCATCATAGGAAGGTAAGTCCAACCTAACATCCATGGTCCTTCTATCCATGGCCTTCAAGGTCTTCATAAGTAGTCTCTGATCAGTAGACACTTCTTCTTCTTCATCCTGCTCAAGGGGTTCCTCATCACTCCCCTCTTCAACAACATCAGAGTTTCTACCACTTTTCTTACGAAGTTCCCCATTAAGTCTATCAACTTCCTTTTGCAAGGAATCAATCTTGTGAACCAAGTTTTGATCCTTCAAAAACTTCACTATCTGTGCATTAGTCATCCTTGAGGAAAACTCACCCTCTTCTTCTTCCCCTGACATGGGTAAACTGAAACAATTCTTCTCCTAAGGATCACACTTTCTCTAATACCAATTGATGTAGAGGTATGGTTCCAGCAACTTGAAAATGCTCCAAGTTGCTCACTTGCTCAACTGGCAACCCAATCCCTTTCAAAGGAGATTTTCCCAACCAGACCTCACACCTTAACAATAAAAAAATCAATGTCTCATTACAATTGTTTTCATCCCCATAATTCCCCACTGAGACATTTTACAAAGGTTATCAACTTTGGTTTGTCAACCCCACAGACAAAGTGCTCAAAAGTTGCTCAAATGGCTCACACCCCTCCAAAATGGTTCTACAAGTCCACAAAGACTAAAATCAAGTTTATTAGGATCCAACAACCTCCAATTATGGTAAACAACCCTCAGATTGGGTTGATCAAGTTTCAAAGGGGTCAAAGTGCAAAATGGCTATTCTAACCAACTAGCCCTCAAAAGTGACTTTTTGGTTTCTCTCCCAAAAACTACAAAGGACCAAGCAATTTTATTTTATATTCACCCTTAAAAACCTAGGATAGCACTTTTTCCAAAAGGTTTTGATCTGGAACCTTCTACAAATACCATTTCTAGTAAACCCTCAACTAGGCTAAATGGGGCGAAATGAGCACTTTAACAAAGGAACTACCCTTCCAATTGGAAATTTCTCAAGGGAAACAATTGGAACACCTTGAGGAACTCAAAAAATCACCAAATAAAAAGTTACAAGTCTTTGTTTGCATCTGATAAAAAATTATGGGGAAATGTCAAAGTCTTCTTCACCACTGTATGCTAGTCACATGGGGATGCATGGCTTCAAACTTGAAGAAAATAATCTCCAACCACATTATCCTGGTATGAAACCTCTTTAATATCATATTAAACTCCTAGATCTTCCATCCAACAAAGTTTTAGACTTTTTCCATGATTAGATTGGAAGAAAAGGGAAAGAAAAGGTGAAACCCTTGGTTTATGCCCTTTTCACAGGTTGTTTTGGACTATTACACAATAACTCACTCAAAAATACACCTCAGAATCTCTGGATGGAATCAAAAGAAAGGTATTTAACCCCTCTAACTTCCCATAAAATAATTTTTCAGTTTGGAGGTCGTGAAATTCCGTACCAACCAAAAGAACAACAAATTTTCTAGAAAATGCAGTATTTTTTTATTGCTTCAAAATGTCAAATTACAAATATCCACCAAAAACAACTCCAAAAGAGTTTTTTGAGGCATTATATAGCCATCTCAACATGTTCCAACTGAAACAAAGTGGTTGTGAACATTGGGAACTGATTTTTAACAACTTTTCAAAAAGTTGTTCACCAAGTTGGCAACATTTTGGCAATTTTTGACAATTTTGCAATTTACCAACAATTTAACTTCAAACATAAACCTAGGAGACTAAACATAATATATTGGACCTAAATAGACCAAAATACACATAACTCACTAAATCTACCCATCCCAAGTCCCTTTTACTATAGTTGACCATAGGGTTTATAATACACCCTAGGCCACTAGGTCTTACAAAATGGACTATTAGGACTTTATTTTCAAAACAAAACATGAGCGTAGGATTCTAAGATCCTTTACAACACCTTGAAATCAAAACATGAAATAATGAAAGAGGAAAAGATGAATTCTTAGGCTTGTGCCCCTGCACCAGAAACCCTAACACTAAACACATTGAGCTTGAAATGCACTTCATCAGACAGTTGATTTAGGATGGCTTTCTCATCTTGGAGTTTTTCCCCATGTGGTTTCCTCTATTTCTCCGGTTCATAGATATTTGGTTGTGATTGGGTACCTCATCGGGCCTTGTTGTCGGGACCCAAATTTGCCTTCTTCATGTAGTTGCATTTTTCTTTCATGCATTTAGTTTTTTAGCTACTCCCTAAGTTCATCTTAAGGGGGGGTGTTAGATTTATCTTGTATTAGCTAATAATTATTTATTTAATTATTAGTTTATTATACTCACCGCTTAAGCTAAACTTAGGCATTTTGCTTGCAGGTGCTCTTGGGATCTCTGAAGTTGTATTTTCTCAACTTCTTCAATAATGAATAATTAAAATGTACTTTTATTTCACATTTGCAATCACAATTTTCCTTTTACTTTGAGAATTTCAACATGGATGCGATGGTTATATAGTGTTTCTTGACAAAGAATATCATCAAATGAATAAAATGTAGAAATGAGATAGAGATAATAAAGAAGGTGAAAAAATAATATATGGTCTCCTTTACATGTTGATACCATGACAATTTGAACTAGCATTGTGGACATTTAATTCCTCAACAATAAAATATGTATTCTCTAATATTCAAATAAGATAGAAGCATGCACAAACATTTACATATATTATTGTTAATGTAAATATGCAAAATTATTATACATTCATTTTGATTATATACTTTATTAGGATTAGGGTAAGGTTCAACTAGAGTTAAAATTAGGATAATATTTCTATTAGGGTTAGAGTTAGGACTCAATTCGATTAGGGTTAGGATTTAATTAGGAGTAGGGTTCAATTAGGGATATAGTTAAGCTAGCATTTAGTTAGGATTACAGTTCATTTGAGTTATAGGATAAATATTTGAGTTAGGGCTAAATTACATTTACAATTCAAATATAATTAGGGTAGGGTTAGGGTTCAATCAATGTTAAGGTACAAGTTTAATTAGGGTTAGGGTTAAGGATAGGTTAGGGTTAGGGTTAAATTATGGTTAGAGTTCAAATAAGGTTATATTTAATAATATTTAGGGTTAAGGTTAGTGTAAAAAATAGAATTACGAATACAGTTATAATTATGGTTAGAATTAAAATTAAAATTAGGGTTAGGGTTATAATTATAATTAGAGATAGGGTTTAGGGTCAAATTATAGTTAAGGTTAGGGTTATAGTTCAATTAGGGTTAAATTTAAGGTTAGTGTTTAATTTGGTTTGAGTTAGATTAAGTAGAGTTATAGGAGAAATATTTGAGTTAGGGTTAAATTAAAATTACAATTCAAATATGGTTAGGGTTCAATTAGGGTAGGACTTTAAGTTTAATTAGGGTTATGATTAAGTTAGGGTTCAATTAGGGGAAAATTATTGAGCCAGGATTAGGGTTGGGTTTGAGGTTAGTTTGCAATTTGGGTTAGGTTTTGGTAAAGGTTTAAATCTAGGGTCTACTTAAATTTAAGATTAGGGTTCAATTAGGGTTAGTATTAGGGTTGTAAAATAGATATTCAATTTACTTGGTTAGAATTCAAGATTAGTTTTGAGACTAGGTTAGGGTTAAATTAGGGTTGAGGTTATGGTTAGGGTTGGGGTTAAAGTAGGGTTAGAATTCAATTAGGATTAGGATTAATGTTTACTTAGGGTTAGGCTTAAGGTTAAGATTCAATTAGGGTTAGGGTTAGTGTAAAAAAAAGGAGAGTTATAATTATTTAATAATATATATAAAATACACCAAGAGGTATAATTATAATTAGGGTTAAATTATGATTAAGTTTAGGGTTGGGGTTGGTATAATATAGCCCTATTCCTATTTATGGTTAGGGTTAGGGATATATATCTAACCCTAACCCTATATAATTAGGGTAAGTATTAGGATTAGGGTTAGGTTTAAGGTTAGGGTTAGGGTTGGGATAATATAACCCTATTCCAATTTAGGATTAGGATTAGGGTTAAGGTTAGGGTTAGGGTTAAGGATATATAATTATATATATTAGGATTGGGGTAATATAACCCTAACCATATCCCTATTCCTATAGAGAGAGATAATTATGATAAGAGTTAAATCATGATTAAGGTTAAGGTTAGGGTAATATAACACTATTCCTATTTATAGTTAGGGTTAGGGTTTATGATTTAACCTTAACCCTAAACCCAATATAATTAGGGTTAGAGTTAGGGTTAGTATTATATTCTTACCCTAACGTTAACCTTACAGTTAGTGTTAAGGGTTAAGTTTAAGGTTAGAGTTAAGGTTAAGGTTAAGGGTTAGGGATAGGTATGAGGTGTAAGGTTAGGGTTAGGGTTAAGGTTAGAGTTCTCTTCTTGTCGATTCCACCTTTACTAGCTACTTTTTTGACCACAACCTCATGTCGATTGGAATGAATTACTTCAAAGGGTTGAAATAAAAATATGGTTGTGTTGCTTACTTCATTATGTTGTTCACAAACTTCAGATTTGGAAGATATTGAATTTTCATAAAGACAAACAAAACTGCTCTATTATGTTTGTGAAAAGATCTTCATCAACTTTCTTGCTAGCTTCCTCACACATAATATGTTCAAGATCAAGACCTTTGAATATAAATGCATTCTTTTCATCTTGTTCAACTTGGCTAGTACCTTCATGCATATCCATATTTTCACATCACGTGATATGATGGTCCTCATTTACCAGCACCTTAGAAAAGTCACCTTCAACCTCTTGTTGCTTATTCCCCATTGTATCTTGCATAATCTCTTTTTCTTGTTCAACAACTTCTTCATAATGCACCAATCAAATATGAGAGTCGCCAGCTATGTTTGTTTCCTTCTCCTAGAAGAGATTAGCAAGGTCATTGTTCAAATTCAAAGTTCCCCATTGTTGCATTTGTTAAAGTGCCTCAAGTGCAAGCCTTTTTGGTGGCGAGGAAGCTTGTTTTCATTCCTTGTAGCATAAATGGAAAGATTATTTGGATAGGTCCTTCTTAGGTCATCTTTGAAAGGAGTGGTGAAAGATGAAATTTTAGATAACTATTCTTAAGGGATATTACTTCATTAGCCAACCTCTGAACCATAGGATCGGTAGTAGTTGTTGAAGATGACTCCAAAGAAGAATTTATTTTGGATCTATTAGGATCTTTCCTTATTTTCCTAGCAAGAATTAAATCATCTTCAACCTCAACTATGAAGGCTTGTGCAACTGCAAGGTCTCTCAAAAATGCCTTTCTCAACTTGAAAATTACCTCAGGCAACTAAGCATTGATGAAGAAGCACTTCAGATTTTCAAGAACTCGGGTTGAGACACCATTGGAACTCTATTAGATAGCTTGTTTAACTTAGCCACAAACTCCCTCATGGGTTCCTATGGCTCTTTTTTCATTTGTGTCAGTTGTATTTAACCTCTATCTTCTAAACTATTTTCCAAGGTGCTACAATCACTATATTCTCTTATTTTCAGAATAAATGTTTGTCCAATTCTCTTACTTTTGAATGGGTTTCTTCCTTTAACAAAACATTACAAATTATGAGATACTACTTCCAGCAATAACAACTGATAGAAAATTTTAGCCAAACAAAAGAATGACCAAAAGATGTACTAGCCAATCTATAATAACTAAGAAACTTTGTAAGCCCAAAGTCATGTGGTTCCTCTAACTGATTCTTGAAACTAAATTGTGATATACAAATAGCTCAAAGTCTCTTTATATATATCATTGTAGAGGATGGTATTTGTCACCCTCAAGGTGATGAACCTCAAGGGACAAACCTACCTTTGATCTACCTCACTTATATAGGCGCTAAAGGTGATCCAGGGAATGAAAATGTAAAACTAAAATAACCAACTACAAATGAGACTCCCGAGTGACTCTATTGAGTCTTTGTCTTTGGGAAAAGCACGTAGAAATGGGACACCAGTGCGTAACATTGGTGTCCTATACAGACAAAGTACAGAGGTCGTACAAAAGCAACAAGTACAATTAAAATACTACAAGAATGATAAGATGGCTAACTAAATGAATATTATAGAATGCAAAATGCTTAAAATAGAGTGAAAGAGAATAAAGGAAACTCACAAGCGACCTAGATTGAAGCCTCCCACAAGATAAGTATTCTCCCCATGATAATAAACCTACAAACAAGAAAATAGAGGAAAATGTAGGGGGTTGTGTTTAGAGGTCTACCTCGGTTTGTGCCCCATTTCAATCTTTCCACCTCCATGGACAACCCAAATAGTAGCAATAATGAGAAATGAAATGATAAAGACAAGAGATGAACAATAAAGATAGCGAAATAGTTAAGATAGAGTGAAGGATTATAGATATACCAATGAACCAAGCTAGAGAATGAATGCCTTCCCAACACTCGTGAAGATAACATCATGAGTTCTCCAAGAAGCTACAACAATGGTGGTCCTAAAGTGTTGAAAAACTTGTGTAAGATAAGAATAATGGATGCCAAGAGCTCAAATTATCTTTGAATGATCAAGAAGTCCCCAAAAAGGCCAAAAATGTGAGAGATATAGCCTCCCAAATGAATCTTTAAGTCAGTGGCCATAGACAAAGGCGTTACAAACTCTTTCAGGTGCAGGCACAACACTTAAATAGCCACCTGCGAGCTGACAAATTTGTGGGATGAGAGTGTGGTGCGCGGACATCTCCATAGCGTGCTAGAGTCCCATGCTCAATTGGTCAACATGGTCGCTAGAAACCAACTTCTAAGATAACAAAGCAATCCATGTTGACAAAAGGACAAATATGATGATACATGATTCCAGTCATCCTAAGACAAAGGTGCTTATGTGATGTGGAATCACACAAGATGCAATTTACAACATTACATTTTGCCCCCACTTTAGCGAGCATATCTTTATGAAGAAATGTGATGCTAAAGTAAATAGGTAATATCAAGATTCACAAGGTGGAGGTAGAATTTTGTTGATCAGATGAAGTTTACCCCAACTAGATAAACTTGAGATACAACTGAATTTTTCTAAGCTATTTCATGACAAACATGTTGGATGTACTCTCACGTGTTAGACAAAAAAGCGATCAGACATTGAATAGATAATATGGATAGGATAGCGTAATAGAAACAAACCCCGCTTAATGGAGGAAAACCCCTATTATGAAAGATAAGGAATAGCAACTGCCATGATAGAAGAGATAGTGTCGATATGGGTAGCAAGTTGTGTTATGCTAGATAGCCATATGATAGGGTAACGATTTGTAAGATTTTACCAGTATGGGTAGCAAGTTATGTTATTTGTTAGTTTTTGCTTTTAGTTTTGATTGTGTGTGATTTTTCGCATCAATGTTTCAGATCACACTCTATGATCCATCGTCGGGATGAAAGAATGTTCAAGAATAGAAATATGGACAGTTGTAGAACAATGTAGAATATAAAGAGATGACAAGAGGAGGGGCACAAATGGTGAGGAGAAAAAATAAATAAATGAACACACCAAAAAAGATAGAACAGGGAAGACACAAATGAAAGCTGAGGGAAAGGTTCAAAGAAATAAAATGCAAGAGAAAAAAGAAAAACAAGAAAAGAACTCCAATAACCAAATAAAATAAAGGACAATAATTTAAAAAAGAATAAGAAAAATAAAACTAAATAAATCAATAATTAAAAGAAAAATAACAATAAAAATGATCAAATAAAAATAAAAAATTAAATTATATATATATATATATATTAAAAACAATGGAATAAGAAGGAGAAAACCAAGGAACTACAAGAAAATAAAGAGGCAAATAAATAAATAAACAAATGAATAGCCATATGATAGAGTGAGACTTCACCGACATGAATAGAAAAATGCTAGATAATCATGCGATTGGATGAGATTTGACTGGCATGAATAGTTAAATGCTAGATAGTCATGTGATTGGGTGATCATAGATTGATTTGATAAGAAATGGATTGCCCCCCACAAAATGCGACAAGATATATAAAATAGATCAATTGGTTTGGTGCCCACCAAGGCAAAAAAGATAGATATAATAAGTCAAGTGGTTTGGCCCCCACTATGTCAAATGAGATTACTAAGCTAAACATAGATTATACAGATATGATAGCCCCCCCTTAGAATGGTATGCATGAAAGGCATGCCATTCTAAGCAGAAGAAGTGTTGTGGCATGTCAACATAGTGAGATGTTTCCGTGGAATGTCATCTTCAATGCATGACACATAAGACCCACAACATCGACAAAGATGCAAGAGCATAGGGGGATTCGATTATTTGGCATCAAAACTTGTAGCAAAGAGATAAAATATGTAATAGAACTACAGATGGGTGTTTCATCATAACTCCAATGTTCTTGGATTTGAAGAAGAGCACAAGAAGACAAAGATAAAATAAAAAAATTGATTCAACATGGAAGAAGGCCTAAATGCCCCCAACACTTTGCATCATCCCCAAATGTCGAAAAGAAAGATACGACAGAGAGAAGAAATAGATAACATATAGAAGAAGTTGCATATGATGAAAAATCCCCTATATCTAAGCACCTACGGAGTAACTCAGGTCCTCTAGGAGAGCACAACAAATAAAGATAGTCAACCTCCCATTTCCAAGAACCTATAGAATAACTTGGGTCCTTTGAGAGGAAACAAACATTTAAAACAAGCACGGAGGAACATAATCATGAACACACGCTATGCTACAAGACAAAGAAAGATAGTACCCTTGAAGCCCTCAATGATCAGGTCATCGTCCTCCCAATCTTGATCATATGGAGAAGGAGGGTGAGACTAAAGAAGAACAATCACAAGGGAAACACCAGGAACCTCACCAATAGCAAGGACAAGGAACAAGGTAGTGACAACATCTGTGTCTACAAGCTCAAAAGAGGCAAGGTTCAACGACTGTGTGTAGATCATAGACAATGTTGGGATATCCTCATGAGAATAAAACAAGCATGCCTCTATAGAGGAAGTAGGTGACTCAATACGAGGGGATGAAAAAGGAGTTAGACTGTCGACCTCGACGAGAGGGGTAGTGACAAACTCAGGAGAAGGTGATACCTTCTCAACAAGACAAACAAAAATAGGCATAGAAACAAGCATTGAAGTAGGCAGAGAGATAACAGAGGAGCATACCTGAGCTGATTTCCGCCAACAAAACTCTAAGATGGGGCTTTGCTTCACTTAGGTTGCATATGAGGCACAAATTGTCTATCAATAGTGGGTTGAAGGACCCCGAGAAAGCTCTGATGAAGAAACAAATATGAAACAAGAGTGTCATACAAAGATGCGCTAGACATCACCTATGTGTACAACATATCCAAAGGCTGGGACAACAAAGGTACATTCGACAACAAGGTGAGAAGGGGTGACTCCAAGGAAGGAGCAATGGAGACTTGCACCCGTTTAGGGGGGAGGTTCATCGATAGGCCCTGAAACAATTAGCAATAACAAAGATGATGCAAAAGATAGAACATCCAAAGAGATAGGATTTGATGTGACAGGAATGAGTATCAAAGGTGCACCACTATATTGCAAGGCAACATCACATTCTCGAGCCACAAATTGTGATAAAGATGAGGACCAGGAGCCAAAGCCCAGTAAGGGTTAGAGCATCATTCTCCATAAGATATGCCTCTAAAATTTTGTTAGGGATAGGATAAGGCACAATCGATGGGATAGGAGGTGCACTCGAGATAGGCACTACATTAATAGGCACAGGTGACACTACCTCACTTCGTCCGAGGAGCAGCGGGAGGAATAGTGGGTGCTTGAATAGGCTATGAAGTAGGAGAAAATGGTGATGAACGAGGACTAGGAGAACACTTCCCCTTTTCATATCGAGAAGGTCGAGGGATATTGGCTAGGATCGGTAGCTCGAAGGGAGGGTGGGCCGCAAACTTTGACAATGCGAGTGTCTTTCCCTTGTCTACACTAGGTGCAATTGTAGGAACTGAAGACACCATTAGAGGTTGTGTGGTCCTAGGAAGATGAGGAGGTCTATTCGGAGGAATGGGCTTAGCCTCAACCCTTGATGATGAAGGAACATAAGGCACTACTCACTCTAACATAAGAATAGATGGAGCAAACATTGATGTAGGAAGAGGCAACAAATAGGTAGGTTAGACTGATTTAGGGGCCAAATATCCCATCTTATATTGATAGTACATGCGATATATTAAATCACTATGGGGAAGCATAGGCCCCACCAAATCAGGCTAGGAATGGTCTAACAAAAATCCCCACAGGCTACCAGAGGTCGATATCTAGTAGCTTGGATAACATGCACCAAACCCTCAATGGGGGAATTCAAGCACTTATGAACCACTGAAGGGACTGCATCCATAGAAATCAATGAGGGAATACCTAGCTTAACCTGAAAAAAAGTCCAATTCAAGAATGATGATGAACATGGATGATACAGCCTTGAGTCCCACAAGGACCGTCAAGGTGATACTGCCCAAAGGAGAAAGAGCTAACCCATTATGTGTCATAAATGTTGCACAACACTCGTTGTTTGTCGGCCTATGCCATCCATTCACAAATAAAGTCTCCTCTGTGATGACATTGACTCTGCACGAAGGGTCAACCATCACGCTTGTGATAGTTTGACCATTTAGCTTCGCAAGGATGTATAGAGGAGCAAGATCTCCACAGTATGGGGCATTCAGAAGGGTGAATGATATGTCATATATTTTTGTCTTCTAGCTAGGAGGCAAAATTGGAGTGATAGTGACTATGTTGACATTTGGGCCATCATTTGGTGCTAAATTAGATGCAGAGATAAAATTGGACGAATGCAGCAGAAAGGATCTGTGTAGATCTATAAATCATTGTTTGTTTTGTCAACAAACTTATTAGATTTATGTTTTTTATCATCGACCTTTATAGATCCACTATCGATATGGTCTTGGACTATGTGTCTAAGATGATAGGATCGCTCAGTGTCATGACCAAGCACACAATGATATTGGAAAAATTTAGATCCATCATACCAATGAGGGTATGGTCTATTATCAGGCAGAGGTCTAATCTCAGGAAGGGTGATGAGATTGTCTTTCAAGAATGTTTGCATTATGCTCAGATAAGAGTCATTCAACTTAGTGAAGACCCTATTGCGCTGTGACTCTTGTGCAACAATTATCAAAGGTGTAGCAATGACATTGGCAACAACTTTGTTTTTCCTAGACCCTTCCAAGGACATGCCTATGAAAGTACTAGTATGAGGGTTTGAAAATGACTCTCTGAACTAGGTCAATGTATTTTGGTAGTCAGTCAGCGTAGAACATAGATTGGAAAAGTTTTGATATTGATTAAGAGATAACTTCTCCCTAAATGTTAGTTGTAGATTTTTTATGAACATCCTTTTTAAATCACTATCTGGTAAGGCAAAGGAGATCCTAGTAGAGATAGATTGGTATCACGATATAAAGTCTATAACCTTCTCATTTGGTCTTTGCTTACAGTGAATAAGGTCGACAATTGTGACCCTGCTACCAATGTTAGCTTGAAACCATCTAAGGAAGAGATCCATAAGCTAATCAAATGTCTAGATAGAGTGATCAGGTAATGAACTATACCATTCTAACATGATCCCCTTAAGAGAGCACAAGAATAGTTTAAGTAAGACAAAATCCAAACTATGATAATCACTACACATGGTCATGAACAAATCAATATGCGCATTGGGATCTTCATCATAATAAAACAAATCAAACTTCAATGACTCAACTCCCTGAGGAAGGATGGTATTAAGGATGGTGATGTCAAGCAAACTCTTGTGATAATATGCAAGCGTTGAAGACTAGCCAGAGGTAGACGCAAGGTTTATGAGCTGCAATTGCAATTGTCCTATGTTCTGTAGAATGGTGTTTAGGACAGGATTAGCAGGCGATGAAGGAGGAGGAAGAGTACAATGTGTGCCACCACCTCCACCAACATTGACATGAGGACCAATACTACCGCTAGGGATAGCACCAATACTAATAGAGGTAGTGTTCTCTACAGTGGATGTCGTAGTGGAACTACCAGTCATGCTAGTATAACCCATGGGAGTGGTAGAAGCATTAATGCTAGGGATGGTGGGTCTAGGATCAACCATGTGTACTATCAAACTAGGTATGTCAACACCAAGATGAGAACCACAAATGTCAGAATGACTATCTTGGGGAGAGGTACCAGCCAAAGGCATGTGACTCTTGACAATCTTAGACAATATCCTCAACATCTCCAGGCCTCTCCTATTTGAGATCAACATGTCTCTTAGAGTTCTTACAACATTTCCACCCTGGGGTAGGACATTCTCCCAGTTCACCCTCAAAGTCTCTCAGATTTTTCTCTAGCATGTTAATCTATTCAAAATCATTGGTAATGATAGAATCATGATCAACAACAAGAGGGGAAGATGGAGGATAATTCCTCAAAGTGTTATTTCAAAGAATTGGATTGCGAATCAAGTGGAGAGGGTCCCTTGTCAAGATGGTTTTGACAGGGTGAGAGGCCATAGAGTCGTTAGGATTAGGAAGTGGATTGTTAAACATTAGACCCGACTTAGGAGGATTGCAATGATTCAAAGGAACACTCTTCCTAGCTAGGAGTCCTTCTTACAACAACTCTCATGGTAGTCTGGGTTGTGTAGCTCATGGACAAGATCCACAACACTTCAACCACAATACGAGGCTGTCGCAAGTCCCTAATGCTTAGAGGTGAAGGATGTTTCAAATCAAACAATGCTTAAAGGTGGAATATATTTATGTTTGTCTTTTAATTTTTTTCTTTTTACTTTGCTTTAAATTTTAAAAGAAATTATGAAATAAAGACTAAAAACAAAAAGATAATGCACTTGGTTCACATCGGGTTCACCAAAATATAGAGGATGGCATTTGTCACCCTCAAGGTGATGAACCTCAAGGGAGAAACCTACCTTCTCTCTACCTCACTTATATTGGCACTAAAGGTGAGCCAAGGGATGAAAATGTAAAACTAAACTAAACAACTACAAATGAGACTCCCGAACGACTTTGTTGAGTCTCTATCTTCGAGATGAGCACACAGAACTAGGACACCAATGTGATGTGTTGTCATCCTGTACAAACATAGTACATGGGTCGTATGAAAGCGACAAGTACAATTAAACTACTGCATGAATGATAAAATGGCTAACTAAATGAATAATACAGAATGCAAAACACTTAAAACAAAGTGAAAGAGAATAAAGGAAACTCACAACCGACCCATGATTGAAGCCTCCTGCAAGATAAGTATTCCCCCCATGATAATAAACCTACACACAAGAAAACATAGAAAAATGTTGGGGGTTGTATTTAGAGGTCTGCTTCAGTCATACCCCTATTTTGGTGTTTCTGCCTCCACAGACAACCAAAATAGTAGCAACAATGGGAAATGAAATGATAAAGATAAAAGATGAACAATAAAGATATCGAAATAGTTAAGCTAGAGTGAAGGATTATAGATATACCAATGAACCAAGAAAGATAATGAATGCCTTCCCCACACTCATGAAGACAACACTGTGAGTTCTTCAATAAGATACAACGATGGTGGTCTCTAGCGTTGAAACCTATGTAAGATAAGAATAATGGATGTCAAGAGCTCAAATTATCTTCAAATGATCAAGAAGTACCCAGAAAGGCCAAAAATGTGATAGATATAGGCCCCCAAACAAATCCCCACATTGATGGCCACAGAGATAAGTGAAGTTGGTCCCATCGTTTGATATCCAGGAACTATCATATGACCTCTGATAATGATACAAAGAGTGCTAAATAGATATCCATCTAAGTAGTGAGGGTAAAATAAATTCTCGTAGAGATAAAATGAACTGTACAGTCCGAGATGAAGAGGGGAAATCCCTGTTAATATGCAACATTGAACCTGAAATATGGATTGATCAAGTTAAAGATCCATATAATCATCAAACTCACAGTACAGAAAGCTAAAAATGTCTGCTTGTGTGTCCATATATTAAAACGAGGAGCATATGACCATCTGGTTGTATTTCTTGGACCTTATCATGACAAGAAACACTAGCAGCTGACTACAACGGACAAATATAACCTCCAAGTAGTAAACAAAACCATGGAAAGGATCCCTCACATGACCATAGACAATTTAGTCGCAAAAGTCAAAGAGATAGATAAGAAAATCAAAGTTTGCTATAAAGATTCAGCCGTTGAATGGGATGACAATATGCTTGTGTGAATGATGGTCATGGATGCATGCTTAATTCTTGAGTTGAATGGACTTACCCGATTCCAGCCTTATTTCCGGCATAAGAAACCTAAAATCAAAAGACGAGAGATTATACTGGACATTTTGAAGTTGGAAAATGAGATTCCTTTCTGTATTCTGAAAATGATCCTACAATTGGAATGGAAAGAATCTTTATTAGTACAAGATTGCTTATCCAAACCTTTGTGTGACTGGATTTATTCGTTCTCAAGCAAATCAGGAGAAATAGAATTTGTGAAACATATTGAAAGTGGTCCATTGCATCTATTAGATTTGTCAAGACGGATGATTGTAAATTTCTTATCAAATCCTGGTTCAGGTTGTGAGTCTACTATCCCTGTTAAATGTTGTGCTTGCAATGTTCATTGCTACACTTCTACTTGCATTGTTGCTCCAAATAGCATTGCTTGTTTTAGAGGGGCAAGCTTTTTCTTCGTAGTCTATTTCACATCCAAGGCAAGCCACCTTTCGGGTGATCATTGTTCTGTCCTCCAACTATATTACTCTCAACGTCACAAAGCTCTACAACACTTTCAGTTACACTGACATGTTGATCATCTTGGCCCTCTTCTTTGTCCAGATCAAAATTGTGAACATGACTGCTTTCTATAGCATGTCTGTTAGTACCGTTCTTGGCAGAATTAGAAGTCGTTCTGGTGACTGGCTTATCTCCATTGTCACTTGAGTCTATTCACTCTAGTTAACTAGCATCCTCCACCTTTCAGCAACATGCAAATGAATTAAATCCCTAAGAGCCAACTGTTTGCCCCACTCATTTGTCCCCTGTAACCTATGGTGATCTCTAGGCTGATGTTTTGCAGACACAATCCTGTCCTCGGAAGTTACGCCTTCTCTCATATTGATAACCACAACTGCCTCTGTATCATCCAATCTAAGCATGCCGAGATTGGTTTTTGACAGCCATTTGTTAAATGTCGATCAATTTGCCATAAGAACATTGCAAAATGAAGAAATCATGAAATAATATTGAATGCTCCCGCACTACTACATGGAATGGTCATGATGGCAATGTACAAATGTTGCAATAAAGTGCACATAGATTCTTATGTATAAATTGTTTTAATTCCAATTATTTATTAATAAAGTTTGGATTTTGTCAATGTTCTCTTTAGTTAAAATATGGGCATGACAACTACAATAAATAATAAAGAATGCCAACTAGTGGGAATTTTGTTCTCTCCCACATGATATTATGGTTCTGGTCTTACTCTTAATACATTATCGATGCTTTAGAGTGTATGCCAACATGCCAAAACTACTTATATGACATTGTATTTAATTTAAAGTATCCACATTGAAAATGAATTGGACTTCATATTCCTTAAAATGAAGGATACTAGTCAAATATTAAAGATTTTTTGTTGACAATCTAGAAAGTTTCAAAAGACATCAAGCCCTAACTTTTATAAAAATTTGAAAAAAAATTAAAATATATTTTTGATTAATAAATATTTCTGTCAGTAGTATTTTATACTTTCCCATTAGAAATGCCCTCTAGAATAAAACCGTAAATTTTATCTTTAATTTTTATAAAAAGGTATAATTTTTCCAATATATTGTAAAAAATTACTAGTGATTTTCTTTATACTCGAAACAAACACCCCTAAAATATTTAATTTCCATTGACATTGAAGAGCGGTTTTGGTTGCCCTTTTCTTTGCCACTTCTTTCTTTGTACATTCACCCTTCCCAACCATCTCATCGTCTATAAATACTTCCACAACTATCTTTTCTTTATACACGACACATTTTCCAGTTTTTTGACATAATTCTTGAAGTTCTGAAATGGGATGCTTTTCCAATGTCTCCGGTGTGACCGGTGGTTCTAACAAATTCTTGAATTTCTACCATAAATGAAAGAAGAAGAAAGATGGTATCACTATACTCCATCATCTTAAAGTTTTGTATGAAAATATAAATCTTAGCATAATAATAAATGAAAACATATGAAAATAAGAGTAGAGATTGAGTTGTGTTAATACCTCCCAAACTTCTTCCAAAGAATAGTCAATAGTTTGCAATAACTTACCATTGCTATCAATGTTATTGCTATCAAAGTTAATGCTATCAAGAAACATTGCACCTGCTATTGATTCAACTATATTAAACAAAACAGAAGGTGGGTGCAGATCCTTTTCGTTTTCGTTGATTTCTTTAGTGAGCCCATAGTAAAAATACAATTAGTAAGTAAAATAGGAGATAAATTTAAATTATATAATCCCTGTCTTGGGAGCCTTTCCGAAGTTCTTCAGAATTATGGCTAGCTCTGACTTCTCTTCTGAAGATAACATTTTTCTGGCTGATTTTCTTGTTGATGGTACATTTTTCTGGTTGATTGTCTTGTTGATGGTACAATTAGCTTTTGGGTGAAGTCCACAGATATTAATCGTCACGACGAAGTAAAATTTGGTAATGAGGAGTTTTAAACTCATGTTACAGCCCTTTTTGCGGCTGCTCATATAGGGCGTGTTGACCTTATATGCAATCTTCTGCTGGAAATGAAGCAATGATTTTTTGTTTGAATTGTAGCGATCTAAGGTTCCAACTTTTGTGGAGGGGCTGAAATTACCATATCAAGAATCACAAATTTTAAGTAAGGTGATGATAAGTTCTGCTTCAAATGTATTTAGGTCAAGTGATGTGTATAGAATTGATATTTTTTATATGTTCAACTTAGTGTTTGTGTTTCAATATCAAGAATTTTTAGGTTTCTGTTTCAATGTTAATAATGATTAGTTTCCATTTGTTTTAACAATTGGTAGTTAAAAATATTTAGTAAATCCTAATTTACTAAGCCAGAGTTCCTTGATTACAGATGTATATGATAGGATGCTTGCACCCAATTCTGTGTTTTCTTCTGCACCCCCTACCTTTAGACAACATACCAAAGTTCATGTTACACATGCAATATCATTTAGTGTGTATGGAGGAAATGGGGATTGTCATGTGTATGTGATGGAATTAGTCTTTGTGTAAAAAAAAATAGTTGTGTTATTCCCTCCGGGTAGGAAATTCTAGAGAAGAGGGTGTCATAATCAAGGGTTTAGAAAAATTAATCTAATATTTTTCATTTGTTTGAAATTTGTCATAATCAATGTCAATCTTCTCTACAATTTTGTAGCGTTATTTCTATCAAATATGTACCTCCACACACATAAAATGGGGATCGCTAAATATTATATTCATTTTCCTATATCCACAAAAAATAAATTATGATATCTGAGTGTGTGTCCTTGCAAGGATAAAGGGTAAACAAGTAAATAAATATAGAATTGACAAGATATTACCTTAAGTATAAATCCTTTTAATGGAACATTACATAAGGCTTGATGTGATGCAATGAACTACCTATAATATGCTACTATATTCTTTCACCATAAAGAAACACAATTTAGTTTTCGATTAAGTGAAAAGAAGGTTTTGAAGGGGCCTCGAAACCCTTTTTAAAGAAAGATAATCAAAAGATAGAACATTAAAGACCTGCCAAGAGAGAACAAAACACAACAGAGAGAGAGACAACTGGCAAAGACAAAACGACAACAAAAAGCCAAAAGAGGTAGAGGGACAACATAAATAAAACTAAGGGACAACCACAAACAACAGACTCTAAGAAAGAGTTATGATAAGTTCCACCACTTCTTTCTTCAACAAGACCATAGAGGGAGCAACACTCTTCAAATCTTCTAGCTCCTTGGCATACTAGATCATCTTCTTAGTACTAGTACGAGCTCTTTTACCATGACCAGTTGTCCCCCCTTCAAGAATCAAAACCTTATCCTTAGTAGTATCAATAGTGTTCTTTTTTTGTTGGACCTAAACCAGCTTGCTGATCATCATACTAAAGCTATCGATAGAGGCTTTCAGTATTTTTTGGCTTTATTCTCCAATCTTCTTAAGGGTATTCTCATGATTGAGAACCAACTTCTCCATATCATTGAATATATCCTCCACAGCCTTAAATTTAGAGCCATACAAACCAGTGATAGCCTCAACATTGCTGATGGCTTTAGTCAATTCATTCAGGTAGTTAGGAAGATAACTGAGCTTACTAGTACCAACAACTTTAAGGGTAGTCACTTTTCAGGATGAATCCTCCAACTTATTCTTCAAACTATTGATCTCCAAATAGATCTAGTCAATAACCTTGCAGAACTCCATAATCCCACTCTTTGTGGTATTCAACATGGTTAAAGGGGAATTTCTCCAATCAATATTGAGCTCAGGGGAAGAATTCTTCACGGTCTCCACATTAACATTTGTAGTATTGGGAGGCAGAGTATCACCTTCCTTCACCGTCTTCCCCTCTTCTTTCACATCATCAGTAGATTTATTGGGGTCCTGAGTATTAGGTTGAACATTAAGAGAATCATTCCCTTTATCAGGGCTGATGTCAATGATGACAAGGCTCCACTTGTTTTTCTTTTTTAGCAGAGGGGTGACATAATCACTATCACTCTCCATCCCCTTATCATCTTCTTCATCATCTTCAAGACAAATTTCCGCTTCCTGAACCTTACTTCTTTTTCCTTTTACCCCTTATCTACCTTTCTTATTTCTAGACCCAGATGCCAAATCTTGGTCCGTTTCCCTAGTAGAGCCCTTAGCATGGGGAATCCTATTAACATCATCTTCCCACTTAGTATCAGACACATTATCTTCACTGTAATCAAAGTCCTTAGATTCATCTTCTGAATCAAAGAGCTTGGTGATAGAATGCTCCACAAAGGAAGCCTTGACATGGTTTTATAAGATAAACATTAACCCTTCATGCATGGGATGGTTACTATTCGGGTTATCCCTAAAATCCTTAATGCTGGTGTAAAAGGAGCTAAACAAATAGAAAGGGATAGACACCAGGGGTTTATGAAGAAAATGATTCATAAGCACAAAGTGATAACCATAGACACAAGAGTATCTACAATCAAGTGTAACATATAGCATGACAGCAAACAAAATCCATCTCCATACCTTCTTTATCACTTTCAGAGAGTAGTAGGTTTTTCTAGATTTCACCAACTTGCTTTTCTCAGACTCCTCCTTTAGGAATCGCTTGATAGTAACTTCTATGAGATTCCTGTCTCTATAAAAATTTCTGCCTTCCATCGACATACCAGTAACTTCCGTGATCATCCCTTCGTCAATTTCAACCTTTCTTCTTCCTATGGTAATTTTACCATCTTTCCAATGCTTTTTGAAAATTTTGGTCACTATAGGGGTTTTCCCTACAACACTCTCCATATACCCTGTCATCTTAGCCATTTCCAAAATAGCCCAGGTCTTCAGCTTGTCTTTCCATTCATCATAGGAAACCGGCTCAATTCTTTTCCTATTTCCTCCCATGGCGTTCACAAACAGAAAATTCTTATTGTTCACTATGCAAAACAGGGCTGAAACAAAGATTAAAGTGTAAAGCACGAATGTCTTCAAAATAGAAATGGGCACCCACAAAACTTGTAGAGTCTTGTTCGCATCAAATGCCAACTCAATCTTCAAGTGCCGCTCTTTCTGATTCATTATGGCCTTTTTCATTGATAAGTGCATTGTCATAATTACTTATTACTCCCTCGTAAAAATGCACTCTATCATAAATGTGGAGTGCACATGCCTCATGAGGAAGATCCAGCTCACCTCTCTATCTCATAGTGTGATCAGCATGGATAGCCATGTTGGTGGCCCAATCAGCTATAGTATTGGTCTCTCTATAATTGTGAGACACAATACATAGTTCTAAAGAGTTGATTATCTCCTTAGCTTGAGATATGATATTCTTTATGGTCCATGAAGGGGAGGATAGGCCTTTTAGGTATTGAACAATATTATTTGGGTCTCCCTCCAGCCAGACTTTAGTAAATCCCATAGATTTAACTAGGACAAGAGTTTGGTAAGAATCCATGGCCTCGGCTAAGTGGTTGGTCTGGAATTCCATGGGGAGTGCCACCGCCGCAATACAATAACCAGACTCATTTCTTATCATAGAAACACAATGTAGTTGATCATAATTGCTATTGTGGACTTTAAGGATTGAATGCAATTTTCTCCTTAAATGTAGATCAATTCTTGATTACATTTGAATTTCTTATTGAATTTTAAAAATTCTTGTTTGATGTACATATTTGAAATGGAAAAGAATGTTGTATTTATGTGCAATTTTTGTAAGAAAAATGGTGCCTTGGCCTTGAAAAAATAAAAGGTTACTAGTCAGTTCTAAATGCTATTTGAAATGGAAAAGAAAGTTGTATTTATATGCAATTTGTGTAAGAGAAATGGTGTCTCGACCTTGCAAAAATAAAAGGCTACTGGTGGATTTTAATATACAATTGTGTTTTTCTTTGTAGGTGTATTCTATTTTTCTATGTTGCATTTTGTATGTTGCAGAAGGGCATCTATATTTCTCAATAGCCAATATTGAAAACACATTTTACATATAATTTATCATTTTAATTCTTGCTCATTTATCACTCGATCTCTATTCTACTGATGACTATTTTGTGTGCTCTATTTCTCCTAGAAAGGCAAACCTATTTTAAGAGGAAATTGTATTAGTGATGAGTATAGTGATGTATTCTGAGAGTCTAATAGTTGTTTAGATGTCCCTGGATATCCATTGGTGATAATCCTATGAAAAGTATATTGTAATATGTTGTTGATGTTTTAAAAATATATTTTGTAGCTTTTGGAGAGTCAAGTTTTTATCGCGAAAGGGTTTTTCAACGTAAATCACTGAAATGTGGTATGCATGCTAATTATGTTTACTACTATTAATTTGATACAACTATTGCAATAATCTAAAAAATAATTCATTCCCTCCTCTCAATTTAAGTGTAGGAATTTGTTTCTCTATCTTAGCTTCCATACAATTTACACATTTTAAAGTAAATATTTAGGAAAGGGCAACAACAAAGCTATATTCCCGCTATTTGCAAAGTTGACTTTTATTGTTCAAAATTTGACCATGTTTTGACTACTCGTATAAAAATGAGCCACAAAAAGCTTCATGAATAGGAAAATGAATGATTGTTATGGAAGCAACCCCGAAAATGGTCGCAATCATGCACAAATTAAGAAAATTTACCAAAATGGGTCAATACCTAGTCTCAACATTTTATAGGAATACAGTTATGTCCCACTTTAGCTATAGTATGGAATTCAACTCATACTCATGATCAAATATGAAGAATCCAAAACTTATTTCATTAAGAGGTTGAAGAGTTAATATGGCAAAACTTTTAGCAAGGCAATAGCCCCAAAACCTCGTGTCATATAAATTTACAATATAAATATAAAAGGTCAAGTATAATTGAGAAAATATCATCAAAATTGGAAATACACAAGGAGAATACAAAAGACAAGTTATGCCATCTATGAATTAGTAAGATCATAGATTTTTTATTGGAGCCATACAAAAAAGTAAGGTATAATATCTAGGACTAACAAGATCCTCAAATAATTAGGAGCCATGTGAAGGGGATTCATAGGTAACAAGGGTAGAAATTTTTGTTATGCTAGGTGGCTCGTTTACATGTTAAGGCCTCATGAGCTAGTGAAAATTCTCAGATATAGTAGGTGAACTTCACTATAGTAATATTGGAAATTACAATCTAAGAGAAAGACAAGTTGTTTGCTGGGTAATCATTATAGAATGATACAAAATAATGCTACAATAGCACAAACAACTTTTTAGTGTATTGTTAAAGTGAAAAACCACTGTCAATGTGTGCGCATAAAGAAGAATGCATAGAGGAACTTATACCCCTACTTCAAAATAATTGTTTACATCAACTAGAAGAAACTACAATTAAGATAGTATACATTCAATCCCAAACACATGATGATAGTGAAATGCCCTCAACATAGGAAAATTGAGATGATGACACATAAAAAACAATGGCATGCAAGAACACATAAGGGACATTTAAAAATATTGCGTTAAGTATGAATATTACTTAAATAATTTCCCTCAGCTTAAAGTAATTGTTTATGCCTATTGAGATCAATTTACTTTAAGGTGGTATACATTAGAGGACCAAAAAATGATGACTAATAAATGCCCCAAGACAGGAAAATTGAAGTGACACCACATGCAAAGAAGGGAATGCAAGTTTACATAAGAGATCCAAATTTGGGGTTAATATAAATACGAGATCAATAATGACTATCAATATAATTATTTTTATTTGTTCTCATTTCCTAAATACAATGAAAGTACAAGTACAATTAAGGAAGAGCATATAAGGAAGATCAAAAGATTTTTTGGTAATTATGGAAGACTCATATATGTGTTATCGCAATCAATAACAAAAGAGAAGATGTACAATAAAACACATTTAAAAAAAATGCATTTACAATAAATAAAATAATGAATATAAAAATATGAGGATGTCACAATAGGGTCATCCCTTTGTAACCCTGTGTCAATGGAATATTTTTGCTCATCCAAAGAACTTATCAAACAAAATAAAATGCAAGAAACAAATCATGTTGGATCACAATAAATATAATTAAACATACAAAGACAAAACGATACTAGACTTACAATCCAATTTATACCAAATCATCCACCCAACATCTTACTAATCGTAAAGTTATGGTGACAAAGATGGTAAATGAGATTTAGATTGTACAATAGAAGGATATATGTCTAGTTCCAAACATCTAACATTCCCTAAGAAAGGATCATTATGTATGACACTAGGAGATAGAGTCAATGCTTTAGAAAACATCAAGGATGACTGATAATCATTTTTTATATATTCAACCATATCTTTTGAACTATCATCCAGATTTGTCAACATAATTGGTTCAATGGTGCTATTAGTATCACCACAAGAACTATTAGCCGTGATTTAATTAGAATTAATAGAAGAATCCCTTTGAATTGACGACTTGATATTTTGGTTAGGCTGGACAAAGTAAGGATCAAACTTAAGACTAGTGAAGGTAGTGAAATTTGACAAGCTAGGTACATATAAATTGTCAATTACATAGGGGAAGATTCACTTTTCCTATCAAGCTAATGAGACAAAGAATACTAACTTCTATGGCACTCTCTTGTATTATAATTTTATAGTTTATAGTTTAGCTCTTTTAATAGAAGAATCCCTTTGAATTGACGACTTGATATTTTGGTTAGGTTGGACAAAGTAAGGATCAAACTTAAGACTAGTGAAGGTAGTGAAATTTGTGAAACTTGGTACATATAAATTGTCAATTACATAGGGGAAGACTCACTTTTCCTATCAAGGTAATGAGACAAAGCATAATGACTTCTATGGTGCTCTCTTGTATTATAATTTTATAGTTTATAGTTTAGCTCTTCTATAGGAGAAGGCAGGGTATAGCTCAACATCAATTCTATTTCCTCATTTACCTCATCCCCCCACTTTACTTGTTTAAACCCACGAGCACAATGACCCAACGAAGACACAAGGCTTGCGAGCATAGTGGACCAGCAGGGGTTTGAACCTTGGTGGTCACTTCACCAACAAAGTGTTTTACCCATGACACTGCATGTCCAAAGACAAGAAGGAAAAGACTCTTAATCATAGATTTGATTCACTCATTACCTATAGTGTAGGATGAGTTTACTTTCATATCCATAGGAGTCGTAAGATCCTAAGGGATAATAGTTAGAGTTGGACATGAGGAACTACGTAAAGAAAATTAAGTTATTCCATGGGCTGTAAATTTTTGGTGATAAAGGAACAAAGATTCTTCATTTATTTGAACGGGTTAATATAGTTGTAGCCAAAAGTAGTAAAGTGTAAAGTTTCCATGTCAAAGAAATGGCTAGAATCGTTTATAAAATATGGTATGCAGTTGTTCTTAAAATGGAAATTTAAACACTTATGGATTACAAAACAGATTTCATTCATGGAGGTGACCTAAAGGATGATACAAATTCAAATGACTTTTTTTATGTGGTAATTATAATTAAGGGTGCATATAAGATCCTTTGTCCAACCTAGACTTGAAGGGTTATGAAACTGATAATGGTACAAGTGAAACCATTGTGAGCCACAATCAAGAATTCTAATATATTATAATTTATTTATATAATTAGTATGTGAAAATGAACTTTTCTATAATTATATTTATAATGCATACCATAACAATGACCACCCCATGTATGGGTTTGTCATTCATTCTAATCATGATGTATACTAGTCCTTGAGGTGCATGCATTAAGTTATCACTACGGGTGAATGTAATACTAGGTTTGAGCTTAGGTTTTGATTTCTCTTGTTTAAATAAAGTTTTTATAAAATTAACTAAATGTTATGCTTGGTTGGTTTTGATATAAATGTCGATTTAATAAAAATCTCTCCAAAATATTTTTTGGATGGAAAAATTAAAGTTTAATGAAAATTTGTAAGTTTTTATTAGGAGGTGATATGAATTTAATCGCTTTATCACTTATATTATGCAATTATATTAGAGTAAATAAGTTCATGGATTTCATATCTTAGATGTATACATTGCTTGATATCATTTCTAAAAGTATGATGATATTGATTAAAGGACATTGGATTATGCAAAATAGGTATAGGTTTGTAATTATCAATGGGATGGATGAAAGGAATTATAATTAAGTTTTTTGTTTATAAATTGAAGCATAATGGAATGCAAGGGCCTACAAATTTAGGAAAAATATTGACTATTTTGTCTAGAAGAATAGTGGACTATAATATGAGGTGTTGAAGGCAGAGCTCAAGATTTAACATTTTTAGGAGAATGAGCCTTTATCTTAATAATTTTTTTCTTAAATTCTTGTAGGATGAAGGAGCTATATAAATTTTTCAACTCAATTCCTAGAGGAAGACCCCTCATATTGAATAACAAACAAATGATAATCATAAATGACTAAGTATAAATGTGTAAGTAAATGAAATTTCATAGAAAATATCTTATCTCTATTTTTTGTCTGTAAATTCTTGCACATCAACATACGAAAGTGAATAAAACTAATCATTTTTTATTTCACTTCTTTACAATCCACTAAATTTGTTCATGTTACTTAAGGTCCAAAATTATTTTTTAAATGTTATAATAATTAATTAAATTTTTTTTTTGAAAGAGTTAATTGAATTGCTAGGAAGATCGTAAAACCTTCCAGTGATGTATCTTTGAATGACCTATCAAATAATTTTGGAAGAAGAACACAATCAAGAATGAAATTACTACATAAAGTGGTAAAATTTGTTGTGTGAGTGGTTGGGCCTCATCTTACATTATGTTTATCAAAGCATGGTATCTGAATGTGCTATGAGATAGGAGTCTTAATAACACTGCCCTCTTAGTTGTTTCCCTTGATGTCAAAGACACAAAATTCTTGATGTATTCACGGTGATGCATTTGGACAGTGGTACACAATGATTAGTGTTGAAATTCAGGTATGTACACAGTGATCAGTGTTGACATCCAGGTTTGTCATAAGATATTTTGTATTTGTGTCATATGGTTCATTAAGTATTCTTTTTATTTGATACATTATGTATCTTGTTTTACATTAGATATTAATGCCTTTTATGTCTCTGTCTCTAATAAGAAATTAACATCTTATCAATGTTTTTTTTTTTTTGGTCGGTAAAGGCAGGCCATATTTGTATTAATTAGTGTAAATACATAGGTTTGTCATTGAATTCCAAGATAATAAAAAAACCTTGCTCTTAGAGAGCACAAAGGTCCCTCCAAAACCAGAAAACATTTAAGCTTAAGGTTTAGCCATTTTTCTAAACCATCTAAGGTTTAATGGTCTAGAAAAGCAAAAAACACTATTAACGATAATGTCCGATTTCTAGCAACCTAGATACAGAGTTTTTGAACATAAAATTCAAACCTAATGAAAATATACATGTATAACTACATATCCAGTAATCTAAAGGAGGTATCATAGGAAGCCTAGCTTGAGGAGGGAATGTCTAGTTGTTGAAGTTGGTTCCTAGGACGGCCTTTGCCTTTGCTTGCTGAAGAGCCCCGACCATGACCCCTGCTCCCGCGACCTCTGCTCGAGTCTCCTCTGCAACTTTGTTCTGGCTTTGGTTCTGTTTCTACAACAATCATATGCAGGAATCCCTTCAGTCTTGCAAATTGGAACAAAATCTCCTCTTTCCTTTTAGCCTCTGGGTTTTCACCTAAAAACGCCATTTGAAGTAGCTCAGTCCTGCACTAGTGAAATTTCTGTGCCTATTCAATTCTTTATCCTTCAGGTCCAGTAGGAATGGGTAATAGTTGATGAGTACTCTGTGAGAATTAAAGAGGATTCTATCACTAGGTACGGGCGCACCAGAGTCATGGAGGGCCTTGTTCAAAACTTCTTGAAGTTCTTGAAGAATTTTGACTGGGAAGAGTTCCCTGGTAAGGTTCCAGATCATTTGATTGGATAGCTTCTGGTCCAGCAAAGATGCCATGAATCTAGACAAGATTGTTGGCATTTTTGATGTTCATGTTGTGATTGTCATTGATGGACACACACTTGCATTAAGATCCTCTTTATATGTATATGGTAAAGTACAACCGGTATTTGTTTCAACCGGTATGTTGTACTATAGTCTTTTAGACTATTGATGTTTTGCAGAATGTGTTTCCCGGTTTGAAGCGGCATGTCGACCCCAAGCGGTTCGTAGATCTCAAGAGGTACGAGGGAGCAAAGTGGCATAACACATTCTTACTAGTCTTCATTTTTGATAAACCAACAACCGGTATTTTGTATGAACCGGTAATACTCTGTGATGAGTTACCAACTGGCATTTTGTGATGAGTTACCAATCCACTGATTGTTTGACGGTGCCGACACACTGGCGGTGCTTTTTGTGTCATGTTATTGAGTATGTCAAGATTCATTGAACCTAGGAAATTGAAATGTAATCCTATTGGACCGACATGAAATCAGATTCCTTTAAAAGGACATCATGTCTAGGGTTTTAGGTTGTTGTTGAAAGGGTTTATGTTGTTGCTAGGGTTTAAGGTGGTTTAGGAGTTGGAAAGAATATGAATGTGTAGAAGACTGAAGTAATGCAGGAGTACATTAAGAATGAGCTATCAAGCATCTAACTGAGCAGTCTGTGCTATTAGATAGATCAAACACTTGTTGATTACTCACATCTTTGACAAGTCTGTAGCCCTTAACTAGGTAGGCCCAAAAGCCTTTTGTAAAATCCTCTAACAAGGTGGTTCACCTCTATGAATCTAAAATCCTCTAGCAAGGTAGTCCTTGATCAGACTTGTCTCCTAATAGAGATTGAGATTCCTAACAGGATCTGTTCTGGTGAAGAACATTGTAAGACCTTAACCGGTCTGACCTTAACCTGTCTGGTTTCTATTCTGTAGATAGTGACTTGTGAGTTCCATCTCACCGTGGTTTTTCCCATTTGGGTTTCCACGTCAAATATCTTGTGTTATGGTTGTATTGCTTTTGTGGGTGAATGCTTTATTTGCATTTTGGTTTGCATGTGTGATAACCGGTTTGTCTGTTAAACTGTTTTACCGGTTTATCTTAGATTGTTTAAGTGATTAAGTGCAGTGTTTCTCGGTATACTAATTCACCCCCCCTTCTTAGTATTCATCAATTGGTATCAGAGCCAGCCTTTCTATAAGTTTAATGACTTGGAAAGAGATATGGGGGAATACACCTTGAGGGAACTTACTCAATGACTCACTCAGTCTAAGCAAGCCTATGATGATCTTATGGTCAAATACAAGGCATCTCAAGCAAAAAGGAGAGAACATGCAGAAAAGCTGATGGAGCTATCTGAAAATAGTTCTACAGATGAAGCAGATATGGAAGCCCTAATTGCAGAAGTAAATAAGTTGAATGAATCAAACTCCAACCTAAGAAAGGAGTTGGAAGGACTGACTATCCGGATGTGTCAAGAGCTTGAGAACTAGAGAAAAGCTGAAGACCTAGTGAAAGAAAGAGATTTTGAGATCTCCGAGTTGAAACAAGAGATGAGTGCCCTAAATGCTCAACTCCATGCAAGCAAGGTCGAAAAAGAACTAGTACAAGGTGAACTAGATAGTGCCATCTCTGAGAATGAAAACTTGATGGAAGCAAATGCTGCTATTTCCAAAGAACTCCCTGAGTCAAAGGAAATACTTGCCAAGTTCAACAAGAGCACTGTTAAGCTTGAGCAAAAGCTTGAATCTACCAAACCGGTCAAGAATACCAATGGAATTGGTTATTCTAGATATGAGGAAGGAGAATCCTTTGGTACAAATGCTGAAGCATCAAAGAAGCGACCGACATTCAAAGGAAAAGGTAAGCAAAAATTCAAACCTGTTTGCTTTAACTGTCTTAAAGAAGGACACACTGCCAATGTATGTAGGAGCAAAGCCTACAATAATTTTCCTTACTTTATTAACAATGTACCTAGATCCAATAAGTTCAATGGTCATTATTATGCATGCAACAAGTTTGGGCATAGAGCATTTGAATGCAAGTCTATTATGAATAACATTGGAAGATATCCGCAAAGGACCCAAGGAGTTGGTTCTGAACCTTTTGTGAACCGAAACCACAATCGGTTTAATGTCTTCAATCATCAGCCAAGAAGCGGTGGCTATCAAGCGGCAACCAGATGGAGAGTAAACTATATGGTATGTCATGGTCATGGTCACACTGCTGCAACATGCAGAAGGAAGAATGGAAACATGAACAATGGACCTTGGAGAGCACCTAGATTGGTTTTCTATCACTGCAACAAACCGGGTCACATTGCAAGATTCTGTAGAAGCAGAAAGAGTATATCTGATGATATACCACTCACTCCAGAAGGAGGAATTGATGTTGAAACAGTTCAAGAAGACATGAACAAAACCTGGAAGAGGAAACTAGTAATGTTGGAAGAGGAACAGGTTTCTGCACCTAGTGTGGAAATATCGGAACCAACAAACTAAGCTTCAAAAGGCTTAGGGGGAGCAAACGGTAAAGTGTTTTTGAACCCCCGATTTATACCGGAAAAAGACCTTAACCAACTAGACCTTAGTAGGTCTTGTATTAATGTTTCCGGTTTGTCTACTCGGCTTAACCGGACCCACCTTGCGTCCCAAGGTTAGCTGAGTGATTAGTTTGAAAAGGCAAGTGGCCATTGGTATTAGCCGCCAAAAGGAGGGCGGGTAAGAGATATTTGAATTTCATTTTTGCAGTCTACCAATCTATTAACAGGCAGTATCTTGAACCTTATCTGATCAGTCTTGATAGCTTGGTCGATCTAAATTAACAGGTGGCTAGGATCCCTGTGACCACCAGTGAACAAAGGTGCCTTGAGCTGCAACTTTTGACAATGCATCCACCTCTACATTTGCTTCTCTGTAAGCATGTTTTGCCTTGAATTGTTCAAAACTGTTTGGGATTTCTAGAATTCTTTCCAATAAAGCTTGAAGCCTCCAATTGGGGATAATCCTCTCCTTATAGCATTAATTGCTAACTCCGAATCTCCTTCTACTGAAACATTTTTGATACCATGGTTGTTGCAGTCTTTCAAGCCTAATAGTAGAGCAGTAAACTCTGCTATGTTATTAGTGTCTGGAGGGATTGGTTTTGCAATTTTCCTGATGATTGCTCCTATTTGGTCTCTGATAACATAGCCTATTCTAGAGGGGCCTGGATTGCCTTTGGAAGCCCCATCAAATTCAGTTTCACCCAATCTGGGTTCGGGGGAGACCAGATTGCATCTTTCCTTTTATTGGAATTATGGCGGGAAAGTGAGGGGATGATGATTCCTTGTCAGTTTTGACTAATTTTATTATCCCATGAAGAGAAAACTTTAGACTAATTCAGAGCGAAGGCTGCTTTTCTATTGATTGAATCTACTATGGCCGATTCTATTGAATTTAGAATTGATTCCTGATTTCTAGCTTTGCCTTCAAATAACCTGCGGTTCCTTTCTTTCCATATTTCCCAAATTAAGCATGATGGAGCAATTTCCACAATTTCGCTCAGCGAGCTCTCCTTTGTATGCAGAGGCCAGCTCTAGAATAGAGGCTTGATTTCATTCGACAAGACTAAGATCAGTTCCAATTTTGCACAGAGCCATCTCCAACATTTGGAGGCAAAGGGGCAATTCAAGAGGAGGTGATCCACTGACTCCGATTGGGCTTTGCAAAGTATACATCTAGAAGGTCATTCATAGCCCATTCTTGTGAACCTATCTGCAGTTAGGATTTTTTTTTGGATTGCCAACCATGTAAAGATGCCCACTTTCGGAATGACTTTGGAGCTCCAAAACATCTTGAGGGGGATGTTGTGGTTGTTGTGCTCTGCTGGGCTGACCAAAATTCTGTAACCATCCTTTGAGTTATACTGTCCTATTGTCGAAGGCTCCCAGATGAGAGAATCTTCCCCTCTTCTAGGGCTAATGTTTCTCGCCTGTAAGTGACCTAAAATCTCTTCTAGGTCCTCCCATGGAATCAGCAAGCCCTCCATTGATTTCCACTTCCACCTTTTTGGGTTTGGTGTATCTACCATTTCTAGATAGTCTCTAACTCTGACTCCCCAATTCTGTTTGAACCAGTTTTCTATTGCAGGGATATGAATTATATTTGCCAGGGGTGGATAACCACCCCAAGAGTCTTCCCAGAATAGGCTTGCTGAACCATCATGAATATCCCAAGAGATTGAGTTTGAGATCAGGTTTCTACAAGAGATGATGAAATTCCATATTCTTGATCCTTTCGGAAATGTCCTTGATCTGAGGATGTTAAGATGATTCTAATCTGGGAGATACTTTGTTGCTAGCATTCTGACCCAGGATGCATTTGGTTTTTGATGAATTTCCATACTAGCTTAGCCCCCAAGGCTATATTTTGTAATCTGAAATCCTTGATGCCTAAGCCAGCCATTGGTTTGGGCTTAATAATTTTGTCCCAGGCTATTAGCGCAATCTTATGCTTCTCTTCAGTGTTTTGCCAAAAGAAATCCCTCATCTTCTTGATAATGTAGGTATTGGCACTAGATGTTAAGGATAAAATAGATAAAAGATAAGTTGGTAAAGCCAAGATCACTGCTTGAATCATGACTAATATACCCGCCCAAGACAACCATTTTCCCTTCCAGGCATTTACACTTCTTTCAACTTTGATTTTTAGTGGATCCCATAGTTTGGAGTTCCTCAAACCTCTATCTATTGGGATGCCCAAATAAGTGCATGGAAGGCTTCCCTCTTTGCAATTTAAGATTCTAAGAATTCTGTTCTAAAGTGAAATTGATGTTGTGAAGAAGAAAACTTTAGTTTTGTCCTTGTTTCTTAATTGGCCTGAAGCCCTACCATACATCTCTAAACTCTGATTTAGGTGATTGGCCTCCTTAACATTTGCTGACCCCAATATGAGATTATCATCTGCAAAATACTAATGGGTTGCTACAAAGTCTTTAGTTATTTTGACTCCCTCTAATTTTTGATTGGCATGACTAGCTTTTATGGCTCTTCCCAGAGCCTCCCCCATTATTATGTACAAGAAGGGAGAGAGGGGGTCCCCTTGCCTAATGCCCCTTGAGGAAGAGAACAAACCCCCTGGCTTTCCATTAACTAGTATTGAAAACATGGGCGTTGAGATGCACTCAAATACCCAATTTATCCATTGCTTATCAAAGCCAAATGCTTCCAAGATTTTACATAGGAAACGCCAATCTACACTATGATAAGCTTTTGTGATGTCTAGCTTTATTATCATACCTAGCCTGTTTGTGCTTTGAAGGGTATGGATTGCTTCTTGTGCTACAATCACTCCATCAAGAATTGATCAGCCCGGTACAAACCCTGTCCGTTCTTCTGAAATGATGCTGTTCATGAGAGGCTTCAATATGTTAGTCATGATTTTTGAGAGAATTTTATAGACTATGTTGCATAGAGCAATAGGCCTGTATTCTCCAAGGTTTTTTGCCTTCTCCTTCTTTGGGATGAGTGCTATAAAAGTATTGTTAATCTCCTTGAGTATTTTCCCTGACCTTCTTGAGCACTCTAAGGCTTCTGAGAGTTCTTGCCCTATGATATGCCAACATTTCTTATAGAAATCTGCAGGGAAGCCATCTAGCCCTGGTGCCTTACCAGATGGAAGTTGGTTTAGAGCTTGAAGAACATCTTCCATTTTTATTTTCCCATTTAAACTCAGATTCTGTTCCTCTGATATAATCTTTGGGATCCCGGACAACAGCTTCTTTTGATCCTAAAGATGGGATCCTTCAATGTTATTCAGGAGATTGGAGTAGTAGGAGATAATATCCTCTTTTATAACCTCCAGGTCCTCTGAGGTTTGGTTGTTTCTGATTTGTAGTTTAGATATCCAATTCTTTCTTCTTCTGATTTTTGTTACATTGTGAAAAAACTTAGTGTTTTTGTCCCCCATTCTGAGCCAATTCTCCCTTGATTTTTGCTTCCAAAAGATTTCTTCCCTGGAGAGGATATCCTCGTAATCCAGTAGGAGGGATCTTTCCTTTTGAAAATATTCTTGATCCATGCCCGCCTTGATAATCCTGTCATTTAGGGCTTCTAATTTCTCTTCTATGAGTCTTTTTGATGAGAAGATGTTTTTGAAGTGCTGGAAATTCAATTGAAGAAATTTCTGCTCGAATAATTTTAGCTTTGCAATGAAACAGAAGAGTTTTGAGCCCTCAAAGGACTCCTCCTTCCACCATTTTTCTATCATTGTAAGAAAATTTGGCTTTTTCATCCACATATTTTCAAATTTGAAGGGGGTCCTGGTTGATCCCTAGGTGCCTTGTAAAGTGAGTAGAATGGGATAGTGGTTTGAGCCTGGGCAAGAGAGAACATTGTAGAGTGGGGTGAACGGAAAGATAGTACGATCCCCTTGCCAGAAGAATCTGTCTATTTTTTCTACTATATTGCTAAAGCCTTTTCTCCTGTTAGTCCATGTGTAGGTGTCTCTTGAATCAATTTCCAAGAGGCCATTCCTCTCAATCCAACTATTCAAATCCTGTTGAGCACTCCCTAAGCAAGTGATACCCCCCCCCCCTCTTATCTGACGTATTCCTGATAGCGTTAAAGTCACCCCCAATAAAGACTTGTTCCTCAGATAAGGTGGTCAATACTCCATCTAAAGAAGACCAAGTCAGTCTCTTTTTGGAAGTGGCCACTGGGCCGTATACATTGATTATGAAGAAAGAAGTATTTGATTGCACTTGAGTGATTTTAACAAGCATCCAATCCTTATTAGATGCAATACCTTCAGCTTTAATTATAGAAGACTTCCAAATTATCTTTAGTCCTCCCAAGGAGCCTTCTGATGCTACTGTAGTTTCCAAAGAAGCTTGAAATGAGGAGCTTATCCCATTCTCAAAGGCAACCGCTAGCTTCTCTTCCAGTTTAGTTTCTTGTAGTAGGATTATATCTGCACTAATCAAAAGAATCTATCTTTTGATCACCCTCTGCTTGTTAGGGGTATTGAGTCCCCTAACATTCCAAGATAAAATTTTCATTGTTGTTCAGGAAGGGGATTTCCCTTCCCTACTTTCCAAAGATCCAATAATTTGGTTTGATTTTCCACCATTCCATCCAGGGATCTGACCTCTATGAAAGACTTTCTACCCTTCTTGGGAGGGGATGAGCCAAAATCCGGCTTCTCTAGGCCCTCCTGATTCTGATGAATCCCTAGCTTTCTTTTCTCCTTGATCTGTGAGTAGAGCACTGCTAAGGGGGTGTCCAAAATTGCATCCTGGTCCTCCTCTCCTATCATGGCATTCTGCAGAAGGTTTTGAGCATCTTGGTCCAAAGGCAATTCCAGGCCGCCTGATTCAAAGGGTAGGGATAGAAGGGAGGGGAAGGGGATTTCCGAAGATAGGTTGAGAAGGGGCTTGTGGAGAAGGCAGTCCGAGAAGGGCGAAATTTCACCCTCTGAAAGGGAAAAATCTTCATTGGCCTCGAAGTCTTCTTTAAGATCCTCTTCAATAACCTCCTCCTCAAGCAGTACTTTAGTAGGGTGAATATTTTTGGATTTTGCGAATTTGACTGAGCGAGAAGATCCCCTTAACTTCTTGGACCTGAAGCTGCTTTTCCTTCTTGAGGCTTTAGATGGAGGTTGGGAAAAGATGTTAAAAGCACCTCTGCTTAAAGCTGGAATTTTTTTTTGCCCGAACAGACTCCTAACAGCCTTTTGGGAATGAGATTTGGCAATTGGGGATAAGATGAGATGAGGGCAAGGGCCCGGGGAGGGGGGGGAAGCCAGAGGAATAAGGCTTGGGGGTGGGGAAGCCTGGCCTGCAAGCTTGGTTCTCAAACTCGGAAAAGCGGAGGGGGAAAGAAGGACAAGGGGATCAGGAGCCACAAAAGAAACCAGGGGAGGAGAAGAGATAATACCTAAGGACTGGTGAAAGGGCTTTGAAAGGGCTTGGACCGGTATCTCAACTTCTGATTCCAAGGCAGCGCCCTGCTCCAAGGTTCTCTTTTGAGGAGTTGAGCTCGCAAATTGTTCTAATTGTTGAAGAGGGATATTGATGACTCCAATAGACACTGCCAAAGAACTATTATTGACTATTTGATTTCTCAATAAGCATTTACCAAGGACTACTTTACCCAATCTAGTCACTTTCTGCTTCCATCTGCCCAACTCCAAGATGATCTTGAGCTCACTATAGAAGCCTTTGGACAAGTCAATCTCGACATAAATATTTTCTACGTCCCCATTCTGACCTTTAAAGAAGTCTACTTCAATCCCTACCAAAAATCCAAGGGCATCCCCTATCTTAAGGAGTGATTCCGAGCACTAGTACTCGGATGGAAGGCCTACTAGGGATAACCAGATAGGATTTTTCTTGAATCTGTGCTGTGCTGGGTGGAACCCTGGTTTCCAATCCAGGAAATGGAATGTGGAGCCTTGACAAAACAAGTGACTACCCTTTGTGATTGTTTTCTTTAGTGCCGCATCCACACATTCTATAAACAAGAAGTCATTATGCATTTGTCTCACTACTATGAGGTCTGGAAAGGATGATTTCCACCAATCCACAATATCTTTGCTTGTCCCACCAGTGCCACACCATTTTGCAAAGAAAGCATTCTCCCTGAAGCGGACAAGCAAAGGGTTTAGAGATTTCGAGGGAATCACAAAGAGTTTGCTTCCCATTGATTTCCTTGACCATTTATGATCCTTGCTCACAAATCCCTGTCCCTGTTGATTGGGCCCTAAGGGGAAAGCCTTTCTTGAATACTTGGCTCGCAGACCTCTGCTAGACGGACCTAAAGTGCTCCAAACCTTGGTAGGCCACCCTGTTGTTGAAGGAGGGCAGTTTTGTGGTCTTTGACGCGTAGGCTACATCTAAGAGTACAGAGATTGTTTAGAAGTAATAAATTTCTTCTTATGGGTTGCAATAGGAATACAGTTTGATCCTGTTGCAACCATTTTTGCCCAGGAGTCCAAGTTTTGGAATTCCTCAGTGGCATATTGTCGAGGATACCTAGGGCAATAGTTAACTGGGCTCTGTGACCATGTTCAATTTTGGTACCCCGATCTATGGTGCTGCTGGATGGAAATGAGTCCACGAGAAGTCCAACCCTGGTTTCTCAGAGGCCCTATTCTGCGGAAGATCCAGCCCTAGTTTCTCAGAGGTCCATTTCCGCGAGAGGACCAGCCCTGGTTTCTCGGAGATCCAGCCATGATCTTTTGATAAGCTATTAACAACTTATTACATACAAGATGTATAAGTTATTAATAATCTTTTTCAATAAGGTTTGTAAGTATCAGGTGATAAGGCGTTAATTATAACTTGTTTTACACAAAGATGGTCACTTGATCCATAACAAATCTGTGAGTAATGGCATAACAAAAGACATGACTATGTGATGTTGACCTAGTTTGTGAAAACACTTTATTATAAACTTATAACCATAGTATGTGCAAAAGATACTTTGGCATGATAAAGTGGTAATAAAAATGTATTTGACTTTGAGCACAAATCGAGATATTCATAATGAGTGTCGATAGACAACATTGTTATCGGAGTCCTTGCCTTCCGCTAAATCTGATGCGAGGAAGTTAGGAAATATGGAAAATGAAGAAATATCAGTCGAATTGAGATTGCTCAAACTGGAGACATCAAAATAAGGAAAACTATATGAATACAACATGAAAAGATTTCTAATTCTCCTAAAATAGCGTATAGGTGAACATACAGTGAAATCCATCTTTAAATAATCCTTGAGGCATAAATAAATAGGCAAAGAGCACAATATTGTTGACTTTAGTTGTAGTTATGTGTCACACAAAGCGCTACATACATGTATCAGTGCACCAAAAGAAAACATATCCAAATATAAGTGGTCATGAGAACCGTCCAAGGCTAAGAACAGTTTGCTAGTATTAAGTTACTTTGAGCATGTTAAAAATGTATAAAAATAAATAATACTATATACGAAAGGGCAACGGCTTTTCTCATTTTACTGCTTGCAGGTATCTTTGTTAAAAAACATACTTTTCTCATTTCAAGTACACTACACAGAAACATGATAAAATTTAAAAATTTGGGTGAGACAGGAACATGATAAACTGTAAAAATTTGGGTGAGCTGCCAAAGAAATCATCATGGAGAACGCCAGCTGCAATCTTAATTTTCACATTAAAAACCTGCCAAGCTCGTACAATCCGCTTAAGGAGACATTAATAATCTCAGAAAACATTTTAGAAAATAAAAAATAAAATAAACCGCAGGAAAAAAATCAAACAACCAATAATATATCAAAAAAATTAATAAATTTTAAAACAGTTTAATAAGAAGAAAAATGAAACTTTAGCATAAGATAATGTTTTCCACTTTTCATAATTACCAAAGCAGTTTATCAAGTAGGGACTAAAAATTATTAAGGGTTATTATCTTTTGTTTCGAAGGCATAAAGAAAGGTATTCTCGGTTTACATCTTTCAGTCTTCAAACCGTAGCCGATATGCTAGGGCACGGGCTTTAGTGGGAAATTGTTACCAGGTATCTTCTGAGGTACTGAGCTTGGTTCGTTTTTCAAATACATTGACGATGTGTGGTTAAAGATGAATACCTAATCTTTTTTATTATCACGCATCATTTTTTTTAATTTTTATTTTTGGTTAAAGATGAATACCTACTTTAGTTAGTTTGAGATTATAGTGGGAAATTGCAAATCGTTGTGTAAATATTCTGTTCTTTCTGTTGTTGTTTCAGTTATCAAAAATAGTTTGATATACAGAATTTTTGATGACATCTATAAGGGTTTTCATTTTTTAAAAGTGTATAGTCACTATAAATGAGTTCGACTGGGTATTGAAAGAAAATATTCTTTATGAACACATTTTGTTAAAAAGGGTTTCTGAATATATTTGCATACACCAAAATTTTTGAGTCTCAAAGACATGAGGTAGTCAAGAAATGTTGTAAAATGAAACAGAAAAGATGAGTTTTGTTTCATGGTTATCATATGTTCTAATAAAAATGAGAATAATCTAGAGGTCCATTCAGATAAGGAAGATAAACGAGAAGATGAAGTTGATGTTGAAGGTGAACTCTTGTGTGCACATAAGGAGATTAAGAGACTAAAGATAGAACTAGCAGAAAGTAGAAGGATTGAAGAAGTAACTAGAGAGAAGTTGCAAACTAAAGAAAATATTTGTCAAGACCTAGAAACAGAGGTTGTTGGTCTAAGAAACAAAGTTGAAAGATATCATAACGGTAGATTAGAAGACCTCTTAAGAAAACAAAAATAGAACATGGATAAAATTGGTCTGGGTTATGAGAAAGGTGAATGTTCAAACACAACTGATTTGCATAAGAATCAAAGCAATACCCTTGCTAGTTATAACAGACCTACATACAATGCATAGTCAAATTTTGGAAGAAGGAGAATATTTTCAAGATTTAATTCATATCTTTCACGACATTATTTTTTATTGGAATCAATATGGCCATAGGGAAAATAATTGCAATATGTTTAAAATAAGGTCCAACTTTCTTTTTAGAATACCTTTTATGACATTGAACAATCTGAAGTACTTCACCTACAATAAATTTTGTCACATAGCCAAATTTGGTAGATCTAGTCCTAATAAGCAAAACAAGACTAGTAATAATCAATTTCTGAAGGAGGAAACAAAAATCAAATCTGTTTGGAAACCAAAAGTAAAAATTGCTGAAAAAAACCCATGTTTGTGGAAGTAAATCTTTGCATGTAAAAAAGAAAGATTTGTGGATTATAGATAGTGGTTGTTCAAACCACATGACAGGAGATAAAAGTAAGTTCACTCAACTAGAGAACTTTAATGAAGGATTTGTCTCACAGGGTGATAACTCTGAAGTTTACATAAAAGGTAAAGGCACACTGCTCTTGAATAATAAAACAACTATTCATGATGTGTATTATGTACAAGGTCTTAAGCATAACATGTTGAGCGTGAGTCAAATTTGTTATAGTGGATTTAATGTTTCTTTTGATTCTCATAGTTTAGAGATAAAAAAGGAATTCGAGCAAGTTAGTGGCTATGGGAGTTAGAACCAAAAGCAATTTTTATAGTCTCTTATGGACTAAAGAAGGAGGTAGTACAAGTGTTTGTCTCATGAGTCAAATAGAAGAAATCTAGTTGTGGAACAAGAGACTTGGTCAATTTAATTTTGACAATCTTGTCAAAGTAAGTAAGCATCAAAATGTTAGAAATCTACCTTCTATTAGTAAGCCTAAAAATGGTATGTGCAATGTATATCAACATGGCAAACTAACCCGAAGAAATTTTAAGAAATTAATTTTTTTCAACAAAAGCTTCACAACTTGTCCATATCGATTTGTGTGGACCTAATAGAATAAGAGCACTAGGTGGAGAGAGGTACTTTATGCTCTTCATAGATAATTTTTCAAGAATGCCCTAGGTGACCTTTCTCAGGCATATTCCAAGGCTTTTAACAAGTTTAATTTTTTTTAAAAGATGGTAGAAAAATAATTAGAATACAAACTTAAACGTTTGAGATTCGATAAGGGAGGGGATTTTATCTCTCAAGAATTTTCAGATTAATGTGAACAACATGGTATTAAGAGGAAATTTGCAGCAACAACAACACCGCAAGAGAATGGTGTTGTTGAATGAAGGAAAAAAATAGTTTAGGAGATGGCTAGAACTTTGTTACATGGAGTTGGTCTTTCTAATGCATACTAGATAGAGGTTTTCCAAACAATAGTCTTTACTCTAATCCGGTTCTGTTAAGGGTAAAATCTCAGCTTACTTCCTATGAATGTTGGTATGGTAAATCTATTAATGTAGGTTATTTTAAAATATTTTGTAGCAAGTGTTTTATCAAAAGAAATGAAGAAAGTATAGGCAACTTTGAATCTAGATGTGATGAAGGCATCTTTTTAGGTTATTCTACTCATAGTAAAGCATATAGATGTTTTAATAAAAGGCTGAAAAGAATTGTGGAAAGTGCTAATGTAAAATTTGATGAGAATTTGTAGCCTAACATACAGGAAGAAGACAATGAGGTTCAATCAGATACAAGTCAAGAACATCAAGTTTTAGTAGAAGAAAAATATTTTGAAAGAACAATAGGAATTCCTCCAAAGGTTAGGTGTAAGTTCATACAAAGAGATCCTCCACAAGAATATATTTTGGGTGACAAAGACGTAGGTGTTCAAACAAGAAGAAAAATCGCCAAATCAAGTGAAAAGTCTAATTTTTGTTTGTTATATGCCTTATAACCCAAAAATTATATTGAAGCTAGTAAAGATGAATGCTAGGTTAGGGCTATGGAAGAAGAAATAAGTCAAACTGAGAAAAATAAAACATGGGAATTAGCTCCTAGGTGAAAGGATAAAAATATCATAGGTGCTAAATGGATTTCTAGGAACAAATTAGATGACAATGGTAACATTTCTAGAAATAAGGCAATATTAGTTTGTAAGGGATAGTTTCAGGTTGAGGGTATAGACTTTGATGAAATATTTACACTTGTAGAAATATTAGAAGCTATAAGGATGTTTTTAGCCTTCTCAGTTTATAACAACTTTAAAGTTAATCAGTTGGATGTTAAATCTGTCTTTCTTAATGGATATCTTGAAGAGGATGTTTACATGGAATAGTTTGAAATTTTTAAAGTTAAAGTTAATTTTGTTTACAAGTTGAAAAAGCACTTGTATGGTCTTAAACAGGAACCCAGAGCATGGTACTCTAGGTTGGATAATTATTTGCAAGAACAAGGATTTACCAAAGGAGGTGTTTGTTAGTTATGTGCTCATTTAACCATGAGAAATGAATTTCCCTCCCAACCATAGGCAATGCATGCTTGTCTTCCCCAAAAAATTGAATATTCAATCTACAAGAAGATGTGAATTGTAGTGTAATTTCTATTATATGTAGAGTTAATTCGATCTTCCCTCAATGGTATTCACTTTGCCATAGTCTATCAAGCTGCTCTTCAATGATATCGATCCTCACTTCTACATCTCTTCTCTTGAATTATTGAACTCCTCTATAATTCGAATAATGTGTCTAAATGAGTGAGATCGTGTTATGTATATGTATGAGAGAGGCACCCTTTAACAAAGGGTCAACCCTCAAATGATGTGTCCTTTCATAGGGTGGAGGACTTACATAAGATCGACCCCATAAACAAATAGAAATTATAATTTATATTAAATGAAAAACTTCTTCATCTAATCGACTCATATAGATATGTTAAATATGCATCATCGGAGACTACTTGCAAATTTATGAGCCGACCTTAGAAGGATACAACCATAGATACAAACATTAACACTCCCTCTTAGCTAGGGAGGAATCTTTCTTGATATCTAAGTCACATAGTGATACCCATCATGGCTACTCCCAAAGGGTGGGTCCATCATAGCTACTCCCATCAATGGAAAAACAAATGAACACAGGTGTTAAGCCATGGAGTCTCTCAACATGAAATCCACCATCGCTACTCCTAGAGGGTGGAACAAGGGCTTTCCCCTCAAACTTCTCTCACAAAGACCAATGCATTAACAAGGGCTTGCACCTAAAACTTCTCCCTCACAGAGAAGAATGCATTAATAAGGGCTTGCACCTCAAAATTCTCTCTCATAGAGAAGAATGCATTAAGTAGATCTTCATGATGATGTGGATCCCTCATAAATAGATAAAAAACTTCTGGCCTCCTCATCCAAGGTTGTTTTTGATGAAATTTTAGACTTCCTCTGAATCTGATATCAACCTTCTAACCTCCTTGTCCAAGGTTGCCTCTGATGGATTGTCAAACTCCCTCTGAATGTTTATTCCTCCTCTTTGAAGAAACATCTTCAGCCACCAACTTAATCTCATTGTGGAAATTATCAAATTCTTGATTCCTTGAATGCAATTTCTTATGCTTCTTGTTCCGTCTTGAAAGCATTTCAAAGAGAGATTAAAAATAGTTCATAGGACTAATCTATCCCAAAGGGAAATAACAATGCTAGAAGAAAACAAGATTCACTATTCTAATGGTATAGCATGAATTAATTACTACATAAAAAAATAAATCATCAAACATGGAATACTTATCTCTTTATGATGGATCTCATAACCTTTATCCACTTCCACTATAGGAGGGACACGAATGGAGCGATCAGGCCGAGATTTCAGCTCTGGTCGATAATCGCATCACTATCAATAACAAAGTCATCTTCATCATCTAGAATAGGAATCACATCTGGGGTGGAGAAAGTTTGCTTCTCATATGTAATTTCCAACTTCTCGTATGCAATAGCCAACTTCTCATAGCACTCCAATAGACATCCGGTGATGTCAAGATCAACCTCAACATCTTTGGATCTCTTTGCAGCAACCTAATTACCTCATCACTATTGCACTCTTGAAGGCACTCTCCCAAGGCCATGAGGGGCGACTATGTCTTCCAAGCTCATCGTACGATTCCGGCAAGCTGCAAGCTCCTACTAGGTTCTTAAAAAATAGATAGAACCCAGAGCGATACACATGGGATCATTCAACTTCTGGGTGTCAGCAAAAGGATATAGACTTCCGGCAAGAGCCCAATCATGTCAAATTACGGCACTCTGGAAAGATTGGCCTAACTTGGCTTTATCTTGCCTGAAATACTTTATTACATTTGGTGACGGTTCATATAAGTATCATCCTCTTGAACTGAACAATGTCTGTTTAGATCTTGCAACCCCTATCTTTTAAAAAATGAGTGGCTCCATGTGCAATCAAACAATCACGCTCCATCTCTCCAAAACGGAAACCTCCATCATGGGAGCAACCTTCTGTTGGTTGTCGACTAATAATTTGATCAAGTCCATGGCCACGAGAATGGATCTTGTTATCCATCATATGCTTTTAATCATTGGTAATATTAAGGACCTATAAAAATTATCGCACTCAACTTTCTGCCAGTGTGTTCATTATACATTATTTTAAAACCTCTCATCTGGTATCCACATCTATGAAGTCCCTTGCTAATACTGTCAACAGTGATATTAGTGAAAGGTGTTGCATCTCCTTCTTTTCCCGTATGAGCGGCAACCACTGAGAGAATTCAAATTCTAGAAAAGCGACTCCATACCTCATGCTAGGTCATGATACTAGTTGCCATGATTCTGCTACAGAAAAATTATTTCATAATGGATAGAATCGGGGTTTCCATGTGAATCTTTTCAACAAGAAGAATCATCAAATCCTGATCTCACTCTTTGGCATTCTATATCAATAATATCTAATACATCAATATATTATAAAAGCTATCAAAAATCATTACCTACATAGAACCATTATGGCACAAGAAACCAACTGATATTCACAGCACAATGAATAGCTAATCTCTAAGGCAAACACATATGTCTAGGTATGCGCTGAATGCAATTGATGAACTTTGTAATGCTCGCAACTAATGATCTGCTTTTCTCACTTTAGAACCTATCCGATTATTCTATCTAGGGTAGGTCTTTTCTTGCTGAAGACACAATCTCAAGCACATCCTTAGAACAAATTTGAGACTTCTCAAATTCCAAATGAACAAAATATTAATCATTCCCATGATACCCTCAATGAGTTGGTCGATAGTCATTCAAGAAGGAATAGCATGTGAATTTACTATAATATCAGGTGTAATAGCCTCAAATTTCCAGGGCATATCCTTTTGAGTATATGTCATTCCTATAGCTCGCTTGATCAAATTATATTTGAAGGAGACATTATTGATATAAACGGTGAAGGCAAATATCAGGGTGTCAATTCTCATAATTACCACTGCAAATCAATACTGAAGGTTCCAAAAGCATGTAATCAGCATGCATGTAGCATATGACTGAAGAAAATGATCAATATGTGACATAGTAACATGCCATAATCCACCAGTCACGCCCTCTAAAGATGAGAGATCTCCATGCAACACTACTGAGGCAGAAGCATCATCGCTATCCTTTGACCATGAATAGACTAGCTGAGAGAATGATCAAACACTCCCACTGTTGGTAGATAATATGGGGTGAAGATGCTAATGCAAATAGCCACAAATCAGATAGCCCCAACCAATACATGGCCAATAGGTCAAGACAAGCCTACAAAAAACTTATTGCCCTCACTCAAACACACAAACCACTTGACATAAGCGTCGACCTTTCGCACAAGTCTCAAACCTTCACCGCCAATACTTAGTATGCTAGCTATAAGATAATGAAGAGGCTAAAAACCAAGTGTCAATCAACCAGATTCATGATTGTACAAATCTAAATAGGAAAGTCACAATGAACCACAGGCCTGCTGATTCATTAAGTTGTGCAATGAGAAGATCCAACACCCTCCACTAGTAGTTATTAGATCAAGCATACAAAATGCTTTGTGCAGGATACGGGTCCCATCAACTGGCTAAATGAATTCAAGAATCTGATGAACAAAATCAGATTTGGAAGGAGTTGTTGAAAATGTAAGCTTTGATACCATGTTCCTTATGTGCTTGTTTAACCATGGGAAATGATTTGACCTCCCAACCATAGACAATGCACCATTGTCTCCCCCGAGCACTTGAATATTCAATTTGCAAGAAGATGTGAATTGCAGTGTAATTTCTATGATCTACAGAGTTAATTCGATCTACCCTCAATGGTATTCACTTTCCCTTAGTCTATCAACTTGCTCTTCAATGATATCGATCTTCCCTTCTATGTCTTTGATCCACAATTATTAAATTTCTCTTCAATTCGAATAGTGTGTCTACATGAGTGAGCTTATGTTATGTATATATATGAGAGAGGCACCCTTTGACAAAGGGTTGGACCTCAAACAGGTTTTACAAGGACCTGAAACCCAAAGTTTTACAGACCAAGGCCAACAACCAAAAATATATTAAACAAAAGAGAAACAGGGGATAAACCCCACACAGACCTAATGCCAAAAACAAGACGAAAAGACCCAAAAAAGCAAGTAAATAACTCAACTGAGAGAGTGCACCATTTCAATTTTCTTCTGAAAAATCTTCTTGTTGATTTCTCTAGATCCTGTAGGATGAATTTGGAGGTACCCTGTTCTTCGTTTCAGCTACTGGTCCTAGTACAGGGACCCAAACTAGTCTTCCCACCAGCAGCACTCTAACCACCCTTCAAAGAATTCTTTTTCTATTTTTTCCCCAAGAGAGGTTAACTGTCTATAGGTCTGGTTCAATAGTCAACCATCATGGTATTGATTTTCTCCAAACGTTCAGTGTTGTTACTCATCACCTCCTTGTTGATTTCCACTAGATTATTCAGGTTGTCTTTGATGTCATACACATACTCCATCTCATCAATTCGACGCTCGTGGAAGATCTTCATAGTTTCAACATCCTGAGATATCTTTTGAATCATGCTCATGATTTTCTTAGTTTTACTAGGCCTAAGGGATTTCGTGAAGATTTCAATAATCTCTTGAATTATATCTTTTAGAGTTCCAATTTCTTTATCAACCCACTTCCAACAATTTTCTTGGCCTCTACTGCCCTCCAAAATTAGGTCTTCCATCTTCTTCTCCCCCCTTTTATCCCCTTCCTTCTCCTTATTCATAGTCCTCTGTTTCTCGTTATACATATTGATGGGAATGCCTAACCTAATTTCATGGTCCTTGTCTTTGGACCCACTTGACTTGGTCAATTTTGTTTTCTTTCTTATGGGGGTCTCTAGGTCTTGCATTTTCCTGTTAATGGATTTAAATTTTCTTGTCGCTCGCCTTGGAGGGTTGGTTTTTCTACTACTCTTAGTTCTCAGGGTCACCATAGGCTCCCCTTCTTTCTTTGGTCTATACTCAGGGTCCTTTGAATCCTTAATATCACACCAATCTAGGGCAATTCCACTATCATCCTCTTCCATCCCCATGTCAGAAACAAACTGCACCTCAGGGTTAGAAGAAGAAATGTGGGTTTTATCCATGGAGGAGGGTTTCACTTCATGGGCTTTAGCATACTCGATGATTAACATGATAATCCCCTCATGAAGCACCAGATTATCTTGGTTCTCAACATGTTTAGCTAAGCTATTTTCCAAGGATGAAACCAAATAGAAGGGGATGGAAATAATTCTACCATGATTGAAGTGATTTAAGACTGTAAAATGATACGAGAAAATACTAGCATATCTTCCATCAAGAGTGATATACCTCATGATGAATTCCACCATGTTAGACCTGAGGGAATTCAATTGTTTCCTTTTGTAGCAGTCGTCCACCATTTTTGTCACCCTCTGCCATTCCCTTTCCTTGTGAAAAAAAGCATCAATGGCCTCCTCACCTGACTTTCTCTCTCTATAAAATTTCCCACCCTCCATATCAGTAATAGTAACGATGGAAACCAAGGTTTTGTCAACATGGAATTTCGCCCCATACGCAGCCAATACACCCTTATTCTATCCTTTGACAAAGATTTCGGTAACCAAGGGAGAGTTACCATGAAGTCTCTCCAGATAGGGAACCATCCCACCGTCAAAGATTTCCTCCCAGACCTCCTTATTTTTCTGCCACTTATCATAGGTCATGGGTTCATACTTATTCTTGTCCCCTCCCATTATGTTACTTAGACACTCTAGGCAGCTACACTCTAGATGCAAAACTAGGAAGAAACAAAACCTGAAACAGGGTGAGCTGAAAGTTCTAAAGCTTCTCAAAGTGGTAATAAGTTGAAATACCATCCCAACGACTCCCATATAGAGATAAATAAATATAAGGTGTGGGTTTAGGGATGGTTAGTGTGTCAAATTGATATAAAGGTGCTAGAGATGCTACAAATGATTATTACATTGATTACCATACATAATTGCATTTCGTGCTTGTGTGGATACACAACATTATAGAGATAATCCTCTTCTAATTTTGCATATGCATTGATTACATTTTTATGATTTGAAGATTTCATTGAATTATTATTATGGTCCTCTATATTTGCATGAACACTTTTCCTACTTTCTTTGTGATTCAACTTGCATGCCAATTTAATATATACATAGGAATTTTTATCCAATCGTTATATTAAGAAACATGAGTATGTGTATGGTGTTTTTTTGATAATAACTAGTAATCCTTTCATTAATACCATGGGTTGCATTATTATTTCACCTAACTATTGGTCCTAAAGAGCTTCCAATGTTATGTCATGTTATTTAACCTTGAGATAGATTTAGTGTGTTACTTGGTAAACCATGTGCAAAAGGACTTAAAGAAGTTCCTTATGTTTTTTATTAATATGTATAGTTAATTGATGAAGGAAAAGTGGTTAGAATTGATAAATGATCCAACCATAGCCTCTTGTATACCTTGTAAGATGTGTACACATTCATATTCATATGGCCTTCCAAAGGAATTCTCCTTGTTCAACAACAATTTACTCAACTTAGCACTGACACAATGAGGTTGTTACTCTTTAAGAAAGGGTCAACTTCCTCATTTTAGAATTGGAACAATGATAAATTTTCTTTTTAAGAAAGGGTGACTAATTTGAGAGTAACATTACACATCCTCTTTAAGTATAGTATAGTGTTACACATACTCATTATCAATTTCATTTGCATGCCTAGGTTCACTTAGTGTGCAACTAGGTGTGGAACCTTGTGCATTTTCTTTAGTAGAACTATTTACATGCTCATCTTAGCTTCACTCAAAACGTGTGACTTAGTTCTCATGTATTCATACATAACATTATCCTCAAACATTTAGATGCAGTTCTTATGCACTATCATGCAACACTACTCATGGTCATGTATTATGATCAAGTGCACATGTGATCTGAATTTGAACGAAGAATTCAATTTACAACACTAGGTGCAAGGACTTCAGGTATTATTGAATTCAAACATATTGGCAAAAAATTTGAGAGTGAGTTGTAAGCCTTCAAAGTCAATTGATTTTATTTCCAAAAAAATATATATGCATTTATATGAATGTGAAAGCTCGCCACATCCTTCAAAATCTGCATTGTCCTTTGTTAGCTACCCTTTGTACTATTTTTATAAATTTTTATACACTCACAACATTGATGCAAATATGAATAAAATGGCATCTCTCTTGAAAGGAGAGTAAATCCCTAGATGTAAGATTATTACCCAAGTTCTTGTTATCAATTCATGATTATAACAAACTTCAAACAAATGAAAAATATTAGATTAATTTTTCTAAACCCTTGATTATGACATCCTCTTTTCTAGAATTTCCTACCCGGAGGGAATAACACAACTATTTTTTTATGTGTACCATGAACTTTGGTATGTTGTCTAAGGGTAGGGAGTGCAGAAGAAAACACAGAATTGGGTGCAAGCATCCTATCATATACCATATTTCAAATCTAATGAATAATAATCATGAACTGTATAAAGCGTAAAAACCGTTTTTATTATGTGGAGGATAGTATAATTAAGATGATCTCTATCCGAATGGAATCGACGTAACCCAAGCCTGGAAACCCTTTTGCAATAGTATAAATGAAAAAGGTTTCTAATGTATTTTTGTGAAAACACCATAAAATCCATCTGTTACTCTTTTTTGTGTTATATACTTTTAAAATTCTTAGATTGTGGTAAAGTTCCAGCCAACTATCAATTGCATACAGAACATCAATTTTAATAACATTTTTGTTTATTTTATGGCTGAGAAAATGGAGTGGATACATTTCCAAACTGAAATAGATGAGATAGAATCAATTTTAAAAGACAGCTTCAACAACAAAGATTTATTGAAAGAAGCACTAGAATCTTATCACCGCCTAGAATTCTTTGGAGATGCAGTATTAGAGTTTCTGATTGCCATTAACGTATACAAGACTTGTAAAGAAATCGATAAGAAAACATTCATTAAATTAGTCACAATAAATGTGGAGAATGATGCCCTTGGAAGGGCTGCACTAAAAAATAAGTTTCACAACTACCTATTAGATAACGCTGTGAAAAATAGGGTGAGTATTTCATATTGAAACCTTTGAAAAACTCCTTATTTAGTCACTACTGAACTCTTCCTCTCGATGTGTTTTTACAGGCTGATAAATGCGAAGAAGCTATGGAAGATGAATCTATATCAAACAGCGATGTTAAACCTCCAAAGGTTCTTGCAAACCTAATTGAAGCCCTAGTCGGAGCTGTGCATGTGGATAGTGCATTTTCATTTGAGAAAGTTTGGGAAGTAAGAAAATGTTCATTTTTTAAAAATTCCATAGTATTAAACACATTGCGTTTTTTAAAATTCCATAGTATTAAACACATTTACAGGTCTTCAAGCCTATGTTAAATCCAGTGCTAAGTCGAGAGGAGAATCCTTCTACAAGAGAAACTGTTACCGGTCCAATAAACAAAGCAAAGAAAAAACAATGCAAGTGCAATGAAAACAAAACGTTTATTGAAAATTTAAAATCCGATATCCAGAAACCTTCATATAAGTCTGATGTGTTGGACAAGATTGAAGGAAACTTAAAGTATAGTTTCAAGAGGAAGGATTTGTTGAGCGAGTCATTTTGTAAGCCTGTGGAGATGCTGTTTGGAAGCGCTTCCATACGATGCGATGAATGCACAAAAGCAGTTGAATCAGCAGGTCTGAGATCTTATGAATCATTGGAGTTCCTTGGAACTTTGTTCTTTAAGCTAGCAATAGCAAAATATTTGTACATGACTTATCCCCACGAGAATGAAGGCATGTTGAGCTGCTTAAGATCTGAAATTATGGGCAACAAAAATCTGGCATGAGTTGCTGTACAAAAATTAGGAGTTGATAACCATCTCACAATTCCGTATGATGACCTAAATGATATGGTAACTCTTCAAAATATTTTTTTGGTGTCTTGTAGGTGAAGACATTCACTAAAGAAATCAACGAAAATGAAAAGGATCTGAACCCACCCTCTGTTTTGTTTAATATAGTTGAATCAATAGCAGGTGCAATGTTTCTTGATAGCATTAACTTTGATAGCGGTGATAAGTTATTGCAAAATATTGACTCTTCTTTGGAAGAAGTTTGGGAGGTATTAACACAACTCAATCTTTACTCTTATTTTCATATGTTTTCATTTATTATTATGCTAAGATTTATATTTTCATACAAAACTTTAAGATGATGTAGTATAGTGATACCATCTTTCTTCTTCTTTCATTTATGGTAGATATTCAAGAATTTGTTAGGACCACTGGTCACACCGGAGACATTGGAAAAGCATCCCGTTTCAGAGCTTCAAGAATTATGTCAAAAACTGGAAAATGTGTCGTGTATAAAGAAAAGATAGTTGTGGAAGTATTTATAGACGATGAGATGGTTGGGAGGGGTGAATGTACAAAGAAAGAAGTGGCAAAGAAAAGGGCAGCCAGAAATGCTCTTCAACGTCAATGGAAAGTAAATATTTTAGGGGTGTTTGTTTCGAGTATAAAGAAAATCACTAGTAATTTTTTACAATATATTGGAAAAATTATACCTTTTTATAAAAATTAAAGATAAAATTTACGGTTTTATTCTAGAGGGCATTTCTAATGGGAAAGAATAAAATATTTATTAATCAAAAATATATTTTAATTTTTTTTCAAATTTTTATAAAAGTTAGGGCTTGATGTCTTTTGAAACTTTCTAGATAGTAAACAAAAAATCTTTAATATTTGACTAGTATCCTTCATTTTAAGGAATATGAAGTCCAATTCATTTTCAAGGTGGATACTTTAAATTAAATACAATGCCATAGAAGTAGTTTTGACATGTTGGCATACACTCTAAAGCATTGATAATGTATTAATAGTAAGACCAAAACCATAATATCATGTGGGAGAGAACAAAATTCCCACTAGTTGGTATTCTTTATTATTTATTGTAGTTGTCATGCCCATATTTTAACTAAAGAGAACATTGACAAAATACAAACTTTATTAATAAATAATTGGAATTAAAACAATTTATACATATGAATCTATGTGCACTTTATTGCAACATTTGTACATTGCCATCATGACCATTCCATGTAGTAGTGCGGGAGCATTCAATATTATTTCATGATTTCTTCCTTTTGCAATGTTCTTATGGCAAATTGATTGACATTTAACAAATGGTTGTCAAAAACCATTCTCGGCATGCTTAGATTGGATGATACAGAGGCAGTTGTGGTTATCAATATGAGAGAAGGCGTACCTTCCGAGGACAGGATTGGGTCTGCAAAACATCAGCCTAGAGATCACCACAGGTTACAGGGGACAAATGAGTGGGGCAAACATTTGGCTCTTAAGGATTTAATTCATTTGCATGTTGTTGAAAGGTGGAGGATGCTGGTTAACTAGAGTGCATAGACTCAAGTGACAATGGAGATAAGCCAGTCACCAGAACAACTTCTAATTCTGCCAGGATCACTACTAACAGACATGCTATAGAAAGCAGTCATGTTCGTAATTTTGATCTGGACAAAGAAGAGGGCCAAGATGATCAACATGTCAGTGCAACTGAAAGTGTTGTAGAGCTTTGTGATGTTGAGAGTAATATAGCTGGAGGACAAAACAATGATCACCCGAAAGGTGGCTTGCCTTGGATGTGAAATAGACTAAGAAGAAAAAGCTTGCCCCTCTAAAACAAGCAACGCTATTTGGAGCAACAATGCAAGTAGAAGTGTAGCAATGAACATTGCAAGCACAACATTTAACAGGGATAGTAGACTCACAACCTGAACTAGGATTTGATAAGAAATTTACAATCATCTGTCTTGACAAATCTAATAGATACAATGGACCACTTTCAATATGTTTCACAAAGTCTATTTCTCCTGATTTACTTGAGAACGAATAAATCCAGTCACACAAAGGTTTGGATAAGCAATCTTGTACTAATAAAGAGTCTTTCCATTCCAATTGTAGGATCATTTTGAGAATACAGAAAGGAATCTCATTTTCCAACTTCAAAATGTCTAGTATAATCTCTCGTCTTTTGATTTTAGGTTTCTTAAGCCGGAAATAAGGCTGGAATCAGGTAAGTCCATTCAACTCAAGAATAAAGCATGCATCCATGACCATCATTCATGCAAGCATATCTTCATCCCATTCAATGGCTGAATCTTCATAGCAAACTCTGATTTTCATATCTATCTCTTTGACTTTTGCGACTAAACCGTCTATGGTCATGTGAGGGATCCTTTCCACGGTTTTGTTTACTACTTGGAGGTTATATTTGTCCGTTGTAGTCAGCTGCTAGTGTTTCTTGTCATGATAAGGTCCAAGAAATACAACCAGACGGTCATATGCTCCTCGTTTTTTATATATGGACACACAAGCAGACATTTTTAGCTCTCTGTACTGTGAGTTTGATGATTATATGCATCTTTAACTTGATCAATCCATATTTCAGGTTCAATGTTGCACATTAACAGGGGTTTCCCCTCTTCATCTCGGACTGTATAGTTTATTTTATCTTTACCAAAATTTATTTTACCCTCACCACTTAGATGGATATCTATTTAGCACTCTTTGTATCATTATCAGAGGTCATATGATAGAATGTGGATATCAAACGATGGGACCAACTTCACTTATCGAAGAAAACATGTAATTGAACAAATAATCAGATATTTAAGTATAAAAAAGAATGAAGAACAATTTATCTAGACAAATTAAAAAGTAACATATGTTTTATGAATTAAAAAGTGAATGTTAGAGAAACTGTATATAATTTAAATTTAAAATTAGAAAAATGTAAATTATCCATATAATTGAAACTTATGCATATAAAATTTTAAAATAACTGGCCAAAAATATAATTAATCATTTAATTACCAACTATAAATTATTCATTTAATTGAAATCTATACATATGCATTATCTTTACTCCAAGAAAGTCATCCTTTGGAGGATATCCACTACAAATACTTTCGTTAATTACAAGTAAAGAGTAAAGATGAGAAGTTCACTAGAATTCTACAATCCACAATATTTGCTTCTATTTTGATGGAAGACCACAAGGGAGCTATCAAAATATTTTTGAATTTGATTACTTAAACTTTTTCCTTTACAATCACTTACAATTACTGTTTTCCTTTCTTAGCTATCCAACATCAAGGTAAGTTATTGAAGACCATTAGAATATAAGGCCTTTGACTTTTCCCTACTCATTTTTGTTCCAATACCAATATATTCTCATTTATTTTAAAAGACATGAACTCTAAACTATAATAAACTAGGACACCTATATTTACAAGTCATGATGACCCTCCAAGTCATTTACACTGTTTGTTACATTTTCTTTCTCAATTGCTTGATAATCTTCACAAGTATCCATGTTTTGTAGAGCTTCATGCCTTGATGTCTCCACACATTGACCTTTGCTTACTAATATCTTGGTGGCTTGAACGTATTCAACTACCTCTTCATTTTCCTTGGACGTGAGGTAGGTGAAGATGTCGCTCACTATAACATATTGATCATCGAGTCAAATCATGTTGTCGGCTGGCCAATCTTCTAATACTGCTTCGGGAGGTCGAAGTTGATGATGAATCACACCACTCATAGCAACTTGCTTGTCTTGGAACAATGTCGGTAGTGACTCCTGTTGTGTCTCTTCTATAAGATCATTTAGCACCCCCTCTAATAGCATGACGATGATGATAGTTTTGTGTGACGCTTTAAATTGTTCATCATACTTAGGCTCACTTGTGATAACCTGCAATTCTTTTTTCAATATCTCCATGTGACTCTATCTCCTTTGATTTCACTACTTGATACTTCTTTCAATTCATTCTCAAGGACCTCCTTTTATAGTGAGAGTGAGGATTCATCAAGGAACTCCTCTTGCAATAGATGTGAATCATTATCTTCCTTGAATGTCAAACTGACATGTTGTTCATCATTCGTCATTTTTGTTGTCTCAATTTGCATACTTACACTGTCTTCCTATAATTCATTATCTTGGGATGCAGTTGTAGCGCACTCCTTAAATGCAAGTCCTATGATACATTGATCGCCATCTAAACATGTTTCATTGACTTGCAACTGGCTTCCTTCGCTGGTGGATGATGTAGCGATGTCTTGTTCATGCGCTCTTTTAAATTCAGCTAAAAGGTATTTGCTCCAATATCTACTCTTGATACACTCCTCCTTGGATAAGTTTGGCAATCCAAATTGATACCTTGCTTGATTGATAGCCATTTCACAGAGTGAGCAAGTAAACTCGAAGTGAGGTACATTGTGAATTCTACACCATGTTAGTAGCAATATTTTCTCCAAGTGCAATTTGCCTTTGATGGCAAGCTGATTTTTAATCATCACTAAGAATCTTGAAAGAAGATCATTACTCATTGGGACACTGAAATTGCCTTCCTCTGCCTCTAGCTTGGGGACATCCCAAAAGAAGATCTTTCCTTGTGCTGCTAATTCCATCCTTGACAAGAATGTGAAGAAATGCATTTCATTGTGTTCATTTATTTCATGCATTCTGTAATGTCTAGGTGATGCAAACTCAGACAAATGACTTGGATGAAGCTATGCATTCCATCTCCACCAAATTTGTGAGATATCAACTTCCTTCTCATCTTCATGACATCGTTGCTCAATTGAGAATTCTTTCCTTTTTTTTCAATTTTCTATTTTTTGATTTTTTGAATTTTCTGGAATAAGAGAGATCTTGCAAATCTCATATGTAACTTGAAAGCTCAACTGGTTCCAGCTGTGTGATATGCTTCTTTCGTTTGTAAGCCCAATTGATATTCTAGTGATCACTTTCCTTTCTTGTGCATACTGCTTTAAAATTAACTTGATAAGAACCGGAATCCACTGCTCATGTATTCATTGTCGACCATGCCCTGCTTCTAGCGCCAATTCTATTGATGGTGTTTTGATGCACTATCGAACATAGAATAAAATACCAAGGGTACTCTATCCTCTCTTGATAAAAAGACTCTCAAATGTTGAAGATCTATAAAGGATCACTTGAGATGACTCCAAGGTTCTCTTATGTAAGGTCCTAATGTGTCGGATAGCTTCAATGGTATTGATGTGATTTAGTGTACCTACGAGAGGACTTACGTTGAATGCTCGAATGACTGCTGGAACGAGAGATTTCACTTGATTAAAAAAAGGGAAAAAGGATAGGGTTGAGAGATATCTAATTCTAATAATGTAGGAGCAATGAATGATCTCTAATGAAACTCTAACTAAGTCTTGCTTCGACATGCAACAAACATCTCCACAAGGCCACCACCATAAGCATAGACAGCATCATGTTGATGCATATCAACGAAGGAATGATAATTGAAGTTAAGTATGGCCTAATATGGATTCAATTGACCATGCAAGCCACTTTACCATCGACAAAGTGTTAGTAGTATGGATATGTGAATTTCACCATTGATCACACAATTCTTCCATTCATCTATATAACTTGAAATAAAATTCAAAAGTATAGAGACCATGCAAATTGTTTAATCAACACATAGAACTCACAATTTCTTCAATGAAGTTTACATGTCTTTTGCAACAATGTCTTGGCAACAATCTTTGCCTTCTCTTTCTACTCTATTCTAAAATACTATCTATGTAATGTCTATTGATCTAACTATTTTCTAACTATTGACTATCAACCTTACAAATGAAGAAGTGAGGCCTTTTATAGTGCTCTCATTACATTTCAATGGCTCAGATCGATTTGAGATCAATGGTCATGATTACAAGATAGAAACACTAATTAAGGTTTGTTGAACCCATTACAAAGCATTAAATGCTTGACCAATGATACAATTACAAATGATAGGACAAATGTCCTCCTTAGAAAATTTGACCAATAGATGACAAGGGTAGTTAACATCAAACTTTGTTCCCATGTAGCTGTTATCTAGATGAGCTAGGCTCATTGAATCTGGATGCCTTCTTGTGAAATAATGTGATTGGATGTAATGATGACTAGGCGCCACCTCAACTTGCTTGATCTTTATAACTCATCATAAGTGCGTAATTGAATGCGGCATATCTCTTGATACTCAACATTTGCAAGCACTTGATGTGGTGATGACTCCACTCATATCGACCTTCTAACTTTGATTAACTCTTCTAAAATGATCACATGCCTTGATCACCTGCAATCACATGCATTCGCGATCACCTACATTCGTGATCACTTGCATTCAGGATCACCTACATTCGCGATAACTAGCATTTGCATCTGACGTAGACCTTGTCTCACCTATGCATGATCCTCATTGTGCCTTGAAATGCATATTGCACCTGGAGTGACTCTTATCTTGCCTTGCATGAGCTTGCGACTTGACAATCGTATCAGGTGCATTGTAAAGATTTGAAGTGCAATGTTCTCTCCAATGAGACCTTGCCTTAATCTTTGATAACCAATACCTGTTGACTATCCAAAAAATTTCTCTGTATTGTTATCGTAAACCACCTTCGCGTTGTCATGGATTTCGTATATCATGTTCATGAATTGAGGTATGTGAAATGCTTTGCTAATTGCTTCCTCAAAGACATAAGCTATCTCTCTCATCTAGTGCGGTAATCACCCTTCTATCAAGATTGTAGCGCCTCGCGCATCCAACGATGAGCTTATTGCACTGCACTGCTAAGAGGAAGTCGACTATCTTGACGATGCCACCTTCTATCATCGGTGTTGAGGGTCTTGTTGGTCTGGTGATGTAGAGCATGCCTTGAAATTTATTCACGTCGACTTGTCTAAGGTTTGTGTCGCCTACATTGCTCCAATATGACTTGATCTTCGACTTGATGATGACGCTCTTTGAGTCTTCCTTGAAAAGCGCTTGTCACGATCGTGCCATCATGCACATGTGATATTTGACTAACTTAGTGTCATGTAATGAAATTCACTTGAAAATATGGAATCAATTATCTAGGCATGAAAATTTGATAAAAACCTTGCAATCCTAGGTTATGCCTTCAACCATTGATTAACAATGATTTGATTCAACTATAATGCTAATTACACACTTGAAAGTGATCAAAACACATTCAATACGGAAGCAAAATATGATAAAATAACCTGTCTTAAACTTAATTCTGAGAATGAATATACTAATGAGATTATCCTCCTTGGGTGAAGGTAATCGTTTCGAAGTGATTAAAATAAATAGGCATCCGCCAATCAAATTTAAGCATAATTTTAGTTCACTTTTGAAATCAAATGTGGATCGCTTTGCAAGATGAATTCGCAGTATTTCAAGACACAAATTTTGATCAATCAAGAGTTTGCCATTGTTCACTTGCAATTCAGTCTGTGGTCAAACTTCAAAGTCGCAATGTAAAATAAATGCAGCTATAGCTGCACAGTGTAGGATAGATCTGCTAGAAGAAAAAAGAAAAACAGAGTTTGCAGGAAAAAATACAGAGCATAAAAACAGAGTGTTAATTAATCAAAAGAAAAAATACAATAATCATAATGCATACGAGCATACACCTTTTGTTGTGTTTAGATCCTTCCTGTGTTTAGATCCACACTTTGTGGATGTAACTCAAGAAACCTGAGTTAGACTTACATGTTAAATTCACATGAATGGAGGAGATTGAGGTAAACAGATATTAACATATTATGATCCATAATCTATGTAGGTAACTGTAAAATAACGCCAACAGAACTGGAAGAACTAGAAGTTAATGCTAACACCCCCTCTTAAGTCTAACTAAAGAGATAGAAGAGGAAAGAAATGAGGAAAGAGGGAAAACCAAGTGGGAAGAAAACCCCCCCTCAAAATAGATACTAACATAACGAGAAAACTACTGTGGTACAGTTTCTTTCACCCCAAGAAGATCTTGGAGAAAGTGAAACTTCTGCTCAGTGAATGTCTTCGTGAATATGTCAGCAATCTATTGAGACGTGCGACAATACTGTAAATCAATGATGCCATCATGGATCAGATCTCGGATGAAGTGCATGTGGATCTCGATGTGCTTTGTCCGTTGTCGTTGTACAAGATCTCTGCAAACCTTTAGTGTACTTTGGTTATCACACCAAATGATGATTGGTTGATGAAAACATATACCCAGCTCAGTGAGAAAATTTTGTAACCAAAGAACTTGAATGGTAGCATTGACTGCACCTTGATATTCAGCCTCTGTGGATGATAGAGCAATGGATGATTTCTTTTTACTTGACCAACAAATGGGACCAGAGCCCAAACTAAGAACATATCCTAAAGTGGACTTGTGATCAATGCTATCACCAACCCAATCAGAATCAGTATAGCCAATGAGATCCAAAGTACATCCAACTGAATAATGAATCTCGTAGCTAAGGGTTCCTTGAACATAGTGAAGTATACGCTTGGTAGCTTTCCAATGCAGTTCATGAGGCTCCTACATGTATCTGTAAGCCAACACCCACACCTTTCTTGTCTGGAGTAAAGCTTGAGGATGGCCAAGATACACCATTGGTTGATTGCACACTCATGTAGAATTATGCAGCTATAACTGCATAGCACAAGATAGATCTAGCTAAGAGAAAAAAAGACAAACTTTTAGATCCAATGCACAGAAGATAAAACAGAGCAGCTAAGAAAGGAATTGCATTAACCTTCTTGTTAATTACATTATGCAAAATGCATATTAATACAGAGAACCATCGCATTAGCAATGGAGGAAACAAATTCATAACAACTACTCCATGCTAAAATTGCGGTGGAAATAAAGGCAACCACTGACGGTGAAAGAGGCGGAGAAACCAAGCCTAACACCATGTTCGTATTAGTTAGCTTATGCAAGGCAGAGCAGACTGCACCCTTGACTATCATGTAACATGAGTTCTTCGTGGATTACGGTAGCAAACAAAGTGTTATATGGTCAAACAGAAAGATTTGCGCTAACACCCCCCCCTTAAGTCTAACTAAGGAGACAAGCCTAATGAAAGGAAAGAGGAAAGAAGGAAAACCCAATGGGAACAAAACCCCCCCTCAAAATAAACACTAACTCTACTTGATACCTAATATGCTACAATGTCTTGCAGCCAAATATCTTGCAGAAAGTGCCTATTTGTTCCTTCACAAAGAAGAGAAAGAATGTCAATACAGAATGTAGCAAAACAAATGTTGTAGTAGGTTCCCCTGCAACAAATGATGTCTCTTCCTTTTGGAAGATAAAAACCTCGAGCTGTCAAACTGCTGAATTCCCACTCAAGTGAAATGTATGAAGGAATCAAGATGAATGGTTCTGAAAAACATTCATGTTTCTCCAATCCAATGTTGAATTACGACTTTGCCATACAAGATTCCAGAACAGTGACCAGTGAAGTGTGAGATTTGTTCGGATATGAATCAAGATGTGTCAAGATAGTAGCATGAAGTGGTTGAGAGAAAACAAGAGAATCCAAATGAAAAGAAGATGCAACTTGATGTGAGCCGACATCAGAGAGAAGACATGTGTCCTCAAAATTGTCATCTTGATTAGAGAGAGATTCAACAAACAAATGATAAATGTCTGATAGGATGACATCTCGCTCATCAAAAGGACAAGAATGAACCTGTTGAAAAGAATCTGAAGTAGCATTCGAAGAAGCCAATATCTCTATCAAACTTGCAGGTGAAGGTGAAGGTACATCAACTGTTTTTGTAGATGGAGAAGGAGCAGCTTGCGATTCTGATGCATTCCCAAAAAAGAGTAGAAAGGCATTATGTGAGAAATAGGGACACCATTCATGCCCATGTTGATTGCTCCCACAATACCTGCATCTACAACCCTTATACATATGCATCATTCACTCCTTAAAAATATCTCCAAAAAATATCAAAAATAGAACCTTCAATACAATGGTTATTCCAATCTAAAACAGCTCTATCTTCAGTGCCTGCAAATAAAGTGTTTAGCTTTTTCTTTCTAACAACCTCGCTCTAATACCATGTAAAATAAATGCAGCTGTAGCTGCATAGTGTAGGATAGATCTACTAGAAAAAAAAAGAAAAACAGAGTTTGCAGGAAAAAATACAGAGCATTAAAATAGAGTGTTAATTAATCAAAAGAAAAAATACAATAATCATAATGCATACGAGCATACACCTTTTGCTGTGTTTAAATCCTTGCTATGTTTAGATCCACACTTTGTGGATGTAACTCAAGAAACCTGAGTTAGACTTACATGTTAAATTCACGTGAATGGAGGAGATTAAGGCAAACAGATATTAACAGATTATGATCGGTAATCTATGCAGTTAAATAACACCAACAGAACTGGAAGAACTAGAAGTTAACGCTAACACGCAAGGCCATTATTCTATGTAAATAGCATATCAGAGTTTTAAATTAGTGTGTCCAGCATAGTCGTTGATCATGTGATAACTCACCTTCATTCAAAATTTACCACTGGAAATCGCCTCAATATTTGCCTCTCACATAAGCCGATTCTAATGAAGAATTCACATCAATGATCAAATCGATGACAACGAGAATGATACGGTTCGTTGTGGTTTGCAGAGATGAAGTTGCTATCAATGTTGATCAAAATCGCCAACCTACAGAGATGACAAAAATCGCTTGATGAAGTTCGATTTGATTAAGTTGTTGATCTAAGATGGGTCGCTGATCTGAGATAAGTCGCCGACCTATAAACTGATACAAATCGACCCCTGGTGAAAATCGCCAAAATCTTGTGAAGGAAAATTGCTGATGCCAAAATGGAGTCACAACATGAAATATAGTCACTGATGCCTCCTACACAAAACCGTTGAAGTCCAAAAGGTGAATTGGCTAATATAGAAGATCATAATCTCTGCCAAAGATGAAAGGAGTTCGCTGATATTGATAACACGGCCAAGTCATATACACAGGACAATATCGCTCTGAATCGATCAATAGCTTAGGAGATACATCATCACGCACGCCTTAGCCAGCTTGCATTCAATGTCGCCACAATTAAAACTAGCGGTTGCACGTCTTTTGAGTGCGTGCAACGGGAAGCCGATAGGCTGGCAACGTTCCAAAATGTAAATGAGCAGTATACATTATATGTTGCGATGAGCTTGACCATTTGCTATCTGCTAATTAAATTTTGTAATCAGCAATCAGACAGAATGTGGGAAGGAGGCAAATTTGTTGAGGGTTGAAGGGATGGAGGTAAGCAGAAAGCCAAATAGTACCTGTGAAAAGTGGTGTGCTTGAAAAGTTTTGAAGCTGGGAGGCTAAAAAAAATTCTTCTTTGTTAGATGACATTGAAAGTGCTTAGCTGCAAGAAGCTGAAATTGTTATCAGATTATTTTAGAGATGCAAAGTATGTAGGAACAGGAAAATAAAAAAAATTATTTCTAACCTTGTATTTAATTTGATAGTAAAAAGATGCAGGAGAGTTGGAGATGGTTTGTGTGGTGAAGTGGCGGGTAGCGCGGCATATCAGGCAGAAGTAAACGATCGGCTTGAGGTAGAGTTAGCTTTGCAGATAATTACATAGTTATTGAAATCCAGGTGAAGCGGAATTCTGGGTGGACAGTGCAGTCATTCATTAATTTATAGAAGAAGAAGAACAAACTTTAAGTTGGAATGAAGTTTATGTACCATGAACAGAAACGTTATAGTAGAGATATAGTGAAATTTATCTAAGTTGGAATGAAGTTTATGTACCTTGAACAGAAACCTTATAGTAGAGATATAGTGAAATTTATCAAGGCCTGCAACATGATTGTTTCCAAACAAAATAAATTAAAGGTGTCTAAGTTCAACTGTAGCAACATCTGAAGAAAATGTGACTATTAATTACTTGTTTGGAGGGTGTAGACATTGGTGCAGGCGAGACTGATGTATGCCAATCCGTAGTGTAGTAGGACCCGTTGACTAGAAGAATGGGTAGCTGTATCAAACAAGCAGGAATAGTCGTGGTTCTGTTCATCACAGTAGAGTAGAACATGGTTATTGCAATCTCATGATCGGTATAGATTGCTTGCTGGGAGGTCTGCGCCTATAATTTGTAATAAAATTAATAAATAGATGAGAAATCACCTATGCAGAAAGGTAATTGATTTGGTAAATACAATGAATATGTATTAAGTTTGTTTAATAATAATGATGTGAAAAAAGCAATAGAATGAAATTTTCAGAGAATTGCCACAAGTGAAATCTAGCTTGAAAATTGTTGTGTCTGCAACTTGTATCTTGCCTGGAAACTTGGTAAAGACACCTAAGAATCAAAAGATAGACATAGTTAGGGGTTGTTCAAAATAAAAAATTGGAAAACAAGCTAGATTTCAGTTAGTTATTTCTTTAAAGTTTGGAGAACTTACATTGTAGGCGTTTTAAATTTTGTTTCATCACCGTGGAGTATTGATGAGAAAGTGAAATGTGTATATGGGAAGGCAACTTGCACAGTCGTTGAAAAAGTGTAAAGTACGAATAAGTAACTGTATGCAATGAAATTTTGATTTAAATAGCATATTCAGAAAAGAAAAAACTTTGAAGTGGGAATTGTGATATATTAGTATTGAATTTTTTTTACCTGTGTAATAGCAGTGGAGAAGGCAGAATGGTTGTTGCTGAATGTCAACCATTTGATTGGTGAACAAGTGAAGGCCAAAACTATGTGTGCAAGCATTTCATAGATGTAGATTGTAATCATGCGATGTAGATGTGAGGGCAGAGAGCTGTTGCAAGCGAGCTTCTTCTTTCTTTCTTATGGTGGTAAAAGCACTTTTTTGCATTTTTGCATACATTTCAAATGTGAAAGGTGAATGAATGCATATTCCATCAATTGATTTGACCTTTGAGATAGCTGTAAATGTTAGGCCTTGCTTTTCAGTTTTGCCTATGTCTATTGTAGCTTTATCCAGTGTAAGTCCTTGAGATTTGTGAATAGTTATGGCCCAAGTGGTTGTCAATGGAATCTGTGTACGCTTGCCTCGGGTAATTGGAGTAATGGGTATGTCATTTGTATGCAATGTATCCCATGGAGGGCCTTTATAATTCTGAAAGTGGACAATAACAAATTTTGGCAAGTCTGGTGGCTTAGTATTGTTTTCATAGACAATTTTTTTAACAAGGCCAATGGAACCATTTACAAGGCCAACTTCAATCCACAAGTTAGCTAGCAACATCACTTGTTGATTTTCACATAATAGTAGCTCTAATGGTAGCTGTTCATTGTTATCATATTCAATATTAGTTTGTTGCACAATATGTACAATGCTGAGAGCAATGGGTAAATTTAATTCCTTCAACATTCTTTTGTTGTGCAACGTTGTTGAGTCATTTGTTGCAAACAAATGGATTGATGAGTTGAATTCCTTTTGCTACAAAACAGTGAGATTTGTATTTGTTTGGTTCATTAAGATCTACCAGTCATGTTTGTTAGGTTGTGCATCTCTTATGTTTCGGAGCATGCTTCTGAATTGCTGTTGCTTAACAGAGGCACCTTGTTGGCGGAAAACAATATGCAATGTCACAACTATTTTAAATGATCACCACAAGTTCAGAGCTATAGAGTGCAAAGCATAAACTAGTTTGTCCATTATAGGAGGGAGTTGTCCAAGGTCACCTACAAGGATTATGGAGAGTCCACCAAAGCCTTCATGTTGTTTATCAAGGAATGCTTGGCGGAGCCGACTGTCAATCTTCAATAGTAATTTAGGGCCTAAGAAGCTCATTTCATCTATTAGAATATATTTAACATGCCTAAAACGCTCTTGGAATGTGAACAATGCTTGCCCTATCAAAGGATGTATTTCTTTTATAGGGATTCAAAGGCCTGCATGAATAATTATTCCTTGAATATTATATGCAGCAACACCTGTAGGTACAACAACTAACAATGTATTTGTCTTAATGCCTGTAGAGACATTTAACTTTTGTCTGATGCAATCTATCAAGATTGATTTACCAGTTCCTGTTGTTCCTTGAACAATCATTCGGAGAGGTTGGGCTACAACTTGTTTAGATTGATGATGTAGAATTATGTCAAGTGCAAGTCTTTGTTCAGATGAGAGATGGATTTTCTCACTGGCTATGGGCAAGGCTTGGTTTGTAGGTGGGTGAAATTATAATTTAGCTGTAGATATGAATTGGACAATAGTGGACCGTAATTGCTGATTTGGAATATCGGTGGGCCACAAGTAGCTAATATCATAGTCATGTCACCCTAACATTTGCAGCTCATCTTTGGTAAAATTATTTGTCGGACCCATCTGAGATATGAATTCCCATTCAAATAGATTTGAGTCTTCTTGATATTGAGAATCATTAATGTCACTATCATCTGTATCTTGAGATGGAGGAGCCTGCACAATGTTGTGGCCATACAACCAAACATAGCCAGTAGAACTGAAGACTTTCCAATTGGGTAAAACTTGATCTTTAGAAGTCCCTATATTTGATTGTATGTCATGGAATGGTTTGTACAACAAGAGCTCAGACCAACAGAAAATATCAAATTCATCATTGTTTTCAATGGGAGGGGCAGTGAAGTGTGGATATACATTTACAATCGCTTTTTTCTCTCAAAGTTGCCATTTTGTTTTTTTACGCTGTGGAATATATGAAAAGGGCACTGCATGTAAGAATGGAAATAGCTTGTTGATAAGTCTGTTTCATGATTTGATTTTGTGATATGATGCAGTGCTTCCCAACTAACATTAAGAGATATAAACTGTCAGCTACAGCTAATGAGTGGCAATTTCTGCAGCATATGACAAGTCTCTTGTGCGCTGATGTCACGGTCTGCTATAATCCCCATCATAAATTTTTGGTATGTTGAGAAGATAGTATCTTTAGAACCACTTGCATTCATAATAGTTTTGAGCATTTTAGTATAAGATTCTGATGTTTCTTCATATTTCGAAGCATACTTTGAAATGTATTGTAAGACTGCTTTTCTTGAAGTAACAAGTTGGTAATCAATGTTAGCCCGCCATATTGAAAGCATGCAAGGGCTATGAATATTCAAGTGGTCATCATTCCTTGCAGGTGTATGACATGGATTCTTGTCACTATGATTTGTTAATGTATATTTTTCTTATTTAGGCCATGGAGCTTTGTAACGACATTGTAACAAATGGCCTTTTTCCCTGAGATATGTATTTTTTGTGCATTTTGTGTGTCTTTGCAAAGTATTTACCAATACCTTGTAATCGACTGCTGCGGGCATTGAGAATATCTTTGTAGTGTTAGCTAAGCATGGATCATCCATTGCAGTGTATCAAAATGTATTATTTCAGTCAACTTTGCTGCGAAGATTCCAAGCAGATACATATGTGTCAAAGAAATTTTTAGCTATATGGACTTCATTGTCATTTTGCCAATCAATGATGTCCATATTTGGTGCACCAGGGAGCCATAGAAATCCATGAATATGTGTCAAGCCACGATGTTGCCATTCATATCTATACCAATGGTCTTTTTCTTTGAACAAATTTTGAATAATTTCTTCGCAAAATTTTGCAAACCTGTTGTGCAAGTACAAGGTTGTTATGTGTGGATTGCAAATTACATTTTCTACTAGTTGTTTTCTTGTGGATTGTATGTTCTGGCCATTATCTTCAATGAAGAGGGTATGTAGGTCAGGCCATTTAGTATCAGCTGAGCTCAATGTGAAAAAAAGGGTTAGTGTTCCCAATTGGGAGATCATTGTTGTGAGGTCTTTTCTAGATTTATTCCAATATGCTCTCGTGTTGCTAAGAGTTGCACCAAAGCGTAGCAATTGGTCATCAAGCGTGTTTTGTAAATGGTCACACAATGCTTGTAAATTGCTTGGGAAGGCCTCTTCTATATTAGTTCTAATAAAGACAACTGCAGATTGTTGTGAACGGTGGTGCATAATTAGATTATAAATGAAATACCGAAACCTGACATGCTAACCAAATCTTTGGTCAAAGTATCTTATTAAGTGGAGTGCATATTCATGCAAATGAGCATGTTTGATACGTGGCTAGAGTGGAAGGGCAATACCAGTTGGAAAGAGTGAAGGAAATGCCATACTCAATAAACCTTCAGTGTTATATTCATTTATCGTGGAGGAGTCTATTTGAGGCCAAGGCAAAATATTCCCTTTAGTAGTATGTAGTTGCAATGTGTCTTTAATGGCCTATAGTTCATGAGCTGCAGCATGCATTGTTGGAATGAAGAATGATGAAATCTCTTTGGCATAGGCATCGCAAGTGTCAGAACAATCTGTTGTTGCAAGAACAACTATTTCATTGTCAATGTCTTCTAACATATGCAACATACTTGATACATTTGTTGTAACATCAGGAAGTAGGTTCAGAGCATGAAGGTCTATGATAAGTTCCTTGTAGTATTGGTCATGTTGGATTTTAAATGTCAATGCATCCATAACATGGAATTTATTTACATAGTAGTCATATGTGTTGCCTTGAATATTGGTTCTTTGGATTATGAGGACTTCCAAATCCTATAATTTGCGTGGCAAACTCTTTGCAATTCCATAGATGTCTTGAGGGAAACTTATAGTGTGACCAAAGTATTTGTATTGGCTGTCTCTTGCATGAGTGACTTGCAAAACAGGAGATACGCGAGCAATAAGCATCTCCTCTACTTGGTTAAGCTTCTTTAAGACAAGGGGTTGTTCACCTGGGTCTAAGTTATTAGTTGAAGAGAAGCGATGAATGCCTCTTTCAGTAAAGCATCTTGAATAGACAATTTGGGGGTGACATTTGTGAATGAGCATCCCAATATATCTTTCTTTTCAAACACTACATGTTCGAAATGTTGACAATGAATCAATGCGAGCATGGAAGGACTTTAATGCTTGAATGTATTCTATAGAAGAGAAACAATCTATTGTAGATTGTTGTGGATTTGCATTCTGTAATATTGTATCCTGGTAGATAGAGTGACTTTCTTGTGTTGGATCTATTTTATGCCTTTTCCTAGAGTGCAAGCAAGTTCCTTGCAATTTGGCTGAAGTAGTGCTGGGTATTACATTTTGTATATCAACATTTTCATTTGATATAACTATCTATGGTTCTTTTATTGCATTCCCTGCACATGGGGTTTTCAAAGGGGAGAGGTTTTGGCAATTAGGCGTGCCAACCGACGTTTTTTTGAAATATCTTTCTTGTGTTTTTTGTAATAACGATGATTTTGTTGACATCTTTTAGCTTTGTTTAGATTCAATTCTTCTTCAGCAACATGCATTATATTGCATATATTTTGAATGGGGAGAGTGTATTAGATGTTGAATGGAGAATTAAGAATGAGAATATCAGATGTGCATACATATGTATAAAGCAGTACATAGAATAGAAGGAAGATATATTTGTATGTACATACAAGTATTTGTATGTTTATGAAATAATCTAGACATGTAAATGAATATGAGGTTGTATGGTACATTGTAACAGTATCTATCTGTATATATATCTAGTGGTATATATCAACATGGATAGTATTTTACATTTCGGTGGACTTGGGGTGAATCAAAAAATCCTTATGCTAACCATGCATCGTGAAATGGGGGAAATGACGAGTTTATTAATCACAGGGAGTTTAAGGAAATTTTGCATGTGAAGCAAGCAAGCAATTTTAAAGAAGTATAATTGGCATTTTATCTATGTGGCGATTTAATATTTTGAAGATGCAGAATGCTATATATTTGTGCATGCATATATGTATGTATGAATGTGTATAGATACATGTGTATATATACATATAGATATATATCATTACAACAAGGATATAGGTGATTGAACATATGATTCCTTGGCACATTGCAGGAACAAATGCAAGTAGTGATATGCAAGCAGCAGTATATGTGAAGATATGTATGAATGGACATGGCGTTGCACATGTGGGGTACAGTGGACATTTTGTGTGTTCTTAAATAGGCTCCAAATGGTAGAACCCCAATTCCCTGCCAATGGTTCTGCACCCTCCACCACCGATTAGAGAAAATGTTGGATTCCACACACACACACACACACACACACACAGACATATATATAAACATATATATGTATGTATGTTTGAATGTATATATGAATGTATGTATGTATGTTTGATTTATAATTGGACTGAACAGAAAGGAATTGTGCATGTTGGCCAAATGCACAATCCTAAAGAATTACTTTAGGTGGCTTGTGAATGTGTAGTATTATATATATATATATATATATATATATATATATATATATATATATATATATGCGTGTGTGTGTGCGTGTGTGTACATATGTTTGTGTGTGTGTGTGTGTGTGTGTGACTGTGAGTGTGTATGTCTCTATGTGTGTTTGTATGTATGTGTGTATGTATGTATATAGACACACATGTACAAACATACAAACACACACACAAACAGACAGACATATATGTTTATAGCTATTTATATATGTGCGTGCACGCACGCATACACAGACACAAACAAAAATACACACAGGAACATATATATAGAGACACACACATAAACAAACACACACACACATGTATATATATATGTATGCATAGATTATTGCATTGGTGTGAATTTGTGAGTTTTTTAAGGTCAAGGTGGCCTATATAAAATCTAAAGAAGCGGGCCAACTAACCACTTTGTATTTGCAACCAAATTTTTGTATAGAAAAGGGTGAAAATTGTAGTTGCCTTTTTTGTTGTGTAAGGGCAGTGAATGAATACTATATAAGTATATATAGAAGCATATATGTTTGTAAACATATAAAGGAAAAAGGGTAGATATAGATGTAGAGATTTGTGTATACTGTTACATTGGCTTAAATGAAGAGACATTAGTATAGATGTCTATTTTTGTGATGGGAAAAGTTATTTGTAGTTGCACACGTGAAAACAAGGAAAGAAAATTTTGTGCTTAGCAAAGAGCATAATAGGGAGAAATGTTTTGTTCAGTATTATTAAGGTGCAGCCATAAAGAAACATAATGATTTTCTGTAATATATTCAAAGTGCCAGAACAACAGAGAAACACATATTTCAGTATACATGACTTCAAAGAAAGATGCAGGTAGAATTGGGTATAGATAGTCATAAACAAATTTAAGTATAGTTAAACATACATGAGAGTTTGTAGGCAGGCACACAACAAGTAGATATATGTGTTTAGATGGATAATGGACAATAATAGATAGTTTGTTTTTTGTTTTTTTTTGCAACATATTATAAATATTGATGTACGAATCAATATAATTTAAAAAACATAGAAGCTGAATAAGAACATAATGACAGAAAAAAACATAACAGTATAGGAATGAGATGGGTAGAAGGAAGCAAAAGTGTGTTAAGGTATAAACAATAAAAATTACAAACAAGTATAGGAGCAGTACAAAAGGAAATACAAAATCTTAAAGTTTTCCATAGCCAAGAGGACATGAGTTTTGATAGTGTTTATATAAACCACGTTTGATAATATTGTATTGTTTGTCTAAGGTGGGGAAAAGCACTGCCCAACTATCTATACATTGAAGATCAAAAGCCGTATGAAAAAGATTCTATCTAATTGGTGTGGAATTTTTTAGCTGCACCCATCCGAGCAATGTCTGCAAGAAAAAGAGCACATTCACCCTGAAAATCAATAGGCATTGCTTTGGTGATTGTCGTTTTGAGTCTAGTCTGTGAGTTGTAGATGTTTATTGTAACAGAGAGTGTGAAAACAAAGGACATACATTAAATATATACAGATGTATATACATGTATATAGACAGAGTGGGAAAGATCTACATGATGCCACAGATAGATCACTTTATATATATATATATATATATATATATATATGTTCAATTTCAGAACAAAGGCATATACATGTAGATAGAGCCATTTATATATTTTTTTGCATGTGTTTGTACTGGTAGCATGCAGATATAAGAAGAGATAGGTATATAGATAGAAATGGCATGTATCCATAGATGTCTCAATATATGTATATATATGCACATGTTCAATATTAAAACAAAGTCATTTGCATATAAATATAGAAATACATAGTCTTTGCATGCCTTTGCATTGCCTACATCTACATATAGAAACATACATGTATATACATAAACAAATTATGTATTCATAGATAAAAGAACAGACATGAATATATGAGTGTATATGTGCTTATGCATAGACCAAAAGTGGAACAACAGAATCCATACATATGGAGACATGTATATACAGAGCAATGTGTATCCTTATCCGTGCATTCAGGTGTATTGATGGAGGGCAATTCTATTCAAAATGAGAAGGGAAAATAGAGAATATATGGTTGTAAAAAAAAATGAATATGGAAAAACATATGAACAAATAAGCTTACTGAAGTTTCTCCAGAAGGTTGTTCTGAGGGATCAGCAGGCTGGGAGGCAGAAGACATACCTCATTTTTTGCTGTAGAGCCGAGGAATGGAGTGTTTTTTTGTTTGGTAAAATAAAAAGTGTATGTCAAAACAAATAAGACAAATGAATAGGTACAATGTACTTCAAGAGAAAAGTAAACACTGCCAAAAAAAAAAAGAACGATACAAGATTCAGCTCAACCAGATTGGATCGCCAACACATATGGATGCATGGATATAGAAGATAGCAGTTGCAGACACACAAACGGGTAGAAGGAAAAACAAATGAATATATACATTAGAAGAAGTGAACAGTTTTGAACATGTCTACATATCAATGTAGTTCTAAATAGAGATATATTATATATATATATAGAGATGTATATACATGTATATAGGCACAAAGGCAAAGATGTACATGATGTTACAGACAGATCTTTGTATGCATGTATATATATGTATGTATATGTACTTGTTTTGTACTAAAACGAAGGCATATACATGTAGAGACAGGCATATGTAATTTTTGTATGTGTTTGAATTGGTTGCATGCAAACATAGGAAACATATAAGTACATAGATAGGCAACATATGTATTTACATATGTATATATATATACATGGCCAGTGTAAAAAATGGCATACACATATACACATGTAGACAGAGACATATATATTTTTGGTATGGCTTTACACTGCCTACATGTACATATAGTAACATATATGTATATACATATAGAACACATCTATGCATAAATACGTGGCTATGTGTTTGTTTGTTTGTCTGAACAAGTGGCAGCATTGTGTGTGCCAGCATGCATTGTGTTTGTTTCTTTGCCAATGCAGACCATAGCAATATAGAACACACAATTATGTTGTAGCCCATAGATCTCTAAGTTCTTTCAATAGATGAAAGGAACAAATTAAAAGAAAGAGAGCCTTCAAGATATCGAGGGACCAAAGCCCAAAGAAATTAAGTTAGATGTCTGAAAACCTAGGTGGAGATTACATACAACCTATAGAGGCGGAACAATTCACACAAAGTTGCAAAGAGGATAGCCAGCAATGAGAAATTGCAAACAATAAAGACAACAAAGAGGTTGATTAAAATTGCATCTTTGAAAACTGAACAAGTGCAAGTTGTAGACGGCTGAAAATATTAGGTTTTGCGAAAACTTAAAAAAAAAAGCTTGCTATGTATATAATAATACAAGCAAGAATAGACCAGCCACAACCATTAATGCCAATAAATTTACAGTGTGTCAAAGTGTATGCATTGCACCAAATGTCTTGTGGATGACCCAACACATTCAATATGCTGAATATGACACATATGGTGATGGTAAACATGGCCAAACAAAATGAAGACGGTGACCACAGGAACGTCGATAAAAAATTCCAAATCATGGTAGGGATACAGGTTTTGAGAAGTACACAGCAGCAGGCAGTTTGATGTTGTTATTGTTGGCCATTAATGGTTGTGGTTGTTGGTTGTAATTAGGGCCAGCGGATTCCTATTGCCTTAGGCAACATTGGAATCTGCCCCCTTTATATAGGGCTAGGCCCGTCACCACACGACACTAAGGTTTGCTCGCCACACACTTAGATAAACACGCCTCCTTGATAGGGCCGACCCCATCAAGGTAAATTAAAAGGAAAGTAATAAAATTGGTTTAAAGTATAAAGGAGGTCGACATGATTAGGAAACTATATGTCACCTATAAATGCAACACATTCCTCTCATTAACACAATCAAGTTTTATGTTGACAAAATAATCTTCGGTGAAGAGCAAAATTTATACTTATGCATTCAGCAAGATCAAAGTCTTTCATATAGTGGTAGTGAACCTTCATATAGTGGCAGCGAACTTCATAAGGGTTGCATTAGACTTCAACTAGCAAACAACGAACCTCCATATAGTGGTAGCGAACTTCATAAGGGTTGCATTAGACTTCAACCAGCAAACAACGAACCTCACATGTTGTAGCAGACCCAAAATAGGAGGGTGCAAACTTGATCAAACAGCAGCAGACCTTACATTGAAGGCAGCGAACTCCCTTAGAGACAGTAGATCATCATCCAATATTGAAGACTCCATTAAAGGGTTGTAATCAGATAAGGAGGACTGTAACCTAATTATTCCTCCCTCATGGTGGTTGTAAAACTAGATAAGTGTGTAATTTCCTGTTGAATTCTAAATCATAAATTAGATCTAAGGATCCTTTGGCTGGGTTTTTCCTCCTAGGAGGTTTTCCCAGGGTAACTGTGCATTGTCTTTAGCATTTCATTTCCTTTATTATGCTTAAAGTCTGAAAACAATAAATTAATTAATCTAAATCTAATTTTTTGAGTTTCATTCAATCTGAAAGTACTAAAATTAACATGGTATCGGAGCTAATTGGTTAGATTAATCTTTAGATTTAAAATTCAGTTCACCTTTATTTTCAGTTTGTTGTAGGTTTTGCAAATCAGGTCAATGGGGCTGAAAGTTGAAGATAGGCTTGATGGGAATCTAAATTTTACTGCATGGAAAGTTTGAATCAAGTTGGCTCTAGGGGAAGAAGACCTCCTCCAATTCATAGAAGAAAAAGAGCTAATTGTGCCATCGGATGCTGCTGAGTTAAAACAATTCAAAAAGGATGTTGTCAAGGCCAGGAAGATCCTCATTGATTTAGTCAAAGATCACCTCATCACCTCTATTGCCTCATTCACCACTGCAAGGGAAATGTTCAGCCATCTTCAAGGTACATATGAAGTTAACAATCTTAGTAGGGCAATTACGTTAAGACAACAACTACTTAATATCAAAATGGCTAAAGAAGATTCTGTTATTTCTTACTTCATGAGAATTTCTGAACTAAAGAATCAGCTAGGTTTAATTGGTCATAACATGGAAGACAAAGACCTTGTCATGATTGCCCTTAATGGCCTACCCTTCTCCTGGGAATCATTTATCCAAACCATAAGTGGCCAGTCTGAGCTACCTTCCCTTGATCGTCTTAAAAATGATTGCATCCAAGAAGAATCTCACCTCTTCACAAGAGGTCAATCCAAGAGCCCTCATGTAGATGAGCATCACATGCTTACTGCCCAATGCAAGAAAAAGGGTAATTGGAAGCCACCTTATCCTAAAAGAAATAGGGAATCAAGACCTTTTAGTTCCCAACACCCTTGCAAGAAACCAAGAGATACTTCATGTGTGCGATGCTTTAGATGTGACAAATTCGGTGACTATGCTAAGGAATGCCAGTTTAACCCTAACCAAAGTGAAGCTAACCTAAATGAAGTTTCAAAATGCAATGATGACTTCCTATTCATATCTGCCCTATCTAGCAGTATTCCCTCAGATAGCAATACATGGTTGATTGACAGTGGTGCCTCCAGACACATCACAGGTTACTATGACCACCTTTCAGGTCTTGTAGAAAAGGATACTAGTCTTCACGTGGTAATTGGTGATGACGCTCGTTATTCGGTAAGAGGTTCTAGTTCTACTTCTCTAAATTTAGATTCTGGTATTTCATTACATCTCAGTGATATACTGTTTGTTCCTGGAATTAAAAGAAATCTAATTTCCATTTTTTCCCTAGAAGATAAAGGTTATCAAATTGCATTTTCTAAAGGAAAAGTTCTTGCTTGGTCTAAGAAAGCTAGTTTCAAATCTGCTCGTATAATTGGTCATAGATATGATAGTCTTTATAAGCTCTCTACTAACCCTATTCAAGCCCTCATTAATGAGGTCCCAGAATCCTGTGAGCTATGGCATAGAAGAATTTGACATCTACATTACCAAGCTTGAAAGGTTAGTCAAAGGTATGCCTAAACTCAGTCAAGTTCATGATAACATTTGTAAAGGTTGTGCTATTGGTAAGAATGTTAAAAGTCCATTTCATAAAAGCGAAATAGAGCTAAAGACAAACTAGAACTTGTTCACTCTGATTTATGTGGTCCTATGTCTATGGCATCTCCTAGTGGATTTCTTTATTACGTAATCTTCATAGATGACTTCTCTAGGAAAACTTGGATCTACTTCTTGAAATTTAAAGAATCTAATGAAGTGTTCAGTAAATTTAAAGAATTTAAAGCATTATCTGAAAACTCCTCTGGTAAAAGAATTAAATTATGTTTAAGATCTGACAATGGAGGTGAGTACACCTCCGGAAGCTTTCATGATTTTTGCATTGAATCAGGAATTAGGAGGGAGTTTTGTGTTCCATACAATCCTCAACAAAATGGTGTCACTGAAAGAAAGAATAGGACCACTGTGGAGGCTGCAAAGGCTATGATCCATGATCAAGACCTTCAGACTTTTCTATGGGTTGAGGCTTCTAGAACTATAGTATATATATAGAATAGATGTCCCCATCGTGCTCTAAAGAACATGACCCCGGAAGAAGCTTTCACAGGTTCCAAACCAGACATCAGTCATCTTAGAATCTTTGGAAGTCTTGTCTATGTTCATATACCTAAAGAAAAGTGATCAAAGTTGGAACCCTCTAGAAAGAAAGGCATGCTTGTCAGATACAGTGAATCCTCCAAGGCATTCAGGATTTACATCCCAGGTCAAAGGTACATTGAGGTAAGTAGGGATGTTACATTTGAAGAAGACATTGCTTTTAAGAAATCGAAAGGCTCTTGTGTTATTGATGAATCAAATGTTAATCAAAATACAAATGTTGATACTAACCCTGAGATTTAGAGGGAGCAAGTTGAACCTCCATCCCAAGAGGATCATGATGATCCCCCTGAGCCCATGAATCCCACTGACATTCCCAGTGACATTATTGTCTCCAAAAAGAGGCCACTTTGGGTAAGAAACACCATTCAAGAAGCAGAAAGATTTGCTGCTCCAAGTGGCACCTTCCGTGAATCTAAGAGAACTCAGGTATTTTCCAACTATGTTTCCTTAATGTGTAATCTCATTGAAACTGAACCTTGCAATGTTGAAGAAGCCCTAAGTCATCATGCCTGGAAGCTTGCCATGGATGAAGAATATCAGTCAATCATCAAGAATGATGTATGGGACCTTGTGCCCCGACCCAAAGGTAAATCCGTTGTTTCCTCTAAATGGTTGTCTAAAATTAAACATAATGCTGATGGTAGTATTGAAAAATATAAGGCTAGATTTGTAGCACGTGGTTTTTCCCAAAAGGAAGGCATAGATTATGAAGAAACATTTGCCCCTGCTGCTAGATATACCTCTATTAGAACGATCATTGCTATTGCTGCTGCTAAGGGTTGGAAACTACATCAGATGGATGTTCAGACTGCTTTTCCCAATGGTGTCATTGAGGAAGAAGTCTATATTGAGCAACCTGAGGGATATGAGATCCAGGATAGATTAACTCACGTGTGCAGGTTAAAGAAAGCTCTTTATGGTCTTAAACAAGCCCCTCGTGCTTGGTATGAAAGAATTGATAAATATTTGTTAAGTCTAGGCTTTCGTAAAAATGATGTTGACCCTAACATTTATCTTAAAATTGCAAATGATGAAATGTTGATTTTAGTTATTTATGTGGATGACTTATTTCTTACCGGTAAAAATGAACTTATTATTGGATGCAAGAAAGATCTAGCTTCTGAATTTGAAATGAAAGATTTAGGTCTAATGCATTATTTTCTAGGTTTAGAAGTATGGCAAAGATCTAACGAAATCTTTCTAAGTCAAGGAAAGTATACTATTGACATTCTGAAAATATTTAGGATGATGGATTGTAAGCCAATGTCTACTCCTATGTAATCTAACTTAAAGAAGTTGAGTATTTCTGCAGCTAACTCTGATTTTCAGATCCATCTGAGTACCGACAGTTGATTGGATCTCTGATGTATCTAGTCAATACTAGACTAGACATATGTTTTGTTGTGAATGCTCTCAGCTAGTTCATGAGCCTACCCAAGCATGTTCACCTAGTTGCTGCCAAGCATATCCTAAGATATTTGCGAGGCAATATTGGTTTTGGGTTGAAGTATCCACTTAACACTCCAATAACCTTGGAAGGTTATTTTGATGTAGACTGGGCTGGAAGCATCAAAGATAGGAAAAGTACCTTTGGTATTTGCTTTAGCTTGGGTTCTGCAGTGATCTCTTGGGCTTGCAGAAAACAATCCTCAGTGGCATTGAGCACTGCTGAAGCTGAGTATATTGCTGCAAGTGTAGCTTCCAGAGAAGCAGTATGGCTTCATAAGCTTCTTGCTAGACTGTTTGGTCAGCCATGAGATCCTACAGTCATTCACTGTGATAACCAGAGTTGTATTAAAATGTCTAACAATCCAGTGTTTCATGATAGGTAAAAACATGTGGAAACTCATTTTCATTATGTTTGGGACATGGTGCAAAGAGGTACCATACATCTGAAGTATGTCAGCACTGATGAGCAGGTTGCAGATATTCTTACCAAGCCTCTAGCAAAAGTGAAGTTTGTGTACTTCAGGGATAGACTTGGTATTGTGGAAAATGAATCTCCAATTGAGAGGGAGTCTCTAGTGCAGTGATACTTTGTATTGTATAAATCCACCCTCTGCGGGTAATGTAAGGTGGTAATGTAAACTTCTCAGGGAGAAGCATAATTCTTAAACCATCCTCTGTGGGCAATGTAAGATGGTGTTGTAAATGTTAACCACCCTCTGCGGGCAATGTAAGGTGGTATTGTAAACTTCTCAGGGAGAAGTGTGATTATTAACCATCCTCTGCGGGCAATGTAAGATGGTATTGTAAATGTTAACCACCCTCTACCGGCAATGTAAGGTGGTATTGTAAACTTCTCAGGGAGAAGTATAAACTTTAACCATCCTCTGTGGGCAATGTAAGATGGTATTGAAATTATTAAACCATCCTCTGCGGGCAATGTAAGATGGTATTGTAACCTATGACCATCCTCTATGGGCAATGTAAGATGGTAAGCAAAGGATCCTCTCCACCCTCTGTGAGCAATGCAAGGTGGATCCAGTCTATGCTTGTGTGCAAGCTGGAAGATTATGATTATGATTCTATTCCCTAATTAAGAGGGAGTGTTGGTTGTAATTAGGGCCAGCGGATTACTATTGCCTTAGGCAACATTGGAATCCACCCCCTTCATATAGGGCTAGGCCCATCACCACATGGCACTAAGGTTTTCTTGCCACACACTCAGATAAACACACCTCCTTGATAGGGCCGACCCCATCAAGGTAAATTAAAAGGAAAGCAATAAAATTGGTTTAAAGTATAAAGGAGGCCAACATGATTAGGAAACTATATGTCACCTATAAATGCAACACATTCCTCTCATTAACACAATCAAGTTTTATGTTGACAAAATAATCTTTGGTGAAGAGCAAAATTTATACTTATGCATTCAACAAGATCAAAGTCTTTCATATAGTGGCAGCGAACCTTCATATAGTGGCAGCGAGCCTTCATATAGTGGCAGTGAACTTCATAAGGGTTGCATTAGACTTCAACCAGCAAACAGTGAACCTCCATATAGTGGCAGCGAACTTCATAAGGGTTGCATTAGACTTCAACCAGCAAACAACAAACCTCACATGTTGTAGCAGACCCAAAATAGGAGGGTGCGAACTTGATCAAACAACCGCAGACCTTACATTGAAGGCAGTGAACTCCCTTAGAGACAACAGATCATCATCCAATATTGAAGACTCCATTAAAGGGCTGTAATCAGATAAGGAGGACTGTAACCTAATTATTCCCCCTCATGGTGGCTATAAAACCAGATAAGTGTGTAATTTCTTGTTGAATTCTAAATTATAAATCAGATCTGAGGATCCTTTGGCTGGGTTTTTCCTCCTAGGAGGTTTTCCCAGGGTAACTGTGCATTGTCTTTAGCATTTCATTTCCTTTATTATGCTTAAAGTCTGAAAACAATAAATTAATTAATCTAAATCTAATTTTCTGAGTTTCATTCAATCTGAAAGTACTAAAACTAACATTGGCTAGTTCATTTTTGTTAAAACCACATGTCCTGCGAAAAACCAGACAAATTCTTAAAAAAATACCCAAAACCGTTATTATGGAAGTAACTATGACATGATGGAGTGAACAAGGGAAGGTAGATATAATCATTCACTTCTTTGAGAATGGTATAGGCTAAATACAGTCATTATACACTTGAAACCATCAGGCAGAGTGTGAAGTGGTATCACAACATTAAAACATAGGCAGTGACAGAGGATGGACCAAATAGTGAGGCATTGGAATTGCAGTAGTAGATTTGATATAGTTACTAAGGATAAAGGATAAAGGAATTATACGACCAATACTTTAATCTGCATTCTATTACTAAACTGTGGTTTTGAAAGCCTACCTTTAAGGATAGAAGATTCAAACAAAGCCATAAAGAGTCTTGTAGAAAGCAACAAATGTAATAATAACATAGTAGACCATTGTAAATCATCATGTGAACGTCATGAGCACCCAAGAATATTTATCTGTCTGAATGAAAACTATGATGGAGCTGAATGCAAGGATTTATTGTTTTAACTATCAAATTGACAGGCATATTAAAGGAACCTATAGTCAGGTCTTTGGTCATTGCAAGTGTATTTTGAACCAATACATTTGGCACTCTTCACACCCATATCAACATACATAAATTTATAAATACTCATACATGCATATTTGATATAAGGCACTAGATTCTGCCAATATATGTTTTTGAAAGCCCACCTTTAAGGAGACCAGATTCAAACAAAGGCATAAAGAGTCTTGTAGAAAGTAACAAGTCTAATAATAACATAGCAGACCGCTACTAATTGTCACGTGAAGGTTATGAGCCCTGAGGAAGATTTATCTATCCGAATGAAAATTATGATGGAGCTGAATGCAAGGATTTATTGTTTTAAGTATCAAATTGATAGGCATATTAAAGGAACCTACAACCAAGTCTTTGGTAATTGTATGTGTATTTTGAACCAATTTATTTGGTGCTCTTGACACCCATGTCAACATACATAAATCTGTATATACTCATACATGCATATTTGATATAAGTCACTAGATTCAAACAAACGCATAAAGAGCCTTGTAGAAAGTAACAAATCTAATAATAACATAGCAAACCACGATAAATTGTCACGTGAACATTATGAGCCCCCAGGTAGATGTATCTATTAGAATGAAAAGTATGATGGAGCTGAATGCAAGGATTTATTATTTTAACTATAAAATTGACAAGCATATTAAAGGAACCTATAGTCAGGTCTTTGGTCATTGTAAGTGTATTTTGAACCAATACATTTCACGCTCTGCACACCCATCTCAACATACATAAAGTTGTATACACCCATACATGTATATTTGATATAAGTCACTAGATTCTGTGAATATTACATGGTCACTAGATTTGGATGAGATTATTTCTCTAGATATCTAGGATGCTGCAAGACTATGAAAAAATTAGGAAGTGGATGTATGTATGTGATGTATGAAATGATGAATTCTTCTATTCACCTAGAGTTTAATGGGAATCCCAACAAGGAAACAGACATACATTTCGTTACGTGGTCTGAAGAGGTGCTTGATTCTGCAATTGCAGTGGATATTTGTATTTAAGTGTTCATATTGCGGTTTTTTCTCTGTTTCACTGCAAGTACTACAGCCATGGGAATTTGTTTGGATTGCGCATTTGTTTGAATGGAATTGTAATGCTCATTGGAATTTAATGGGTTCATAGGATATTGGGTTTACAGATTGAGGGCTATTTATATACGTTTGTTAGCGATTACATGCACTGCTGGGGTCGAGGAAATGGAATTAGAACTTTCACTTCACAAAAACTGATTTCCTTGTATCAACAATGAGAGTCATAGATAAAATTAGTCTTTGACCTGATCCAAATATCTATCTCGCTTCATATGCCAGGGATGGTTGGCAAGGATTCGAAAGAGCGATGGGCAATAGCAATATTTCAATAGCAACACATAGGGCTACGTCTCCCTTCCCATAAAAGGTTGCTATGGAAGAAAGTTATGGGGAAAACAATGTTTCCCTTTCTTTGCTCTGATTCGAAGGAACGGTTTGAAGAATGAGTTTAGTTGGGCTGAGGTGAATGTATCATCTTGGCAATCTTACAAGTGTATTTTCATAACTATGCCATAAACCATATCATGAAGCTCTCTATAGTAGACGATAAAAGGAGTTAGAAGACACGGGTTAGCAAGAAGAGCAGGAAAATAGAACACATATCATGTGCATTCCAAATTCTATGAGCAAAGGAAGGTATTTAAATAGAAAAAGGAAAACCCATTGCAGTAAGCAACATTATATGTGAAAGGCAGGACGAAGAAAACATAGGAGCACACAATGAAACCCCAATAGCATTTTACAGTGCACAAGAGGCCATTAAAGTTTAAAAATCCCAGACCTATATATGTGAATCTTTGAAATGTGACCTGCAGATGTGAGTGTCGAGTTGATTATTCATGGTTAGATCTGAAAAATTTGCTTCCTTAATTACATTTCCATGTTTGATCTTTTGCAAATTTTAGAGGTTAATTGCATAAAAACCCTAAAATTTTCTTTTTAGTAATTAAGCTTGTGAAATGTTTAATTGTTAATGCTTGTTTCAGATCTATTCTTCCATTGCAAATTGTCAATTCATATTTGTGCTCTAATTCTGAAAATTAAGTGGTTAAGTGTCAAAACCCTAATTTTTAAAACCCTCTTGATTCGGCCTTTGACTGATGATTTCACTGATCAAAACACCTCCAAATCGGCTATAACTTTGGATTCCGCAACAAAATCACAATATCTCTCATCCCTGAAAATTTGGAAAAAAGTTGCGAGGACCGTGTGCACCCCGACGCCATCGTCCCCGACATTTTTTCCAAAATTTCGGGAGCTAGATCTTACTGTGTTTTTCTACTAAAATCCAGAATTTTGGCTAATTTTATCAATTCTAACACTTTTAAAATTAAAGTCAAAGTTGGTCTAGTGATTGCTTGGATAAAGGCTTATAATCATTCAAAAATTGTTGAAATTGAAATTTGTATCAAAATTGTGTTTCTTACTATCTTAAATCTGAAAAGTGTGTTGGCATTCTTTCGAAATTTTAGTGATTTATTCAAATTTTTACAATTTGTGACTTTTGAAATTAAGTGTTTAATTGCGGCAACTTTGATTTCCACTTTCAAATTTGAATTTTGCATGAAATCGAGTCAACTTTTAAATTTTAAAGCCTGCATTGCTTTTTGTATTCCCTCTAAAATCATAAAATTCAAAATTCCAGTTTCCCTCTCTTTTTCAAAATTCAAATTTTGCATTTTTCAACAATCTTGGTAGGGTTCAATTTTGAGATTGCAACTTTAATTTGGCCTATCTACAGATCATAAAATCACTCAATTTTTTCAGATTAGCTTTAAAAGCATCATAACTTTCATCCCTGAAAATTTTGGAAAAAATTGCGAGGACCGTGTGCACCCTGTTCGCCACGGTCCCTGACATTTTTTTCAAAATTTCGGGAGATTGTCCTGATTGTATTTAACAGCTTAAATCTAGGAGATTGGCTGATTTTATTGAAATTTGCTACCTCTAAAATTCAAAATCTTCTCTCTCTCTTTAGTGCATGAGTTTTACAACAATAAGCCCTACTTACATTGTTCCCGTTAGACGAAGCCTTAGAATTAAGTCCTTCCAAGGTTTAATTACTGAGGAGATGGAACCTAATTTGAATGGCCTTTTTAACGAGGACATGGGTAATTCTTCTAATCCTCTTAATGATGAAGAAGCTCTCCATGAGGTTTCTGTAGAACAACTTTCGAAATTGGATAACCAATTTGATGATTTGCGACAATGGATGTCTCAAGAATACCCCGATAGTCAAGCTCTTTCATTAATTGAGGGTCTAAAACGTATGGTTCAAAGTGATAAGAATGGAATTGATATTTTGCGTGGTATTGCACACATTGTGGATTCGAATGTGATGCCTATGAAAAGTTTTGCCGAAACTTTAGGTTATACACAACCTCCTACTCAAGTCAATCATTCTATTCCTTTGACAACTTCTATTGCTAGTATACCTACTTTTACATCAAACATAATGACTACTTCAATACAAGGCATTCCATCTATGATCACCAATCATGGGGGCAATCCTTCTTCTTCAATCAGCCCTCTTCCTTCATTCAATCCAACTTCTTCATTCATTCCTTCAATGAGTGTTCCTATTATATCTCCACAAATAAACATGACGCAAGGGGGCAATTCATTTAACCATTCCATTCCTCCTTGTAGTGTTCCTCCTTTCCAATCATCTCCTATGACTAACTATCATAGTGTCCCACCACCTTACTCTCAATCAATACCTCCATCACAATCTAACACGTCTAATATGAACTCTTTGACTGAAGCGACCGTTAACAATCTTGCACAAACTGTCTCTTCTTTACAACAACAAATTGCCTCTATGAATCAATCTAAGTTTAGTGTGCCCACATTTGATGTTGCGAGCCCACTTTCCCTTGACATTGTTCTAGCTATCCCCCCTAAACATGTTGAAATCCCGCAGTTGGAGCTTTATAATGGTAAGGGTGATCCTCTAACACATGTTAAGACCTTTCAAACAATATCTACTGATTTTGCTTATGACCAAAGGTTGCTTGCAAAATTGTTTACTAGAACATTAAGAGATAAAGCCCTACAATGGTATTGCTCGTTGCCTTCTTATTCTATTACTTCTTTCGAACAACTTGCAAATGCTTTTATTCAACAATTTCAAAACAATATAAGTCCTAAAGTTACTTTGATTGATTTAATGCATTGTAAACAAGGTGTTAAAGAAAAAGTGACTGATTTCATTGGTAGATATAAGCATTTGTATGCTCAAATTTCTTTTCCAGTACCTGACAATGATATTCAAAGAATCTTTATTTCTAATTTACAAAAAGATATTAGAGAAAAACTTTTGTTTTTTGAGTTTACTTCTTTCCAACAGTTGTGTGCATCTCTTCACAATTATCAACTGACTGTGAGTCAAATGGAACAAGAAAATCCTATGGCTCTGAGTGATAAGGGTGATAGTAGTCAACAACCATTTAAGAAGTTTAAACCAAACATAGAGTCCATTAAATTCAATGAAAACATCATCAACAACAATGTGAATGCAGCATCAAGTGTGCCTCCTATTTCTAAGTTTTTCAAGAAAGAAAGAAAGTTTACTCCTTTGAATGAATCATTACATAGTATTATGAATAAGTTATTGGAACAAAATGTGCTCACTCTCCCTCCTATAAGGAAAATAGATCCTACAAAGATTAATTCACCCTATTTTGATAACAAATCTTTTTGTCAATTTCATCGTCAACCTGGGCATGATACTGAAAAATGTTTTGCTTTAAAGGGTAAAATTCAAGATTTGATTGATAATAATACTATCTCTGTTTCAGGTGTGAATGATAAAGGCAACACATCTGTAGCTCCTCCTAACCAAGATCTTCAGATTTTTACTGATCCATTACCTTCTCATACCTCTAATGTGGTTGAGACTAATGATTCCTCTTTCTCACCTGATAGTCTTGTGTCTATGACTCCGAATGTGATTAACTTTGTGGAACAGCAGAAAATCCCTAAAGAACCTTCCATCACATTTGATTCCAATGAAACTATCAGGGCACTTGATGGTCCTCTATATATAGTTGCAAAAGTCAAGAGTACACCTTGCCATGGAGTGCTTATTGATCCTTCTTGTATGGTTAATGTCATTACTGAAGAATTTCTTTTTACTTTGCAATTGAATCAAGTAATCTATGACAAAACAAATGTGGTTGTAAAATTATTTGATGCATTTTCTTCTCCTACAATTGGTTCTATTACACTACCTATTGAGGTCCATAACAAATCCCTTGATGTGGATTTTGCTATTATTCCATCGTCCGAACAATTTCGTGTGAAACTAGGCTATCCTTGGCTATCTTCCATGAAATCTATTGCTTCTCCTATTCACAAGTGTTTGAAATTTCCCCATAATGGTGAAGTTGTTACTATCAATCATAGTCTTTTTAAACCAGCTGAAAGAACTTCTAGCATTCCTATTGATTATTTTTGGCCTAAACAATTCCAATCTCTTCCACCATGGAGTGATCATCTTTTCAAATCTTATCAAAAGTGGAAAAAAGATATGATCCTATCTCTAAGTGAACCTAGAACACCCAAAATTTATATTCCTATCATTCTTGAGAAGGAAGTTCTTCCTTTGAAAGATAAAACTAATGTCTTTCCTCAAGAAGATTCCCAACCCATCCCTATGAATGTGATTATGCCCATATCTAATAAACTTTCTAAAAGTAGACCTATACCTCCTCGTCATGATGGACTTGGTCTCCTTCCTAAACCAAATATTCCTCCTTTATATGGAGCAGTTCCTCCTCCTTCCTCTTATGGAGAGAAGAGACCTTCCTCTTCTCCTATTATTCAACCTAAGAGACCACAACCTAAACACCCAAGTGATAAGGATGAGAACATTCCTCCTCCTCAATCTTCTCAACTTCCTACTAAGACTAGACGAAGTCATTCTGCACGTGAACGCCGATGAAAGCGTCGTCTTAGAGCTCAGGCAGCTACTTCTCAAACTTCACAATCTCCAAAAACACCTTCAGCTAGTATTATTCCATTTTCTCCTCAGCCGAAAATTGAGCCAAAATCTCCTAAACATAAGATGCATGATGGTCTTGATCCTGTGTGAGTTAAAGATCCTATTTTTATAAATCTTGATGATGATATAGATGAAAATATTCTTCATGATGAAAATGTTACTCCTCTTTCTTCTGATAGTGAATATGAATATGTTGATGTTGATAACCATTTATCTAACGAATTTTCTAAAGCACTTATCCTAGCTCCTAGACAAGAACAACGTGGCCTGGAACATGAACATAGCCCTTGTTTGGATCTTGTGATAGCTCCATCTGCTGTGTTGGATGTTCCTCCTCTAGCGTGTTTCCTGCCTTCCCAAAATATTGATCAGCAAGATCGGGGGGTAGATGACGTGCTGGACTAGTTTCATTAGCATAGCAGACTCTCTCCTCCTCTCTTGATCTCTTTTGTTACTTCTTCTATGTGTTATTCTCATTCTTCTATTTGTTGTCCTTAGTTTTGTCTACTTGAGGACGATGCAAAACATTGAGATCTCTTTTGGTCTCTCTCATGTTGACTCAAAAGACACATGTGTTCCCTTCTTCTAGGTGACCTTCCTTGATTGGGGAATGAAAAACAATTATGCATACATACATATGATATACATGAATTATCATACAGCATACTGACCCCGAGGAAAGTGAAGTCACCTCGTGCTTTGTGTTTTGTGTCTATAATCCTTGGGTTTATCTCACACTTGGGGGCTAAATCCTTGTGATAACATGCTCCTTTCCCTTCTCATTTCTTATATGTATCACTACCTTAAAGCAATCACCCCTGATGAGGCGTGTGCGATTGCTTTAATGTAGGGGGGCATACATCCCGTTCATATCTCTTCAAGATACTTGAAAATTTCTTGGCGAATTTAGCTTTGCCTTGAAAATTTTTGGTATCTTTCTTGCATGACTCATAGTGAGGGAACCTTACTACTGACAGTCATGGTTCTCCCTCGTGATCTCCCCCTTTACTTTCTCAATCGAAGTCGTAAGATCCTTAGTCCACTGGGGGCTTGGTGTATCTTGCCTCCTTGACGTGGTGAAAGTTTTTCAATGTTGTTTCCTTGTACTTTGCCGGAAGTATGGGCGTATGATTATACTCCCGCTAAAGTGGGGGCTAAATGTAGCATCCTAAAATTGCAACACTTGCAATTTCGACTACATTTGGGTCTTCACGATGGCGGCGCAATGTTGAACCTAAATGGAGACCCCGAAACCTGCTTACGACACCAAAAACTGCATTTTTCTGCACCTTGGCCTGATCCCTCCTTGCACCCTGCTGCCCCAGGAGGTGGGACCATGGCGCCCAACGCCCTGGTCCTTCAAGACTAGGGCACCCAGTGCCCTGGTCCCCCAGGACCATGGTGCCCAGCGCCCTGGTCCCTGGCCCTATTTTGGGCCCGGTCTCTTGTTGGGCATCGGGTCTTGAAGTTTGCAAATTGGAAAATAGTTTTCCTAGGTCAGCCTAAGGTTGGAAAAATCAGTCTCTCAACCCTAATTGACAAGTATATAAACTACTTTTCCTCTCCTAGAAAGGGAGGGAGGAAGACATATGTGTGCAAAAAGTGGAAGCGATATTCAAACATTCAAACATTCAAGCATTCAAGCATTCCTTCAAGCAATTGAGCATTCTAAGTCTCCATTCAAGGCCAAGTGTTGCATTCAAGACAAGGATTCAAACATTGAAGAGGAGATCACCTACAACATACAAAATACAACATTCATTACACCTTCGCATGTAAAAATACAAACATTCTTACAACAAGGTATCAGTACTTGTTTACATTACAAACATTTACAGTTACAACATTCTCATTTCTTGGTTAATTCCAAAACTGGAGTTTGACCTAAAGGCAAACCCCTAATCCCTAACCCCCCAATCATCCTCTCTTTTCTGTGTGTAGGTTGCAGGTACACGGCTGTAATTGAAGATCTGGAATCCTTGTGCAGAGACGAACAAATCCCCCTTCGTTCCGCGGATTTTTCGGAGGACCATGTGCACTCCGGGTGCCATCGTCCCGTCAACTTTCGCTCAAATTTGTAGAACAGCATCGTCTCGACATTTTACTGCTAATTTCAGGTCCGTAGCTTCATCCTGTGTCCCTATCTTTGCTTATAAGCGAACCATTCTTGCTTCTACATGCATTCCTAGTCCAATCATTCTATCTATATTCTTTACAAAAGAGGGTATCCTTGCTATCACAACCCTTGAAACTCATTTAAAATCCAGTCTTGTATTGCGTGGGATTGGATCTTGTGGGTTTCAACCCCTCTTTTGAATGTAAAGTCTCTCTTAAGTGAAAACCATCAACCCTAGTGATCTCCCTTCTCTCTTCTCGGAGTGGGGGGGGGGGAAGAACAACTAGGGTTCAATTTTTCTGCTTTATAGGCGGAATGTCTACCGAGTGAAGTTTAGTATTTACTGAGTTCCAACCAAGCTATAACAGAATGCATTAAATGATTAAAAGTGTTATTTAATGAAGGAAGGTGATAAGCTAGAACTAATTAAATGATTGGTATGTCATGCATGAAGTTTGTTAAAGAATCTATGGCAAAGAAAAATCCACAGAAAGATCTACAACTTAGATTGAACCGCAATACCTTAGCACAAGTTCCAAGAAATATATGCAAGTTCCAAGGTGAGGTAAAATGTTTTCAGATCGAAGGATACATTGAACCTAGTCAAGTTTGAAGATCTGATGGCTATGATTGATCATGGGATATGTGATCAAGGAGATTAAGCGGTTAGCAATTGTTTATAAATATGGAGCTATTGATAAACAATGTATGCGGGCAAGTGTAAGCACAGGGATGCTACATAGTGATTACCAAGCACAAAAGCTTGAAGACCTATTTGAATAACAGAGTAGAAAGCCCAGTTGAGGGACAAGATAAGTCCTATGACTAGATTGTATTGAGCAAATAAGAATCTACTTTAGCATTTTAGATGTGAAGTTCTAGATAGATTTTTATTACTGTTACTTTGTAAAGTGACAGAAAATCTCTTAACCAAGTGGATTTAACAGTCTTATTTGTAAAACCCTCTAGCAAGGTGACATTCTGATTGAGTGTTTGAAATCCTTTAACAAGGTCACTTCTAACAAGGTGAAGATCCTAACAGATCTGAGGGAAATCCCTTAACCGGGTCACATCTAGCAATGTGTTTGTAATCTTTAATAGGATTTGCTTTTAACCAAGCATACTCTAGAAGAGTATATTTCTTAGTGGGTCCGAAATCCCACAATGGTTTTTCCCTATTTGGGTTTCCATATTAAATCTGGTGTTATGAGTGTTATGATGTTTATATGCTTATGAGTGTGCATGTTTAGCATTTTTGGTTATATTGCTGAAGTATATGTTACCGAGGTTGAATCTGTTGTTTTTATAGAAGATTAAGTTTGTATGATTCACCCCCCCCTTTCATCTTGTTAGCTTGGCATCTGTACTTACATTAAGTATCAGAACTATCATATTCAACTCATGATATTTTAATGAGAGGATATCTTTAGAAGATATGGCAAGAATAATATGCTACACTTCCTTTGGAAGCTTTCTTTATTCATCTATTTGACCAATAAATTCAGGGGGGGAAAATGAGTATATCTTTGAATGCCTTGGTTGAGAAGCAAAGGATTTGGGACAGAGAAATATTCATCGAATGTCAAAAATATATATATTTGCAGTGAGTCATGGTATTCCTAGATTGCATAGAACAAAGAATACACACATGTTGGTGAATAATTTCAGCATAGAATCAAATTTTCTATTAATGGAGATTTGACAAGCCAAGGAATTTCAAATCACAATCTTCCTTAAACACAAAATTATAATAAACCAGTCACCATAATGACTTCTAATTCTGCTAGGACCACTACTAATAGACATGCTATAGAAAGCAGTCATGTTCGCAATTTTGAACAGGACAAAGAAGAGGGCCAAGATGATCAACATGTCAGTGCAACGGAAAGTGTTGTAGAGCTTTGTGATGTTGAGAGTAATATAGCTGGAGGATAGAAAAATGATCACTCGAAAGGTGGCTTGCCTTGGATGTGAAATAGACTAAGAAGAAAAAGATTTCCCCTTTAAAACAAGCAACGCTATTTGGAACAACAATGCAAGTAGAAGTGTAGCAATGAAAATTGCAAGCACAACATTTAACAGGGATAGTAGACTCACAACTTGAACCGGGATTTGATAAGAAATTTACAATCATCCGTCTTGACAAATCTAATAGATGCAATGGACCACTTTCAATATGTTTCACAAGTCTATTTTTCCTGATTTGCTTGAGAACGAATATATCCAGTCACACAAAGGTTTGGATAAGCAATCTTGTACTAATAAAGAGTCTTTCCATTCCAATTGTAGGATCATTTTTAGAATACAGAAAGGAATCTCATTTTCCAACTTCAAAATGTCCAGTATAATCTCTCGTCTTTTGATTTTAGGTTTCTTAGGCCGGAAATAAGGTTGGAATTGGGTAAGTCCATTCAACTCAAGAATAAAGCATGCATCCATGACCATCCTTCATGCAAGCATATCTTCATCCCATTCAACGGCTGAATCGTCATAGAAAACTCTGATTTTTGTATCTATCTCTTTGACTTTTGCGACTAAACTATCTATGGACATGTGAGGGATCCTTTCCATGGTTTTGTTTACTACTTGGAGGTTATATTTGTCCATTGTAGTCAGCTTCTAGTGTTTCTTGTCATGATAAGGTCCAAGAAATACAACCAGATGATCATATGCTCCTCGTTTTAATATATGGACACACAAGGAAACAGTTTTAGCTCTTTGTACTGTGAGTTTGATGATTATATGCATCTTTAACTTGATCAATCCATATTTCAAGTTCAATGTTGCACATTAATAGGGGTTTCCCCTCTTCATCTCGGACTATACAGTTTATTTTATCTTTACCAGAATTAATTTTACCCTCACCACTTAGATGCACATCTATTTAGCACTCTTTGTATCATTATCGGAGGTCATATGATAGTTCATAGATATCAAATGATGGGAGCAACTTCACTTATCCAAGAAAACATGTAATTGAACAAATAATCAGATATTTAACTATAAAAAAGAATGAAGAACAGTTTATCTAGACAAATTAAAAAGAAGTAACATATGTTTTATGAATTAAAAAGTGAATGTTAGAGAAACTGTGTATAATTTAAATTTAAAATTAGAAAAATGTAAATTATCCATATAATTGAAACTTATGCATATAAAAATTTAAAATAAGTGACCAGAAATATAATTAGTCATTTAATTACCAACTATAAATTATTCATTGAATTGAAATCTATACATATGCATTATCTTTACTCCAAGAAAGTCATCCTTTGGAGGATATCCACTACAAATACTTTCGTTAATTACAAGTAAAGAGTAAAGATGAGAAGTCCATTGGAATTCTACAATCCACAATATTTGCTTCTATTTTTGATGGAAGACCACAAGGGAGCTATCAAAATATTTTTGAATTTGATTACTTAAACTTTTTCCTTTACAATCACTTACAATTACTGTTTTCCTTTCTTAGTTATCCAGCATCAAGGTAAGTTATTGAAGACCATTAGAATATAAGGCCTTCGAGTTTTCCCTACTCATTCTTGTTCCAATACTAGTATATCCTCATTTATTTGGCCAATCTAATGCCAATGCAAAATTCGATGAGAACCATCTCAATATGGACCTACCACTAATGCCAATGCCAAAGTCAATGAGAACCATCTCCATATGGACCTACCACTCAACCAAAAGTTAGAAAACTAAGCATATGTAGTTTCACAATTCTACAATAAACCTTTCACTCCAACAACTCTATTTATTGAAATACACTACTTTGTCCATAAACAAATTACACAAAATAGACAACAGAAGTAGATAAGAGTTTTGAGTGTTTAAAATAGAAAGTTGCCAAGTACCCAGCCCTAGTATTGCTTGATTTCAGTAAGGTCTTCACCATTGAATGTGATGCCATTGGATTGCCTATAGGAATAGTATTGAGCCAAGAGGGAAGATTGGTAGCCTTTTTTAGTGAAAAACTAAATGAATAAAAGAGGAAATATTCCTCATATGATTTAGAGTTGTATGCTATGATACAAGCTTTGAAAAAGTGGAGGCATTACTTGCTTCCTAAGGAGTTTATTGTGTATACTGACAATCATGCTCTTAGTTTTTTGAATGGATAGGAGAAGCTCAGTCATAGGCATATGAAATGGGTTGAAAGTCTTCAAGCATACACCTTTATCATCAAGCACAAGAAAGTGGTAGCCAATAAGGTTGCAGATGCTCTAAGTAGGAGGTTGTTAATAGTGCAAGAAGTGTAGTTGCAGAGTATGGGTGTTGAAGCACTTAAAGGATTGTACGAAGAGGACCAAGATTTCAAGGAAATATATAAGGTATGTTGTGAGTTTGCAAATACTTTTCATGGAGATTTTTCTGACTACACCTTGCAGGATGGTCTTTTGTTCAAGGGGGTGTTAGTTATGTATCACTAGGTGTTCAATGAGGGATAATGTAGAAAAGGAGAAACATAGTGGTGGTTTAGGAAGTCACTTTGGGCTAAATAAGGCTTTGGAACTAGTTAGGAGAGTTTACTTTTGGTTGAAAATGCAGACTGATATCAAAAAGTTTGTGGAGAGTTGTACTGTATGTCAGCGAGAAATGGGGGTCTCAACCAATGTTGGACTATATCAACCTTTTCCTATAACAAGTAGACCATGGGAAATTTTGAGTATGGACTTTGTGATGGGATTACCCAAGACAAAGACAAGTCATTATAGTGTGTTTGTTGTGGTAGATAGGTTCAGTAAGATGGCTCACTTTATTCCTTGTAAAACCACAAATGATGCTAGCTATATTGCAGGATTGTTTTTTAGAGAGATTGTTAGAATCCATGGGTTTCCTTTGAGTATTGTATCTGACCGAGACATCAAGTTTGTAGGGAATTTTTGGAGAATCTTGTGGAAAAGGTTGGGTGGAAATTTGACTTTTAGCTCATCCTATAACCCTCAAACTAATGGCTAAACTGAAGTTGTGAATAGGTCATGGGAAATATTATTAGGTGTTTGACAAAGGAGCATAGAAGTAGTTAGGATGTGGTGATACCTCAGGCAGAGTATGCCTATAATGATTCAACAAATAGGAGTACAGTTCTGAGCCCTTTTGAGATTGTGTATGGTAGTCATCCAAGAGGAGTCTTTGAATTGAGAGATGTCCAGGGGTTGGACAAAAGGAGTGGACATACTGATTAATTTGCAGAGGCTATGAAAGAGGTGCATCAAGAAGCCAGAGATACCCTACAACAGAACAGTCAAAAGGTTAAAGCAAGAGTGGATCAGAGAAGGAGAGATGTGCAGTATCAAGTGGGTGACATGGTCATGGTTCATCTCAGCAAGGATAGGTTGCCCAAGGGAATGCATATAAAATTGATGATGAGAAGGATTGTACCTTGTAAACTTTTGGCTAAATATGGTCCTAATACTTACAAAATTGAACTCCTTGATGATATTGCTATTTCACCTATATTTAGTGTTTTCGATCTAACATTGTATAGGAGTCCTACTATAGGAGAATGTGCAGGTGAATCTTTTTAGGAAAGTACAGAATGGATAAAACACTTACCACCTAAGGAATCGCCTAAAATGGAGTGTATTTTGGATAGAAGGGAAGCTAAGAAAACAAGTCACAAGACTTATTTTGAACACTTAGTTAAATGGTAGGGCCTTCCTAACTCAGAAGCTACCTGGATGCTGGAGGAAGATATCAAAAAGAAGGGTGGTGATTTCAAGCAGTTAGTCTCTAAGAAGACTTGAGACAAATTTCACCCGAGGAGTATGGTGTAGGAGAACCTACCTATGAAGGCATGAGCCAAGAACAAGATAATTTTATGTTAGTTATAATAAATGTAATAAGACCCTATGAGTCCTTTTTGTAATTCAATGCTCTAGGAATGTGACAAGTTTGTCCATGTTTGGGTCAAATTGTCATCTAGGGTCTGGTAGAGCAAATTGAGTCAATAAGGGTCACAATAGTATAAATCGAGGGATCAAGTGACGACAAGTCTATTTGAGTTATTTTTATGTTTTTTAATAAAATGTAATCATTTTGGTGGACTATGACAATCTATAGTCTAAGTTGGCCGAATTATGCAAAAGTTGTCATATTGTTAATTTGTTGTCTTGACAATTTTGTACTTTTTGTAAGGTGATTATCCAATGGTCAGTTCAGTTTGAAAAATAGTTGGAGGAGGTTGTGTTTATTTGGGAAACATTTTTAAAGGCCCAAAACACCAAAGAATGTATGTTGGTTGAGTTGGTTGATTTGGAAAGAAATTGGAATCATCAAGAACTGTTGGAAACTCGGAAAAACAACATATTTTTTATTGATTGCATACTGAAGGTGGATTGATTAGAATGGTCATGGCATAGATCATGTGACTATTTTTTTTTAACTTTGTTTTTCTTTTAGTGTAAAGTCTTGAAGTGGTCTCTGCCCCATTCTACAAGCAAATCTCTACCGGGTAGCCTAAACCCTTAAACCTTAGGGTTTGACTGATAAATCTGCCATTATAGGAGATAGTAGGCCACTATATCATATGTCAGTACCAAAATCCATTAATAGGATACAGCAGGGCAAAGAGGATGGAGAACTAACCCTAGGTCTGGCATCTCTATGTGACAGACTGGTTTGATGAGTGCAATGCATGATAATTGAGTGGGAGAGCACTGTAAAAGGGTTTTAGTGTGGTAGAAGAGTACTTTGGAGGTTTACATAACATTTCATGGTCAGTGATGGTCATCCATTAGGAGAACAAAACCAGTTTGTGGATTGCATTTAGTCAAATAGGTTTAATAGCCCTATTAGGTTTGTTAGTGTAGTACCAGTTTGGATATCTACAAGTTGATCCGATACTGAAAAATGAGATATGGTTGAGAAATCCCAAAAGGGTATCCGAAAATATAATTTGTTTTCCTAGAACCTCAGGGTGTCAAAATTTATCACTTGATTCCTTCAAAAGGAGGCCTAATAGCAACCGGTTCAGTTTGTGGGTGAGTGAGTCAAAATTGATGTTCCAGTGGACCTAAATGATGAAATCATGTTTCATTAGTGTTAAGATGATGTGATGACACCCCTCCAAGGTTCATTTTATTATATTGGTCAAGTGGGCCATTCAAACCCTTAAGCCTAATAGTAGCCCACTCATTGTATGGAAAGGTGAGTGTAGTCACACAAGAACTTGAGAAGTGTTAGTTGTCTATAAGTGGACATAGTGGAACCTTTAGGTTTTCCAAGGTGTTTTTTGGTGTCATTGAGCCATTACTTGAATTGCCGTTGTGTACGGATCTTTGGAATTAGGGATTACCAGTTGAGTTTATGAGCCTTAGAGGTTGGTTGGCTCAAGGTTAACCTCCTTCCGGTCAGTTGCCTCCTCATCAGTAAACCTAGAAATCCAAAACTTAGCCTTCCTCTTGATGACCATATATCTCTTCTTGAGGATAATATTATTCCTCCACCTAAGGAAAGAAATAGTCTTCTTCCCAAGGAGAAATGTAGTACTTCTCGCCCTAGGGATAAGAGTATCCTTCCTCCTAAGGAAAGTGATATTATTTTTCCTAATGAAGTATCTATTCCTTCTCCTATGATTGAGTCCACTCTTTCTCCCAAAGGTAGAAAAACTCTTCCTCCTAAGCATCAATCTATTCCTCCTAAGGGTAGACCTATCCCTCCTCGTCATGATAGGCCTAGTCTCCTTCCTACACCTCCTATTTCTCCTTTATATGGTGTGGTTCCTCCTATTCATCTTATAGAGAGAAGAGACCAACCTCTCATATTGTCCAACCTAAAAGACCTCAGCCCATTCATCCTTCCCTAAAAGAAGAGATGAAGCCTATCTACTAAACCTAAACCTTCAGCCAAAACCAAACAAAACTGTTGTGTGAGAGAACACCGATGGAGATGCCGTGCTAGAGCTCATGAAGTTACTTTCTAAACCATTTATTCTCCTAAAATACTAACTGTTGACATGATTCCATTTTCTCCTAACAAGATGTTCAAACTAATTCTCTAAGATGAAAAATACTTAAGACAAATGATGGTTAAAGTTCTATTCCTATTAGAGCTCCTATTCTTATTAATCTTGATGAAGAAATAGGTGAAATGTTGTTAATAATGAAATTTTGAGCCTAATACTTTTGAAAATGAATATGAATATGTTGATGTTGACAATGATTTATCTGCAAAATTTTCAAAAGCATTAATCCTAGCTCCTAGTAACAAACAAAGTGACTCATCATTAGAGAATAGTCCTTATTTGGAAATGGTGATAGCTCCATCTACTGTGCTCTATGTGTCTCCTCTTGCATGTTTTCCACCTTCCCAAAACAATGACCAACAAGATCAGGGGGAGGATGATGTGATTGATTAGCTTCATTAGCACCATGGATTCTCTTTCTCTCTCCACTCTTTCTTGTTTGTGATCCTTCTCCTATTTGTTTCCCTATTATTCTATTTGTTGTCCCTAGTGTTTTCTACTTGAGGATGATGCAAACCGTTGAGATCTATTTTGGTCTCTTCCATGTTGACTCAAAAGATACATGTGTTCTCTTCTTCCATGGTTGTTTCCTTTCTTTGGAGGATGAGAAGAATTCTATGTACACACACACACACACATACATGATATACATGACTTATCACACAAAATTATATTGACTCGAAAGTTAGGTGAAACCACCATATTCTTTGTGTTTTGTGATCATTATCCTTTGATTTATCCTCTCTTGGGGGCTAAATTATTGTGATAACATGCTTGTCTTTTTGGGTGTATCCTAGCTTAAACCAATTGCTCTTAGCAAGGCGTATGCATTCACTTTAAAAATGGGGGCATACACTCTGCTCATGATTCTCTCTCTTGATACTTAAAGTTACTTAGCAAACTTTGCCTTTGCTTTGTAATTTTTGGTATTTTTTCTTTTCATGACTCATAGTAAGAGAACCTTACTAGTTGTAGTCATGGTTCTCTCTTTCTCTCTCATGATCTTCCCTTTTACCTTATCATTAAAGTCTTAAGATCTTAAAGTTCGCTAGGGGCTTGGTGTATCTTGCCTCTTTGACATTGCAAAATTCTTTCAATCTGAACTCCTTGTACTTTACCACAAGTATTTGTGTAAGCTCATACTCCCGCTAAAGTGGGGGCTAAATTTACCGTCCTAAAATTGTACCCCTTGCAATTTTTGATCACATTTGGATCTTTGCCTTAGTGATCATGCCCCTTGGCCTAATCATAGACCTTATTATTCTCATACATGTCAAAAATAACATCTAGCTCAAGAGGCACCCCACATGCCACCTTGATCCTACCCCCAAATAGGGCTGGACCAGGGTGTGGTGCCATGGTCCTTCCTAATGGGAAAATAGGTGCGCAACTATTCTTCTGGAGTTAAAATTTATTTCCAAAGATGGGAAAACTCTTTTTCATGATCAAAAATTTCGAAGGACCAAGAGGGTGGGTGCCACGATCCAAACACACGATCCCTACTACTTTTGGCAGTTTTCACATAGCAACTCCAAATCATCTTGTACTTCTCAAATTAAAGTGCATGACAAAATCCCAAACTTACAACTCGTTGTTTTCTCAGATTTATTTTCATTTCCAACACTTAGTCATTATTCAACTTGTCAACTTAAAAAAGAGGGTCAAACACATTCGATTTCAATCAATCTACTTAGTATTCAGTCCTAATCTGATTAGTGACTAAATCTAGTGGATTTATCCCCTCTTTTGAATGTAAAGGCATGTCCCCACCTAAGAAAAAATAGGTGATTTGGTGATTTCTCCTTCTATATTGCAAATTGCCAAGTCACCTAATTTTTCCCTTTACAACTTCATTCTTTCACATGTTAGAAATATTCAAATTTTGGAAATAATCATGAACTATGATTCCTCTTAGCATCTTCCATACCACAAGTGTTAATATAGAGGTGCAAGCATCAAGGCCTAAAAAACAAAATCATTGTCACTCAAACAATACTTTGACTTCAACATATCAATGATTCAATTGTCTTTAACAGTAACAACATATCCAACGTACTATCAAAGACAATACCAACTTTTCACAAAAATAAGAACATTTCCAACATTGCCATATTATAAATGTTTTCATCACTAGTGAATTTGAATACTCCAATCTAAATGAGAACTCCAAAATTACTTATTGATCATGCTCAAATAGGATATAATTTTTTATTCCCTCCTACCTACTTACCTAGGGTTTGAATTCCTTGTTAGAAAATTAGCTAACTAGTCTCTGGGTTAGTCTTTCCCCTCCACTAAATTTTTTATTTATAATTATGATAGTTAATTATGTTTTAGTGTGTATATTTTGTTTCTAGGTTGGGTTTACTATAAATTTAAATGTTTCAAACAGTGGTGTTTTTAAAGTTTGATTTTTTGTCTTGCTTTTTTAGTTTAAATGTCAAGTGCATTTTTTACTTAGTACTATTTTGTTCAAATATCAAATTTTAGGTTGTTGAGTGTGTAGGGTTTTCATACAATATTATTAGGAAAAGTATATATAAAAATGATTTTGGTGATTTTCAAACTCATTAAAATCAAGTCTAATTCTTTTACACTTTCTAATTTCATCAGAGTGCTCACATTCAAAATTTAGACTTCAATGTAGAACTAGAACCTTGAGTTTCAATTCATTGTTCCTCTCTTCCATTCATTTCCCCATTTTAAAGCCTTTTTCCTATTTAATTTCAAGTGTCAAGACTTGGTTAGAACTTAGAAATTTATAATTATATGTTTGAGTTTCTTTTGATTCTCCAAGACCTACTTCACAATAAGCCTAGCCTTTTTGTCAAACCTCAAGTCCTGATAATAATTTGGAACATTAAAATTTGAGATTTCATCTCATCTTGAAACTCGTACAAACTAATAATATACACTCCCTTATTCTCCAAATCAACATTTCATATGTTAATAAATTCTTTGTATTTTTTAAAGCTTTCCCAAAACTCTGATATATTATTTACAAATATTTTTTAAACTATAACATAATCTTCTCCATTCATCAAAATACCTTAAAAAATATCTTAAATAGTATTCCCTTTAATAAATAATTGTTTTTATTCATTTTTCAACATTTTTCTTGGCTGCATAACCTTCCAAAATCCTTGACATAGTCTTGTATTTGTATTAAAAGTTTGAATAAGTATCAAAACCTCTCTAATTCCCTAATTTTTTTAAAAATAATTCTTTTTTGTTTCAAAACATAGATCAAACAACCAAAAGACTCTTACATTTTTACTAAAAATTTTAGCTAGTTCCAAAAACCTTGTTAAAGTCTAACATGCGTGTTGTCCAATTTTTTTTTCCTCCTCTCATATTCCCTTCTGACCTTTGACCCAACCCAATCTAATTGAACATCAGATATCTTCCTAAAGTTTCAAATGTAGGTTCCAAGTCAATATTCCCTTATATCACCTATCACTTTCAATGTTATGAGATCCAAACTTAGGAGTGGATTCATTTCTAAATCAAATTTTTTTTGTTTAACGTCACTTAAGGTTAAATTTACAATTGTAAAAGTGATTAATTAATTCTTAAAATATTTAAACATTTTTTTTTATGATCTTAAAAGTTTAATTATGATTTTTAAGTTAGTTATTCAAATTTGAACATAATTTTAAAGTTCACATAAATGTTAAAAACACCTCCAAAAAGTTAGAATTTAATTTTTTTAATTATATAATTATTATATTGATCATGAGATTTTATTTTCCAACAATAATAAGTAGGTTGGCAAGGCTGATAAGACTAACAAACTCACTATGATCGTGGAGGACTATAATAGTTTTGAAGAATACAAGTTCACACTAAAATGAATGAATGGTCTAAATTATTGAGAGTATTTAAAGAATACCAATAAAATAAATAAAAATTTGATGATTTGATTTTTTTCTAAATATGGTATTTCAAATGTACATGGGTCCTACATCTAAAAATGGATCCCATATTTTGCAAGATAAAATAAAGCATCCAATGTGTCTAGATGTTTGCATGAATTCAATATATTGCTTTTATATGGACCAGTTTAAGAGTAGAAACATAAACTATTAGCTCTTGCACCAAAAAGGAGATGCAATTGTTTAGCCAATAGCAATATATACAATATATGTTAGAATGTGTTATTTAAAAAAATGTGTTATTTTCAAAATAAGTAACACACAATATGTTTTCAAAACAAAATATATTATAGTTATAATAAAATTTGCATATGCTGATTCTAAATATTTATGATATTCATTAAATTATATTAGTAATAATTAATTTAAAATTTTAATATAGTTAAATTTATAGAGGTATAGATGAACCATTAATGAATTTAATGAAATTGCATAATTTTATTTAATATAATTAAAATACGAATTCCATAATTAAAGTATAATGTGGTTGTTGTATCAAATTGTCATTCTGAACTAAATATGAGAATTCAATTTTGGGAATCTTGTGAGATAACTTTCTTTAATAATGGAGACCTTCTCTACACTACCAACATACCACTAATTTGGACATAGCAGTATATCTTTCAATGTGCTAATTATTAAAAAGAAATTATGAGCAAAAGTTGGGTACAAATCACCACCATTGATACTATTATATTTGTAATTGCTTCCTCTTTATCATTATAAATAATTTGGATGTCTTATTATTGGTGTTAAACATATCATGTTTACAGTTGAAATTATGTTTTTATATGGATGATGACATTTATGGACTATTATGATGATGAATCCTTATTTGATGATCTAAATATACTTATGTTATATGTGAGATTCATATTTGTTATGGTGGTTTGATGATATTTCGTTATGTGCTAACTTCAGTTTATGGTTATAATTGATATGATGATTATGATAGTGCTTGATTGTCATGAGTGTCTTCTACTATGGTTGTATTTGGGATGATGTCATACCACTCATTCATGAGGATTGGCCCATGCTCATTAGCCCATTGTTCTAATATTTTGATCATCGGTTCTAATAAAAGTTTTCCAAGACATCATTGAGGTAAGTTCTTATATTTCTTATATATTTTTACATTTACATTTAATTAGTCAATATGTATCTTATATGTAAATTATATATTTATTCTCTTCATATATATATATATAATTATGAAGCTTCAAGAAAACACCAATTTACTACATTGAAGCAAAACGACATAAAGTAGATCATTCAAAGCATATCAAAATCAAAAAAGAGTATTATGATCAAGATGACTTTTCATACACTTTTATTAAAGTCTTACTTCAGAATTCTTCTTTGATTTTTTACTTCTATATAATTTCAGAAAAACAAAAATTATAAATTAATATAATTAATTAAATAAGTATATAAAAATTAAAATAAAATAGATAAAGCCATTAATATATTTATTTAAAAAAATTATGTAATTGAAATTAGAGATATCATTAAGAGTTTATTTAAATAAAATATGATCTTTGAAACGATATATCAAAATATTTTAGATTATTTTTTATATTAATTTATTTAAAATTATTCAAAATTTGTTTGTACATTGTTATTTCTTTATTTATTTTATTTTAGTTGATAATTATATTTTATTCCCTTTGCTCAACCTCTAAATCATAAGAAGATACAATAGAAAGAAAAAATCTAATGGATGTCATTTTGGCAATAGAAGAAAATATATCACCATAATCAACCCCCTCAACCTAAGAGTATCTTTTTGCAACCAACCTCGCTTTATACTTTTCAATGGAATATAATATGTTGATTTTTCAATCGAAGGAATATCTACAGGACCAAACACATTAGAATGAATAAGATCCGAAACACCACAAGTTTTATGAGATCTCAAGTAAAAATAAATGTAGTTTTGTTTTCTATAAATACAATGCTCATAGAAATCAAAGTCAAGATTACAATCATTCAAACCTTCAACAAGGTTTTTATTTTTCAAGGTTCTTAGACCCTTTTCTCCAATGTGTCCAAGCCTCTAGTGCTAGGACATAGTCTTCTCCAGAGGCAAATTTTCTTTAGAAGAAAGAGCACCCTTAGGTACCCAAAAGCCATTTCCATCTGTTGAAGGTGAAACCCTCAAATTTTGCACATATTTAATTTTTATAGAAGTGTTATTACACTCAATAGTGTATGTGTCTAGCTTACACAAAGTGTCAAACTTGACACCTCTAGAAATTACCATAGCAGCCTTAATCATCTTACATCCTACTTCAGAAAAGACTACCTGCACACCCACATCTATCAGTTTGCTCACCGATTAATTATTTTTTTTAAACTAGGGATATGAAACACACCATTAATCAATTTTATTCTACCATCAGAAAAATTGATTCTAACTTTACCTTGACGAACAATGTTTGGATGTGAATCATCATCTAAGTACACCTTACCTCCATTAAGTTCTTCATATTTAGAAAACAATTCTCTATTGGCAGTCATATGAAAAGATGCACATGATTCAATTAACTCAGGATCATTACCTACATGAGTCGCCAAAGTTACAATAAATGCATCACCATCTTTCTACTCAGAACCAGAATCATAATCAATCTTGTTCTTTTTCTTCTTCTTTTCTTCTTTGCAATCCTTACAAATGTGAGATGGTTTACTAAAATTCCAACAAATGACTTTGGACTTTCCAGGAGATTTTGATCTAACTCTTAATTTGGACTTATCACACTTCTCATTCTTCTTGCCTTTCTCCTTAGATCTTCCATGAACAATTAGGGCTTCCTTCGAACTATGGTATACCTTCCTTCACATGTCTTCACCAAGTAGGACACCCACCACATCTTCAGACTTCAAAAAAATAGAAGTACTATTGATAGCCATAACAAGAGAATCCAACGGATTAGGCAAAGAACAAAGCAAAATCTAGCATTTCTCCTCTTCATTCATCTTAACACCGATAGATACTAATTGTGCCACCAACATATTGAATGCTTACAGGTGGTCTGCCACTCGTCCACCCTCTTCCATCAGCAAAATCCGATTTAATAAATATTTGGCTTGATACATTTCACCAAGCTTAGTCCATGGCTTCTTTGTAGTGTTTTCCTCGTGCACATTGTTCAAAGTAGAGTCTACCAGGCACAATTTGATTAGACCCTTGGCTTTTTGGTCCATAACATCATACTGAGCCACCACGATAGGATCTAGGGGCCTTTGGATATTCGCATCAAGAACATCTCATAGGTCTTGATCTATTAGTAGATCTTCAATCTTCAGCTTCCACATCTCAAAATTTGTTCTATTAAATTTATCCACCTCTATTTTCCCTCACGAACTTGCCATCTGAAAATTCCTACAACAAGATAAAAAATTGTCTTTTGCAAAAGCTCCCACTCAAATATGGATTAGTTTAAACAACCCAGCAACCCACAACTGAAACAAAAGGTGATCAAGATCTGATACCACTTGTAAGGAAGTTAAGTAGTGGAACAACTTCCTACACTAACCTTGAGAGGATGGTAATGCAAAAAAATTTATAGATCATCACAACAGTTACAAAAAACAAAAATAGATCTAATAACATTCAAACCATAGCACAATGATTTATGTGGGGAAAACCCTTTTGGGAGAAAAACCCCACACTCCAAAAGTTGCCCAATATATTATTTCACAATCAAAATAGATTACAATATATTTGCAGAGACAACTCTTCGTAGGAGTATCACTAATCGTAGATTCAAAGGTAACTCAATAGCCATAAGACTCTTGCATACAACCTCTATCTCACGCACCTCATATATAGGAGATATAATACAAGAAACCATGAAACAATATTATAAAACCATGGGCTAAAATCACCCAATAAGGTGTAGCTGACCTTATCTCCCTTCTAGATGCCCTATGATGTGTGCCTCCCTTTTTACAGCTCATTTATATGTCCAATGTATTTGATATTTCCTATTTCAGGAGTGCAAACTTCTGGAGACCATAACTTGATAACTGTGTGTCCTATTGACGAACTGTTTGAGCGCCAGAAAGCTTGTGAAGTGCTCTCTTGCCTTGTAAATCGCTAAACTATTGACACCCACCTTTTAGGGCGTTTTGGGTCCTCTAAAGTCCTCAAAATCAAATTTAAACCTTTAATTAGACCTCTCCAAAATTGAAAATTTAATATCTTCAAAACTAGTTGTGATCTTGCAATGTAACTTTACTGGAATGGTTATCTAGCCAACCATAAGCTTCAAGGAGAATTTCACACCATTTTGTTCTCAAATGAAAAAATTACTATAAATAGTAACCTCATGTAAATAAAAGTTTGAGACACCATTTTCCCAACACATAATACATGCAACCGTTCAATTACTATGTATGATGTATAATAAAAACTCTCTTATTTACAGTTTATTAACATGTTGAAGGCAAAAAATGTTCAATTTCTCCCCTACAAAATCACTTGTACAACATGCCACCAGTCATTGCCATTTGACATTATTTTTGACCTAGACTTTGTCTATTGCACACACTACAATAAATGCATACAACCCTCCTATCATCAAAATATAATATGCACAGTGCATAGACAAGAAGGCAATATAGATTGCACTCTACAAGGGGATATTCTTTAAAGAAATTTCCCATAAATCATAAAAATATCATTTGAAAAATGTCAACAATACATTTCACCAATGGTATTTATATTGTGCGCACTGCAAGGTTTGGAAAAATCGCATTAACTGTGAACAACACCATTGTTCACATTGTTAAATAGTAAACCATCTATGGTACAAAACCTCCAATGCAAGAACTTATTGCTATATAGTTTTCTATACCCAGTATCATGAGATATTTTACATGAATGATACCTCAATGTTCAATGACCTAATGCACTATTTTTAGAAGTTTAATATGAATATCAATTCTGATTTCATGTATTTTTGTCATATTGATGTTATGATTGGGTTTTCTTTAAAGGCACCTAGATTTGCATACATTTATACTGATACTCACAATGTCTGAATTCAAATAGAGACTTTTGCTCACCAAATTTTTAATGTAATTTGCACCAATGATCTACACATCCAAGATGAAGTCCTTTTTTATGAACCTTGGTTGTGTTATGGTAGGTGGCCTTCTTAGTGCTAGGCCAAGGTCCATGATCTGACTGCTTCCTAAATTTGGGCAAATATAGGCTTTGTTTTCAATTATTAATGAGAGTGTAGTTACAATTGTAATATTATTGTGGTACTTCTACTTACAGATGCCCTTTTAACCATCTCCCTTAGGATAACATGCATGGGTTCATTGCATCACATGAATAGTCTCATCTTGTGCTAGGATTATGGCAGCTATTCTTGGCGAGAAGGAAATTGATCACCTAGTTAGATTTGCCACTTTTCCTCTTCCTTTCCCCAATTGTTGGAATGTTATTTTACCAATTCATATTAACTTTTTTTGGAATTTAAGCACTTATTCTTTCTTTGGCTTTGATTTTTTTCATTATTGAGAAAGTTCTTTACAGTAAGAACTTCACAATTTATTACATATTATGGGAAAATTCTTTATATTTTATCTATATTTCACCCTTTAGATAACAAAATTGTTTGGATTTGACATATATATGTCAGTATTGAGATGAGGAAATTCTTTGGATTTGATATATTATTTAGTGTTTGGGTAAGTTACAATAAAAAGTTTATAATTACTAGAGGAAAGTGTTTGCATTTTTTATATATTTTTTCAGTCTTTTCACAAGTTACTAGATAAAATGTAGAATGCGTTACTTATTATAAGGAAAGTATTAAATACTGTCATTTTAGAAGTTAGCAACTAAAGTATAAATGATTGGAACTAGAACATTTTTACGAGTTAAATGTTTGTGGATGTAAAAATTTTGTCAGAGAGATTCACCTGTTGCTTTATTAGTGTTTGTTTTCCATTACGTTATTTCTACTTGTTTTCATTATTTTGATTAAGAAAAGATTGATAAGGATTGAAAGTAAAATAAAAATTGTGCATTAGTGAATACAATACGTGGAAAACTAATTGAAAGAGTTGATGCATGGAAAAAACTATGGATGTGCTAAAATTAAATTATTGGTCTCACTTTGATTATTTTTTAATTGTACTTTACACAATAGTCTATGTGCATATCTTTTTCCCTAAAATGCTATTCAGCTTCAAGGGGTAGATATAAATATACACACACAAACATGTTGTGTGTGTGAAAAAGTGAAATAAGAATTTGTATCTTACACAACACTTCAATCAAGTCATTAGATGCATGGTTAGTAAATCAATAATCAATAAATAATAAACCATTACAAAGCGACCCATTTCCTTCTAGTAAATATGAGTTTAGATTGCTCTCAGAATTGTATAAACTATTCAGTGATTAGAATACACTTAAATGAAGGATTTAATCTATATGAGCATGAGCATGATATTAAGCTAGATGGATGCAAAATGAATGAAAGATTCAAGCAATATGGATTAAACTAAATATGCAAAAATAAAAGCTAAGATGCAATAATCTAAATAAAGCAAGCACAATATATTCAATGACTCTGGAGAAAAAAATGTATAATAACAAATCTCTAGGGTCTTGTGAATGAGAGATGAAGGTTGAATTTATAGAAATTCAAAAGAGATATCAAGAAAAATCACAATTTAGGATAATTGAAATAATTGAGAAATCAAGTTCAGTTAACCTTGAGATAGATACCAATTATAGTTTGATTTAAATGCATTCAAATTATAGGTTTGAGTTTGCATTGGAGATAAAATTCAATTAATTTCATGCACTTGAGATAAAAATAGGTGATTCCATGCATATTTCTTTGATTTATTCAAGAAAAGAGTCTTTTCAATGCAACTGAACTTCTTTTCTCAAAGCTTTGAGTTCCAATTTTAGAGAATGATTAAATTCATTTCAATTGCTTTTCTGATTTCAAGTTCTGAATTTAGAAGAAGAAATAATATCTCAAGTTTGATTTCTCTCTCAATTCCTTTATTTTATTTTATTTTCAATTTAACTTCATTTTTCTCATGTATTGCATAAAGTGTACTTAATTTGTTTTGAAATTCTTCAAAACAATAGTGCTTTTCTTTCTCTATGACCACATACCATTTTCATATTTACTCAATATTCTACAATGGTATCTTCAAACAATTTCTCAATAACACTATAACCACACTAGAAATCTCACTCGAAGATTGTAACACTGGTTATTGTTTGGTTAATATCCAGAATTGACATTTTGTCCAATTAGACTCCTTTCTAGTCAATTGTGCACATAAAATACCCAAAAAGAAAACATTTTTAGGCTTGATACGAATGGGGATTTTGTTCTACTCCTAATCATAGGACTAAAGAACAGAGCACCCCCGAGCTTGGGGGAGAACATGGTGATAGGAATACACAACATGCAACATGAAGATCTATTTTGCACTTGACACATCATATATAACACATAGTAAATCCATCTTTGCACCACAAGAAAACTAAGGGTATGCTAACATAGAGGTTCATACTTGAACGAAAATAGGGTGAGTGTGGAACACAATTGTGGGAATGGTTATTGTGTCTATGTAGGACTGAAATCAAAATTCACATCCTTCCAACCTATTCTTTTCACCACATAAACATAAATTCCAAGCTACAATATCTCCATGGAAATCACAAGTACTCTCAAGATCTGAAGAGTACTCATACCCAACATTAGGATTTCTCAACCAACATATACATTATTCTCCTATCAAGCCATATGGGTACTCATACAAAGAACCAATAAAATCCTTCCCCACGATGCCTCATACACACTCTACCCCAAATACAAGGACAAATCTCCATAAAAAGGGAGACTTATTCAAACTAATTTCCATTCAAAAACATGAGATATTGATACACATCATATTTAAATAAACACAACCATTACAATGCCACATCAAGAAAAACCAACCAAAACAAGAATTAAAGTGGGGAAAGAAAGATGATTGCCTAGCTTCATCTCTTTCACTTGAGGAATATTTGTGTAGCTCCAAGTATCTCTCTCCATCTATCTCTTCCTACCAACTTGGTCTGCTTCCTTCTGTCTTCTCTTAATTCTAAGTCATGAACATCCAAAACTATCAAAAGCTAAGGATTCTCTCCTCTAGGAGGGCTTATTTTAGAACTATGGAGACCCCTCCCATGCCACTATGACACTTGATTCTTTTGAAACCCTAACAACCTTGATATAAGATTCTTCCAAGAGTCTATTACCATTTCACACCTTCCACACCCTCTCCATCCATGTTCAAACCCATCACTAATATAAAAATGCCAAATAAAAAATGGTAAAACTAAAAATTTATTAACTTTGATGCTTCCAAAATTACTCTAACCCTTATTCATCTATCTTATGGTTTATAAACTTCATTAAAAGGATGGAAATGACTTGGTAAACTACTTATGGACAAAAAGACAATATACTGACTCGACATAATGCAAATATCACATTCCTTATTGAACATATTTGACATGTCACAATTACACAACTTTAATATCATTATTTACACAATACAATTACACAACTTACATACACCTATTATTCTACACCACATTTACACTTACCTTGTACTCATTACACTTCACAATACTAACACTTAACAAAGGATCTTAGACTATCCATATGGGTTAGGTTGAGAATATAGGTTTCATCGCAAGGCCACCATGCTACCTATGCATCCCATTCATCGTAGGTACCTACACACTGAATTCAAATGTTAGTTCATCATGAAAGTTTGATAGTTGATACAACAATCATCGACAAGTATGTTGCTAAATATTTTCATATATGATTAAATTTGCATTAGTGTTCTTGATACATATATTATGTAAGTTCCCATGTCAACTCATACATAAACACAAGCATCATAGAAAAAAAAAATTGCATGCTACATTCTAATACAAATATCTAACATCTCATATGATTGATATCATATTCATCTTAGTTAGTAAATAATTTTTATTTAATCTTATAAAACTATAAATACATAAGCTACTCATAGAATAAACGTCATCAATATCATTTACATAACTATCTAGGAACATACATGTGCCAATGTCTATATCATGAAGAAGCTATATATGACAATCTAACGTATCCAAGTATATCATTTCTAAATTAATATCCTAGCCATGAATATATCAATAAAGAGATTTTTGGTTAAGTGGTCCTCATTCCTCAATCACATAAAGTACATCAAAATGTCAAATCGTAAAATTAAGTTATAAATATAATTGGAAAGGAAAATTCACAATTACTACCATGAACTATTTTTAGTGAAATGCTTACATAAATACATACATGCAATGCATCTCACAAGCTATTCCTAATTGTTCATGGAAAAAGTAATAGAGATCAATACTATTATTCATGATGAAGATCCAAATACTCATAGGTATAAGCATACACAATCATTGTTAGAGATTGGGTCACGGTGTGGATATTATACATAGAATAGCTCACTTAGTGGATCAAAACACTATGATGGTAGGTAGTTACATAGAAATTATTGGATATTAAACTACCTTTAAAATCAAATGGATATGAATATATCAATAACCATAATGATACCTCCTATTCTCATATATTACTCTTGAAACATGACTATAGCTACACAAAATTATGATTCCACTCATGTTATTCTTTAGCCTAATCTACTTTATTAGTATACTTATGTTCCACCATCCTCAATTATCCCCTTCATTTCTCAAAATTTTGAACATATTGTTAACCATTCATCTTTAGCTCTCACCTATGACAATATACCATTAAAAAACCATGATGTTCCACAACATAGCATTAGTTAAAACTCACCTTCACATACCAGTTTCATTATTGACAAGCTATTAATAAATAGTCTTCCTTATTATTAGCTATCAAACAAAAGACAAATTTAGTCTTAGGCAACCTTTTCATCATGTTGCACAAGTAATCCACTTTCATATACCATTATTTGTTGGAATAAAAAAATATTGAAAGAGGATGGGGGGGTGAATTATTATTTCAACTACACTTAAAAATTTACACAAGTTTTAAGCACTCTTTTTTGTAGACTTTAAATAGAGACTATTTGTGATAGGATTATCTAATTACTTATTCAATGTTTATCCACTTCGTGGTAACAAATTAACAAGACTGAACTCTTTGCTTGTAATGAAAAATAACAACAATAGTACACTGAAATAATGATAGAATGAAATGATAACTCATATCATGAGAAGCAGACAGATCAAAGATTTGGCAATGCAAGTATCAACAAACAACAAGACCATGACACAATTTTTCATGAGTGGAAAATCCTTTCAGGGAAGAAAAACCAGTTGAAAATTTTGCCTCAATGACTATTACAAAAATCTTATCATAGTTCTGAAAGCAAAAAATACAAAATATAAGATCTCTTTCATTTAACAACATTTCTTGACTATCTTGTATCTTTGAGACTCAAGAATTTTTGTGTATGCAAATATGTTTATAAACCCTTTTAAATAAAATATGCTTATAAAGAAGATTTTCTTTCCATACCTAGTCAAACTCATTTATAGTGACTATATCAATTCTAAAATAAAAGAAAACCCTTATAGATGTCATAAAATATTCTATATATGAAACAATTTATCATAACTATAACAACAATGGAAAGAAAAAAATATTTACACAACAATTTGCAACTTCCCCCTATAATCTCAAACCAATAGAAGCAAGTATTCATCTTTAACAAAAAAACTATTTATGAAACCCATATGATAATAAAAAAGATTAGGTTTTAGAAACAAGTACCACACACCATCAATGTATTTGAAGAACCCACCAACCTCAGTACCTATTAGACTTGCAACTCGTGTAACCTCAAAAGATACCTAGTAACAATTTCCCACTCAAGATTGTACCCTAGCATATCGGCTATGGTTTGAAGATTGAAAGATGTAAACCAAGAATATCGGCTAGGGTCCCATATAAAACTTCAAGGAAAATGATATTGGACAATATTCATAGAAAAAATGCCTTTTTGATAAATATATTCAATACCAAATATAAACCTCCAATAAAAATGTTATATATTGATACTCATTATGAATATCTCTATTTGTGCTCAAAGTCCAAGATATTTTTATTACCACTTTATCATGCCATAGTATGTTTTGCACATACTATGGTTATAAGTTTATACCAAAGTGTTTTCACAAACCTTGTCAAGATCAAATAGTAATATCTTTTGTAGAGACTAATGCAATTACTCAGATAGTTTTGTCATTGATCAAGTGAATATCTTTGTGTAACACAATTTATCATTAACACCTTAGCACCTAATACTTGCTAACCCTATATGCAAAAGATTATTAATGACTTATACATCTTGTATGTTATAAGATGTTAATAGCTTATCAACAAAATATTGATAAGATATTGATTTCTTATTAGAGATAGAGAAATATAAGGCATTAACATCTAATATTTGTCCATTGAAATGAAACAAGCAAATGACTTATAAACCTATGTCAACGTGTTATAACCTGAAATATGTACCAATATCAATCCCAAATTGATCAAAGCCAACCAGATGTATGATTGTGTACATATGTGAATGTTAGAGCTGATCATTATGTCCACTGTCCAAATGCATCACTATGAATACATGTGCTCTCTGTTGGTGCTAATCCATCCCACTAGACCAAGTATCTATGGTGTTCTCCTTGCCGAGTGCAAACAGTCTTCTTATCGAGAATCTGTGCAATCTTCTCCCTTTTCTTACTGGGAAGTGTGCACTGCCAATCGACTTCCTCCTTGCCGCCATCATCATGAATGTCACCATGAAATGTGTATAGATCAGAAATATTAAATATAGGAGAGATATCAAGATCAAGTGGTAAATCGACCTGACAAGCATTGTCATTGATCTTCTTGAGAACCCTGCAAGGACCAACTATCTCCCATTACAATGAAAAAATCCCTATTTTAAACAACAAAAATTTTACTTTTTGGGTAGATTTTTACAAAATCCGAAATTTGCCTTTTATGGAAATTTTCAAATCTAGCCCAAAAATCATGAAATCTTCTAGAAATCTAAAAAAAATTCCTACGACACAAATTGCCAACTTTCTAACCCCATAAAGATTACGAGTTCAAAATTAACTAAAAAAACAACTTTCTAAAAACCCAAAAAAGAAAGTAAAAGCCAATTTTGAGGCCTTAGATGAAGGAATTTGGCCCTGAAAATTTTGAATTTTTGGAGGCCCTATTGAACTAAGGTTGGTTGGCAATCTAATCAGCTCCTCAAGATACACATCCACGTAAAAGTTTAGCCCAACCAGATAACCGAGTCAAAAGTTATGACCCTGCAAATTCCCTGCATCAATTCCCCTTATATTCATTCACATCAACCTCCTCTCTCATCTTCATTATCTAAGCTGACGAGCATAGATGTTGTCAAATTTATGGGAACTTATTTGAAAAAAATATGTGACAACTAGATTTGAGGTCAAGAGGGTTGTCAATCATATATTCCGGTAGATATTTCAATAATTGCCATCTAAAGTGACAAATAGAATTGTGACTTATATGCCTTCAAGCTCTAAGTCTTCCTCATTCTTTGGTAAGGTGTATGCTACATTCCTCGAAATCTATGGAAGACACACCTTTATTTACAGGAGAAGAGCTAGTTCAAAAGTAGAAGGAATAAAATGTTTGTCCACATGGGAAGATGTCCCGTATGTATTAAATGAAGCAACGTCTCTCTTAAAGATTCCTAATGAGATCAATGTTGAAATTCGAAGAGCACTACTGCAAACAGATTTCCTTCTTAGGAAAAATCAGTAGGTATTTCTATGTTTTTTGGTTTCTTAATTTTGAACTTTTATTATTAATTATTTATTTTCTTTTTATTTTGGATTGGATTAAATAGAAAAATACATTGTAGTACCCCTTCTCGATCAGACTCTTTTTGGACTTATGTTTGACTATTTAGTGGATACATTATAGCTATACTTTATTCAACTTTTATGTGATGTTATTTCATGCTTTAACTGGATATGTGGTGTATGATTTCATGCAGTATTTTAGTACTTATGATTAAATGTTAATTTTTATGGATTATTGACATGGACTGACACTTTTACTTTATATGTGCGGTGTGTTATTTATATGATTCGTGTTTGCAAGTGTATGGGATGCGAGGGGATAATTTTTCTTCACTCACTCCAGTGAGACAGGGAAGTTCACGATTCTCCTTCATCGGTGTGTGTGTCGTGTTTGTTTATATATTTGTCCATATGCACATGTGATTCGTTGATGTAGGACATTGCAGGTACAAGTACCGGGTAGGTGCGAGGTATTGACTCCACCTGGTTTCACAGGTCTGAGCGTGCCTTATTTGTCTGATGGGAGTGGAGGAGATAGTTGTTGGACCCTAACTTGACTGTAGTTACACTCATGTGAGTGTTGTCAGTCGGTCGTCTTTCTCATTTGTTCGGTATGCAAGTCATAGTGCTTTAGTATTTTTTGTTTTGTGAGTCATCATTTGATCTTTCCTCATTTTGCATGCTTCCAATTATTTGAATAGTTATTAAATTGAGTGAATGATGTTATTGTGTTGGTGTAATTAGTTAATTATTATGCTCTTGAGTTTATCGATTTAATTAAATAAATGAGTTGCTAGATTTGAATGGTTAAATTTGCTTAATATATTGGGTTATAGTTGTATTAAAATATTGGAAAAAGAAGTAAGTATATGCTTTTCTATTTAAATTTTAAATGCTTACATTGAAATAAAGTCTCATGGGAAAAGAAAATGAAAAATAAATAAGGTATTCCCTTTTACCTTTTTTGTTATTATATAACTTTTAGATTTTATTTTGTTAAAAAAGGGATTGTGTCATGAAAAATAAAATCTGATTTCTTTTACTTTTTAAATAGTTTATTCTTATTGGTTGGAAAAACTTGTTAACCTAAAAGTTTAGGTTGAAATATTTTTGGCTCTATTGCCTGTGAGTTCACGGGAAGGGAGGAGGATTTTTTTGAATGCAAAATTTGGAAATCCATTTGGAAGGAGGAACCTAGATTTAGAAATTGTTTGCAAGGTTGAAGCTCTTCTACAAATTTGCTTCCTAGATTGCTTTGTAGGTTGAGTAGTTTCTTCTTATGTTTCAATAAAAAAATTTCAGTGTTGATCTTTTTTCCTATGTGTTTGATTTAAATTTGTGAAATCTTGTTGGAAACTCTTGTTGGAAGCCGTTTTTGGATAATGGAGTAGTTTTCTATGGGATTCAATTAAATTTCATTTCAATTTGTTTTGTTGAAGAGTTTCTCCAATCTTCTGTTGGCTGTGTGTTTTCAAGTTCATGCATAAATTGGGTATTTGATTATTTCCTCCATTAGGGGAAAGGATCCAGTAGTTGAGCGCGTTCCAATTCTTGTGATAGAAGTTGTTGATTTAATACCCCCATACTTGATGATTTAATGTCCAACTTTTGTACACATTGCACCAATAGTTGTATGATAAGTACCAATAATTGAATGAAATATACTATTTGTTGTGAAAAGTAACCAATCATGTGATGCCACATCAACTGTACAAGTATTGGGGCCCTTTTGCACACCAATTGGTTTCACTTTTTTTTTGGGCTGTGTTGGACACCTTGGCAAAAAGCATGCTGATGTGGCATCATATTTGATGATGTGGCCCTGAAACCTTAGTTATAAGCAGGGGACTTGCCAAGTAAGCTGTTGTAAAAAAATCAGAGTGATTTGAAATTTCCACATAGGATTTCGAGAAGTGTGAAGTTAGGGTGCACAACTACTGGGTCCTTTCCCCTAGTGTAGTATGGAATGGAATTTATTTTCTGAGTATTTGCAAATTTTTGTTTGTCCAAATTTGGGAGTTATGCTAGCAAAATTTTGTCAATTTTGTCCTCTTTGTTTGACCCAAAATAAAAAATTATTCCTGTGTGTTAAAAAATGTAGGAATTGATTTAATTCCCTCTATTTCTATTTATTCCTCTTTAAATTTGCCCAGATTTTGATTTGGGTCTTGTTAATTCATTTGTCTTACTGAAAATATTGTTTGGGAAAAGAAAATTTTAAATTTTAAAAAAATATAGCAGAAAGATTAATGAAATCTTCTTTTTTTTGTATAGTTTAAAAAAAAAATATATATATTATTATATTGGGATGCATGGCGGAGAGTTGGGCTCGACCCAGCCATGCACCCCAGCAGCTCGTAGGTGGTGTTGCTACCACATGTATGTGGTAGCAAGTTGCGTTGCTACCACATATATGTGGTAGAAGCGGTGGGCCCGTGGACCCACCATGAGTACTTTGTTTTTTTTTTACTATTTTTTTTATCAAGTTTTTTTTTTATTATTTTTTATATTAAAAAATAAAATTATAATATTAATATAATATTGTGCCTTGTGAAATGTTAATAGTTAATAATTAATAATAACATAATTTTAATATTTTAATAATAATTATTATTATATATATTTATATATATATTAGTTTTTATTAATTTATTAATAGTTTAATGAAATGGTATAATTTATAAATTAAATGATTCCTTTAGAATAAATGTGTTATTTATTTTGGGGTGTTTGTTCATTTAATCATTCTAATTTTTGTTGGTTCAAGTTAAAAGAGGTAAATTAATTATTTATGTTTAGTTAGATTTCTAGTCCTATTGGTTCAATGATGACTTGAATTTCTCGTAATCGTCATGGTGATATTTTATTTAATTTAAACAATGAAATTGCAAGTGTATATGATGTTGTTATTCTCAAAGATTGTCTATGCTCGGACTTAGTGAATTTAGCTTTTCTTGCAAGGGGTTTATTTGGTTGTTATTCCTCGTCTTTGCTAGTCGTCCTGTTGTGGTGCATTTTGTATCTCTTGACCAAGTGATGTATTATGACCTCATTGTCTTAACCATGTAGTGCTTATTTCTTATAGTTAACAAAGGGTTAGTATTTCCTTTTTTTTGGCCACCTATATTTGGATAGTGGTGTTATGGCTGTTTGTTTCACCATAGGGTCCTTGTAGAGTGACCATGTTCATTTAGTGTCCTATGAGAGAGTGGCTTTAGAGTGGGGGTTGCACCCGAAGTGGTTGGCAAGATAACCCCTCGAAAGTTAGATAATAAGTGATAACCTAATAATTGATTAGGGAGTGGGTAGTTCTAATTTTCATTAAGATATTGTACCCCGCACATGGTTGAGTGCTCGTATAGGCTCAAGATGTAGTGGGAAGGCTTGGAATGGAAAACCAACCACCTTGTCTTCATCAAGGGTTGGTAGGGTCCGCATGAGACTTAGATGGAACCGAGGGTTTGGGAAAGGTTACTAGGATAACCTAGGATGGGGGTTGGGACCTATGGAGGCCTACCGGGTAACCATCTTAAGCTATGCGATGAAACTCTCTCTTTAGGATCACTAGTGTATTGTGATGTTGAGTCACCTAGAGCATTGTGGAGTCATATTGTACTATCATCCATGTCTTGCTTATGCTTGTTTGAGGGTCCTTTGCTATCTCCTAGCATGGTGGTGTGATTCCATTTTGGGATCACATGGTCAGGTGGTAGTGCCACTTCCCATTGGATGTTCTTGTTCATACCTTCATGCGAGGATTGGCTTCGCAGGTGTTCTTGTGGTTCGTGACTCATGCTCTATCTCATGTTGGAGATTATTGTTCTTTGGATACCTATGTGGTCACTTGTATCAATGAATTTATGTAACCTTGCATTTGGTAAAGATGTAAACCTTATATGTATTATTGGAAGCCATGTATTTTATGATCAATGTAATCCTAAGTTTTGGATGTTATTTATCAGCTATCTTTATGATTTGTGTAAATGCTTTATTGAAGATGAAATTATATTGTTACCCTTTCAATCTTTAAATGGTATAACCTATTAATTGTATATAATTTATTATGTTCACTGAGTAAATGATGGATAATTAGATAAATCATAATTATGGAATTTAACCTTTCATTAAATTCTCCGTTGGTAACCCTTTATGAATTCTTGTGTTAGTCTTCCGCTTGTGTTATTATTGTGCAATGTAGTAATTAATGCACTTAATGTGATTTATACTTAAAAATAAATAAAAAAATTCTCCCTTAGTTGCCTAGATGTGTGGTTTTTCCTTTGGGGTTCTTGGCGGCGCATTACATACATTTTGGAGCACACATAATGATTTTTCATTACAATAAGATCTTTATGGGAGATTGTGGTGTACAATTCTCATCAAGATCTTAATCTAATAAAGAATTATGATGTATAATTTGAAAAGTCTATTTTACAAAATTCAATCCAAAATAATGATCATAAACTACATAAAGACTATGAAAACATCATAGTTTTTATCAAATAGATTAACAAAATCAATAATAGATAGATAGATTCTTGACTTATCACTTTTTAAAAATAGATTGTGTTTCTTTTGAACAAAAATCTTACAAAACTATTAAAATATATATATAACACCATATTCTCCATCAATTTACTTAAGGATAAAACAATTCAACAATAAAATAGTTTAAGAAAAGGAAAGTAATAAAACATTGGGTGATAATGAGAGCTTTTTGATTAAAATCAATTCATTAGTTTAAGGAAAGGAAAAGTATTAAAACATTGGGCGATTATGAGAGCTTTGGGATTAAAATCATTTATGAATTTTTTTAACATCAAATAGTTTCTATTAATGATAAATCACAATGTGATCAATTGTTGATGAAAAATTCATTACACAATTTGATATTTTTGTTTCAATCACATTTTGTAAATTTTTTATTTTCATTTGATTTTAGTGATGAAAAACAATTTGATATTTTCGTTTCAATCACATTTGGTAATGAGACATCTTTGTCAAGATTACAAGTTCTTCGCCACTAAACCAACTTAAGATTTTATTTAATGAAACAATTGTTGAAAAATTGAAAGAAAAAAAGAAAAAGGTCATGCCAAATGAGTTGACCAATGAAGAAGTTGACATTGTGTATTTTAATTGAAATGATTAAAATAATTTTTTAAATGATCCATAACTTTTATGAATATTTCAAATATATTTATGTCGAGATACCCATAAATATTAAATTTTAGTTATCAATAAAAAAATTAAAAATATAAATATAATTATGAATATGATATTTATATAAATATAAATTTAAAGTATTTTTTTGTTTTTCATATATCTTTTTAAAATGCTTGACATTTTTTGTGATTTTTTGTGTCATTGTTGATTTTTATTAATAGAAGTATATATTTTTTTACTATTTTATTTATCAAATTATTTAATAAAATATAATTATCAACTAAAATAAAATAAATAAAGAAATAAAAATGTACAAACAAATTTTGAATAATTTTAAATAAATTAATATAAAAAATAATCTAAAATATTTTGATATATCATTTCAAAGATCATATTTTATTTAAATAAACTCTTAATGATATCTCTAATTTCAATTACATAATTTTTTTAAATAAATATATTAATGGATTTATCTATTTTATTTTAATTTTTATATACTTATTTAATTAATTATATTAATTAATAATTTTTATTTTTCTGAAATTATATAGAAGTAAAAAATCAAAGAAGAATTCTGAAGTAAGACTTTAATAAAAGTGTATGAAAAGTCATCTTGATCATAATACTCTTTTTTGATTTTGATATGCTTTGAATGATCTACTTTATGTCGTTTTGCTTCAATGTAGTAAATTGGTGTTTTCTTGAAGCTTCAGAATTATATATATATATGAAGAGAATAAATATATAATTTACATATAAGATACATATTGACTAATTAAATGGAAATGTAAAAATATATAAGAAATATAAGAACTTACCTCAACGATGTCTTGGAAAACTTTTATTAGAACCGATGATCCAAATATTAGAACAATGGGCTAACGAGCATGGGCCAATCCTCATGAATGAGTGGTATGACATCATCCCAAATACAACCATAGTAGAAGACACTCATGACAATCAAGCACTATCATAATCATCATATCAATTATAACCATAAACTGAAGTTAGCACATAACGAAATATCATCAAACCACCATAACAAATATGAATTTCACATATAAGTATATTTAGATCATCAAATAAGGATTCATCATCATAATAGTCCATAAATGTCATCATCCATATAAAAGCATAATTTCAACTGTAAACATGATATGTTTAACACCAATAATAAGACATCCAAATTATTCATAATGATAAAGAGTAAGCAATTACAAATATAATAGTATCAATGGTGGTGATTTATACCCAACTTTTGCTCATAATTTCTTTTTAATAATTAGCACATTGAAAGATATACTACTATGTCCAAATTAGTGGTATGTTGGTAGTGTAGAGAAGGTCTCCATTATTAAAGAAAGTTATCTCACAAGATTCCCAAAATTGAATTCTCATATTTAGTTCAGAATGATAATTTGATACAACAACCACATTATACTTTAATTATGGAATTCATATTTTAATTATATTAAATAAAATTATGCAATTTCATTAAATTCATTAATGGTTCATCTATACCTCTATAAATTTAACTATATTAAAATTTTAAATTAATTATTAATAATATAATTTAATGAATATCATAAATATTTAGTATCAGCATATGCAAATTTTATTATAACTATAATATATTTTGTTTTGAAAACATATTGTGTGTTACTTATTTTGAAAATAACACATTTTTTTAAATAGCACATTCTAACATATATTGTATATATTGCTATTGGCTAAACAATTGCATCTCCTTTTTGGTGCAAGAGCTAATAGTTTATGTTTCTACTCTTAAACTGTTCCATATAAAGGCAATATATTGAATTCATGCAAACATCTAGACACATTGGATGCTTTATTTTATCTTGAAAAATATGTGATCCATTTTTAGATGTAGGACCCATGTACATTTGAAATACCATATTTAGAAAAAAATCAAATCATCGAATTTTTATTTATTTTATTGGTATTCTTTAAATACTCTCAATAATTTAGACCATTCATTCATTTTAGTGTGAACTTGTATTCTTCAAAACTATTATAATCCTCCATGATCATAGTGAGTTTGTTAGTCTTATCAGCCTTACCAACCTACTTATTATTGTTGTTCTCTATCTCACAAGATCCCTAAAGTCAATGCCTTTTCTCTCAGATCACTGAGCAAAGTGACTTAGGAATGACAACTCCAAGAACAAGACAACTCCAATGAATTCCTCTTCATTTCAGCCTTGTCAAGCAACGTTCCCACAGATAGTGATACCTGGCTGATTGACAATGGAACTTCTAGACACATCACCGATTATCAGGAGCATCTTTCAGATTTGATTGAGTGAGAGTCGAATCTTCAAGTTGCTATTGTAAATGATGCACGCTATTCCATGAGAGGGTTCGGTGCTACATCCCTCAACCTTGATTTGGGAATATCTCTTCATCTCAGTGATGTTTTGTTTGTGTCAGGAATCAGGAAGAACGTTATCTCCATTTCAGCTTTAGAGGATAAAGGTTATCGAGTGGCGTTCTCAGAAGGAAGCGGAAGACAACTCCAATGAATTCCTCTTCATTTCAGCCTTGTCAAGCAACGTTCCCACAGATAGTGATACCTGGCTGATTGACAATGGAACTTCTAGACACATCACCGATTATCAGGAGCATCTTTCAGATTTGATTGAGTGAGAGTCGAATCTTCAAGTTGCTATTGTAAATGATGCACGCTATTCCGTGAGAGGGTTCGGTGCTACATCCCTCAACCTTGATTTGGGAATATCTCTTCATCTCAGTGATGTTTTGTTTGTGTCAGGAATCAGGAAGAACGTTATCTCCATTTCAGCTTTAGAGGATAAAGGTTATCGAATGGCGTTCTCAGAAGGAAGCGGAAGACAACTCCAATGAATTCCTCTTCATTTCAGCCTTGTCAAGCAACGTTCCCACAGATAGTGATACCTGGCTGATTGACAATGGAACTTCTAGACACATCACCGATTATCAGGAGCATCTTTCAGATTTGTTTGAGTGAGAGTCGAATCTTCAAGTTGCTATTGTAAATGATGCACGCTATTCCGTGAGAGGGTTCGGTGCTACATCCCTCAACCTTGATTTGGGAATATCTCTTCATCTCAGTGATGTTTTGTTTGTGTCAGGAATCAGGAAGAACGTTATCTCCATTTCAGCTTTAGAGGATAAAGGTTATCAAGTGGTGTTCTCAGAAGGAAGCGGAAGACAACTCCAATGAATTCCTCTTCATTTCAGCCTTGTCAAGCAACATTCCCATAGATAGTGATACCTAGCTGATTGACAATGGAACTTCTAGACACATCACCAATTATCAGGAGCATCTTTCAGATTTGATTGAGTGAGAGTCGAATCTTCAAGTTGCTATTGTAAATGATGCACGCTATTTCGTGAGAGGGTTCGGTGCTACATCCCTCAACCTTGATTCGGGAATATCTCTTCATCTCAGTGATGTTTTGTTTGTGTCAGGAATCAGGAAGAACGTTATCTCCATTTCATCTTTAGAGGATAAAGGTTATCGAGTGGCATTCTCAGAAGGAAGCGGAAGACAACTCCAATGAATTCCTCTTCATTTCAGCCTTGTCAAGCAACGTTCCCACAGATAGTGATACCTGGCTGATTAACAATGGAACTTCTAGACACATCACCGATTATCAGGAGCATCTTTCAGATTTGATTACATCATAGGGTTAATACATGTGTCTGGAATGGACTTTGCATGTGCTCAAGGAACTTTTCATGTGTCTTGGGCGAACTTTCATGTGTCTTGAATGGACTTTGCATGTGCTCAAGGAACTTTTCATGTGTCTTGAATGGACTTTGCATGTGCTCAAGGAACTTTTCATGTGTCTTGGGCCCTGCTAAACACATCACCAAATATATAGAACTTTTCCTGATAAACGGTTGTCAAAGGGGAGGAAAGTGAGTACTATCTATAAAGGTTCGGCCCTGCTTCTACTCATGATCAAATGCCTTGACATTCCCTTCCAATGGTGAATAGGATTTTATAGTATGCCTCACCATAAGATATATATGGGCTCGCCCCTCTCATGATTCTAGCTTATTTGCCACAACTATCGAATGCAAGTTTATCTATAGTAGGGCATGTCATTAATTTACTAATTAATTTGGCAGCCCCCAGGAACATTAGTCGGACCACAGAGATTTGGATCGACCCCCCCAATATCAAGTCCCCCCTCCAACTATAATTAGAGGAGAGGTAGCCTTATTCAAGCCCCTACTATTTTAAGGGGGTCTAGAAAGATTTAATGTGTCTTGGATGGACTTTGCATGTGCTCAAGGAACTTTTCATGTGTCTTGGGTGAACTTTGCATGTGCTCAAGGAACGTTTCATGGACCAGTGATCTTGATGATTTGAACAATGAATATTCTCGATCTTGACTCTAGACTTAGCTGTTTTCTCATGATCTTCAACTAGCCTTTTTAGAAATTATCCTTTGGATTTAAAAGTTCGTTTTGGATGAATTCCCTTGACTTAACATCTTTCTTGACTTGATGACCACTTGCGTTCCCGAAAAAAAAGCAAAAAAGCAACTTTCTATTTCTAGAAAAAAGTAGGTTCACGGATTGGCCCTACAATGCCAAAAGCAAAACTTTTTTAAATTTAGAAAAAGCAAAAAAAAACAAAATTTCCTAAATATAAGTTGTCAGAATTGACCCAAGGAAATTGTGTTTTTTATTCCTTCGACTTGTCTAAGCGCATCCGTAGAATCAGAATGTCCATTTGACCACTTTTCCTCATTGATTTTGGTGACTCCAAATTTCAAAAACCTTGACTCATTTGCAAAGGCAAGAAACTGGAGACAAAACCCTTAGATGCCAAAACGCTATCCTAAAAAGAAAAAACTAGGGGGTCCCGATTTGCAATGGGGCGATGTGTGAAAATGTTACAACACTACCCTAAGCCAAGAGCGGATATACCATCCCCCTTGTCCTCATGTGGCCCTTTGCCATCCATATGAGGGGGAGTACCTAGTGAGGAATCCTATAATCGTTCTCCTTCATCATGCCATCCTTATTCTCCTCCCATGATTGGGCTCCTTAATCCAATGGTCAAGCATGGTGGAGGTTTTGAAGCAAAACTACAATAGAGTGTTCAAAACATTCGAAACATCCTTCCCTTCTAAGACCATGGGCAGCCCCCTTGGCCTCATTGGACTATCAGTGACCACCATGAGGTGGCGTGCCTAGAAGAGGACCACATGACCGTTTCCCCTCCTTATATTCCCTCATTATCTCTATCATGGTTGTCTTCAGCATTTAAATAGACATACGTAGAATTACACATTATTGTCTACATTCCAGATATAAGGGATCATATCATAATATATAGAATCCCATCATTACATCCATATTAATCAAATCTGAAAGATGCTCCTGATAATCGGTGAAAATAAAATCTCATGATCAATATAATAATTGTATAATTAAAAAAATTAAATTCTAACTTTTTGGGGGTGTTTTTAACATTTATGTGAACTTTAAAATTATGTTCAAATTTGAATAACTAACTTAAAAATCATAATTAAACTTTTAAGATCATAAAAAAAAATGTTTAAATATTTTAAGAATTAATTAATCACTTTTATAATTGTAAATTTAACCTTAAGTGACGTTAAACAAAAAAAATTGATTTAGAAATGAATCCACTCCTAAGTTTGGATCTCATAACATTGAAAGTGATAGGTGATATAAGGGAATATTGAATTGGAACCTACATTTGAAACTTTAGGAAGATATCTGATGTTCAATTAGATTGGGTTGGGTCAAAGGTCAGAAGGGAATATGAGAGGAGGAAAAAAAAATCAGACAACACGCTTGTTAGACTTTAACAAGGTTTTTGGAACTAGCTAAAAGTTTTAGTAAAAATGTAAGAGTCTTTTGGTTGTTTGATCTATGTTTTGAAACAACAAAGAATTATTTTTTAAAAAATTAGGGAATTAGAGAGGTTTTGATACCTATTCAAACTTTTAATACAAATGCAAGACTATGTCAAGGATTTTGGAAGGTTATGCAACTAAGAAAAATGTTGAAAAATGAATAAAAACAATTATTTATTAAAGGGAATACTATTTAAGATATTTTTGAAGGTATTTTGATGAATGGAGAAGATTATGTTATAGTTTAAAAAATATTTGTAAATAGTATACCAGAGTTTTGGGAAAGCTTTAAAAAATACAAAGAATTTATTAACATATGAAATATTGATTTGGAGAATAAGGGAGTGTATATTATTAGTTTGTATGAGTTTCAAGATGAGATGAAATCTCAAATTTTAATGTTCCAAATTATTATCAGGACTTGAGGTTTGACAAAAAGGCTAGGCTTATTGTGAAGTAGGTCTTGGAGAATCAAAAGAAACTCAAACATATAATTATAAATTTCTAAGTTCTAACCAAGTCTTGACACTTGAAATTAAATAGGAAAAAGGCTTTAAAATGGGGAAATGAATGGAAGAGAGGAACAATGAATTTAAACTCAAGGTTCTAGTTCTACATTGAAGTCTAAATTTTGAATGTGAGCACTCTGATGAAATTAGAAAGTGTAAAAGAATTAGACTTGATTTTAATGAGTTTGAAAATCACCAAAATCATTTTTATATATAATTTTCCTAATAATATTGTATGAAAACCCTACACACTCAACAACCTAAAATTTGATATTTGAACAAAATAGTACCAAGTAAAAAATGCACCTTACATTTAAACTAAAAAAGCAAGATAAAAAATCAAACTTTAAAAACACCACTCTTTGAAACATTTAAATTTATAGTAAACCCAACCTAGAAACAAAATATACATACTAAAACATAATTAACTATCATAATTATATATAAAAAATTTAGTGGAGGGGAAAGACTAACCTAGAGACTAGTTAGCTAATTTTCTAACAAGGAATTCAAACCCTAGGTAAGTAGGTAGGAGGGAATAAAAAATTATATCCTATTTGAGCATGATCAATAAGTAATTTTGGAGCTCTCATTTAGATTGGAGTATTCAAATGCACTAGTGATGAAAACATTTATAATATGGCAATGTTGGAAATGTTCTTATTTTTGTGAAAAGTTGGTATTGTCTTTGATAGTACGTTGGATATGTTGTTACTGTTAAAGACAATTGAATCATTGATATGTTGAAGTCAAAGTATTGTTTGAGTGACAATGATTTTGTTTTTTAGGCCTTGATTCTTGCACCTCTATATTAACACTTGTGGTATAAAAGATGCTAAGAGGAATCATAGTTCATGATTATTTCCAAAATTTGAATATTTCTAACATGTGAAAGAATGAAGTTGTAAAGGGAAAAATTAGGTGACTTGGCAATTTGCAATATAGAAGGAGAAATCACCAAATCACCTATTTTTTCTTAGGTGGGGAGATGCCTTTACATTCAAAAGAGGGGATAAATCCACTAGATTTAGTCACTAATCAGATTAGGACTGAATACTAAGTAGATTGATTGAAATCGAATGTGTTTGACCCTCTTTTGTAAGTTGAAAAGTTGAATAATGACTAAGTGTTGGAAATGAAAATAAATCTAAGAAAATAATGAGTTGTAAGTTTGGGATTTTGTCATGCACTTTAATTTGAGAAGTACAAGATGATTTGGTGTTGCTATGTGAAAACTGCCAAAAGTAGTAGGAATCATGTGTTCGGATCGTGGCACCCACCCTCTTGGTCCTTCGAAATTTTTGATCACGAAAAAGAGTTTTCCCATCTCTGGAAATAAATTTCAACTCCAGAAGAATAGTTACGCACCTATTTTACCATTAGGAAGGACCATGGCGCCACACCCTGGTCCCGCCCTATTTGGGGGTAGCATCAAGGTGCCATGTGGGGTGCCTCTTGAGCTAGATGTTATTTTTGACATGTATGAGAATAATAAGGTCTCTGATTAGGCCAAGGGGATGATCACTAAGGCAAAGATCCAAATGTGATAAAAAATTGCAAGGGGTACAATTTTAGGATGGTACATTTAGCCCCCACTTTAGCGGGAGTATGAGCTTACACAAATACTTATGGTAAAGTACAAGGAGTTCAGATTGAAAGAATTACACAATGTCAAAGAGGCAAGATACACCAAGCCCCTAGTGAACTTTAAGATCTTACAACTTTAATGATAAGGTAAAAGGGAAGATCATGAGAGAGAAAGAGAGAACCATGACTACAACTAGTAAGGTTCTCTTACTATGAGTCATGAAAAGAAAAAATACCAAAAATTACAAAGCAAAGGCAAAGTTTGCTAAGTAACTTTAAGTTTCAAGAGAGAGAATCATGAGAAGAGTGTATGCCCCCATGTTAAAGTGAATGCATATGCCTTGCTGAGAGCAATTCGTTTAAGGTAGGATACACCCAAAGACAAGCATGTTATCACAATAATTTAGCCCTCAAGAGAGGATAAATCAAAGGATAATGATCACAAAACACAAAGAATATGGTGGTTTCACCTAACTTTCGAGTCAATATAATTTTGTGTGATAAGTCATGTATATCATGTATGTGTGTGTGTGTGTACATAGAATTCTTCTCATCCTCCTAAGAAAGGAAACCACCATGGAAGAAGAGAACACATGTATCTTTTGAGTCAACATGGAAGAGACCAAAATAGATCTCAACGGTTTGCATCGTCCTCAAGTAGAAAACACTAGGGACAACAAATAGAATAATAGGGAAACAAATAGGAGAAGGATCACAATCAAGAAAGAGTGGAGAGAGAAAGAGAATCTATGGTGCTAATGAAGCTAATCAAGCACATCATCCTCCCCCTGATCTTGTTGGTCATTTTTTTGGGAAGGTGGAAAACATGCAAGAGGAGACACATAGAGCACAGTAGATGGAGCTATTACCATTTCCAAATAAGGACTATTCTCTAATGATGAGTCACTTTGTTTGTTACTAGGAGCTAGGATTAATGCTTTTGAAAATTTTACAGATAAATCATTGTCAACATCAACATATTCATATTCATTTTCAAAAATATTAGGATCAAAATTTCATTATTAACAACATTTCACCTATTTCTTCTTCAAGATTAATAAGAATAGGAGCTCTAATAGGAATAGAACTTTAACCATCATTTGTCTTAAGTATTTTTCATCTTGGAGAATTAGTTTGAAAATCTTGTTTAGGAGAGAATGGAATCATGTCAACAGTTAGTAGTTTAGGAGAAGAAATGGTTTAGAAAGTAACTTCATGAGCTCTAGCATGACGTCTCCATCGGTGTTCTCTCACACAATAGTTTCATTTGGTTTTGGCTGAAGGTTTAGGTTTAGTAGATAGGCTTCATCTCTTCTTTTAGGGAAGGATGAATGGGCTGAGGTCTTTTAGGTTGGACAATATGAGAGGTTGGTCTCTTCTCTCTATAAGATGAATAGGAGGAACCACACCATATAAAGGAGAAATAGGAGGTGTAGGAAGGAGACTAGGCCTATCATGACGAGGAGGGTAGGTCTACCCTTATGAGGAATAGATTGATGCTTAGGAGGAAGAGTTTTTCTACCTTTGGGAGAAAGAGTGGACTCAATCATAGGAGAAGGAATAGATACTTCATTAGGAAAAAAAATATCACTTTCCTTAGGAGGAAGGATACTCTTATCCCTAGGGCGAGAAGTACTACATTTCTCCTTGGGAAGAAGACTATTTCTTTCCTTAGATGGAGGAATAATATTATCCTCAAGAAGAGATATATGGTCATCAAGAGGAAGTCTAAGTTTTGGATTTCTAGGTTTACTGATGAGGAGGCAACTAACCAGAAGGAGGTTAACCTTGAGCCAACCAACCTCTAAGGCTCATAAACTCAACTGGTAATCCCTAATTCCAAAGATCCATACACAATGACAATTCAAGTAATGGCTCAATTACACTAAAAAACACCTTGGAAAACTTAAAGGTTCCACTATGTCCACTTACAAACAACTAACACTTCTCAAGTTCTTGTGTGACTACACTCACCTTTCCATACAATGAGTGGGCTACTATTAGGCTTAAGGGTTTGAATGGCCAACTTGACCAATACAATAAAATGAACCTTGGAGGGGTGTCATCACATCATCTTAACACTAATGAAACATGATTTCATCATTTAGGTTCACTGGAACATCAATTTTGACTCACTCACCCACAAACTGAACTGGTTGCTATTAGGCCTCCTTTTGAAGGAATCAAGTGATAAATTTTGACACCCTGAGGTTCTAGGAAAAAAAATTATATTTTCGAATACCCTTTTGGGATTTCTCAACCATATCTCATTTTTCAGCATCGGATCAACTTGCAGATATCCAAACCGGTACTATACTAACAGACCTAATAGGGCTATTAGACGTATTTGACTGAATGCATTCCACAAAATGGTTTTGTTTTCCTAATGGATGACCATCACTAACCATGAAATGTTATGTAAACCTCCAAAGTACTCTTCTACCACACTAAAACCCTTTTACAGTGCTCTCCCACTCAATTATCATGCATTGCACTCATCAAACCAGTCTGTCACATAGAGATGCCAGACCTAGGGTTAGTTCTCCATCCTCTTTGCGCTGTTGTATCCTATTAATGGATTTTGGTATTGACATATGATATAGTGGCCTACTATCTCCTGTAATGGTAGATTTATCAGTTAAGTATTGATAGGTCAAAACCCATTATTGCAGTCAAACAGTTTCCAATAGTTCTTGATGATTCCAATTTCTTTCCAAATCAACCAACTCAACCAACATACATTCTTCGGTGTTTTGGGCCTTTAAAAATGTTTCCCAAATAAACACAACCTCCTCCAACTATTTTTCAAACCGAACTGACCATTGGATAATCACCTTACAAAAAGTACAAAATTGTCAAGACAACAAATTAACAATATGACAACTTTTGCATAATTCGGCCAACTTAGACTGTAGATTGTCATAGTCCACCAAAATTATTACATTTTATTAAAAAACATAAAAATAACTCAAATAGACTTGTGGTCACTTGATCCCTCAATTTATACTATTGTGACCCTTATTGACTCAATTTGCTCTACCAGACCCTAGATGACATTTTGACCCAAACATGGACAAACTTGTCACATTCTTAGAGCATTGAATTACAAAAAGGACTCATAGGGTCTTATTACATTTATTATAACTAACATAAAATTATCTTGTTCTTGGCTCATGCCTTCATAGGTAGGATCTCCTACACCATACTCCTTGGGTGAAATTTGTCTCAAGTCTTCTTAGAGACTAACTGCTTGAAATCACCACCCTGCTTTTTGATATCTTCCTCTAGCATCCAGGTAGCTTTTGAGTTAGGAAGGCCCTGCCATTTAACTAAGTGTTCAAAATAAGTCTTGTGACTTGTTTTCTTGGCTTCCCTTCTATCCAAAATACACTCCATTTTAGGCGGTTCCTTAAGTGGTAAGTGTTCCATTCCATACTCTCCTAAAAAGATTCACCTGCACATTCTCCTATAGTAGGACTCCTATACAATGTTAGATCGGAAACATTAAATATAGGTGAAATAGCAATATCATCAAGGAGTTCAATTTTGTAAGTATTAGGACCATATTTAGCCAAAATTTTACAAGGTACAATCCTTCTCATCATCAATTTTATATGCATTCCCTTGGGCAACCTATCCTTGCTAAGATAAACCATGACCATGTCACCCACTTGATACTGCACATCTCTCCTTCTCTGATCCACTCTTGCTTTAACCTTTTGACTGTTCTGTTGTAGGGTATCTTTGGCTTCTTGATGCACCTCTTTCATAGCCTCTGCAAATTAATCAGTATGTCCACTCCTTTTGTCCAACCCCTGGACATCTCTCAACTCAAAGACTCCTTTTGGATGACTACCATACACAATCTCAAAAGGACTCAGAATTGTACTCCTATTTGTTGAATCATTATAGGCATACTCTGCCTGAGGTATCACCACATCCTAACTACTTCTATGCTCCTTTGTCAAACACCTAATAATATTTCCCATGACCTATTCACAACTTCAGTTTAGCCATTAGTTTGAGGGTGATAGGATGAGATAAAAGTCAAATTTCTACCCAACCTTTTCCACAAGATTCTCCAAAAATTCCCTACAAATTTGATGTCTCGGTCAGATACAATACTCAAAGGAAACCCATGGATTCTAACAATCTTTCTAAAAAACAATCTTGCAATATAGCTAGCATCATTTGTGGTGTTACAAGGAATAAAGTGAGCCATCTTACTGAACCTATCTACCACAACAAACACACTATAATGACTTGTCTTTGTCTTGGGTAATCCCATCACAAAGTCCATACTCAAAATTTCCCATGGTCTACCTGTTATAGGAAAAAGTTGATATAGTTCAACATTGGTTGAGACCCCCTTTTCTCGCTGACATACAGTACAACTCTCCACAAACTTTTTGATATCAGTCTACATTTTCAACCAAAAGTAAAATCTCCTAACTAGTTCCAAAGTCTTATTTAGCCCAAAGTGACCTCCTAAACCACCACTATGTTTCTCCTTTACTACATTATCCCTCATTGAACACCTAGTGATACATAACTAACACCCCCTTGAACAAAAGACCATCCTGCAATGTGTAGTCAAAAAACTCTCCATGAAAAGTATTTGCAAACTCACAACATACCTTATATATTTCCTTGAAATCTTGGTCCTCTTCGTATAGTCCTTTAAGTGCTTCAACACCCATACTCTGCAACTACACTTCTTGCACTATTAACACCCTCCTACTTAGAGCATCTGCAACCTTATTGGCTACCCCTTTCTTGTGCTTGATGATAAAGGTGTATGCTTGAAGACTTTCAACCCATTTCATATGCCTATGACTGAGCTTCTCTTGTCCATTCAAAAAACTAAGAGCATGATTGTCAGTATACACAATAAACTCCTTAGGATGCAAGTAATGCCTCCACTTTTTCAAAGCTTGTATCATAACATACAACTCTAAATCATATGAGGAATATTTCCTCTTTTATTCATTTAGTTTTTCATTGAAAAAGGCCACCAGTCTCCCCTCTTGGCTCAATACTATTCCTATAGGCAATCCAATGGCATCACATTCAATGGTGAAGACCTTACTAAAATCAAGCAATACTAGGACTGGGTACTTGGCAACTTTCTATTTTAAACACTCAAAACTCTTATCTACTTCTATTGTCTATTTTGTGTAATTTGTTTATGGACAAAGTAGTGTATTTCAATAAATAGAGTTGTTGGAGTGAAAGGTTTATTGTAGAATTGTGAAACTACATATGCTTAGTTTTCTAACTTTTGGTTGAGTGGTAGGTCCATATGGAGATGGTTCTCATTGACTTTGGCATTGGCATTAGTGGTAGGTCCATATTGAGATGGTTCTCATCGAATTTTGCATCGGCATTAGATTGGCCAAATAAATGAGGATATACTAGTATTGGAACAAGAATGAGTAGGGAAAACTCGAAGGCCTTATATTCTAATGGTCTTCAATAACTTACCTTGATGTTGGATAACTAAGAAAGGAAAACAGTAATTGTAAGTGATTGTAAGGAAAAAGTTTAAGAAATCAAATTCAAAAATATTTTGATAGCTCCCTTGTGGTCTTCCATCAAAAATAGAAGCAAATATTGTGGATTGTAGAATTCCAATGGACTTCTCATCTTTACTCTTTACTTGTAATTAACGAAAGTATTTGTAGTGGATATCCTCCAAAGGATGACCTTCTTGGAGTAAAGATAATGCATATGTATAGATTTCAATTAAATGAATAATTTATAGTTGGTAATTAAATGATTAATTATATTTCTGGTCAGTTACTTTAAATTTTTATATGCATAAGTTTCAATTATATGGATAATTTACATTTTTCTAATTTTAAATTTAAATTATGCACAGTTTCTCTAACATTCACTTTTTAATTCATAAAACATATGTTACTTCTTTTTAATTTGTCTAGATAAACTGTTCTTCATTCTTTTTTATAGTTAAATATCTGATTATTTGTTCAATTACATGTTTTCTTGGATAAGTGAAGTTGGTCCCATCGTTTGATATCCATGAACTATCATATGACCTCTGATAATGATACAAAGAGTGCTAAATAGATATCCATCTAAGTGGTGAGGGTAAAATAAATTTTGGTAAAGATAAAATAAACTGTACAGTCTGAGATGAAGAGGGGAAACCCCTGTTAATGTGCAACATTCAACCTGAAATATGGATTGATCAAGTTAAAGATGCATATAATCATCAAACTCATAGTACAGAGAGCTAAAAATGTCTGCTTGTGTGTCAATATATTAAAACGAGGAGCATATGACCATCTGGTTGTATTTCTTGGACCTTATCATGACAAGAAACACTAGCAGCTGACTACAACGGACAAATATAATCTCCAAGTAGTAAACAAATCCATGGAAAGGATCCCTCACATGACCATAGACAGTTTAGTCGCAAAAGTTAAAGAGATAGATACAAAAATCAGAGTTTGCTATGAAGATTCAGCCGTTGAATGGGATGAAGATATGCTTGCGTGAATGATGGTCATGGATGCATGCTTTATTCTTGAGTTGAATGGACTTACCCAATTCCAGCCTTATTTTTGGCTTAAGAAACCTAAAATCAAAAGACGAGAGATTATACTGGACATTTTGAAGTTGGAAAATGAGATTCCTTTCTGTATTCTGAAAATGATCCTACAATTGGAATGGAAAGACTCTTTATTACTACAAGATTGCTTGTCCAAACCTTTGTGTGACTGGATTTATTCGTTCTCAAGCAAATCGGGACAAATAGACTTTGTGAAACATATTGAAAGTGGTCCATTGCATCTATTAGATTTATCAAGATGGATGATTGTAAATTTCTTATCAAATCCTGGTTCATGTTGTGAGTCTACTATCCCTATTAAAAGTTTTGCTTGCAATGTTCATTGCTACACTTCTACATGCTTTGTTGCTCCAAATAGTGTTGCTTGTTTTAGAGGGGCAAGCTTTTTCTTCTTAGTCCATTTCACATCCAAGGCAAGCCACCTTTCGAGTGATCATTGTTATGTCCTCCAGCTATATTACTCTCAACATCACAAAGCTCTACAACACTTTCAATTGCACTAACATGTTGATCATTTTGGCCCTCTTCTTTGTCCAGATCGAAATTGCGAACATGACTGCTTTCTATAGCATGTCTGTTAGTAGTGGTCCTGGCAGAATTAGAAGTCGTTCTGGTGACTAGCTTATCTCCATTGTCACTTGAGTCTATGCACTCTAGTTAACCAGCATCCTCCACCTTTCCGCAACATGCAAATGAATTAAATCCCTAAGAGCCAATTACTTGCCCCACTCATTTGTCCCCTGTAACCTGTGGTGATCTCTAGGTTGATGTTTTGCAGACCCAATCCTGTCCTCGAAAGTTACGCCTTCTCTCATATTGATAACCACAACTGCCTCTGTATCATCGAATCTAAGCATGCCGAGATTGGTTTTTGACAGCCATTTATTAAATGTCGATCAACTTGCCATAAGAACATTGCAAAAGGAAGAAATCATGAAATAATATTGAATGCTCCCGCACTACTACATGGAATGGTCATGATGCAATGTACAAATGTTGCAATAAAGTGCACATAGATTCTTATGTATAAATTGTTTTAATTCCAATTATTTATTAATAAAGTTTGGATTTTGTCAATGTTCTCTTTAGTTAAAATATGGGCATGACAACTACAATAAATAATAAAGAATGCCATCTAGTGGGAATTTTGTTCTCTCCCACATGATATTATGGTTCTGGTCTTACTCTTAATACATTATCAATGCTTTAGAGTGTATGCCAACATGTCAAAACTACTTATATGACATTGTATCTAATTTAAAGTATCCACCTTGAAAGTGAATTGGACTTCATATTCCTTAAAATGAAGGATACTAGTCAAATATTAAAGATTTTTTGTTTACAATCTAGAAAGTTTCAAAAGACATCAAGCCCTAACTTTTATAAAAATTTGAAAAAAAATTAAAATACATTTTTGATTAATAAATATTTGTGTCAGTAATATTTTATTCTTTCCCATTAGAAATGCCCTCTAGAATAAAATCGTAAATTTTAACTTTAATTTTTATAAAAAGGTATAATTTTTCCAATATATTGTAAAAAATTACTTGATTTTCTTTATACTTGAAACAAACACCCCTAAAATATTTAATTTCCATTGACGTTGAAGAGCGTTTCTGGCTGCCCTTTTCTTTGCCACTTCTTTCTTTGTACATTCACCCCTCCCAACCATCTCATCGTCTATAAATACTTCCACAACTATCTTTTCTTTATACACGACACATTTTCCAGTTTTTTGACATAATTCTTGAAGTTCTAAAATGGGATGCTTTTCCAATGTCTCCGGTGTGACCAGTGGTTCTAACAAATTCTTGAATTTCTACCATAAATGAAAGAAGAAGAAAGATGGTATCACTATACTCCATCATCTTAAAGTTTTGTATGAAAATATAAATCTTGGCATAATAATAAATGAAAACATATGAAAATAAGAGTAGAGATTGAGTTGTGTTAATACCTCCCAAACTTCTTCCAAAGAAGAGTCAATATTTTGCAATAACTTACCACTGCTATCAATGTTATTGCTAGAAACATTGCACCTGCTATTGATTCAACTATATTAAATAAAACAGAGGGTGGGTTCAGATCCTTTTCGTTTTCGTTGATTTCTTTAATGAATGTCTTCACCTACAAGACACCAAAAAATGAACTTAAGTAAGAATGTCTTCACCTACAAGACACCAAAAAATGAACTTAAGTAAGAATGTCTTCACCTACAAGACACCAAAAAAATATTTTGAAGAGTTACCATATCATTTAGGTCATCATACGGAATTGTGAGATGGTTATCAACTCCTAATTTTTGTATAGCAACTCGTGCCAGATTTTCGTTGCCCATAATTCAGATCTTAAGCAGCTCAACACACCTTCATTCTCGTGGAGATAAGTCATGTACAAATATTTTTCTATTGCTAGCTTAAAGAACAAAGTTCCAAGGAACTCCAATGATTCATAAGATCTCAGACCTGCTGATTCAACTGCTTTTGTGCATTCATCGCATCGTATGGAAGCGCTTCCAAACAGCATCTCCACAGGCTTACAAAATGACTCTCTCAACAAATCCTTCCTCTTGAAACTATACTTTAAGTTTCCTTCAATCTTGTCCAACACATCAGACTTATATGAAGGTTTCTGGATATCGGATTTTAAATTTTCAATAAACGTTTTGTTTTCATTGCACTTGCATTGTTTTTTCTTTGCTTTGTTTATTGGACCCGCAACAGTTTCGCTTGTAGAAGGATTCTCCTCTCGACTTAGCACTGGATTTAACATAGGCTTGAAGACTTGTAAATGTGTTTAATACTATGGAATTTTAAAAAACGCAATGTGTTTAATAATAACTAAATGCAATGTGTTTAATACTATGGAATTTTAAAAAAATGAATATTTTCTTACTTCCCAAACTTTCTCAAATGAAAATGCACTATCCACATGCACAGCTCCGACTAGGGCTTCAATTAGGTTTGCAAGAACCTGTGGAGGTTTAACATCGCTGTTTGATATAGATTCATCTGCCATAGCTTCTTCGCATTTATCAGCCTGTAAAAACACATCGAGACGAAGAGTTCAATAGTGACTAAATAAGGAGTTTTTCAAAGGTTTCAATATGAAATACTCACCCTATTTTTCACAGCGTTATCTAATAGGTAGTTGTGAAACTTATTTTTTAGTGCAGCCCTTCCAAGGACATCATTCTCCACATTTATTGTGACTAATTTGACGAATGTTTTCTTATCGATTTCTTTACAAGTCTTGTATACGTTAATGGCAATCAGAAACTCTAATACTGCATCTCCAAAGAATTCTAGGCGGTGATAAGATTCTAGTGCTTCTTTCAATAAATCTTTGTTGTTGAAGCTATATTTTAAAATTGATTCTATCTCATCTATTTCAGTTCGGAAATGTATCCACTCCATTTTCTCAGCCATAAAATAAACAAAAATGTTATTAAAATTGACGTTCTGTATGTAATTGATAGTTGGCTAGAACTTTACCACAATCTAAGAATTTTCAAAGTATATAACACTAAAAGAGTAACAGATGAATTTTACGGTGTTTTCACAAAAATACATTAAAAACCTTTTTCATTTATACTATTGCAAAAGGGTTTCCAGGCTTGGGTTACGTCGATTCCTTTAGGATAGAGATCATCTTAATTATACTATCCTCCACATAATAAAAATGGTTTTAACGCTTTATACAGTTCATGATTATTATTCATTAGATTTGAAATATGGTATTTTTGCTGCACTAAAAAATTAATTATATCATTTTAATTGATTTTATAAAATTTTGGTAGTAAAAATACAATTAGTAAGTAAAATTAAATTAAATTTAAATTATATAATCCCTGTCTTGGGAGCCTTTCCGAAGTTCTTCAGAATTATGGCTAGCTCTGACTTCTCTTTTGAAGATAACATTTTTCTGGCTGATTTTCTTGTTGATGGTACATTTTTCTGGCTGATTGTCTTGTTGATGGTACAGTTAGCTTCTGGGTGAAGTCCACAGATAATAATTGTCACGACGAAGTAAAATTTGGTAATGAGGAGTTTTAAACTCATGTTACAGCCCTTTTTGCTGTTGCTCATGCAGGGCGTGTTGACCTTATACGCAATCTTCTGCTGGAAATGAAGCAATGATTTTTTGTTTGAATTGTACCGATCTAAGGTTCCAACTTTTGGGGAGGGGCTGAAATTACCATATCAAGAATCACAAATTTTAAGTAAGGTGATGATAAGTTCTGCTTCAAATGTATTTAGGTCAAGTGATGTGTATAGAATTGATATTTTTTATATGTTCAGCTTAGTGTTTGTGTTTCAATATCAAGAATTTTTAGGTATCTATTTCAATGTCAATAATGATTAGTTTCCATTTGTGATAACAATTGGTAGTTAAAAATATTTAGTAAATCCTAGTTTACTAAGCCAGAGTTCTTTGATTACAAATGTATATGATAGGATGCTTGCGCCCAATTCTGTGTTTTCTTCTGCACGCCCTACCCTTGGACAACATACCAACGTTCATGTTACACATTCAATATCATTTAGTGTGTATGGAGGAAATGGGGATTGTCATGTGTATGTGATGGAATTTGTCTCTCTGTAAAAAAAATAGTTGTGTTATTCCCTCCGAGTAGGAAATTCTAGAAAAGAGGATGTCATAATCAAGGGTTTAGAAAAATTAATCTAATATTTTTCATTTGTTTGAATTTTGTCATAATCAATGTCAATCTTCTCTACAATTTTGTAGCATTATTTCTATCAAATATGTACCTCCACACACATAAAATGGGGAAAAGGTTTGTGATGTATAGGGGATCACTAGAGTCAAATATTATATTCATTTTCCTATATCCACAAAAAATAAATTATGATGTCTGAGTGTGTGTCCTTGCAAGGATAAAGGGTAAACAAGTAAATAAATATAGAATTGACAAGATATTACCTTAAGTATAAATCCTTTTAATGGAATGTTACATAAGGCTTGATGTGATGCAATGAACTACCTATAATATGCTACTATATTCTTTCACCATAAAGAAACAAAATTTAGTTTTCGATTAAGTGAAAAGAAGGTTTTGAAGGGGTCTCGAAACCCTTTTTACAGAAAGATAATCAAAGGATAGAACATTAAAGACCTACCAAGAGAGAACAAAACACAACAAAGAGAGAGACAACTAGCAAAGACAAAACGACAACAAAAAGCCAAAAGATGTAGAGGAACAACATAAAGAAAACTAAGGGATAGCCACAAAAAACAGACTGTAAGAAAGATTTATGATAAGTTTCACTGCTTCTTTCTCCAACAAGACCATAGAGGTAGCAACACTCTTCAAATCTTCCAGCTCCTTGGCATACTGGATCATCTTCCTAGTACTAGTACAAGCTCTTGTACCATGACCAATTGTCCCCCCTTCAAGAATTAGCACCTTATCCTTAGTAGTATCAATAGTGTTCTTTTTTTGTTGGACCTATTCCAGCGTCCTAATCATCATATTGAAGCTATCGACAGAGGCTTTCAGTATTTTTTGGCTTTGTTCTTAAATCTTCTTAAGGGTATTCTCATGATTGAGAACCAGCTTCTCCATCTCATTGAATATATCCTCCACAGCCTTAAATTTAGAGCCATACAAACCAGTGGTAGCCTCAACATTGCTGATGGCTTTAGTCAATTCATTCAGGTAGTTAGGAAGAAAACTGAGCTTACTAGTACCAACAACTTTAAGGGTAGTCACTTTTCAGGATGAATCCTCCAACTTATTCTTCAAACTGTTGATCTCCGAATAGATCTAGTCAATAACCTTGCAGAACTCCATAATCCCACTCTTCGTGGTATTCAACATGGTTAAAGGGGAATTTCTCCAATCAATATTGAGCTCAGGGGCAGAATTCTTCGTGGTCTCCAAATTAACATTTGTAGTATTGGGAGGTAGAGTATCAACTTCCTTCACCATCTTCCCCTCTTCTTTCACATCATCAATAGATTTATTGGGGTCCTGAGTATTAGGTTGAACATTAAGAGAATCATTCCCTTTATCAGGGCTGATGTCGGTGATGACAGGGCTCTACTTGTTTTTCTTTTTTGGCGGAGGGGTGACATAATCACTATCAGTCTCCATCCCCTCATCATCTTCTTCATCATCTTTAAGCCAAATTTCCTCTTCCCAAACCTTACTTCTTTTTCCTTTTACCCCTTATCTACGTTTCTCATTTCTGGACCTAGATGCCAAATCTTTGTCCATTTCGCTAGTAGAGCCTTTAGCATGGGGAATCCTATCAACATCATCTTCCCACTCAGTATTAGACACATTATCTTCACTGTCATCAAAGTCCTCAGATTCATCATCTGAATCAGAGAGCTTGGTGATAGAATGTTGCACAGAGGAAGCCTTGACATGGTTTTATAAGATAAACATTAACCCTTCATGCATGGGAGGGTTACTATTCAGGTTATCCCTAAAATCCTTAATGCTGGTGTAAAAGGAGCTAAACAAATAGAAAGGGATAGACACTGGGGGTTTATGAAGAAAATGATTCATAAGCAAAAAGTGATAACCATAGACACAAGAGTATCTACCATCAAGTGTAACATATAGCATGACAGCAAACAAAATCCATCTCCATACCTTCTTTATCACTTTCAGAGAGTAGTAGGTTTTTCCAGATTTCACCAACTTGCTTTTCTCAGACTCCTCCTTTGGGAATCGCTTGATAGTAGCTTATGTGAGATTCCTATCTCTATAAAACTTTCTGACTTCCATCGACATACCAGTAACTTCCTTTATCATCCCTTCGTCAATTTCAACCTTTCGTCTTCCTATGGTAATTTTACCATCTTTCCAATTCTTTTTGAAAATTTTGGTCACTGTAGGGTTTTTCCCTACAACACTCTCCATATACCCTATCATCGTAGCCATTTCCAAAATAGCCCAGGCCTTCAGCTTGTCTTTCCATTCATCACATGAAAGTGGCTCAATTCTTTTCCTATTTCCTCCCATGGCATTCACAAACAGAAAATTCTTATCGTTCACTATGCAAAACGGGGCTGAAACAAAGATTAAAGTGTAGAGCAAGAATGTCTTCAAAATAGAAATGGGCACCCACAAAACTTGCAGAGTCTTGTTTGCATCAAATGCCAGCTCAATCTTCAAGCGCCACTCTTTCTGATTCATTATGGCCTTTTTCATTGATAAGTGCATTGTCATAATTACTTATTACTCCCTCGTAAAAATGCACTCTATCATAAATGTGGAGTGCACACGCCTCATGAGGAAGATCTAGCTCACCTCTCTATCTCATAGTGTGATCAACATGGATAGCCATGTTGGCGGCCCAATCAGCTATAGTATTGGTCTCTCTATAATTGTGAGACACAATACATAGTTCTAAAGAGTTGATTATCTCCTTAGCTTGAGATATGATATTCTTTATGGTCCATGAAGGGGAGGATAGGCCTTTTAGGCATTGAACAATATTATTTGGGTCTCCCTCCAGCCAGACTTTAGTAAATCCCATATATTTAACTAGGATAAGAGTTTGGTAAGAATCCATGGCCTCGGCTAAGTGGTTGGTCTGGAATTCCATGGGGAGTGCCACCGCTGCAATACAATAACTAGACTCATTTCTTATCACAGAAACACAATGTAGTTGATCATAATTGCTATTGTGGACTTTAAGGATTGAATGCAATTTTCTCCTTAAATGTAGATCAATTCTTGATTACATTTGAGTTTCTTATTGGATTTTAAAAACTCTTGTTTGATGTACATATTTGAAATGGAAAAGGATGTTATATTTATGTGCAATTTTTATAAGAAAAATGGTGCCCTGGCCTTGAAAAAATAAAAGGTTACTAGACAGTTCTAAATGCTATTTGAAATGGAAAAGAAAGTTATGTTTATATGCAATTTGTGTAAGAGAAATGGTATCTTGACTTTGCAAAAATAAAAGGCTACTGGTGGATTATAAATGCTCAATATACAATTGTGTTTTTCTTTGTAGGTGTATTCTATTTTTCTATGTTGCATTTTGTATGTTGCAGAAGTGCATCTATATTTCTCAATAGCCAATATTGAAACCACATTTTACATATAATTTATCATTTTAATTCTTGCTCATTTATCACTCGATCTCTATTCTAATGATGACTATCTTGTGTGCTCTATTTCTCCTAGAAAGGCAACCCTATTTTATGAGGAAATTGTATTAGTGATGAGTATAGTGATGTATTATGAGAGTCTAATAGTTGTTTAGATGTCCCTAGATATCCATTGGTGATAATCCTATGAGAAGTATATTGTAATATGTTGTTGATGTTTTAAAAATATATTTTGTAGCTTTTGGAGAGTCAGGTTTTTATCTTGAAAGGGTTTTTCAACATAAATCATTGAATGTGGTATGCATGCTAATTATGTTTACTACTATTAATTTGATATAACTATTGCAATGATATAAAAGATAGTTCATTCCCTCCTCTCAATTTAAGTGTATGAATTTGTTTCTCTATCTTAGCTTCCATACAATTTACACATTTTAAAAGTAAATATTTAAGAAACGGCAACAACAAAGCTATATTCCCGCTATTTGCAAAGTTGACTTTTATTGTTCAAAATTTGACCATGTTTTGACTATTCCTATAAAAATGAACCACAAAAAGCTTCATGAATAGGGAAATGAATGATTGTTATGGAAGCAACCCCGAAAATGGTCGCAATCATGCACAAATTAGGAAAATTTACCAAAATGGGTCAATACCTAGTCTCAACATTTTATAGGAATATAGTTATGTCCCACTTTAGCTATAGTATGGAATTCAACTCATACTCATGATCAAATATGAAGAATCAAAAACTTATTTCATTAAGAGGTTGAAGAGTTAATATGGCAAAAAATTTAGCAAGGCAATAGCCCCAAAACCTCGTGTCATATAAATTTACAATATAAATATAAAAGGTCAAGTATAATTGAGAAAATATCATCAAAATTGGAAATACACAAGGAGAATACAAAAGACAAGTTATGCCATATATGAATTAGTAAGATCATAGATTTTTTATTGGAGCCATACAAAAAAGTAAGGCATAATATCTAGGACTAAGTAAGGTAGAAATTTTTGTTATGCTAGGTGGCTCATTTACATGTTAAGGCCTCATGAGCTAGTGAAAATTCTCAGATATAGTAGGTGAACTTCACTATAGTAATATTTGAAATTACTATCTAAGAGAAAGACAAGTTGTTTGTTGGGTAATCATTATAGAATGATACAAAATAATGCTACAATAGCATAAACAACTTTTTAGTGTATTGTTAAAGTGAAAAACCACTGTCAATGTGTGGGCATAAAGAAGAATGCATAGAGGAACTTATACCCCTACTTCAAAATAATTGTTTACATCAACTAGAAGAAACTACAATTAAGATAGTATACATTCAAACCCAAACACATGATGATAGTGAAATGCCCTCAACATAGGAAAATTGAGATGATGACACATAAAAAACAATGACATGCAAGAAAACATAAGGGACATTTAAAAATATAGCGTTAAGTATGAAAATGACTTGAATAATTTCCCTCAACTTAAAGTAATTGTTTATGCCTATTGAGATCAATTTACTTTAAGGTGGTATACATTAGAGGACCAAAAAATCATGACTAATAAATGCCCCAAGATAGGAAAATTGAGGTGACACCACATGCAAAGAAGGGAATGCAAGTTTACATAAGAGATCCAAATTTGGGGTTAATATAAATACGAGATCAATAATGACTATCAATATAATTATTTTTATTTGTTCTCATTTCCTGAATACAATGAAAGTACAAGTACAATTAAGGAAGAGCACATAAGGAAGATCAAAATATTTTTTGGTAATTATGGAAGACTCATACATGTGTTATCCCAATCAATAAAAATATGAGGATGTCACAATAAGGTCATCCCTTTGTAACCCTGTGTCAATGGAATATTTTTGCTCATCCAAAGAACTTATCAAACAAAATAAAATGCAAGAAACACATCATGTTGGATCACAATAAATATAATTAAACATGCAAAGAAAAAGTGATACTAGACTTAAAATCCAATTTATACCAAATCATCCACCCAGCATCTTACTAATCGTAAAGATATGGTGACAAAGATGGTAAATGAGATTTAGATTGTACAATAGAAGGATATATGTCTAGTTCCAAACATCTAACATTCCCTAAGTAAGGATCATTATGTATGACACTAGGAGATAGAGTCAATGCTTTAGAAAACATCAAGGATGACTGATAATCATTTTTTATATATTCAACCATATCTTTTGAACTATCATCTAGATTTGTCAACATAATTGGTTCAATGGTGCTATTAGTATCACCACAAGAACTATTAGCCGTGATTGAATTAGAATTAATAGAAGAATCCCTTTGAATTGACAACTTGATATTTTGTTTAGGCTGGACAAAGTAAGGATCAAACTTAAGACTAGTGAAGGTAGTGAAATTTGACAAGCTAGGTACATATAAATTGTCAATTACATAGGGGAAGACTCACTTTTCCTATCAAGCTAATGAGACAAAGCACAATTACTTCTATGGTACTCTCTTGTATTATAATTTTATAGTTTATAGTTTATCTCTTTTAATAGAAGGGTATGTGCAGGATCATGGTGTGCCAAAACAGGCCCTTAAGTGGCAATGGAATTTCAGAAAAATCAGAGTTATGCAACTTGACATTAAAATTTGAATAAGTTGTGAACATTATTTTTAAAATATGTAAGAAGAGAATATATATAAAATTGAATGTAGTTTCTAAGCTACTAGTTGTTTTTTGGGAAAAAAAATCGTATTTGATGAAAATTTCAAATTTCAATGCAGTGGTACTAAAATTTCAGGAAAAAATAAGAAGTAGACGTATGTCTGACCACCCTAATCACAATCAAATCTTAATATTTTTTTATAATATTTATAATATAAGTATTAGACTCATGTCTGGATGTGACACATATTTGTTTTTAATTTTTTATGAATTAAATAATTATTTATGATTTTTTTACTACAGCTTTTCAGAAATTCAGAAACTCCTACATCTGACCACCTTAACTTGGTCAAAACCTTATGAAATTTAATTTTTATTTTATTTTTCCCTATAGTAGATGAGTGACGCATGTTTCGGTTTCAAAAAATGTTATACCGTTTGAAAGTTATGAGTGTTTTTCAATCAGTATATCAATCAGGACTATTGTCAGAATTCAATTAGAAAATAAATAATAATTATTTACTAAAGTCGAAATAAGACAAGCCTTATATTGTTGGAAAGCTGGGAATGTCCTTAAAAAACCCTTTTCGTTTTATCAATTTTGGCTACAAAAAAAGTCATCAGCCACCAGTGTAAAGTCTGGCAAATCAAGGAATACTGAAAAACACGTTTTTTCAGTTGACTTTCCAGGCTTGTCACTTCCAAGCCTAATACCAAAGCATTCCCAAGCCAAAATTTGAAATTTGAAAATTTGAGTACAAAAATCAAATATCGGATCAAATCGGATATCGGATTTTATCCAATATCTGATTTTTGTACAAAAATTTGCAGTCCCCAAAGAATTTCCCTTTGCCACCATTTATGAAGTAAACTGCCACATGGCAGAAATCTGATATCCGATTTGGTCATATTTTAGAGAGAGAGAGAAGGAGAGGGAGAGAGGGAGAAAGAGAGAGAGAGAGGAGGAGAGAGAGAGAGAGAGAGAGAGAAGGAGAGGGAGAGAGACAGACAGATAGACAGACAGAGAGAGGGAGAGAGACAGAGAGAGACTGAGAGAAGGAGAGGGAGAGAGAGAGAGAGAGAGAGAGAGAGAGAGAGAGAGAGAGAGAGAGACCATATGACCCCTAACGACACAATTTGGTGTCTTAAGGGGTCCTATGGTGTCGTTAGGGGTCATATGGTGTCTTGGGACATCATAGGACCCCTTAAGACACCAAATCATATAGTTATGGGTCATATTGTGTCTTACGACCCATGACTATGACCCCTAATGATAGTTATGTGATATGGTGTCCCATGAACCCTTATGACCTCTCAGGACACCATATGACCCCTAATGACACCATATTGGGCCGCTTTGGGTCATATTGTGGTCTATGACCCCTTAGGACACCATATGACCCCAAACAACATGATTTGGTGTCTTAAGGGGTCCTATGGTGTCGTTAGGGGTCATATGGTGTCTGTAGGGGTCATATGGTGTCTTGGGACACCATAGGACCCCTTAGGACACAATATGACCCCTTAGGACACAATATGACCCCAAGCAACCCAATATGGTGTCATTAGGGGTTATATGGTGTCCTCAGAGGTCATAAGGGTTCATGGGACACCATATGACCCCTATGGACACCATATGACCCCTAACGACACCATCGGACCCCTTAAGACACCAAATCATGTCATTAGTGGTCATATTGTGTCCTACAACCCCGTAAGACTCAATATGACCCCTAATGTTATGATTTGGTGTCTTAAGGGGTCAATTAGTGTCGTTAAGGGTCATATGGTGTCTTCATATGGTGTCTTGCGACACCATATGACCACTTAAGACACCAAATTGTGTCATTAGGGGTCATATTGTGTCCTACGACCCTGTAAGACACAATATGACCCCTAACGACATGATTTGGTGTTGTTAGGGGTCATATGGTGTCTTGGGACACCATAGGACCCCTTAAGACACCATATGACCCCTTAGGACACAATATGACCCAAAGCGACCCAATATGGTGTCATTAGAGGTCATATGGTGTCCTAAGAGGTCATAAGGGTTCATGGGACACCATATGACCCCTAACGACACCATAGGACCCCTTAAGGTCCACCAAATCATGTTGTTAAGGGTCATATTGTGTCCTACGACCTCATAAGACACAATATGACCCCTAATGACATGATTTGGTGTCTTCAGGGGTCCTATGATGTCGTTAGGGGTCATATGGTGTCTTGTGTCACCATAGGACCCCTTAAGACACCAAATCATCTCCTTCTCTCTCTCTCACACACTCTCTCTCTCCCTCTCCTTCTCTCTCTCCCTGTCTCCCTGTCTCTCTCTCTCCTCCTCTCTCTCTCTCTCTCTCTCTCTCTCTCCCTCTCCTTCTATCCCTCTCTCTCTCTAAAATATGACCAATAAAATCCGATATCCGATTTAATCGGATATCGGATTTCTGCCATGTGGCAGTTTAGTTCATAAATGGCAGCAACGAGAATTTGTTTTGGGGACCAATCGGATATCGAATAAAATTCGATATCTGATTTTATCCGATATCTGATTTTATCCGATATCTGATTTTAGTAGTAAAAACCAAGAAAAAAAGGGTTTGTGGTCCATTCTGTAGATTCCAATGGCCGACAATCTGGGTCCTATGTTTTCTGTTGAGGATCACTGGGTTTCAGACAGCTAGAGACAAATTTGTGTTTTTGGGAGATTCTTAAAGTGAAAACTTACATTGTCAATCATGAAGGAGCATATGTGTGAAGGGAAATGGGGAGTAGTAGTCATCAGAAGTCTAAACACAAAAGAAAACTTTCAAATGACCAAGTTAAAGTGTATAGAGAGAGAGATAGAGAATATCATAGGAGGAGAAGACAAGGTATGTTAAATATTGCTAATGTTACTTCAACTGAAGAGGAAATTGAAATTGAAAATCTGCCACAAGTTATTGAAAATGAAAATATAAATTTTGAAAGTGAAAATATTGAAAATTTTGAAAATGTTGAAAGTGATAATGAAAATGCTCAACATGTGGAAAATTTTGACATAAGAGGTGAAAATGTGGAAAACTTTAACATTGAAGATGGAATTGCCTCACCAAGTGAACCATATGTAACACCTAATTACTTTAGAAATGAAGACCCTCTCATGGATGAAAAAAAAATTCCAAATCCAAGACCTTCAAGAACCCCAAAATGGTTATTTGAAATCAATGAGAGCATTATTGCGAATCTTGAAGGCAAGAGGTCAACAAGAACCGTTTGGTTGTGGGCTACAGAACTTTTCAACCAAAATTTTAGCAATAAGAAATTGACCAAGCAATGCCAACTCTTTGTTCAATTGCTAAAGATGATAAAGATGAGACCATTGCTAAACAAATTGAAGATTCGTATGAACAAGAAGACGGAGAGAAATTCTATTGTTGAAAAAAATATATTTGACGCTCTATATTCTATTGGAAAGAATACCAAAGAAAGAGATAAGAGAGCTACTCGAAGAGTGATTACAACCTCCTTAGTAAGCCATCAATTGAGGAAGGCTCGTCAAATGAGACAAACTTGTTTTGATTTTAACATAAACCATAAAACTTTGGATAGGGCACTTGTACGAAGACAAAGACTTGATGATCCACTTCAACAAGATACATGGGTAATTGGTGGGAGGCTTCCACGTGTTGATAGAAAGTTGACTGACAATGTGAAGGAAGAGATTCAACAATTTTGACACTCTAATTCTAGAGTGTCACCCAATGTAAAGGACGTTTTGACATTAAGAATCGGCAACCAAGACCGCACACCGCATCCCAAACATTTCTTGGAATCAAGCCAATCAATGTTGTACAAATAATTTTGTGAATTACATCCAACTTTGCAAATATCACAAAGGGCCTTTGAATCTTTGAAACCATTTTATTGTGTTCCTCTTAAGATTCGCAATACCTGTTGTTGCAAGTACCATGTGGAGTTTTCAATGTACCATGAACTTTTATGTAATATTCGTTCTACGATGCATAATAATGAGATGTTGCAGGAGTGTGGTGCAATGCTATTTCCAAGATCATCAAGAGACTTGCAAGATCTATTTTTATGCCCTAGAGATGATGGCTGCTATTTCTATAGAAATGATTGTTTGAATGAGAAGTGCTCAGAATGCAGTGGGTTGTCAAAGTTTGTTTCATGTTTTCATGAGGGCAGCGAACACGAGTTTGGAAATAATTATGTTGAGAAAAAAATATACAAGACAATGAAATATAATTTGAAGAGTGGAGGTGAAGGTTCTAGATGCGAATTAGTCTCAAGAGAAGTGAGTATTGCTGATTTTATTTTGGATTTTAAGGAAAATATTTTCTACAAGTATGCAAGGCACACCCATACGTCTCAGTGGTTGGATCAACAGTTCAAGATGTGTAAGAACTCTTTCCTGATTGGCACTATTGTATTGATGGTTGATTTTGCAAAGAACTATAGATTGCAACCACAGAATGAGGTACAGTCTCAGTACTACAATTCAGTCCAGATTGCTATTTTTGTTCATATTACAAATAGACATGCTCCTGATAGTACATAAGAGGATAGGAAGATAATCAGGGAGTATCCTTTTTATATGAGTGATGATAGATCACACTCCTCTGAGTATGTGCAACATTCTTTCGAGAATTTTTTTGAGTTCTTGCATGAGAAAGATATTGCAATTGACCGACATATAATATGGTCAGATAACTGTATGGGTCAATTTAAGAATGCCCGTATGTTTTATTGGTTGAGTAGAATGCATGTGGAGAGGCGTATACCTCATATTTGGTGTTTTTTTTAGGCAGGGCATGGGAAGGGAGAGCATGATGGAGCAGGTGCATGTTTGAAGAGAGCTCTAGTTAAGGATCAATTCAGGATTTCAGGTGCAAATTTCTCTAATGCACGTTCTATTGTTGATTGGTGTAGTTCAACATTGTCACATGGAGGTACTCTTGATTCAGTAGTGAGCATATTTTTTTGGTTGGTTGAGGAGGGAACAGTGGGAGATAGATTGGATTGTCAAACAATTAAAGATTCTTCAAAGATGCATTCATTTCTTAGCTCAGATGCAAGTACATGGACCATTTGGACATGAGTGTTGGCTTGTTTTTGTCAAAGTTGTCTTTGGTGTGATTGGGATAAGTGCGAGTCAAGTAAGTGGGTTTATACGTGGGTTCCCCACTATCTAACTCCTCTATCTCAAACAATATCCTTGTCAAACGATGACATGGAAAGTTCACTTGAGTATGATCGTCTATCAGATCTTGTATAGCCAGGACATGTTTTTGCAGTTTTTGCAGTTGTTGCACCACAAGGGAATGAAGAGAGATCTAATATTCTTTCCACAATGGAGCATGGTGTTCTCTAGCAGTAGCAACTTTGATGCTTTTGACAGTAGTATGAGTCAGATTAGTAAATTTCTATTTTGATGCTTCCCATAGGGCTTTGCAACTTCACATTGTGAGTGTGCCCTTGTTACAAATGAATTGTACTTTAATCGACATAGATGGTCTATGATGGCTTTTTTGTAAGACTATATGGTTTTATTACATATATTGTGCTTTAATTGACATATAACAATATCCAAGTGGTGGTTGGCATGAGCTTGAATATGGTAAGTTATATGCATCTTGAAGTTGAATTTGATATGTTGCATACATCTTGAAGTTGAACTTTGATTAGACTTTGTCAGCATTTGTTGAATCATAAATGTCATTTCATTATTAATCTTGTGAGTGTGAGGTGTAGGAATAATAACTAATTGAGAACATCAATTCAAATCCATAATATAGAGGATACTAATTTATTTATTGCAGTTTAGTGTAGAACTTATTTATTTTATCTAATAATGAAATAGGTACAACTGTATTGAGATAAAATGAAGCTTTTCTCTCATATGAAGATGTCACATTGGCAAATTGGTCTATATTATAATACACAAGATGCAAGTAAAATCAAAACACTCTTGTCAAATCCTTCCAAATTCTATGTTAATTTGTGACTCATTATTGTATGTTGGGAGAGGGAAGAGTGTGTGGCTTCTGGTTATAGTTTTGGACTTGAACCATATTGCATAAATCTCAAGGCTTCAACTTGATTATCATTAAAGGTTTCTGATTGTTTACAAAATATCCTTTCATATCGCTTCATGGATGTCATGTGCATAGGGTATGACCTCGAGCATTCAATCGAGTGGGGGGACAAAATAGGAGCAAACGTAGGGTAATAATGCCTAACTGGACATGTTGGAGCTGATGGTTCATCATCACAACAAGAAGAATGAGAAATCGACCATGCGACAACATTCAATTGAGTGAGACTGACGATTTTTTCACCAACTGAAAAATTATTGCCCTAATAAAACCATAGGGCAACTTGAAAAATCAAGATAGGCTTTCATAGAGACCCCTCTCATGGCCCTATAGGTTCGAACGGATTGCTCACAGGTGCCACGGATTCCAAGTTAGGACCCATCAAAGTTTTACAATTTTGAGTACTTAGGGCGCTCAAGGGACGACGTCGGTAGGGTATGACCCCGAGCGTTTGATCAAGTGGGGGGGAAAAATAGGAGCATGCGTAGGGTAATAATGCCTAACTGGACATGTCGGAGTTGACGGTTCATCATCACGACGAGAAGAATGAAAAATCAGCCACACGACAACATTCCATTGAGTGAGACTAATGATTTTTTCACCAACTGAAAAATTACTGCTCTAATAAAACCGTAGGGCAACTTGAAAAACCGAGATAGGCTTTTGTAGGGACCCCTCTCATGGCCCCATAGGTTTAAACAGAATGTTCATAGGTACCACAAATTTAGAGTTAGGGCCCATCAAAGTTTGACAATTTTGAGCACTTAGGGCGCTCAAGGGACGACACCGATAGGGTATGACCCCAAGCATTCGATCGAGTGGGGGGGGGCAAAATAGGAGCATGTGTAGGTTAATAATGCCTAAATGGACATGTCAAAGCTAACGGTTCATCGTCACGATGACCAGAACAAGAAATCGGCCACGCGAAAACATTCCATTGAGTGAGACTGACGATTTTTTTGCCAACCGTAAAATTGCTGCCCTAATAAAATCATAGGGCAACATGAAAAATTGAGATAGGCTTTTGTAGGGACCCCTCTCATGGCCCCATAGGTTTAAACGAAACATTCACAGGTGCCACAGATTCTGAGTTAGGGCCCATCAAAGTTTGACAATTTTGAGCACTTAGGGCGCTCAAGGGATGACGCCGGTAGGGTATGACCTCGAGTGTTTGATCGAGTGGGGGGAAAAATAGGAGCATGCATAGGGTAATAATGCCTAACTAGACATGTCAGAGCTGACAGTTCATCATCACGACAAGAAGAATGAGAAATCGGCCACGCGACAACATTCCATTGAGTGAGACTGACAATTTTTTCGCCAACTGAAAAATTGTTGCCCTTATAAAACCGTAGGGAAACTTGAAAAACTGAGGTAGGCTTTCATAGGGACCCCCCTCATGGCCCCGTAGGTTCAAACAGATCATTCATAGGTGCCATGAATTCTGAGTTAGGGCCCGTCAAAGTTTGATAATTTTGAGCACTTAGGGCGCTCAAGGGACGATGCCTGTAGGGTATGACCCCGAGCGTTCGATCAAGTGGGGGGGCAAAATAGGAGCATGCATAGGGTAATAATGCCTAACTGGACATGTCAGAGCTGATGCTTCGTCATCGCGATGAGAAGAACGAGAAATCGGCCACACAAGAACATTCCATTGAGTGAGACTGACGATTTTTTTGCCAACCGAAAAATTGATGCCCTAATAAAACCGTAGGGCAACTTGAAAAACCGAGATAGGCTTTTGTAGGGACCCCTCTCATGGCCCCGTAGGTTCAAATGGATCATTTGCAGGTGCCACAGATTCCAAGTTAGGGCCCGTCAAAGTTTGACAATTTTGAGCACTTAGGGTGTTCAAGGGACGACACCGGTAGGGTATGACCCCAAGCGTTCGATCAAGTGGGGTGGAAAAATAGGAGCATGCGTAGGGTAATAATGCCTAACTAGACATGTCAAAGCCGACGGTTTGTCATCGTGATGAGCAGAATGAGAAATCTGTTGAAATATGGTGACTGATCAACAAAGTACTATACACTCAGCACGTATCCTCGTTGGGGTCCGAGCCCAGGCTAGGCCCCGGGTAGGGGTTCAGGGGTGGCAGCCCCCAAGAAAAGTGGGGGTTCGGGGGCGGCAACCCCTGAGAAAAAAAAATTTTGCCTTTTTTTTGTTCATGAAAACTGACATTGTTATAAAACCCTAAAAAAGTCGACTTTGTTTGTTGCCCTAAAAAAGCATGTTATAAGCGGCTGGGATGCTTAAGGCATTGTAAGGTTGATGTACTGCTTTTGCTAGATAATAAGAAAGATTGGACGGCTGTGTATGGTGGACATAACCCATTCTGGGTGAACCACGTTAAATCTCTGTGTTATCTATGTCCTGTTTTATTTATTTATCTTTTGTATTTAAATCTGCATATAATTGTTAGTTCATATTTGCCTCAGATCTTCTTGAAACCCTAACAATTGGTATCAGAGCGAGGTTTTCTATGAATTTGCAGGACTTTCATATTTGAGTGGGAGCAATGGAGGATTTCAAATTTAAGGTCGAAAAGTTTAACAGCCAGAATTATCAGTTATGGAAAATGCAGATGGAGGATTACCTGTATCAAAAGGATTTGTGGTGGCCATTGGAAGGAAAGGCAAAGAAAATGACCACAATATTAGATGAAGAGTGGGACATTTTAGATAGAAAAGCACTGGGATCCATTCGATTATGCCTTGCATCATCTGTAGCATTCAATATAACAGAACCAAAAATGACTGTAGATTTGATGGCAACATTGGCTAGGTTGTATGAGAAACCCTCGGCTTAGAATAAGGTATTTCTTATGAAGCGTTTGTTTAATTTGAAAATGAGTGAGGGAGGATCTATAGCGGAGCACTTAAATGAATTTAATACAATTACCAGTCAATTGTCTTTGGTAATAATTACCTTTGCAGAAGAGGTTAGGGCTCTCTTGATTTTATGTTCTTTGCCAGAAAGCTGGAATAGCTTGGTTATGGCTGTAAGTAACTCTGTCTTTGGTAAAAATACTTTGGTATTTGATGATATTGTTGGTGTTATCCTAAGCGAGGAAATGCGAAGGAAAAGCACAAGTGAGACTTCAACATCATCGGGTAGTCTTTTGAATGTGGAGAACAGAGGAAGATCAAAGGAAAGAGGAAAAGGCCCTAGGAATGAGAAGTCACGAGGGAAGTCAAAGAAAGGATGCTCTCAATCTAGAGGAAAGAAAGATTGCTGGTATTGCGGAAAGCCTGGTCATCTAAAGAAAGACTGTTGGTCTCGGAAAAACAAAGAAGGAGACAAAAATGAAAATGACAGTAAGGAAGCTAATATTGCAAGTAATACTTTACAAGATGCTTTAATCTTATGTTTGGATAATGTTAATGATTCCTGGGTAATAGATTCTAGAGCTTCATTTCATGCCACACCCCATAGAAAATATTTTCTAGATTATGTTCAAGGTGATTTTGGACAGGTATATTTGGGTGATGATGAGCCCTATCAAATTGTTGGAAAAGGAAAGATAAAGATCAAGTTGCAGAATGGTAATGACTGGTTTCTGCAGGAGGTAAGACATGTTCCTAATTTAAGAAGAAATTTAATTTCTACAGGGAAACTAGGTAGTGAAGGTTGCATAGTTACCTTCTCAGACAGTATGTGGAAGGTCACTAAAGGATCATTAGTAGTAGCTAAAGGTGCAAAGGTAGGCACATTATATCTGTGTACTGGTAACACTTACTCTACCTTAGCTGCTACAGATAAAGTTACTGCAGGGACAACAACAATAAATGTTGCAAGAACAAATTCGATAATGTGGCACCATAGGCTTGGGAACATGAGTGAGAAAGGGATGAAAATCCTTCACTCCAAAAATCTATTGCCAGGACTAAAGAAGATTGATTTAGAGTTCTGTGAAAATTGTGTTTACGGTAAACAGAAAAGAGTCAGATTTCTCAAGGTTGGGAAAGAGAAGAAGAGTGAGAAGTTAGAGCTTGTACATTCAGATGTATGGGAACCGGCTCAGGTATCATCTCTTGGTGCCTCTTGTTATTATGTTATTTTTATTGATGACTCAACCAAAAAAACATGGGTATATTTCCTAAAACAAAAATCAGATGTTTTTGAAACTTTTAAGAAATCGAAAGCTTTGGTTGAGAATGAGACAGGAAAAAAGTTGAAGTGTCTCAGATCGGATAATGGAGGTGAGTATTGCAGCAAAGCATTTGAAGATTACTGTTCCTTAAATGGGATTCGAAAGCAAAAGATAGTTCCAGGAACTCCATAGGAAAATGGTGTGTCAAAGAGAATGAATAGGACCATCATGGAACGTGCGAGGAGCATGAGATTGCATGCTGGATTGCCCTTACATTTTTGGGCAGATGTTGTACATACTGCTGTCTATTTGATAAATAGAGGACCTTCAACCCCTTTGGATGGTGGTATTCCAGAGGAGGCATAGACTAGTAAAAAGGTAAATTATTCTTTTCTAAAAACTTTTGGTTGCGAAGCTTTTGTTCATGTTGATAAAGAAAATAGAACCAAGCTTGATGCTAAATCTCAGAAATGTACCTTCATTGGATATGGGATAGATGAATATGGCTATCGGTTATGGGATTTTGAAAATAAGAAAATAATTAGAAGTAGAGATGATATATTCAATGAGAAGGTTATGTATAAAGAACAGATGCAGGAAAAGAAGCATGAAAAGGACAAACAAGAATATGTGGTGTTGGATGAGATTCCTGAAAATGAAATGCCATAGGTACCTGATGCTCAGCAACAACAAATTGTCCCACAAACTCCTGCAAGTGTTAGATGTTCTACAAGGACAAGTAGACCCCTTGAAATATTTTCTCCTTCTTTGTATTATATTTTATTAATGGATTCTAGTGAACCAGAAGAATATGAAGAAGCAATGCAGGTAGATGCCAAACAACAGTGGGAGCTAGGCATGAAAGAGGAGATGGACTCCTTGATGAAAAATAAGACTTGGGACTTAGTCCCTTTACCTGCAGAAAAAAGAGCCTTGCCTAACAAATGGGTTTATCAGCTGAAGGAGGAGGAAGGAGGTCAGAAAATATATAAGGCCAGACTTGTGGTAAAAGGTTCTGCACAGAAAAAGAGTATAGATTATGATGAAATATTTTCTCCAGTTGTAAAAATGACTTCAATTAGAACTGTACTTAGTCTTGTGGCTGCAGATGATTTACATCTTGAACAATTAGATGTCAAAACAACTTTTCTCCATGGAGATTTGGAGGAGGAAATTTACATGTTGCAACCACAGGGATATGAGGTCAAAGGTAAGGAGAACATGGTGTGCAGGTTGAAGAAAAGTCTGTATGGCCTAAAGCAAGCACCCTGACAATGGTATTTAAAATTTGATAGTTTCATGGCTAAACACGGTTATCATAGATGTCATTCTGATCATTGTGTATATTTTAAGAGATTTGATAATGGTAGTTATATTATCTTGTTGCTTTATGTTGATGACATGCTTGTTGCTGGGTCTAACATGCAACATATAAATGATCTTAAACAAAAATTAGCCAGGTCATTTGCTATGAAGGATTTGGGTGTAGTTAAGCAAATTCTCGGTATGAGGATTACACGGGATAGGAAAAATAGAACATTGAATTTGTCCCAAAGTGAGTATATAAAGAAGGTGTTGAAAAGATTTAACATGTAGGATGCAAAAATAGTTAGTACACCTTTGGCTAGTCATTTCAAATTGACTAAGGAGATGTGCCCAAAGGCACAGGAAGAGGTTAATAAAATGTCTAACTTCCCGTATTCATCAGCTGTTGGCAGTCTGATGTATGCAATGGTATGCACAAGGCCAGATATTGCACATGCAGTGGGAGTTGTGAGCAGGTTTATGAGTAATCCGGGTATGGAACATTGGAATGCTGTGAAATGGATTCTTCAGTATTTGAAAGGAACTACTACGAAGGCATTATGTTTCAAAGGATCTAATGTTGCTCTAAGTGGATTTGTTAACTCTGATCTGGCGAGTGATATTGATTCATGGAGGAGTACTATAGGGTATGTTTTTACTATAGGGGGAACTGCAGTTAGTTGGGTTTCTAGGCTGCAAAAGGTTGTTGGACTTTCAACCACTGAAGCTGAGTATGTTGCTACTACAGAAGCCAGCAAGGAGATGATTTGGTTACAATGTTTTCTAGAGGAATTGGGTCAGACACAGGAGGATCGCCCATTGTATACTGATAGCAAGAGTGCCATTCATCTTGTGAAGAAATCTGCTTTTCATTCAAGGAAAAAGCACATTCAGCTCAGGTACCACTTCATCTGGACTGTTTTGGAGGAGGGTCAGTTACGGCTTGAGAAGATTCACACAAGTGAGAATCTTGCCGATATGTTCACGAAGGCAGTTCCACAAGAGAAGCTGATTTATTCATCAGTTTCTATTGATCTTCTTGATTGATAATTGTGGAATTTATACCAGCCAAGTCCTAGTGTTTTATCCAGCGAATGTTGCATGTACAGTGGTGTCGTGTAGTATCAATCTCCAAGTGGGGGATTGTTGAAATGTGGTGACTGATCAGCAAAGTATTGTACACTCAGCACGTATCCTCACAGGGGTCCGGGGCCGGGCTAGGCCTTGGGCAGGGGTTCGGGGGTGGCAGCCCCCGAGAAAAAAAAAATTGCCATTTTTTCATTGATGAAAACCGACATTGTTATAAAACCCTAAAAAAGCTGACTTTGTTTGTTGCCCTAAAAACACATGTTATAAGCGGCTGGGATGCTTAAGGCATTGTAAGGTTGATGTACTATTTTTGCTGGATAATAAGAAAGAATGGACGGCTGTGTATGGTGGACATAACCTATTCTGGGTGAACCACATTAAATCTCTGTGTTATCTGTGTCCTCTTTTATTTCTTTATCTTTTGTATTTAAATCTGCATATAATTGTTAGTTCATATTTGCTTTGGATCTGCTTGAAACCCTAACAAAATCGGCCACGTGACAACATTCCATTGAGGGAGACTAATGATTTTTTTGCCAACCAAAAAATTGCTACCCTAATAAAAGCGTAGGGCAACTTGAAAAACTAAGATAGGCTTTTTTAGGGACCCCTCTCGTGGCCCCGTAGGTTTAAAGAGAACATTCACAGGTGCCACGGATTCCAAATTAGGGCCCGTCAAAGTTTGATAATTTTGAGCACTTAGGGTGCTCAAGGGACGACGCCGGTAGGGTATGACCCCAAGCGTTTGATCGAGTGGGAGGGACAAAATAGGAGAATGTGTAGGGTAATAATGCCTAACTGGACATGTCGGAGCTGACAGTTCATCATCGCAATGACCAGAACGAGAAATCAGCCACGTGACAACATTCCATTGAGTGAGACTGATGATTTTTTCGCAAACCAAAAATTTGCTGCCCTAAGAAAACTATGAGCGTTTGACCGAGGTGGGGGGCAAAATAGGACCATGCATAGGGTAATAATGAATTGTGTCAAGTATTGTTCATTAAATGAATTGTATTGTATTGTTCATTAAATGAATTGTATTGTTCATGAAATGTATTGTTCGTTGAATGAATTGTATTGTATTGTTGATTAAATGAATTGTATTGTTCATAAATTTTATTGTTCATTAAATTAATTGTACTTTATTGTTCATTAAATGAATTATATTGTTCATTATAAAAATAACACTTACGATGAAATGAAATGAAATGAATTGTATTGTTCATTCAATAGCCATTATTAACCATTGTTAATTATTGGAATGAAGATTAAAGATTTCGATGATAACACCACGCACAGATGAGCGACAATTTATATGATTGAATATCAACTTCTGTATATATAAAAATTTCAAATGATTACAAATGTATGTCCATACACAAATATGGCATAAATGCCAACTGAAACAAAATGTATGTCTAAATACGTGAATGTATGTCCATATACAAAGTATACATGCCAACTAGACATGTAAGCATCCAAAAACTATCTATAACATCCCAAGCTACTGATGGATCATGAAAATCGATCCTCTTCGCCGCACTGCTCGGCTGTGAAGGATCCTGCACAAGAAAAACAAACCACGATTAATATTAGTTATATTATATAATTCGCATTCGAAAAGTTAACATAAAAATGAACTATAATTGAACTATTCATGTTTACCTCATCTCCATGTTTTCTCTTCAGCTTTGTAGGACTCTTGATGTATATCTTCAGTAGAGGAGGTATGTTTTGAATATTTTCATAAACAACCTACATATGTTCAGAAACATGACATTGATACAAGTTAGCATATAATTGTCACTGATAATAACAAATTATATCTACTAATCAAAAAATAAAATAAACACACATCTACTCGAGGCATCTCTTCTTCTTCTTCAGGTATACTGGGTGTAGTCATCAAGGATGTGAAGCCAAGGATTCTCTGTATATATGTACACAACAAGTATATGAAACTATCAATCTATGTCTAGACATGTATAATCACTATAAGTTATTTAAACTATTCATTCAATCATATTTGCATTCAATTACCTTTCCCTTGTCTCCAACTGCACTACCAGATCCTAAATCACACTGCCCCGCACTCATGCTGCTTGTGCCCTACAAGAGTAAAATAAGATATACATGCAAGTTACTACATAATCTAATTAATACCAATATAAATGATGAGCATGTATGTACAATAAACTACAAACGACTAGGTGCAATAATATATGTACTGTCAAGCTATCAAGGCCAAATGAAATGGCCAACAAGTTGCCCTCCTGAATCTGTCTCAACTCATCCTCGGTCATCAACTATTAAATAGACCATGTAAATAAAAATTAGTACTTAATATTATCTAATTTATAAATATTTAATTAAAATATAACATGAACTATGAAAATACAAATCTTACCACTACATCATCAATGTATGATGATGGTGCCTCCTCGCCTCTAGCATGTGAGGACGCCCTAGGGTGTCCTCTAGTCTATGTAATAACATCTAGTGCATCATGCATCTCATGCACCTCATAATCTGCACTATCCACAGGATGATCGACGAGCTATCCTACTAGACCCAAGCATACGTGCCCACACATGACACAACTATGGGGCACGCATATGTGTGGAGCTGAGGATGATGTGTCAATGCCACCGGATGCACCGCTACCATCAAGAGTAGGCTGAGATACTGATGCGGCCTGAGAAACCAAAAGGATACTCAAAGAGTGAATAGTCGATATGGTCCGTGAAGCTGCCTCACGAATGATATCAGGATGTTGCACTACAGGTGGAGAATCAACAGGAGGAGGGGGGACATACGGGCCCTGGACTACTCTAACTACCCCAGGTCTATTTTGGGGCATACCTAAACCTACACCCTAGAAATGTTGGATGTCAAAGTAGTTCACATGTTTGTGTAAAACAAACTTAGCATACAATTTTTTATAAAATAGAAGGGGATATCAAGATTATTGTTGGGTGGTTTTTCTAAAACCATCCACCAACGATCCCAAAAGTTTTTCACAATCCCATCATTTGTGCACCATTTAATAGAAAGTTTTATTTTTCTAGGATCTACGGATTGACTAGTACGGGGATTGACAAACAATGAGGTGATTTCAGCTTTGGATATCTCAAGATCCTTGATATCCTTATACGACAAGCCATCTGCATATTTTTCCCTCATAGAATCTCGCCACAAAAGGGCTGCATCATGCTCCTAAGTCATGGTTTCCATACTTTTTATGATCGACGTGAGAGGATCAAACATTGGGTTTAGACGAGGGATCCTATGATATACTTCTGCAATCCCCCTCAATTCATTCAAATTTTGTGCAATCAAATCCTGAATTGAGGGGGGGTTTGGCAAATGAGGGTTTTGTTGTTGCAGTTGTTGTTCGTCAGTGTTTTCATTGTTATCCCCCATTTTTAACCTAATTGAATGTAAACAATTAAATTTAGTTAACAAACTTAAACAATTAGGTATTTGATTTTAAAAAACCTAGTTTCCATTAAAAAACCATATTTTCAATGAAAAATTAAATAAACATTAACAAAAAATACAAAAAATGAATGAAAATGATTCAAAACGATAAAATTCTTACCTCTGAATCTATCTTTTAGCAATTTTTTGTCAAAAAACCGGATATCGGATGGAGCGGATATCGGATTGTGATGAAATCGCACGGCCTGTGAGTTAAAAATGACTCACGGGCTGCCACTGTCAAAATATAAAATTCTCAGAAAATCAAATATCCAATAAAATCAGATATCTGATTTTTATACTTAAATTATTTTTAAATAACATATATAATATAATATATTATATTATATAATATAATAATATATTATATTATATAATATAATAATATATTATTATATTATATAATACGTATTGTATTATATTATATATACTATAATATATAATATAATATAATATAATATAATACGTATTGTATTATATAATATAATATAATATAATATAATATAATATTATATTATATTATACTATATTATATTATATTATATTATATTATAATATTATAATATTATATTATATTATAATATAATATAATATTATAATAATATATAATATAATATTATATTATTATATAATATAATATTATATTATATTATATATAATATAATATAATATTATATTATATATAATATAATATAATATAATATTAAATTATTATATATAATATAATATAATATTATAATATATTATATATATATTATTATATTATATATATTATAAAATATAATAATAGATTATATATTATATAATATATTTTTTAAATTAAAATTATAAATAAAAATCGGATATCCGATTTGCATAGGTAATTACCAGTGTACTAACACCCAGGCCAAGCAAAAAGTCAACACGGATTTTCGTGTTTTTAGGCGAGTGAAGAAGGCTATTTTTTTCACATCGCCACTTTTTGGCCCCCCTTGATCCTGCACTAACCCAGAAGAATCCCTTTGAATTGATGACTTGATATTTTGGTTAGGTTGGACAAAGTAAGGATCAAACTTAAGACTAGTGAAGGTAGTGAAATTTGTGAAACTTGGTACATATAAATTGTCAATTACATAGGGGAAGACTCACTTTTCCTATCAAGCTAATGAGACAAAGCACAATGACTTCTATGGTGCTCTCTTGTATTATAATTTTATAGTTTATAGTTTAGCTTTTCTATAGGAGAAGGCAAGGTATAGCTCAACATCAATTCTATTTCCTCATTTACCTCATCCCCCCACTTTACTTGTTTAAACCCACGAGCACAGTGACCCAATGAAGACACAAGGCCTGCGAGCATAGTGGACCAGCAAGGGTTTGAACCTTGGTGGTCACTTCACCAACAAAGTGTTTTACCCATGACACTGCATGTCCAAAGACAAGAAGGAAAAGACTCTTAATCATAGATTTGATTCACTCATTACCTATAGTGTAGGATGAGTTTACTTTCATATCCATAGAAGTCATAAGATCCTAAGGGATAATAGTTAGAGTTGGACATGAGGAACTACATAAAGAAAATTCAGTTATTCCATTGGCTGTAAATTTTTGGTGATAAAGCAACAAAGATTCTTCATTTATTTGAAAGGGTTAATATGGTTGTAGCCAAAAGTAGTAAAGTGTAAAGTTTCCATGTCAGAGAAATGGCTAGAATCGTTTATAAAATATGGTATGCAGTCATTCTTAAAATGAAAATTTAAACACTTATGGATTACAAAACATATTTCATTCATGGAGGTGACCTAAAGGATGATACAAATTCAAATGACTTTTTTTTTATGTGGTAATTATAATTAAGGGTGCATATAAGATCCTTTGTCCAACCTAGACTTGAAGGGTTATGAAACTGATAATGGTACAAGTGAAACCATTGTGAACCACAATCAAGAATTCTAATATATTATAGTTTATTTATATAATTAGTATGTGAAAAGGATCTTTTCTATAATTATATTTATAATGCATACCATAACAATGACCACCCCATGTATGGGTTTGTCATTCATTGTAATCATGATGTCTACTAGTCCTTGAGGTGCATTCATTAAGTTATCACTACGGGTGAATGTAATACTAGGTTTGAGCTTAGGTTTTGATTTCTCTTGTTTAAATAAAGTTTTTATAAAATTAACTAAATTTTATGCTTGGTTGGTTTTGATATAAATGTCTATTTAATAAAAATCTCTCCAAAATATTTTTTGGATGGAAAAATTAAAGTTTAATGAAAATTTGTAAGTTTTTATTAGGAGGTGATATGAATTTAATCGCTTTATCACTTATATTATGCAACTATATTAGAGTAAATAAGTTCATGGATTTCATATCTTAGATGTATACATTGCTTGATATCATTTCTAAAAGTATGATGATATTGATTAAAGGACATTGGATTATACAAAATAGGTATAGGTTTGTAATTATCAATGGGATGGATGAAAGGAATTATAATTAAGTTTTTTGTTTATAAATTGAAGCATAATGGAATGCAAGGGCCTACAAATCTAGGAAAAATATTGACTATTTTGTCTAGAAGAATAGTGGACTATAATATGAGGTGTTGAAGCCAGAGCTCAAGATTTAACATTATTAAGAGAATGAGCATTTATCTTAATAAGTTTTTTCTTAAATTCTTGTAGGATAAAGGAGCTATATAAATTTTTCAACTCAATTCCTAGAGGAAGAACCCTCATATTGAATAACAAACAAATGATAATCATAAATGACTAAGTATAAATGTGTAAGTAAATGAAATTTCATAGAAAATATCTTATCTCTATTTTTTGTCTATAAATTCTTGCACATCAACATACGAAAGTGAATAAAGAACTTGATAATTTCCACAATGAGATTAAGTTGGTGGCTGAAGATGTTTCTTCAAAGAGGAGGAATAAATATTCAAAGGGAGTTTGACAATCCATCAGAGGCAACCTTGGACAAGGAGGTTAGAATGTTGATATCAGATTCACAGGGAGTCTAAAATTTCATCAAAAACAACCTTGGACGAGGAGGCCAGAAGGTTTTTATCTATTTATGAGGAATCCACATCATCATGAAGATCTGCTTAATGCATTCTTCTCTATGAGAGAGAATTTTGAGGTGCAAGCCCTTGTTAATGCATTCTTCTCTATGAGGGAGAAGTTTTAGGTGCAAGCCCTTGTTAATGCATTCGTCTTTGTGAGAGAAGTTTGAGGGGAAAGCACTGGTTCCACCCTCTGGGAGTAGCGATGGTGGATTTCATGTTGAGAGACTCCATGACTTAACACCTGTGTTCATTTATTTTTTCCATTCATGGGAGTAGCTATGATGGACCCACCCTTTAGGAGTAGCCATGATGGGTATCACTATGTGACTTACATATCAAGAAAGATTCCTCCCTAGCTAAGAGGGAGTGTTAATGTTTGTATCTATGGTCGTATCCTTCTAAGGTCGACTCATAAATTTGCAAGTAGTCTCCGATTATGCATATTTAACATATTTGTATGAGCCGATTAAATGAAGAAGTTTTCCATTTAATATAAATTATAATTTCTATTTGTTTATTGGGTCGACCTTATGTAAGTCCTCCACCCTATGAAAGGACACATCATTTGAGGGTTGACCCTTTGTTAAAGGGTGCCTCTCTCATACATATACATAACATGATCTCACTCATTTAGACACATTATTTGAATTATAGAGCAGTTCAATAATTCAAGAGAAGAGATGTAGAAGTGAGGATCGATATCATTAAACAGCAACTTGATAGACTATGGCAAAGTGAATACCATTGAGGGAAGATCGAATTAACTCTGCAAATAATAGAAATTACAATGCAATTCACATATTCTTGTAGATTGAATATTCAATTTTTTGGGGAAGACAAGCATGCATTGCCTATGGTTTGGAGGGAAATTCATTTCTTGTGGTTAAACGAGCACATAACTAACAAACACCTCCTTTGGTAAATCCTTGTTCTTGCAAATAATTATCCAACCTAGAGTACCATGCTCTGGGGTTCCTATTTAAGACCATACAAGTGCTTTTTCAACTTGTAAACAAAATCACCTTTAACTTAAAAAATTTCAAAATATTCCATGTAAACATCCTCTTCAAGATATCCATTAAGAAAGATAGATTTAACATCCAATTGATTAACTTTAAAGTTGTTATAAACTGAGAAGGCTAAAAGCATCCTTATAGCTTCTAATATTTCTACAGGTGTAAATATTTCATCAAAGTCTATACCCTCAACCTAAAACTATCCCTTACAAACTAATATTGCCTTATTTCTAGAAATGTTACCATTGTCATTTGATTTGTTCCTAGAAATCCATTTAGGACCTATGATATTTTTATCCTTTCACCTAGGAGCTAATTCGGCAAACATGGATTTTTTAAATGCAAAGATTTACTTCCACAAACATGGATTTTTTTACATGCAAAGATTTACTTCCACAAACATGGATTTTTTACATGCAAAGATTTACTTCCACAAACATGGATTTTTTTCAGCAATTATTACTTTTGGTTTCCAAAGAGATTTGATTTTTGTTTCCTCCTTCAGAAATTGATTATCACTAGTCTCGTTTTGCTTATTAGGACTAGATCTACCAAATTTGGCTATGTGACAAAATTTATTGCAGGTGAAGTACTTCAAATTGTTCAACGTCATAAAAGGTATTCTAAAAAGAAAGTTGGACCTTATTTTAAACATATTGCAATTATTTTCCCTATGGCCCTATTGATTCCAATAAAAAATAATATCGTGAAAGATATGCATTAAATCTTGAAAATATTGTCCTTCTTCCAAAATTTGACTTTGCATAGTATGTAGGTTTGTTATAACTAGCAAGGGTATTGCCTTGATTCTTATGCAAATCAGTTATGTTTGAACATTCACCTTTCTCATAACCCAGACCAATTTTATCCGTGTTTTATTTTTGTTTTCGTAAGAGGTCTTCTAATCTACCATTATGATATCTTTCAACTTTGTTTCTTAGACCAACAACTTCTATTTCTAGGTCTTGACAAATATTTTCTTTAGTTTGCAACTTCTCTCTAGTTACTTCTCCAATCCTTCTACTTTTTGCTAGTTCTATCTTGAGTCTCTTAATCTCCTTATGTGCACACAAGAGTTCACCCTTCAAGATCAACTTCATCTTCTCGTTTATCTTCCTTATCTGAATGGACCTCTAGATTATTCTCATTTTTATTAGAACATATGATAACCATGAAACAAATCTCCTCTTGTTCTTTATCAAAACTCTTAGAATAACTTCCAGTATTTTCTAAGTCTTCTATCAAAAGACTTTTCTTTCTATATTTGTTATTTCTTTTGAAGGTATATTGTTTCTTTTTACTTTGTCTTCTTTCCTCCTTATCATTTCCAGGTTTTACATAAGAGCATTATGTTGCAAAGTGGCCTACATTACCACAATTAAAGCCTTTGAAAGGAGTTTTCTCCTATATTTTCTTGAACCTCTTTTTAGTTTTCTAACAAGATTCAATTCATCTTCATTTAAATCTTCACACTCAGAGTCTAATGCTTTGTATTTCTTCACAATTTTAAAAGCAGTTTCTTTGCTAGAGGGCAAATCATTTTGAATTCTCATTTCATATGTAGTAAGTGATCCATGTAGTTCATCTAGAGAGATTTTTTTAAAGTCTTTGGCCTCTTCAATTATTGTGACCTTTGAGTCATATTTAGATGGTAGTGATCTTAGAATCTTTTTAATAATTGTTTTGTCTTCAACAGTTTCACCAAGACCTCTCATAGAATTTATTTTCTCATCTACCCTAAGAAAATATTCTTCTATCTTCTCCTCTTCATTCATTTTAAGGCTTTCAAATATTGTCCTAAGTTGTTGCAGTTTAGCTTCTTTAATTTTATCATCACCCTGATAAATACTAACAAGTTTATTCCAAACTTCTTTAGCACTTTTACAATGCATAACTTTAACAAGTATTTCATTAGTTAATCCACATATTATAGCATTTTTAGCTTTGGCATTTCTCCCATAGGCCTTTTCTTCATCAGTTGTGGAAGGACATTTTGGAGCCAATGTATAACTTGAGTAACCGAATCCCAAACATCAAAACCTAATGATGACAGATAATTCTCCATTCTAAGACTCCAGAAAGAAAAATTATTAGCATCAAATAAGGGTGCTTTTGATTTAGAAGAACCTTCCTCTGAGTCATTATATTCACTACCAGGATTTAAAAATTTGCACAAGTTTTAAACACCCGTTTTGAAGACTTTAACCAGAGACTATTTGTGACATGATTATCCAATTACTTATTCAATGTTTATCCACTTCACGGTGACAAATTAACAAGGTTGAACTCTTTGACTGTAACGAAAGATAACAGCAATAATACACTGAAATAATGATAGACTGAAATACTAATTCATATCATGAGATGCAGAAAGATCAAAGATTTGAAAGTGCAGGTAATAACAATCAACAAGACCATGATACAATATTTCATGAGTGGAAAACCCTTTCAAGGAAGAAAAATAGAATTGTTTCACTGTGTGATACAAAATTGTCTCACTCACAAATAAAATATGCCTCACTGGCTAATACAGAAATCTTATCATAGTTCTGAAAGTAACAAATACAGAGTATAAGCTCTGTTTCATTTTACAACATTTCTTGACTAACTCATGTCTTTGAGACTCAAAAATTTTGGTGTATGCAAATATATTCAGAAACCCTTTTTAACAAAATGTGTTCATAAAGAATATTTTCTTTCAATACCCAATCGAACTCATTTATAGTGACCATAAACTTTTAAAAAATGAAAACCCTTATAGATGTCATCAGAAATTCAGAAATTCTGTATATGAAACTATTTTTGATAACTGAAACAACAACAGAAAGAACGGAATATTTACACAACGATTTGCAATTTCCCACTATAATCTCAAACTAACTAAAGTAAGTATTCATCTTTAACCAAATTTTTACAGTTTATCATGTTCCTGTCTCACCCAAATTTTTAAATTTTATCATGTTTCTGTGTTTCTGTGTAGTGTACTTGAAATGTATGTTTTTTAACAAAGATTCCTGCAAGCGGTAAAATGAGAAAAGTATGTTTTTTAACAAAGATACCTGCAAGCAATAAAGTATGTTTTGTATATAGTATTATTTATTTTTATACATTTTTAACATGCTCAAAGTAACTTTATACTAGCAAACTGTTCTTAGCCTTGGACGGTTCTCATGACCACTTATATTTGGATATGTATGTATGCAGGGACTCCCATAACAATGTTGTCTATCGACACTCATTATGAATATCTCGATTTGTGCTCAATGTCAAAGACATTTTTATTACCACTTTATCATGCCAAATTATCTTTTGCACATACCATGGTTATAAGTTTATAACAAAGTGTTTTCACAAACTAGGTCAACATCACATAGTCATGTCTTTTGTTATGCCATTACTCACAGATTTGTTATTGATCAAGTGACCATCTTTGTGTAAAACAAGTTATAATTAACGCCTTATCATCTGATACTTACAAACCTTAATGAAAAAGATTATTAATAACTTATACATCTTGTATGTAATAAGTTGTTAATAGCTTATCAACAAAACATTGATAAGATGTTAATTTCTTATTAGAGACAGAGACATAAAAGGCATTAATATCTAATGTGAAACAAGATACATAATGTATCAAATAAAAAGAATAGTTAATGAACCATATGACACAAAAACAAAATATCTTATGACAAAACTGAATGTCAACACTGATCACTGTGTACATACCTGAATTTCAACACTGATCACTGTGTACATACCTGAATTTCAACACTGATCACTGTGTACCACTGTCCAAATGCATCACCGTGAATACATCAAGAATTTTGTGTCTTTGACATCAAGGGAAACAACTAAGAGGGCAACATTATTAAGACTCCTATCTCATAGCACATTCAGATACCATGCTTTGATAAACATAATGTAAAATGAGGCCCAACCACTCACACAACAAATTTTACCACTTCATGTAGTAATTTCATTCTTGATTGTGTTCTTCTTCTAAAATTATTTCATAGGTCATTCAAAGATACATCGCTGGAAAGGTTTTACGATCTTCCTAGCAATTCAATTAACTCTTTCAAAAAAAAATTTAAATTAATTATTATAACATTTAAAAAGTAATTTTGGACCTCAAGTAACATGAAAAAATTTAGTGGATTGTAAAGATGTGAAATAAAAAATGATTAGTTTTATTCACTTTCTTATGTTGATGTGCAAGAATTTACAAGAATTTACAGACAGAAGATTGCGTATAAGGTCAGCATGCCCTGCATGAGCAGCGGCAAAAAGGGCTGTAACATGAGTTTAAAACTCCTCATTACAAAATTTTACTTCGTCGTATGATTAATATCTGTGGACTTCACCCGGAAGCTAACTGTACCATCAACAAGACAATCAGCCAGAAAAATGTACCGTCAACAAGAAAATCAGCCAGAAAAATGTTATCTTCAAAAGAGAAGTCCGAGCTAGCCATAACTCTGAAGAACTTCGGAAAGGCTCCCAAGACAGGGATTATATAATTTAAATTTAATTTAATTTTATCTCCTATTTTACTTACTAATTGTATTTTTACTACCAAAATTCTATAAAATCAATTAAAATGATATAATTAATTTATTAGTACAGCAAAAAGACCATATTTCAAATCTAATGAATAATAATCATTAACTGTATAAAGCGTTAAAACCGTTTTTATTATGTGGAGGATAGTATAATTAAGATGATCTCTATCCGAATGGAATCTACGTAACCCAAGCCTGGAAACCCTTTTGCAATAGTATAAATGAAAAAGGTTTCTAATGTATTTTTGTGAAAACACCATAAAATCCATCTGTTACTCTTTTTGTGTTATATACTTTTAAAATTCTTAGATTGTGGTAAAGTTCCAGCCAACTATCAATTACATACAGAACGTCAATTTTAATAACATTTTTGTTTATTTTATGGCTGAGAAAATGGAGTGGATACATTTCCGAACTGAAATAGATGAGATAGAATCAATTTTAAAATACAGCTTCAACAACAAAGATTTATTGAAAGAAGCACTAGAATCTTATCACCGCCTAGAATTCTTTGGAGATGCAGTATTAGAGTTTCTGATTGCCATTAACGTATACAAGACTTGTAAAGAAATCGATAAGAAAACATTCGTCAAATTAGTCACAATAAATGTGGAGAATGATGTCCTTGGAAGGGCTGCACTAAAAAATAAGTTTCACAACTACCTATTAGATAACGCTGTGAAAAATAGGGTGAGTATTTCATATTGAAACCTTTGAAAAACTCCTTATTTAGTCACTATTGAACTCTTCCTCTCGATGTGTTTTTACAGGCTGATAAATGCGAAGAAGCTATGGCAGATGAATCTATATCAAACAGCGATGTTAAACCTCCAAAGGTTCTTGCAAACCTAATTGAAGCCCTAGTCGGAGCTGTGCATGTGGATAGTGCATTTTCATTTGAGAAAGTTTGGGAAGTAAGAAAATATTCATTTTTTTAAAATTTCATAGTATTAAACACATTGCGTTTAGTTATTATTAAACACATTGCGTTTTTTAAAATTCCATAGTATTAAACACATTTACAGGTCTTCAAGCCTATGTTAAATCCAGTGCTAAGTCGAGAGGAGAATCCTTCTACAAGCGAAACTGTTGCCGGTCCAATAAACAAAGCAAAGAAAAAACAATGCAAGTGCAATGAAAACAAAACGTTTATTGAAAATTTAAAATCCGATATCCAGAAACCTTCATATAAGTCTGATGTGTTGGACAAGATTGAAGGAAACTTAAAGTATAGTTTCAAGAGGAAGGATTTGTTGAGAGAGTCATTTTGTAAGCCTGTGGAGATGCTATTTGGAAGCGCTTCCATACGATGCGATGAATGCACAAAAGCAGTTGAATCAGCAGGTCTGAGATCTTATGAATCATTGGAGTTCCTTGGAACTTTGTTCTTTAAGCTAGCAATAGCAAAATATTTGTACATGACTTATCCCCACGAGAATGAAGGCGTGTTGAGCTGCTTAAGATCTGAAATTATGGGCAACGAAAATCTGGCACGAGTTGCTGTACAAAAATTAGGAGTTGATAACCATCTCACAATTCCGTATGATGACCTAAATGATATGGCAACTCTTCAAAATATTTTTTGGGTGTCTCGTAGGTGAAGACATTCTTACTAAAGTTCATTTTTTGGTGTCTTGTAGGTGAAGACATTCACTAAAGAAATCAACGAAAACGAAAAAGATCTGAACCCACCCTCTGTTTTGTTTAATATAGTTGAATCAATAGCAGGTGCAATGTTTCTTGATAGCATTAACTTTGATAGCAATAACATTGATAGCAGTGGTAAGTTATTGCAAAATATTGACTCTTCTTTGGAAGAAGTTTGGGAGGTATTAACACAACTCAATCTCTACTCTTATTTTCATATGTTTTCATTTATTATTATGCTAAGATTTATATTTTCATACAAAACTTTAAGATGATGGAGTATAGTGATACCATCTTTCTTCTTCTTTCATTTATGGTAGAAATTCAAGAATTTGTTAGAACCACTGGTCACACGGGAGACATTGGAAAAGCATCCCGTTTCAGAACTTCAAGAATTATGTCAAAAAACTGAAAAATGTGTCATGTATAAAGAAAAGATAGTTGTGGAAGTATTTATAGACGATGAGATGGTTGGGAGGGGTGAATGTACAAAGAAAGAAGTGGCAAAGAAAAGGGCAGCCAGAAACGCTCTTCAACGTCAATAGAAATTCAATATTTTAGGGGTGTTTGTTTCAAGTATAAAGAAAATCACTAGTAATTTTTTACAATATATTGGAAAAATTATACCTTTTTATAAAAATTAAAGATAAAATTTACGGTTTTATTCTAGAGGGCATTTCTAATGGGAAAGAATAAAATATTACTGACACAAATATTTATTAATCAAAAATATATTTTAATTTTTTTTCAAATTTTTAGAAAAGTTAGGGCTCAATGTCTTTTGAAACTTTCTAGATTGTAAACAAAAAATCTTTAATATTTGACTAGTATCCTTCATTTTAAGGAATATGAAGTCCAATTCACTTTCAAGGTGGATACTTTAAATTAGATACAATGTCATATAAGTAGTTTTGACATGTTGGCATTCACTCTAAAGCATTGATAATGTATTTAGAGTAAGACCAGAACCATAATATCATGTGGGAGAGAACAAAATTCCCACTAGTTGGCATTCTTTATTATTTATTGTAGTTGTCATGCCCATATTTTAACTAAAGAGAACATTGACAAAATCCAAACTTTATTAATAAATAATTGGAATTAAAACAATTTATACATAAGAATCTATGTGCACTTTATTGCAACATTTGTACATTGCCATCATGACCATTCCATGTAGTAGTGCGGGAGCATTCAATATTATTTCATGATTTCTTCCTTTTGCAATGTTCTTACGGCAAATTGATCGACATTTAACAAATGGCTGTCAAAAACCAATCTTGACATGCTTAGATTGGATGATACAGAGGCAGTTGTGGTTATCAATATGAGAGAAGGCGTAACTTCCGAGGACAGCATTGGGTCTGCAAAACATCAGCCTAGAGATCACCACAGGTTACAGGGGACAAATGAGTGGGGCAAACAGTTGGCTCTTAGGGATTTAATTCATTTGCATGTTGCTGAAAGGTGGAGGATGCTGGTTAACTAGAGTGCATAGACTCAAGTGACAATGGAGATAAGCCAGTCACCAGAACGACTTCTAATTCTGCCAGGACCACTACTAACAGACATGCTATAGAAAGCAGTCATGTTCACAATTTCGATCTAGACAAAGAAGAGGGCCAAGATGATCAACATGTCAGTGCAACTGAAAGTGTTGTAGAGCTTTGTGATGTTGAGAGTAATATAGTTGGAGGACAGAACAGGGATCACTCGAAAGGTGGCTTGCCTTGGATGTGAAATAGACTAAGAAGAAAAAGCTTGTCCCTCTAAAACAAGCAACGCTATTTGGAGCAACAATGCAAGTAGAAGTGTAGCAATGAACATTGCAAGCACAACATTTAACAGGGATAGTAGACTCACAACCTGAACCAGGATTTGATAAGAAATTTACAATCATCTATCTTGACAAATCTAATAGATGGAATGGACCACTTTCAATATGTTTCACAAATTCTATTTCTCCTGATTTGCTTGAGAACGAATAAATCCAGTCACACAAAGGTTTGGATAAGCAATCTTGTACTAATAAAGAGTCTTTCCATTCCAATTGTAGGATCATTTTCAGAATACAGAAAGGAATCTCATTTTCCAACTTCAAAATGTCCAGTATAATCTCTCGTCTTTTGATTTTAGGTTTCTTAAGCCGAAAATAAGGCTGGAATTGGGTAAGTCCATTCAACTCAAGAATAAAGCATGCATCCATGACCATCATTCATGCAAGCATATCTTCATCCCATTCAAAGGCTGAATCTTCATAGCAAACTCTAATTTTCGTATCCATCTCTTTGACTTTGGCGACTAAATTGTCTATGGTCATGTGAGGGATCCTTTCCACAGTTTTGTTTACTACTTGGAGGTTATATTTGTCCGTTGTAGTCAGCTGCTAGTGTTTCTTGTCATGATAAGGTCCAAGAAATACAACCAGACAGTCATATGCTCCTCGTTTTAATATATGGACACACAAGCAGACATTTTTAGCTCTCTGTACTATGAGTTTGATGATTATATGCATCTTTAACTTGATCAATCCATATTTCAGGTTCAATGTTGCACATTAACAGGGGTTTCCCCTCTTCATCTCGGACTGTACAGTTTATTTTATCTTTACCAGAATTTATTTTACCCTCACCACTTAGATGGATATCTATTTAGCACTCTTTGTATCATTATCGGAGGTCATATGATAGTTTGTGGATATCAAACGATGGGACCAACTTCACTTGTCCAAGAAAACATGTAATTGAACAAATAATCAGATATTTAACTATAAAAAAGAATGAAGAATGGTTTATCTAGACAAATTAAAAAGTAGTAACATATGTTTTATGAATTAAAAAGTGAATGTTAGAGAAACTGTATATAATTTAAATTTAAAATTAGAAAAATGTAAATTATCCATATAATTGAAACTTATGCGTATAAAAATTTAAAATAACTGGCCAGAAATATAATTAATCATTTAATTACCAACTATAAATTATTCATTTAATTGAAATCTATACATATGCATTATCTTTACTCCAAGAAAGTCATCCTTTGGAGGATATCCACTACAAATACTTTCGTTAATTACAAGTAAAGAGTAAAGATGAGAAGTCCACTGGAATTCTACAATCCACAATATTTGCTTCTATTTTTGATGGAAGACCACAAGGGTGCTATCAAAATATTTTTGAATTTGATTACTTAAACTTTTTCCTTTACAATCACTTACAATTACTGTTTTCCTTTCTTAGTTATCCAACATCAAGGTAAGTTATTGAAGACCATTAGAATATAAGGCCTTCGAGTTTTCCCTACTCATTCTTGTTCCAATACCAGTATATTCTCATTTATTGTAAAAGACATGAACTCTAAACTATACTAAACTAGGACACCTATATTTACAAGTCATGATGACCCTCCAAGTCATTTACACTATTTGTTACATTTTCTTCCTCAATTGCTTGATAATCTTCACAAAAATCCATGTTTTGTAGAGCTTCATGCCTTGATGTCTCCACACATTGACCTTTGCTTGCTAATATCCTGGTGTCTTGAATGTCTTCAACTACTTCTTCATTTTCCTTGGACGCGAGGTAGGTGAAGATTTCGCTCACTATAACATATTGATCATCGAGTCAAATCATGTTGTCGCCTAGCCATTCTTCTAATACTGCTTCGGGAGGTCGAAGTTGATGATGAATCATGCCACTCATAGCAACTTGCTTGTCTTGGAACAATGTCGGCAGTGACTCCTACTGTGTCTCTTCTATCAGATCATTTAGCACCCCCTCTAATAGCATGACGATGATGATAGTTTTGTGTGACGCTTCAAATTGTTCATCATACTTAGGCTCACTTGTGATAACCTGCAATTCTTTTTTCAATATCTCCATGTGACTGTATCTCCTTCGAGATCACTACTTGAAACTTCTTTCAATTCATTCTCAAGGACCTCCTTTTATAGTGAGAGTGAGGATTCGTCAAGGAACTCCTCTTGCAATAGATGTGAATCATTATCTTCCTTGACTGTCAAACTGACATGTTGTTCATCATTCGTCATTTTTGTTGTCTCAATTTGCATACTTACACTGTCTTCCTATAATTCATTATCTTGGGATGCAGTTGTAGCGCACTCCTTAAATGCAAGTCCTATAATACATTGATCGCCATGTAAATGTGTGTCATTGACTTGCAACTGGCTTCCTTCGTTGTTGGATGATGTAGCGATGTCTTGTTCATGCGCTCTTTTAAATTCAGCTACAAGGTATTTGCTCCAATATCTACTCTTGATACACTCCTCCTTGGATAAGTTTGGCAATCCAAATTGACACCTCTCTTGATTGATAGCCATTTCACAAAGTGAGCAAGTAAACTCGGTGTGAGGTACATTGTGAATTCTACACCATGTTAGTAGCAATATTTTCTCCAAGTGCAATTTGCCTTTGATGGCAAGCTGATTTTTAATCATCACTAAGAATCTTGAAAGAGGATCTTTACTCATTCGGACACTGAAATTGCCTTCCTCTGCCTCTAGCTTGGGGACATCCCAAAAGAAGATCTTTCCTTGTGTTGCTAATTCCATCCTTGACAAGAATGTGAAGAAATGCATTTCATTGTGTTCATTTATTTCATGCATTCTGTAATGTCTAGGTGATGCAAACTCAGACAAATGACTTGGATGAAGCTATGCATTCCATCTCCACCAAATTTGTGAGATATCAACTTCTTGCTCATCTTCGTGACACTGTTGCTCAATTGAGAATTCTTTCCTTTTTTTTCAATTTTCTATTTTTGGATTTTTTGAATTTTTTGGAATAAGAGAGATCTTGCAAATCTCATATGTAACTTGAAATCTCAACTGGTTCCAGCTGTGTGATATGCTTCTTTTGTTTGTAAGCCCAATTGATATTCTACCGATCACTTTCCTTTCTTGTACGTACTACTTTAAAATTAACTTGATAAGAACCGGAATCCACTGCTCATGTATTCATTGTCGATCATGCCTTGCTTCTAGCGCCAATTCTGTTGATGGTGTTTTGATGCACTATCGAACACAGAATAAAATACCAAGGGTACTCTATCCTCTCTTGATAAAAAGACTCTCAAATGTTGAAGATCTATAAAGGATCACTTGAGATGACTCCAAGGTTCTCTTATGTTAGGTCTTAATGTGTCGGATAGCTTCAATGGTATTGATGTGATTTAGTTTACCTACAAGGGGACTTACGTTGAATGCTCGAATGACTACTGGAACAAGAGATTTCACTTGATTAAAAAAAGGGAAAAAGGATAGGGTTGAGAGATATATAATTCTAATAATGTAGGAGCAATGAATGATCTCTGATGAAACTCTAACTAAGTCTTGCTTCAACATGCAACAAACATCTCCACAAGGCCACCACCATAAGCATAGACACCATCATGTTGATGCATATCAACGAAGGAATGATAATTGAAGTTAAGTATGGCCTAATATGGATCCAATTCACCATGCAAGGCACTTTACCATCGACAAAGTGTTAGTAGTATGGATATGTGAATTTCACCATTGATCACACAATTCTTCCATTCATCTGTATAACTTGAAATAAAATTGAGAAGTATAGAGACCATGCAAATTGTTTAATCAACACGTAGAATTCACAATTTCTTCAATGAAGTTTACATGTCTTTTGCAACAATGTCTTGGCAACAATCTTTGCCTTCTCTTTCTACTCTATTCTAAAATACTATCTATGTAATGTCTATTGACCTAACTATTTTCTAACGATTGACTATCAACCTTACAAATGAAGAAGTGAGGCCTTTTACAGTGCTCTCATTACATTTCAGTGGCTCAGATCGATTTGAGATCAATGGTCACGATTACAAGATAGAAACATTAATTAAGGTTTGTTGACCCCATTACAAAGCATTAAACGCTTGACCAATGATACAATTACAAATGATAGGACACATGTCCTCCTTAGAAAATTTGGCCAATAGATGACGAGGGTAGTTAACATCAAACTTTGTTCCCATGTAGCAGTTATCTAGATGAGCCAGGTTCATTGAATCTAGATGCCTTCTTGTGAAATAATGTGATTGGATGTAATGACGACTAGATGCCACCTCAGCTTGCTTGATCTTTATAACTCATCCTAAGTGTGTAATTGAATGCGGCATATCTCTTGATATCTCTTTATAACTCTTCTAAAACGATTGCATGCCTTGATCACTTGCAATCACATGCATTCGCGATCACCTACATTCGCGATAACTAGCATTTGCATCCGACGTAGACCTTGTCTTACCTATGCATGATCCTCATCGTGCCTTGAAATGCATATTGCACCTGGAGTGACTCTTATTCTTGCCTTGCATGAGCTTGCGACTTGACGATCGTATCAGCTGCATTGTAAAGATTTGAAGTGCAATGTTCTCTCCAATGAGACCTTGCCTTAATCTTTGATAACCAATACCTGTTGACTATCCAAAAAATTTCTCTGTGTCGTTGTCGTAAATTGCCTTCGCGTTTTCATGGATTTCGTATATCATGTTTGTGAATTGAGGTATGTGAAATGCTTTGCTAATTGCTTCCTCGAAGACATAATCTATCTCTCTCATCTAGTGTGGTAATCACTCTTCTATCAAGATTGTAGCACCTCGCGCATCCAACGATGAGCTTATTGCACTGCACTGCTAAGAGGAAGTCGACTGTCTTGACGATGCCACCTTCTATCATCGGTGTTGCGGGTCTTGTTGGTCTGGTGATGTAGAGCATGCCTTGAAATTTCTTCATGTCGACTTGTCTGAGCTTTGTGTCGCCTACATTGCTCCAATATGACTTGATCTTCGACTTGATGATGATGCTCTTCGAGTCTTCCTTGAAAAGCGCTTGTCACGATCGTGCCATCATGCACATGTGATATTTGACTAAGTTAGTGTCATGTAATGAAATTCGCTTGCAAATATGAAATCAATTATCTAGGCATGAAAATTTGATAAAAACCTTGCAATCCTAGGTTACGCCTTCAACCATTGATTAACAATGATTTGATTCAACTATAATGCTAATTACACACTTGAAAGTTATCAAAACACATTCAATACGGAAGCAAAATCTGATAAAATAACCGGTCTTAAACTTAATTCTGAGAATGAATATACTAATGGGATTATCCTCCTTGGGTGAAGGTAATCGTTTCGAAGTGATTAAAATAAATAGGCATCCGCTGATCAAATTTAAGCGTAATTTTAGTTCACTTTTCAAATCAAATGTGGATCGCTTTCCAAGATGAAATCGCAGTATTTCAAGACACAAATTTTGATCAATCAAGAGTTTGCCACTGTTCACTTGCAATTCAGTCTCGGTGGTCAAACTTCAAAGTCGCAAGGCCATTATTCTATGTAAATAGCATATCAGAGGTTTAAATTAGTGTGTCCAACATAGTCGTTGATCATGTGATAACTCACCTTCATTCAAAATTTACCACTGGAAATCGCCTCAATATTTGCCTCTAACATAAGCCGATTCTAATGAAGAATTCACATCAATGATCAAATCGATGACAACGAGAATGATACGGTTCGTTGTGGTTTGCAGAGATGAAGTTGCTATCTACGTTGATCAAAATCGCCAACCTACAGAGATGACAAAAATCGCTTGATGAAGATCGATTTGATTAAGTTGTTGATCTAAGATGGGTCGCTGATCATCAAAATGCAAGACGTCGCTGATCTGAGATAAGTCGCCGACCTATAAACTGATACAAATCGACCCCTGGTGAAAATCGCCAAAATCTTGTGAAGGAAAATTGCTGATGCCAAAATGGAGTCACAACATGAAATATAGTCACTGATGCCTCTGAGACAAAATCGTTGAAGTCCAAAAGGTGAATTGGCTAATATAGAAGATCATAATCTCTGCCAAAGATGAAAGGAGTTCGCTGATATTGATAACTCGGCCAAGTCATATACACAGGACAATATCGCTCTGAATCGATCAATGAAATGATCGATTTAAGCTTATAATCATTTTGAGGGAGATACATCATCACGCACGCCTTAGCCAGCTTGCATTCAATGTCGCCACAATTAAAACTAGCGGTTGCACGTCTTTTGAGTGCGTGCAACGGGAAGCCGATAGGCTGGCAACGTTCCAAAATGTAAATGAGCAGTATACATTATATGTTGCGATGAGCTTGACCATTTGCTATCTGCAAATTAAATTTAGTAATCAGCAATCAGACAGATGAGAAATCACCTATGCAGAAAGGTAATTGATTTGGTAAATACAATGAATATGTATTAAGTTTGTTTAATAATAATGATGTGAAAAAAGCAATAGAATGAAATTTTCAGAGAATTGCCAAAAGTGAAATCTAGCTTGAAAATTGTTGTGTCTGCAACTTGTATCTTGCCTGGAAACTTGGTAAAGACACCTAAGAATCAAAAGATAGACATAGTTAGGGGTTGTTCAGAATAAAAAATTGGAAAACAAGCTAGATTTCAGTTAGTTATTTCTTTAAAGTTTGGAGAACTTACATTGTAGGCGCTTTAAATTTTGTTTCATCACCGTGGAGTATTGATGAGAAAGTGAAATGTGTATATGGGAAGGCAACTTGCACAGTCGTTGAAAAAGTGTAAAGTACGAATAAGTAACTGTATGCAATGAAATTTTGATTTAAATAGCGTATTCAAAAAAGAAAAAACTTTGAAGTGGGAATTGTGATATATTAGTATTGAATTTTTTTTACCTGTGTAATAGCAGTGGAGAAGGCAGAATGGTTGTTGTTGAATGTCAACCATTTGATTGGTGAACAAGTGAAGGCCAAAACTATGTGTGCAAGCATTTCATAGATGTAGATTGTAATCCTGCGATGTAGATGTGAGGCCAAAGAGCTGTTGCAAGCGAGCTTCTTCTTTCTTTCTTATGGTGGTAAAAGCACTTTTTTGCATTTTTGCATACCTTTCAAATGAGAAAGGTGGATGAATGCATATTCCATCAATTGATTTGACCCTTGAGATAGCTGTAAATGTTAGGCCTTGCTTTTCAGTGTTGCCTATGTCTATTGTAGCTTTATCCAGTGTAAGTCCTTGAGATTTGTGAATAGTTATGGCCCAAGCGGTTGTCAATGGAATCTGTGTACGCTTGCCTCGGGTATGTCATTTGGATGCAATGTATCCCATGGAGGGCCTTTATAATTCTGAAAGCGGACAATAACAAATTTTGGCAAGTCTGGTGGTTTAGTATTGTTTTCATATACAATTTTTTTAACAAGGCCAATGGAACCATTTACAAGGCCAACTTCAATCCACAAGTTAGCTAGCAACATCACTTGCTGATTTTCACATAATAGTAGCTCTAATGGTAGTTGTTCATTGTTATCATATTCAGTATTAGTTTGTTGCACAATATGTGCAATGCTGAGAGCAATGGGTAAATTTAATTCCTTCAACATTCTTTTGTTGTCCAGCGTTGTTGAGTCATTTGTTGCAAACAAATGGATTGATGAGTTGAATTCCTTTTGTTGCAAAACAGTGAGATTTGTATTTGTTTGGTTCATTAAGATCTGCCAGTCATGTTTGTTAGGTTGTGCATCTCTTATGTTTTGGAGCAGGCTTCTGAATTGATGTTGCTTAACAGAGGCACCTTGATGGTGGAAAAAGTATGCAATGTCACAACTGTTTTAAATGATTGCCACAAGTTTAGAGGTATAGAGTGCCGAGTATAAACTGGTTTGTCCATTATAGGAGGGAGCTGTCCAAGGTCACCTACAAGGATTGTGGAGAGTCCACCAAAGCCTTCATGTTGTTTATCAAGGAATGCTTGGCGGAGCCGACTGTCAATCTTCAATAGTAATTTAGGGCCCAAGAAGCTCATTTTGTCTATTAGAATATATTTAACATGCCTAAAACGCTCTTGGAATGTGAACAATACTTGCCATGTCAAAGGATGCATTTCTTTTATAGGGATTCAGAGGCCTGCATGAATAGTTGTTCCTTGAATATTATATGCAGCAACACCTGTAGGTACAAGAACTAACAATGTGTTTTTCTTAATGCCTACAGAGACATTTAACTTTTGTCTGATGCAATCTATCAAGATTGATTTACCAGTTCCTGTTGTTCCGTGAACAATCATTCGGAGAGGTTGGGCTGCAACTTGTTTAGATTGATGATGTAGAATTATGTCAAGTGCAAGTCTTTGTTGAGATGAGAGATAGATTTTCTCGCTGGCTATGGGCAAGGCTTGGTTTGTAGGTGGGTGAAATTATAATTTAGCTGCAGATATGAATTGGACAACAGTGGACTGTAATTGCTGATTTGGAATATCGGTGGGCCACAAGTAGCTAATATCATAGTCACGTCGCCCTAACATTTGCAGCTCATCTTTGGTAAATTTATTTGTCGGTCCCATCTAAGATATGAATTCACATTCAAATAGATCTGAGTCTTCTTGATATTGAGAATCATTTGTGTCACTATCATGGTTATGTGCAGGGTCATGGTGTGCCAAAAAAGGCCCTTAAGTGGCAATGAAATTTCAGAAAATCAGAGTTATGCAACTTGACATAAAAATTTGAATAAGTTGTGAACATTATTTTTAAAATATGTAAGAAGAGAATATATAGAAAATTGAATTTAGTTTCTAAGCTACTAGTTGTTTTTTGGAAAAAAAAAATCCTATTTGATGAAAATTTCAAATTTCAATGTAGTGGTACTAAAATTTCAGGAAAAAAATAAGAAGTAGACGTATGTCTGACCACCCTAATCACAATCAAATCTTAATATTTTTTTATAATATGTATAATAAAAGTATTAGACTCATGTCCGGATGTGACACATTTTTTAAAATTTTTTTTTATAAATTAAATAATTATTTATGATTTTTTTACTACAGTTTTTCAGAAATTCAAAAACTCCCATGTCTGACCACCTTAACTTGGTCAAAACTTTATGAAATTTAATTTTTTTAATTTTTCCCTATAGTAGATGAAGCATAGGATGTGACGCATGTTTCGGTACTGTTTGAAAGTTATGAGTGTTTTTCAATCAGTATATCAATCAAGACTATTGTCAGAATTCAATTAGAAAATAAATAATAATTATTTATTAAAGTCGAAATAAGACAAGCCTTATATTGTTGGAAAGATGGGAACATCTTTAAAAAACCCTTTTTGTTTTATCAATTTTGGTTACAAAAAAAGTCGTCAGCCACCAGTGTAAAGTCTGGAAAACCAAGGAATACTAAAAAACACGTTTTTTCAGTTGACTTTCCAGGCTTGTCACTTCCAAGCCAAATACAAAAGCATTCCCAAGCCAAAATTGGAAATTTTAAAATTTGTCTACTAAAATCGAATATCGAATTTTATTCGATATACGATTTTAATAAAAAAATTTGCGGTACCCAAAAAATTTCTCGTTGCTGCCATTTATTTGGTAAACTGCCACATGGCAAAAATCGGATATCAGATTTTATTAGTCATATTTTTTAGAGAGAGAGGAGAGGGAGAGAGAGAGAGAGAGAGAGGGGGGGGAGGAGAGGGAGAGAGGAGGAGAGGGAGAGAGGGAGAGGGAGGAGAGATAGAGAGAGAGAGAGGTGGAGAGAGAGAGAGAGGAGGAGAGAGAGAGAGAGGTGGGGAGAGAGAGAGAGAGGAGGAGAGGGAGAGAGGGAGAGAGGGAGAAAGAGAGAGAGAGAGAGAGAGAGAGAGAGAGAGAGAGAGAGAGAGTGGGAGAGAGAGAGAGAGAGAGGAGGAGAGGGAGAGAGGGAAAGAAAGAAGAAAGAAAGAGAGAGAGAGAGAAACAATATGACCCCTAATGACACAATTTGGTGTCTTAAGGAGTCCTATGGTGTTGTTAGGGGTCATATGGTGTCTTGGGACACCATAGGACCCCTTAAGACACCAAAGCATGTTGTTAGGGGTCATATGGTGTCCCAAGAACCCTTATGACCTCTTAGGACACCATATGACCCTAATGACACCATATTGGGTTGCTTTGGGTCATATTTTGTCCTAAGGGGTCATATTGTGTCCTAAAGGGTCCTATAGTGTCCCAAGACAACATATGACTCCTTGGGACACCATAGGACCCCTTAAGACACCAAAGCATGTTGTTAGGGCTCATATAGTGTTCCATAAACCCTTATGACCTCTTAGGACACCATATGACCCCTAATGACACCATATTGGGTTGCTTTGGGTCATATTGTGTCCTAAGGGGTCATATTGTGTCCTAAGGGGTCCTATGGTGTCCGAAGACACCATATGACTCCTATGGACACCATATGACCCCGAACGACACCATAGGACCCGTTAGGACACCAAATCATGTCATTAGGGGTCATATTGTGTCTTAAGGGGTCCTATGGTGTCCCAAGACACCATATGACCCCTAACGACACCATAGGACCCCATCCTCTCTCTCTCTCCCTCTCCACCTCTCTCTCTCTCTCCACCTCTCTCTCTATCTGTGTCTCTCTCTCTCCACCTCTCTCTCTCCCTCTCTCTCTCCTTCCTTCTCTCTCTCTCTCTCTCTCTCTCTCCTTCCTTCTCTCTCTATCCCTCTACTCATCTCTCTCTCTCTCCCCCTCTCTCTCACTATCTCTCTCTCTCTTTCTCCCTCCCTCTCTCTCTCCCTCCCTCTCTCTCTCTCCTCTCTCCCCTCTTTCTCTCTCCTCCTCTCTCTCTCTCTCCTTCCTTCTCTCTCTCCCTCTCCTCCTCTCTCCCTCTCCTACTCTCTCTCTCTTTCTCCCTCTCCTCTTCCTCTCTCTCTCTCTCCTCTCTCTCTCTCTCTATGTCTCTCTCTGTCTCACTCTCAATCTCCTCCTCTCTCTCTCTCCCTCTCCTACTCTCTCTCTGTCTCTCTCTCTCCTTCCTTCTCTCTCTCCCTCTCCTCCTCTCTCTCTCTGTCTCTCTCTCTCCTTCCTTCTCTCTCTCCCTCTCCTACTCTCTCTCTCTCTCCCTCTCCTCTCTCTCTCTCTCCCTCTCTCCCTCTCCACCTCTCTCTCTCTCTCTCAATCTCCTCCTCTCTCCCTCTCCTCCTCTCTCTCTCTCTCTCTCTCAATCTCCTCATCTCTCCCTCTCCTCTCTCTCTCTCTCTCTCTCTCAATCTCCTCCTCTCTCCCTCTCCTCCTCCTCTCTCTCTCTCTTTCTCTCTCTCTCTCCCTCCCTCTCCTCCTCTCTCTCTTTGTCTCTGTCTCTCTTTCTCCCCCTCTCTCTCCTTCCTTCTCTCTCTCCTTTCTCCTCTCTCTCCCTCTCCTCCTCTCTCCCTCTCCTCCTCTCTCTCTCTCTCCCTCTCCTCCTCTCTCTCTCCCTCTCTCCCTCTCCACCTCTCTCTCTCTCTCTCTCTCTCTCTCTCTCTCCTCCTCTCTCCCTCTCCTCCTCCTCTCTCTCTTTCTTTCTCTCTCTCTCTCTCTCTCTCTCTCTCTCTCTCTCCCTCCCTCTCCTCCTCTCTCTCTATGTCTCTCTCTCTCTTTCTCCCCCTCTCTCTCTGTCTCTCTCTCTCTCTCTCCTTCCTTCTCTCTCTCTCTCCCTCTCCTCCTCTCTCCCTCTCCTACTCTCCTCCTCTCTCTCTCTCTCTCTCTCTCCCTCTCCTCCTCTCTCTCTCTCTATGACTACTAAAATCCGATATCCGATTAAAATCCGATATCAGATTTCTACAATGTGGTATATTACAAATAAATGGCAGCAACGAGAATTTTTTTGGGGGACCACAAATTTTGTACTAAAATCGGATATCAGATAAAATCTGATATCCGTTTTTTGTACAAAAAACCAAGAAAAAAAGGGTTTGTGGGCCATTGTGTAGATTCCAACAGCCCACAGTCTGCATATTCTATTTTCTATCGAGGATCACGGGTTTTCAGACAGCTAGAGACAAATTTGTGCTTTTGGGAGATTCTTAAAGTGAAAACTTACATTGTCAATCACGAAGGCGCATGTGTGGAGGGAAATGGGGAGTATTAGTCATCGGAAGTCTAAACACAAAAGAAAACTTTCAAATGACCAAATTGAAGTGTATAGAGAAAGAGATAGAGAATGTCATAGGAGGAGAAGACAAGGTATGTTAAATATTTCTAATGTTACTTCAACTGAAGAGGAAATTGAATTTGAAAATGTGCCACAAGTTATTGAAAATGTAGATTTTGAAAGTGAAAATATTGAAAATTTTGAAAATGTTGAAAGTGATAATGAAAATGCTCAACATGTGGAAAATTTTGACATAGGAGGTGAAAATGTGGAAAACTTTAACGTTGAAGGTGGAATTGCTCGACCAAGTGAACCATATGTAACACCTAATTACTTTAGAAATGAAGACCCTCTCATGGATGAAAGACAAATTCCAAATCCAAGACCTTCAAGAACCCCAAAATGGTTATTTGAAATCGATGATAACATTATTGCAAATCTTGAAGGCAATAGGTCAACAAGAACCGTTCGGTTGTGGGCTACACAACTTTTCAACCAAAATTTTAGAAATAAGACATTGATCGAGCAATGCCAACTCTTTGTTCAATTGCTAAAGATGATAAAGATGAGACCATTGCTAAACAAATTGAAGATTCGTATGAACAAGGAGATGGAGAGAAATTCTATTATTGCAAAAAATCTATTTGATGCTCTCAATTCTATTGGAAATAATACCAAAGAAAGAGATAAGAGAGCCGCTCAAAGAGTGATTACAACCTCCTTAGTAAGCCATCAATTGAGGAAGGCTCGTCAAATGAGACAAACTTGTTTTGATTTTAACATAAACTGTAAAACTTTGGATACAGCACTTGCACGAAGACAAAGACTTGACAATCCACTTCAACAAGATACATGGGCATTTGGTGGGAGGCTTCCACGTGTTGATAGAAAGTTGACTAACAATGTGAAGGAAGAGATTCAACAATTTTGGCACTTTAATTCTATAGTGTCACCCAATATAAAGGATGTTTTGAAATTAAGAATCAGCAACCGAGACCGCACACGGCATCCCAAACATTTCTTGGAATCAAGCCAAACAATGTTGTACAAAAAAATTTGTGAATTACATCCAACTTTGCAAATATCACAAAGGGCCTTTGAATCTTTGAAACCATTTTATTGTGTTCCTCTTAAGATTCGCAATACCTGTTGTTGCAAGTACCATGTGGAGTTTTCAATGTGCCATGAACTTTTATGTCATATTCGTTCTACGATGCATACTAATGAGATGTTGCAGGAGTGTGGTGCAATGCTATTTCCAAGATCATCAAGAGACTTGCAAGATCTATTTTTATGCCCTAGAGATGATGGCTGCTATTTCTATAGAAATGATTGTTTGAATGAGAAGTGCTCAGAATGCGGTGGGTTGTCAAAGTTTGTTTCATGTTTTCATGAGGGCAGTGAACACGAGTTTGGAAATAATTTTGTTGAGAAAAAAAGATACGAGACAGTGAAATATACTTTGAAGAGTGGAGGTGAAGGTTCTAGATGCGAATTAGTCTCAAGAGAAGTGAGTATTGCTGATTTTATTTTGGATTTTAAGGAAAATATTTTCTACAAGTATGCAAGGCACACCCATAGGTCTCAATGGTTGGATCAATAGTTCAGGATGTGTAAGAACTCTTTCCCAATTGGCACTATTGTATCGATAGTTGATTTTGCAGAGAACTATACATTGCAACCACAGAATGAGGTACAGTCTCAATACTACAATTCAGTCCAGATTGCTATTTTTGTTCACATTACATATAGACATGCTCCTGATAGTACAGAAGAAGACAGGAAGATAATCAGGGAGTATCATTTTTATATGAGTGATGATAGATCACACTCCTTTGAGTATGTGCAACATTCTTTCGAGAATTTTTTTGAGTTCTTGCATGAGAAAGATATTGCAATTGACCGACATATAATATGGTTAGATAACTGTACGGGTCAATTTAAGAATGCCCGTATGTTTTATTGGTTGAGTAGAATGCATGTGGAGAGGCGTATACCTCATATTTGGTGTTTTTTTAGGTGGGGCATGGGAAGGGAGAGCATGATGGAGCAGGTGCATGTTTGAAGAGAGCTCTAGTTAAGGAGCAATTGAGGATTTTAGGTGCAAATTTCTTTGATGCACATTCTATTGTTGATTGGTGTAGTTCAGCATTGTCACATGGAGGTACTCTTGATTCAGTAGTGAGCAGATTTTTTTGGTTGGTTGAGGAGGGAACAGTGGGAGATAGATTGGATTGTCAAACAATTAAAGATTCTTCAAAGATGCATTCATTTCTCAGCTCAGATGCAAGTACATGGACCATTTGGACACGAGTGTTGGCTTGTTTTTGTCAAAGTTGTCTTTGGTGTGATTGGGATCAATGCGAGTCAAGTAAGTAGGTTGATACGTGGGTTCCCCACTATCTAACTCCTTTATCTCAAACAATATCCTTGTCAAACGATGACATGGAAAGTTCACTTGAGTATGATTGTCTATTAGATCTTGTATAGCCAGGACATGTTTTTGCAGTTGTTGCACCGCAAGGGAATGAAGAGAGATCAGAATATTGGTTGGCACGATGTGTATAGGAAAAACAAAAGCTAACACAACCAGTGACAAATGATGATGGGTTCACATATCCTACAGGTTCAGTTGTTGTTGTGGGAACTTGGTTGCGAACATACATGATTAGAAAGAATGGCATACATGCATTTGAAGACTATGAGAGACACAAAACCATTATAATGTATTCACACCTTATTATAGCTACAAATGTCAAGTTGTTATAGAATCAAGCAAAACCGAAGACCAAAGAGCTATGGACAGTGACTAATGTTGATCATGAAGCAATACTGGATACTCTTTAACAAAGAGATGACCCTTCAGGCACACTTGAGTAGTAGGTCTTTAATGGTGCCTTATTTTTTTATCATGCATTTCATTTCAAACAATGATCATTAAACCTTAATGTTCAAGTTTGTTACGTGTATATTAAGGATGTGTTCAAAATGTAGGTCTATTGATGAACGTTTTTTTTGGGCAACACGGTTTTTGCATGCACATAGCAAGTACACTTGATATAATTGGAAGAGACGTATTTTTGTAACACCACTTATGTTCATCCATGCAATTTATGTGTAGACTAACAATTCTTAAAAATACAGGTTCATGCTAGCTCATTCGTCATTGACAAGGCCCACTCTTGGTGATGGTACATATTCCTTTATGCATTAATGAGATTAAATTGTGGGTCTTGTTGTGTTTATTATCATGAAGATGATTCAAATGCATGTGGCCAGGACACATCTGCAGTGGATCAAATTGTCATAACAGATGATCTATTGAATCAAATATTTGACATTGACTAGTCAAGGTGGTCATCAAACTTTCACTCAGGTAACCTTTTCTATTTTTATTCATTAATGGTTTATAAAATAAAGTCAGTTAGATTTTTGCAATTGAATAACATTCTTTCATTTTCAGACGGTGAAATCAGATGCACCTAATATTCTTTCCACAATGGAGCATGGTGTTCTCTAGCAGTAGCAACTTTGATGCTTTTGACAGTAGTATGAGTCAGATTAGTAAATTTCTGTTTTGATGCTTCCCACGGGGCTTTGCAACTTCACATTGTGAGTGTACCCCTGTTACAAATGAATAGTACTTTAATCGACATAGATGGTCTATGATGGATTTTTTGTAAGACTATATGGTTTTATTACATATATTGTACTTTAATCGACATATAACAATATCCAAGTGGTCGTTGGCATGAGCTTGAATATGGTAAGTTGTATGCATCTTGAAGTTGAATTTGATATGTTGTATACATCTTGAAGTTGAACTTTGATTAGACTTTGTCAGCATTTGATGAATCATAAATGTCATTTCATTATTAATCTTGTGAGTGTGAGGTGTAGGAATAATAACTAATTGAGAACATCAATTCAAATCCATAATATAGAGGATACTAATTTATTTATTGCAATTTAGTGTAGAACTTATTTATTTTATCTAATAATGAAATAGGTACAACTGTATTGAGATAAAATGAAGCTTTTCTCTCATATGAAGATGTCACATTGGCAAATTGGTCTATATTATAATACACAAGATGCAAGTAAAATCAAAATGCTCTTGTCAAATCCTTCCAAATTCTATGTTAACCTGTGACTCATTACTATATGCTGGGAGAGGGAAGAGTGTGTGGCTTCTGGGTATAGTTTTGGACTTGAACCATATTGCATAAATCTCAAGGCTTCAACTTGATTATCATTAAAGGTTTCTGATTGTTTACAAAATATCCTTTCATATCGCTTCATGGATGTCACATGCATAGGGTATGACCCCGACCATTCAATCGAGTGGGGGAGAAAAATAGGAGCAATTGTAGGGTAATAATGCCTAACTAGACATGTCGGAGCCGACGGTTCGTCATCACGATGAGAAGAATGAGAAATCGGCCACGTGACAACATTCAATTGAGTGAAACTGACGATTTTTTCACCAACAAAAAAAATGCTGCCCTAACAAAACCGTAGGGCAACTTGAAAATCCAAGATAGGATTTCGTAGAGACCCCTCTCGTGGCCTCATAGGTTCAAATGGATTGCTCATAGGGTAATAATGCCTAACTGGACATGTCAGAGCTGACGGTTCATCATCGCGACGAGCAGAACAAGAAATCGGCCACGCGACAACATTCCATTGAGTGAGACTGATGACTTTTTCGCCAACCGTAAAATTTCTGCACTAATGAAACCGTAGGGCAACTTGAAAACTGAGATAGGCTTTTGTAGGGACCCCTCTCATGGCCCCGTAGGTTTAAACGGAACATTCATAGGTGCCACAGATTCTGAGTTAGGGCCCATCAAAGTTTGACAATTTTGAGCACTTAGGGCGCTCAAGGGACGACGCCGGTAGGGTATGACCTCGAGCGTTTGATTGAGTGGCGGGAAAAATAGGAGCATGCATAGGGTAATAATGCCTAACTGGACATGTCAGAGCTGACAGTTCATCATCACGACAAGCAGAATGAGAAATTTACCACGCGACAACATTCCATTGAGTGAGACTGACGATTTTTTCGCCAACCGAAAAATTGTTGCCCTAATAAAACCGTAGGGAAACTTGAAAAACCGAGATAGACTTTCATAGGGACCCCCCTCATGGCCCTGTAGGTTCAAACAGATCATTCGCAGGTGTCATGAATTCTGAGTTAGGGACCGTCAAAGTTTGACAATTTTGAACACTTAGGGTGCTCAAGGGACGACGCCGGTAGGGTATGACCCCGAGCGTTTGATCTAGTGGGGGGGCAAAATAGGAGCATGCATAGGGAAATAATGCCTAACTGGACATATCGGAGCCGACGCTTCATCATCGCAATGAGCAGAATGAGAAATCGGCCACGCGACAACATTCCATTGAGTGAGACTGACGATTGTTTTGCCAGTAGAAAAATTCCTGCCCTAATCAAACCGTAGGGAAACTTGAAAAACCGAGATAGGCTTTTGTAGGGAGCCCTCTAATGGCCCCGTAGGTTCAAATGGATCATTTGCAGGTGCCACAGATTCCAAGTTAGGGCCCGTCAAAGTTTGACAATTTTGACCACTTGGGGTGCTCAAGGGACGACACCGGTAGGGTATGACCCCAAGCGTTTGATCAAGTGGGGGGGAAAAATAGGAGCATGTGTAGGGTAATAATGCCTAACTGGACATGTCAGAGCCGACGGTTTGTCATCGTGATGAGTAGAATGAGAAATCTGTTGAAATGTGGTGACTGATTAGTAAAGTATTGTACACTCAGCACGTATCCTCGTTGGGGTCTGAGGCCGGGCCGGGCCCTGGGAAGGGGTTTGGGGGTGGCAGCCCCCAAGAAAAGCGGGGGTTCAGGGGCGGCAGCCCCCGAGAAATTTTTTTTTTGCCTTTTTTTTGTTGATGAAAACTGACATTGTTATAAAACCCTAAAAAAGTCGACTTTGTTTGTTGCCCTAAAAACACATGTTATAAGCAGCTGGGATGCTTAAGGCATTGTAAGGTTGATGTACTATTTTTGCTGGATAATAAGAAAGATTGGACGGTTGTGTATGGTGGACGTAACCCATTCTGGGTGAACCACGTTAAATCTCTGTGTTATCTGTGTCCTGTTTTACTTCTTTATCTTTTGTATTTAAATCTGCATATAATTGTTAGTTCATATTTGCCTCAGATCTGCTTGAAACGCTAACAATTGGTATCAGAGCGAGGTTTTCTGTAAATTGGCAGGACTTTCAGATTTGAGTGGGAGCAATGGAGGATTCCAAATTCAAGGTCGAAAAGTTTAACGGCTAGAATTATCAGTTATGAAAAATGCAGATGGAGGATTACCTGTATCAAAAGGATTTGTGGTGACCATTGGTAGGAAAGGCAAAGAAACCGACCATAATATCAGATGAAGAGTGGGACATTTTAGATAGAAAGGCAGTGGGATCCATTCGATTGTGCCTTGCGTCATCTGTAGCATTCAATATAATAGAAGCAAAAATGACTGTAGATTTGATGGCAACATTGGCTAAGTTGTATGAGAAACCCTCGACTTCGAATAAGGTATTTCTTATGAAGCGTTTGTTTAATTTGAAAATGAGTGAGGGAGGATCTGTAGGGGAGCACTTAAATGAATTTAATACAATTATCAGTCAATTGTCTTCGGTAATAATTACCTTTTTAGAAGAGGTTAGGGCTCTCTTGATTTTATGTTCTTTGCCAGAAAGCTGGAATAGCTTGGTTATGGTTGTAAGTAACTCTATCTCTGGTAAAAATACTTTGGTATTTAATGATATTGTTGGTGTTATCCTAAGCGAGGAAAAGCACAAGTGAGACTTCAACATCATCGGGTAGTGTTTTGAATGTGGAGAACAGAGGAAGATCAAAGGAAAGAGGAAAAGGCCCTGGGAATGAGAAGTCACGAGGGAAGTCAAAGAAAGGACGCTCTCAATCTAGAGGAAAGAAAGATTGCTGGTACTGTGGAAAGCCTGGTCATCTAAAGAAAGACTGTTGGTCTCGGAAAAACAAAGAAGGAGACAAAAATAAAAATGATAGTAAGGAAGCTAATATTGCAAGTAATACTTTACAAGATGCTTTAATCTTATGTTTGGATAATGTTAATGATTCCTAGGTAATAGATTCTGGGGCTTCATTTCATGCCACCTCGATAGAAAATATTTTCTAGATTATGTTCAAGGTGATTTTGGACAGGTATATTTGGGTGATGATGAGCCCTATCAAATTGTTGGAAAAGTAAAGATAGAGATCAAGTTGCAGAATGGTAATGACTGGTTTCTGCAGGAGGTAATAAATGTTCCTAATTTAAGAAGAAATTTAATTTCTGCAGGGCAACTAGGTAGTGAAGGTTGCATAGTTACCTTCTCAGACAGTATGTGGAAGGTCACTAAAGGATCATTAGTAGTAGCTAAAGGTGCGAAGGTAGGCACATTATATCTGTGTACTGGTAACACTTACTCTACCTTAGCTGCTACAGATAAAGTTACTGCAGGGACAACAACAATAAATGTTGCAAGAATAGATTCGATAATGTGGCACCATAGGCTTGGGCACATGAGTGAGAAAGGGATGAAAATCCTTCACTCCAAAAATCTATTGCCAGGACTAAAGAAGATTGATTTAGAGTTCTGTGAAAACTGTGTTTATGGTAAACAGAAAAGAGTCAGATTTCTCAAGGTTAGGAAAGAGAAGAAGAGTGAGAAGTTAGAGCTTGTACATTCAGATGTATGGGAACCGGCTCAGGTATCATCTCTTGGTGGCTCTTGTTATTATGTTATTTTTATTGATGACTCAACCAGAAAAACATGGGTATATTTCCTAAAACAAAAATCAGATGTTTTTGAAACTTTTAAGAAATGGAAAGCTTTGGTTGAGAATGAGACAGGAAAAAAGTTGAAGTGTCTCAGATCAGATAATGGAGGTGAGTATTGCAGCAAAGCATTTGAAGATTACTGTTCCTTAAATGGGATTCGAAAGCAGAAGACAGTTCCAGGAACTCCACAGGAAAATGGTGTGTCAGAGAGAATGAATAGGACCATCATGGAACATGCGAGGAGCATGAGATTGCATGCTAGATTGCCCTTACATTTTTGGGCAGATGTTGTATATACTACTGTCTATTTGATAAATAGAGGACCTTCAACCCTTTTGGATGGTGGTATTCCATAGGAGGCATGGACCAGTAAAAAGGTAAATTATTCTTTTCTAAAAACTTTTGGTTGCGAAGCTTTTGTTCATGTTGATAAAGAAAATAGAACCAAGCTTGATGCTAAATCTCAGAAATGTACCTTCATTGGATATGGGATAGATGAATATGGCTATCGGTTATGGGATTTTGAAAATAAGAAAATAATTAGAAGTAGAGATGTTATATTCATTGAGAAGGTTATGTATAAAGAACAAATGCAGGAAAAGAAGCATGAACATGACAAAAAAGAATATGTGGTGTTGGATGAGATTCCTAAAAATAAAATGCCATAGGTACCTGATGCTCAGCAACAACAAATTGTCCCACAAACTCCTGCAAGTGTTAGACGTTCTACGAGGACAAGTAGACCCCCTGGAAGATTTTCTCCTTCTTTGTATTCTATTTTATTTATGGATTCTCGTGAACCAGAAGAATATGAAGAAGCAATGCAGGTAGATGCCAAACAACAGTGGGAGCTAGGCATGAAAGAGGAGATGGACTCCTTGATGAAAAATAAGACTTGGGAATTAGTCCCTTTACCTGTAGAAAAAAGAGCCTTGCCTAAGAAATGGGTTTATTGGCTGAAGGAGGAGGAAGGAGGTCAGAAAATATATAAGGCCAGACTTGTGGTAAAAAGTTCTGCACAGAAAAAGGGTATAGATTATGATGAAATATTTTCTCCAGTTGTAAAAATGACTTCAATTAGAACTGTACTTAGTCTTGTGGCTGCAGATGATTTACATCTTGAACAATTAGATGTCAAAATAACTTTTCTCCATGGAGATTTGGAGGAGGAAATTTACATGTTGCAACCACAGGGATATGAGGTCAAAGGTAAGGAGAACTTGGTGTGCAGGTTGAAAAAAAGTCTATATGGCCTAAAGCAAGCACCCCAACAATGGTATTTAAAATTTGATAGTTTCATGGCTAAACACAGTTATCATAGATGTCATTCTGATCATTGTGTATATTTAAAGAGATTTGATAATGGCAGTTATATTATCTTGTTGCTTTATGTTGATGACATGCTTGTTGTTGGGTCTAACATGCAACATATAAATGATCTTAAATAGAAATTAGCCAGGTCATTTGCTATGAAGGATTTGGGTGCAGCTAAGCAAATTCTTGGTATGAGGATTACATGGGACAGGAAAAATAGAACCTTGAATTTTTCCCAAAGTGAGTATATAAAGAAGGTGTTGAAAAGATTTAACATGCAGGATGCAAAAGCAGTTAGTACACTTTTGGCTAGTCATTTCAAATTGACTAAGGAGATGTGCCCAAAGGCACAACAAGAGGTTAATAAAATGTCTAACATCCCGTATTCATCAGCTGTTGGCAGTCTGATGTATGCAATGGTATGCACAAGGCCAGATATTGCACATGCAGTGGGAGTTGTGAGCAGGTTTATGAGTAATCCGGGTATGCAACATTGGAATGCTGTGAAATGGATTCTTCAGTATTTGAAAGGAACTACTACGAAGGCATTATGTTTCAAAGGATCTAATGCTGCTCTAAGTGGATTTATTGACTCTGATCTGGCAGGTGATATTGATTCACGGAGGAGTACTACAGGGTATGTTTTTACTATAGGGGGAACTGCAGTCAGTTGGGTTTCTAGGTTGCAAAAGGTTGTTGGACTTTCAACCACTGAAGCTGAGTATGTTGCTACTATAGAAGCCAGCAAGAAGATATTGCAATTGACTGACATATAATATGGTCAGATAACTATACGGGTCAATTCAAGAATGCCCGTATGTTTTATTGGTTGAGTAGAATGCATGTGGAGAGGCATATACCTCATATTTGGTGTTTTTTTTAGGCGGGGCAGAACAGAGCTCTAGTTAAGGAGCAATTGAGGATTTTAGGTGCAAATTTCTCTGATGCATGTTCTATTGTTGATTGGTGTAGTTCAGCATTGTCGCATGGAGGTACTCTTGATTCAGCAGTGAGCAGACTCTTTTGGTTGGTTGAGGAGGGAACAGTGGGAGATAGATTGGAATGTTAAACAATTAAAGATTCTTCAAAGATGCATTCATTTCTTAGCTCAGATGCAAGTACATGGACCATTTGGACATGAGCGTTGGCTTGTTTTTGTCAGAGTTGTGTTCGGTGTGATTGGGATCAATGCGAGTCAAGTGAGTGGGTTGATACGTGGGTTCCCCACTATCTAACTCCTTTATCTAAAACAATATCCTTGTCAAACGATGACATGGAAAGTTCACTTGAGTATGATCGTCTATCAGATCTTGTACAGCCAGGACATATTTTTGCAGTTGTTGCACTACAAGGGAATAAAGAGAGATCAGAATATTGGTTGGCACAATGTGTATAGGGAAAACAAAAGCTAACACAACCAGTGACAGATGATGATGGGTTCACATATCCTACAGGTTCAGTTGTTGTTGTGGGAACTTGGTTGCGAACATACATGATTAGAAAGAATGGCATACCTGCATTTGAAGACTATGAGAGACACAAAACCATTATAATGTATTCACACCTTATTATAGCTACAAATGTCAAGTTGTTGAAGCATCAAGCAAAACTGAAGACCAAAGAGCTATGGACAGTGACTACTGCTGATCATGAAGCAATACTAGATACTCTTAAACAAAGAGATGACCCTTCAGGCACACTTGAGTAGTAGGTCTTTAATGGTGCCTTATTTTTTTATCATGCATTTCATTTCAAACAATGATCATTAAACCTTAATGTTCAAGTTTGTTACGTGTATATTAAGTATGTGTTCAAAATCCAGGTCTTTTGATGAACATTTTTTTTTGGCAACATGGTTTTTGCATGCACATAGCAAGTACACTCGATATAATTGGAAGGGACGTATTTTTGCAACACGACTTATTATCATGCATTTAATGAGCTTTACAACTTTTTTTATTAGACAACACTATTTGATAATTTTTTATGATATAATTATCGCATAACCTTTATGCTCATGAAGGTCTTTTTTGATGATATACAATAGTATCACATTATGCTTTTTGCGTCAACATAGTGGGTTCTGTTGATATAATTCAAAGGGACGTATTTTTATGGTATATAATCCCACCTTTTCATTTATTATCATGCATTTCAGTTGAAGTGATTGTCATAAATCCTTTATGTTCATCCTTGCATTTTATCTGTAGACTAACAATTCTTAAAAATACAAGTTCATGCTAGATCATTCGTCATTGACAAGACCCTCTCTTGGTGATGGTACATATTCCTTTGTGCATTAATGAGATTAAATTGTGGGTCTTGTTGTGTTTATTATCATGAAGATGATTCAAATGCATGTGGCCAGGACACATTTGCAGTGTATCAAATTGTCATGACAGATGATCTATTGAATCAAACATTTGACATTGATGGTCAAGGTGGTCTGTTGAATCAAACATTTGACATTTGACATTTGTTAATGTTGGGCCTTCAACATCAACACCTACTAGTCAAGGTAGTCATCAAACTTTCACTCAGGTAACCTTGTCTATTTTTATTCATTAATGGTTTATAAAATAAAGTCAGTTAGATTTTGGCAATTGAATAACATTGTTTCATTTTCAGACACTGACATCAGATTCACCTAATATTCTCTCCACAATGGAGCATGGTGTTCTCTATCAGTAGCATCTTTGATGCTTTTGACAGTAGTATGAGTCAGATTAGTAAATTTCTAATTTGATGCTTCCCACAGGACTTTGCAACTTCAGATTGTGAGTGTGCCCCTGTTACAAATGAATTATACTTTAATCAACATAGATGGTCTATGATGGCTTTTTTGTAAGACTATATGGTTTTATTACATATATTGTACTTTAATCAATATATAACAATATCCAAGTGGTGGTTGGCATGAGCTTGAATATGGTAAGTTGTATGCATCTTGAAGTTGAATATGATATGTTGTATACATCCTGAAGTTGAAATCTGATTAGACTTTGTTAGCATTTGATGAATCATAAATGTCATTTCATTATTAATCTTATGAGTGTGAGGTGTAGGAATAAATATCGATTACTTTGAAAGTCATGGATGGTTGTCCTGATATGATAACCACCACATGGTTGTGCCTTATGAAGAAAAGCTAAACAGATAATAACTAATTGAGAACATCAATTCAAATCCATAATATAGAGGATACTAATAAAAAATCTTTGTATATTTATTTTTTCTAATAATGAAATAGGTACAACTGTATTGAGATAAAATGAAGCTTTTCTCTCATATGAAGCAGAATGAGAAATCAGCCATGCGACAACATTCCATTGAGTGAGACTGACGATTTTTTTGCCAACAGAAAAATTGCTACCCTAATAAAATCTTAGGGCAACTTGAAAAACTGAGATAGGATTTTGTAGGGACCTCTCTCATGGCCTCGTAGGTTCAAATGGATCATTTGCAGGTGCCATGGATTCTGAGTTAGGGCCCGTCAAAGTTTGACAATTTTGAGCACTTAGGGCGATCAAGGGACGACGCCGGTAGGGTATGACCCCGAGCGTTCGATCGAGTGGGGGGGGAAAATACGAGCATGCGTAGGGTAATAATTCTTAACTGGACATGTCGAAGCCGATGGTTCATCATCGTGATGAGAAGAACGAGAAATCAGCCACACAACAACATTCCATTGAGTGAGACTGATGATTTTTTCGCCAACCAAAAAATTGTTGCCCTAATAAAACCATAGGGCAAATTGAAAAATTGAGATAGGATTTTGTAGGGACCTCTCTCATAGCCCCATAGGTTCAAACAGATCATTCACAGGTGCCACAGATTCTGAGTTAGGGCCCATCAAAGTTTGACAATTTTGAGCACTTAGGGTGCTCAAGGGACGACGCCGGTAGGGTATGACCCTTAGCGTTTGATCAAGTGGGGGGGGAAAAAAGGAGCATGCATAGGGTAATTATGCCTAACTAGACATGTCAGAGCTGATGGTTCATCATTGCGACGAGCTGAATGAGAAATCGACCATGCGACAACATTCCATTGAGAGAGACTGACAATTTTTTCGCCAACCGAAAAATTGCTGCCCTAATAAAACCATAGGGCAACTTGAAATACTGAGATAAGATTTTGTAGGGACCCCTCTCATGGCCCCGTAGGTTCAAACGGATCATTCGCAAGTGCCATGGATTTCGAGTTAGGGCCCATCAAAGTTTGACAATTTTGAGCACTTAGGGCACTCAAGGGACGATGCTGGTAGGGTATGACCCCAAGCGTTCGATCGAGTGGGGAGGAAAAATAGGAGCATGCGTAGGGTAATTATGCCTTTATGGACATGTCGGAGCTGACTGTTCATCATCGCGACGAGCAGAACGAGAAATCGGCCACACGACATTATTCCATTGAGTGAGACAAATGATTTTTTTGCCAACCAAAAAATTGCTGCCCTAATAAAACCGTAGGGAAACTTGAAAAACTAAGATAGGATTTTGTAGGGACCTCTCTCATGGCCCCGTAGGTTCAAACGGATCATTTGTAGGTGCCATGGATTCCGAGTTAGGGCCTGTCAAAGTTTGATAATTTTGATCACTTAGGGCGCTCAAGGGACGACGCCGGTAGGGTATGACCCCGAGCGTTGGATCAAGTGGGGGGGAAAAATAGGACCATGTGTAGGGTAATTATGCCTAATTGGATATGTCAGAGCTGACGGTTCATCATCGCGATGAGCTGAATGAGAAATTGGCCATGCGACAACATTTCATTGAGTGAGACTGATGATTTTTTCGCCAACCAGAAAATTGCTGCCCTAATAAAACTGTAGGGAAACCTGAAAAATTGAGATAGGCTTTTGTAGGGACCCCTCTCGTGGCCTCATAGGTTCAAACGGCTAGTTCGCAGGTGCCACGGATTTTGAGTTAGGGCCTGTACGTGTTTGACAATTTTGAGCACTTAGGATGCTCAAGGGACGACGCCGGTAGGGTATGACCCCAAGCGTTCGATCGGGTGGGGGAACAAAATAGGAGCATGCGTAGGGTATTGTTCATTAAATGAATTGTATTGTTCATTGAATGAATTGTATTGTATTGTTGATTAAATGAATTGTATTGTTCATTAAATAAATTGTATTGTATTGTTCATTAAATGAATTATATTGTTCATTATAAAAACAACACTTACGATGAAATGAAATGAATTGTATTGTTCATAAAATAGCCATTATTAACCATTGTTAATTATTGGAATGAATATTAAAGATTTCCATGATAACACCACACACAGATGAGCAACAATTTATATGATCGAATATCAACTTCTGTATATATAAAAATGTTGAATGATTACAAATGTATGTCCATACACAAATATGGCATAAACGCCAACTGAAACAAAATGTATGTCTAAATATGTGAATGTATGTCCATATACAAAATATGCATGCAAACTAGACATGTAAGCATCCGAAAACTATCTATAACATCCTAAGTTGTTGATGGATCATCAAAATCGATCCTCTTGGCCGCACTGCTCAGCTCTAAAGGATCCTACACAAGAAAAACAAACCACGATTAATATTAGTTATATTATATAATTCACATTCAAAAATTTAACATAAAAATGAACTATTCATGTTTACCTCATCTCCATGTTTTCTCTTTAGCTTTGCAGGATTCTTGATGTATGTCTTTGGTAGAGGAGGTATGTTTTGAATATTTTGATACACAACCTACATATGTTCAGAAACATGAGATTGATACAAGTTAGCATATAATTGTCACTGATAATAACAAATTATATCTACTAATCAAATAATAAAATAAACACACATCTACTTGAGGCATCTCTTCTTCTTCTTCAAGTATTCTGGGTGTAGTCATCAAGGATGTGAAGCCAAGAATTCTCTGTATATATACACAACAAGTATATGAAACTATCAATCTATGTCTAGACATGTATAATCACTATAAGTTATTTAAACTATTCATTCAATCATATTTGCATTCAATTACCTTTCCCTTGTCTCCAATTGCACTACCAGATCCTAGATCACACTGCACCGCACTCGTGCTGCTTGTGCCCTACAAGAGTAAAATAAGATATACATGCAAGTTACTACATAATCTAATTAATACAAATATAAATGATGAGCATGTATGTACAATAAAATACAAACGACTAGGTGCAATAATATATGTATCGTCAAGCTATCGAGGCCAAATGAAATGGCCGACAAGGTGCCCTCCTGAATCTGTCTCAACTCATCCTCAGTCATCAACTGTTAAATAGGCCATGTAAATAAAAATTAGTACTTAATATTATCTAATTTATAAATATTTAATTAAAATATAACATGACCTGTGAAAACACAAATCTTACCAATACATCATCAATGTATTATGACGGTGCCTCCTTGCCTCTAGCATGTGAGGACTCCCTAGGGTATCCTCCAATCTGTGTAATAACCTCTGGTGCATCATGCATCTCATGCACCTCGTAATCTGCACTGTCCACAGGAGGATCAATGGGTTGTCCAGCTGGACCCAAGCATACGTGCCCACACATAACACAACTATGGGGCACGCATATGTGTGGAGCCGAGGATGACGTTTCATCGGCACCAGATGCACCGCTACCATCAAGAGTAGGCTGAGCTACTGACGTAGCCTGAGAAACCAAAAGGCTACTCAAGGAGTGAATAGCTGATATGGTCTGTGAAGCCACCTCACAAATGATATCAGGATGCTGAACTGTAGGTGGGGGATCAACAGGAGTAGGGGGGACATATGGGCCCTGGACTACTCTGACTACCCCAGGTCTATTTTGGGGCATACCTAAACCTACACCCTGGAAAGGTTGGATGTCAAAGTAGTTCACATGTTTGTGTAAAACAAACTCAGCATACAATTTTTTTATGAAATAGAAGGGATATCAAGATTGTTGTTGGGTGGTTTGTCGAAAACCATCCACCAACGATCCCAAAAGTTTTTCACAATCCCATCATTTGTGTACCATATGATAGAAAGTTTTGTTTTTTTGGGATCTACGGGCTGACCAGTATGGGGATTGACAAACAATGAGGTGATTTCGGCTTTAGATATCTCAAGATCCTTGATATCCTTATATGACAAGCCATCTGCATATTTTTCCTTCATAGAATCTCGCCACAAAAGGATGACATCGTGCTCCTCAGTCATGGTTTTCATACTTTTTACGATCGACGTGAGAGGATCAAACAATGGGTTTAGACGAGGGATCCTACGATATACTTCTGCAATCCCCCTCAATTCATTCAAATTTTGTGCAATCAAATATTGAATTGAGGGGGGGTTTGGCAAATGAGGGTTTGGTTGTTGCAGTTGTGGTTGGTCAGTGTTTTCATTGTTATCCCCCATTTTTAACCTAATGTAAACAATTAAATTTAGTTAACAAATTTAAACATTTAGGTATTTGATTTTTAAAAAACCTAGTTTTCATGAAAAAAAACCATATTTTCAATGAAAAATAAAATAAACATTCACAAAAAATGAATGAAAATGATTCAAAATGACAAAATTATTACCTATAAATCTATTTTTTAGCAATTTTTTGTCAAAACACCGAATATCGGATGGAGCGGATATTGGATTTTGACGAATTCGCGCGACCCGTGAGTTAAAAATGACTCACGGGACTGTCACTGTCGAAATATAAAAGTCTCAGAAAATCGGATATCCGATTTCAACACTTAAATTACTTTTAAATAACATATATAATATAATAATATATTATATAATATAATAATATATTATTATATTATATAATATATTATTATATTATATATAATATTATATTATATTATATTATATTATATATTATATTATATTATAATATATATAATATTATATTATATATAATATAATATAATATAATATTATATTATATTATATATAATATTATATTATATTATATTATATATAATATAATATTATATTATATAAAATAATTTTATATAATATAATATAATATAATATATATTATATTATATATAATATTATATTATATTATATATTATATTATATAATATATTATATTATATAATATTTTATTATATTATATAATATAATACAATATTATATTATATAATATAATATAAAATTATATTATATAATATAATATAATATTATATTATATTATAATATATAATATAATACAATATTATATAATATATAATATAATATTATATTATATTATATAATTTAATATTGTATTATATTATATATTATAATATAATACAATATTATATTATATTATATTATATAAAATATAATATTGTATTATATTATAATATATAATATAATACAATATTATATAATACATAATACAATATAATATTATATTATACAATATAATATTATATTGTATTATACATAATATAATATTATATTGTATTATACATAATATAATATTATATTGTATTTTATATAATATAATATTGTATTATATAATACGTAACATATAATATATTTTTTAAATTAAAATTACAAATAAAAATCGGATATCCGATTTGCATAGGTAATTACCAGGCCAAGGTGTACTGACACCCAGGCCAAGCAAAAAGTCAACATGGATTTTCGCATTTTTAGGCGAGTAAGGAAGGCTATTTTTTTCACATTGCCACTTTTTGGCCCCCCTTGATCCTGCACTAACCCTCATCTGTATCTTGAGATGGAGGAACCTGCACAATGTTGTGGCCATACAACCGAACATAGCCAGTAGAACTGAAGACTTTCCAATTGGCTATAACTTGATCTTTAGAAGTCCCTATATCTGATGCTATGTCACGGAATGGTTTGTACAGCAAGAGCTCAGACCAACTGAAAATCTCAAATTCATCAATGTCTTCAATGGGAGGGGCAGTGAAGTGTGGATATACATTCACAATCACTTTTCTCTCTCGAAGTTGTCGTTTTGTTTTTTTACGTTGTGGAATATATGAAAAGGGCACTGCATGTAAGCATGGAAATTGCTTGTTGATAGGTCTGTTTCATGATTTGATTTTGTGATATGATACAGTGCTTTCCTACTAATATTAAGAGATATAAACTATCGACTACAGCTAATGAGTGACAATTTCTGCAGCATATGACAAGTCTCTTGTGCGCTGATGTCACGGTCTACTAAATTCGCCATCATAAATTTTTGGTATGTTGATAAGATAGTATATTCAGAACCACTTGCATTCACAATAGTTTTGAGCATTTCAGTATAAGATTCTGATCTTTTTTCAGATTTCGAAGCACACTTTGAAATGTATTGTAAGACTGCTTTTCTTGAAGTAACAGGCTGGCAATCAATGTTAGCCCGCCATATTGAAAGCATGCAAGGGCTATGAATATTCAAGCAGTCATCATTCCTTGCAGGTGTATAACATGGATTCGTATCACTATCATTTGTTAATGTATATTTTTCTTGTTCAGGCCATGGAGCTTTGTAACGACATTGTAACAAATGGCCTTTTTTCCTAAGATATGTATTTTCTGTGTATTTTGTGTGTCTTTGCAAAGTATTTAGCAATGCCTCGTAATTGACTGTTGGGGGCATTGAGAATACCTTTGTAGTGTCAGCTAAGCATGGATCATCCATTGCAGTGTATCAAAATGTATTATTTCGGTCAGCTTTGCTGCAAAGATCCCAAGCAGATACATATGTGTCAAAGAAAGTTTTAGCTATATGGACTTCATTGTCATTTTACCAATCAATGATGTCCATATTTGGTGCACCAGGGAGCCATAGAAATCCATGAATATGTGTCGAGCCACGATGTTGCCATTCATATCTATACCAATGGTATTTTTCTTTGAACAAATTTTGAATAATTTCTTCACAAAATATTTCAAACCTATTGTGCAAGTACAAGGCTGTTATGTGTGGATTGAGAATTAAATTTTATACTAGTTGTTTTCTTGTGGATTGTATGTTCTAGCCATTATCTTTATTGAAGAGGGTATGTAGGTCAGACCATTTAGTATCAGTTGAGCTCAATGTGAAAAAAAGGGTTGGTGTTCCCAATTGGGAGATCATTGTTGTGAGGTCTTTTCTAGATTTATTCCAATATGCTCTCGTGCCTCTAAGAGTTGCACCAAAGCGTAGCAACTATTTCGGTAACTGGTCATCAGGCGTGTTTTGTAAACAGTCACACAATGCTTGCAAATTGCTTGGGAAGGCCTCTTCTATATTAGTTCTAATAAAGACAACTGCAGATTGTTGTGAACGGTGGCACATAATTAGCTTATAAATGAAATACCAGAACCTGACATGCTAACCAAATCTTTGGTCAAAGTATCTTATTAAGTGGAGTGTATATTCATGCAAATGAACATGTTTGATACGTGGCTGGAGCAGAAGGGCAATACCAGTTGGAAAGAGTGAAGGAAATGCCATACTCAATAAACCTTCAGTGTTATATTCATTTATCGTGGAGGAGTCTATTTGAGGCCAAGGCAAAATATTCTCTTCAGTAGTATGTAGTTGCAATGTGTCTTTAATGGCCTCTAGTTCACGAGCTGCAGCATGCATTGTTGGAATGAAGGATGATGAAATCTCTATGGCATAGGCATCGCAAGTGTCAGAACAATCTGTTGTTGCAAGAACAGCTATTTCATTGTCAATGTCTTCTAACATATGCAACATACTCGATACATCTGTTGTAACATCAAGAATTAGGTTCAGAGCATCAAGATCTATGATAATTTCCTTGTAGTACTGGTCATGTTGGATTTTAAATGTCAATGCATCCATAACATGGAATTTATTTACATACCAGTCATATTTGTTGCCTTGAATATTGGTTCTTTGGATTATGAGGACTTCCAAATCCAGTAATTTGTGTGGCAAACTCTTTACAATTCCAGAGATGTCTTGAGGGAAACTTATAGTGTGACCAAAGTATTTGTATTGGCCGCCTCTTGCATGAGTGACTTGCAAAATAGGAGATACGCGAGCAATAAGCATCTCTTCTACTTGGTTAAGCTTCTTTAAGACAAGGGGTTGTTCACTTGGGTCTAAGTTATTAGTTGAAGAGAAGCGATGAATGCCTCTTTTAGCAAAGCATCTTGAATAGACAATTTGGTGGTGACATTTGTGAATGAGCATCCCAATATATCTTTCTTTACAAACACTACATGTTCAAAGTGTTGACAATGAATCAATGCGAGCACGGAAGGACTTTAATGCTTGAATGTATTCTACAGAAGAGAAACAATCTATTGTAGATTGTTGTGGATTTGCATTCTGTAATATTGTATCCTGGTAGATAGAGTGACTTTCTTGTGTTGGATCTATTTTATGCCTTTTCCTAGAGTGCAAGCAAGTTCCTTGCGATTTGGCTGAAGTAGTGTTGGGTATTACATTTTGTATATCAACATTTTCATTTGATATAACTATCGATGGTTCTTTGATTAGACTTTGTCAGCATTTGATGAATCATAAATGTCATTTCATTATTAATCTTGTGAGTGTGAGGTGTAGGAATAATAACTAATTGAGAACATCAATTCAAATCCATAATATAGAGGATACTAATTTATTTATTGCAGTTTAGTGTAGAACTTATTTATTTTATCTAATAATGAAATAGGTACAACTGTATTGAGATAAAATGAAGCTTTTCTCTCATATGAAGATGTCACATTGGCAAATTGGTCTATATTATAATACACAAGATGCAAGTAAAATCAAAACGCTCTTGTCAAATCCTTCCAAATTCTATGTTAACCTGTGACTCATTACTGTATACTAGGAGAGGGAAGAGTGTGTGGCTTCTGGGTACAGTTTTGGACTTGAACCATATTGCATAAATCTCAAGGCTTCAACTTGATTATCATTAAAGGTTTCTGATTGTTTACAAAATATCCTTTCATATCACTTCATGGATGTCACATGCGTAGGGTATGACCCCGAGCATTCAATCGAGTGGGGGGGCAAAATAGGAGCAATCGTAGGGTAATAATGCCTAACTGGACATGTCGGAGCCGATGGTTCGTCATCACGACGAGAATAATGAGAAATCGGCCACGTGACAACATTCAATTGAGTGAGACTGACGATTTTTTCACCAACCGAAAAATTGCTGCCCTAATAAAACCGTAAGGCAACTTGAAAAACCGAGATGGGCTTTCATAGAGACCCCTCTCATGGCCTCGTAGGTTCAAATGGATTGGTCACAGGTGCCATGGATTCCAAGTTAGGACCCGTCAAAGTTTGACAATTTTGAGCACTTAGGGCGCTCAAGGGACGACGTCGGTAGGGTATGACCCCAAGCGTTCGATCGAGTGGGGGGGCAAAATAGGAGCATGTGTAGGGTAATAATGCCTAACTGGACATGTCTGAGTCTACGGTTCATCATCGCGATGAGCAGAACGAGAAATCGGCCACGCGACAACATTCCATTGAGTGACACTGATGATTTTTTCACCAACCGAAAAATTGCTGCCCTAATAAAACCGTAGGGCAACTTGAAAAACTGAGATAGGTTTTTGTAGGGACCCCTCTCGTGGCCCCGTGGGTTTAAACAAAACATTCGTAAGTACCAAAAATTTAGAGTTAGGGCCCATCAAAGTTTGACAATTTTGAGCACTTAGGGCGCTCAAGGGACGACACCGATAGGGTATGACCCCAAGCATTCGATCGAGTGGGGGGGGCAAAATAGGAGCATGTGTAGGGTAATAATGCCTAACTAGACATGTCAGAGCTGATGGTTCATCATCGCGACAAGCAGAACGAGAAATCAGCCACGCGACAACATTCCATTGAGTGAGACTAACGATTTTTTTGCCAACCGTAAAATTGCTGCCCTAATAAAACCGTAGGGAAACTTGAAAAACTGAGATAGGATTTTGTAGGGACCCCTCTCATGGCCCCGTAGGTTTAAATGAAACGTTCGCAGGTGCCATAGATTCTGAGTTAGGGCCCATCAAAGTTTGACAATTTTGAGCACTTAGGGCGCTCAAGGGACGACACCGGTAGGGTATGACCCTGAGCATTCGATCAAGTGGGGGGTCAAAATAGGAGCATGCATAGGGTAATAATTCCTAACTGTACATGTCAGAACTGATGCTTCATCATCGCGATGAGCAGAACGAGAAATCGGCCACGCGACAACATTCCATTGAAAAACCGAGATAGGATTTTGTAGGGACCTCTCTCGTGGCCTCGTAGGTTCAAATGGATCATTTGCAGGTGCCATGGATTCTGAGTTAGGGCCCGTCAAAGTTTGACAATTTTGAGCACTTAGGGCCATCAAGGGACGACGCCGGTAGGGTATGACCTCGAGCGTTCGATCAAGTGGGGGGAAAAATTGGAGCATGCATAGGGTAATAATGCCTAACTGGACATGTCAGAGCCGACAGTTCATCATCACGACAAGCAGAATGAGAAATCGGCCACGCGATAACATTCCATTGAGTGAGATTGACGATTTTTTCGCTAACCGAAAAATTGTTGCCCTAATAAAACCATAGGGAAATTTGAAAAACTGAGATAGGCTTTCATAGGGACCCCCTCATGGCCCCATAGGTTCAAACAGATCATTCGCAGGTGCCATGAATTCTGAGTTAGGGCTTGTCAAAGTTTGACAATTTTGAGCACTTAGGGCGCTCAAGGGACGATGCCAGTAGGGTATGACCCTGAGCATTCGATCAAGTGGGGGGTCAAAATAGGAGCATGCATAGGGTAATAATGCCTAACTGGACATGTTAGAACTGATGCTTCATCATCGCGATGAGCAGAACGAGAAATCAGCCACGCGACAACATTCCATTGAGTGAGACTGACGGTTTTTTTGCCAACCGAAAAATTGCTGCCCTAATAAAACCGTAGGGCAACTTGAAAAACCAAGATAGGCTTTCGTAGGGACCCCTCTCATGGCCCCTTAGGTTCAAACGGATCATTTGCAAGTGCCACAGATTCCAAGTTGGGGCCCGTCAAAGTTTGACAATTTTGAGCACTTAGGGTGCTCAAGGGATGACACCGGTAGGGTATGACCCTAAGCGTTTGATCAAGTGGGGGGGGAAAATAGGAGCATGCGTAGGGTAATAATGCCTAACTGGACATGTTAGAGCCAACGGTTTGTCATCGCGATGAGTAGAATGAGAAATCTGTTGAAATGTGGTGACTGATCAACAAAGTACTGTACACTCAGCATGTATCCTCGTTGGGGTCTAGGGCCGGGCCAGGCCCTGGGAAGGACTCTTGATGTATATCTTCAGTAGAGGAGGTATGTTTTGAATATTTTCATAAACAACCTACATATGTTTAGAAACATGACATTGATACAAGTTAGCATATAATTGTCACTGATAATAACAAATTATATCTACTAATCAAAAAATAAAATAACCACACATCTACTCGAGGAATCTCTTCTTCTTCTTCAGGTATACTGGGTGTAGTCATCAAGGATGTGAAGCCAACGATTCTCTGTATATATACACAAGTATATGAAACTATCAATCTATGTCTAGACATGTATAATCACTATAAGTTATTTAAACTATTCATTCAATCATATTTGCATTCAATTACCTTTCCCTTGTCTCCAACTGCACTACCAGATCCTAAATCACAGTGCCCCACACTCATGTTGCTTGTGCCCTACAAGAGTAAAATAAGATATACATGCAAGTTACTACATAATCTAATTAATACCAATATAAATGATGAGCATGTATGTACAATAAAATACAAACGACTAGGTGCAATAATATATGTACTGTCAAGCTATCAAGGCCAAATGAAATGGCCGACAAGTTGCCCTCTTGAATCTGTCTCAACTCATCCTCGGTCATCAACTGTTAAATAGACCATGTAAATAAAAATTAGTACTTAATATTATCTAATTTATAAATATTTAATTAAAGTATAACATGAACTGTGAAAATACAAATCTTACCACTACATCATCAATGTATGATGATGGTGCCTCCCTGCCTCTAGCATGTGAGGACTCCCTAGGGTATCCTCTAGTCTGTGTAATAACATCTGGTGCATCATGCATCTCATACACCTCATAATCTGCACTGTCCACAGGATGATCGATGAGCTATCCTACTAGACCCCCAAGCATACGTGCCCACACATGACACAACTATGGGGCACGCATATGTGTGGAGCTGAGGATGACGTGTCAATGCCACCAAATGCACCGCTACGATCAAGAGTAGGCTGAGTTACTGACGCGGCCTAAGAAACCAAAAGGCTACTCAAAGAGTGAATAGTCGATATGGTCTGTGAAGCTGCCTCACGAATGATATCAGGATGCTGAACTACAGGTGGGGGATCAATAGGAGGAGGGGGGACATACGGGCCCTGGACTACTCTAACTACCCCAAGTCTATTTTGGGGCAAACCTAAACC